>NW_027362773.1:192417320-193097320 GCF_046119375.1 Phyllobates terribilis
CTGCACCACCAAGTCCAGGAGTTGACCAGGAGCATCGCGGCGTTGACCAGGACCGCCCAGGCATTACAAGTGGACCCATCAAGACGCATCGAGTTGGCTTCAAGTCCAGAGGATGTCCCGTGGCGTCGACAGAGGAGGACCCCGTCGTTCCGAGGGAGGCCCGCAGACCGCTACGCAGAGGATGGACAGCCCATTTGCCGTCGATGCAGCCAGCCCGGACACATTTCCAGGTACTGTAATTTAAACGGGTCCAACCTGGGGCAGAGGGCCAACCCCCAGGCATAAGATCACCAGGCCCTTACAATTGGCATAATAAGTACATCGGGGGGCGCCCGGTTTTACCCGTGGTGCTGGACGGTATCCCCATGAGTGCCTTGCTGGATACCGGGTTGCAAGTAACTACTATCCCTTATGTACTTTTTAAGCAGTATTGGACTGATGCTGATATAACACGGTATCCAGACAATGACCTTAGCATCATCGCCAGTAATGGCTTGCCCGTGCCCCAGATGGGGTTTAAAGAGATGACCATTAAGATTGGTAAAGTTGAACTGCCGGCACAGGGGGTGATTATTGTGGACATTGACCGTCGTGAAAGTCACCCTAAAATAACTGTGGGTACTAACGTGATTGAAAATTGTCTTTCAGAGATAATTGTAATTTTACAGCAGGTGGCGGTGAATGCTAGTTCCAGCCAACAGCGAGTCCTCAACAAAGAGATAAAGGCTCTGATGAGACGGCAGCAGCTAGAACTGTCTGGTGGTGAGATCCGTAGCGTAAGAATGAGTGACCCGTTCCCCATTTCCATGCCTCCCAAAAGTGAAATGATGATCTGGTGTCGGACTGCAATCGGGTTAAGAGGGAGAGACTACCAAGCCATGGTAGAACCCGTGTACTCAGACAGCAGGCCCACCATTTTGACAGCCAGGGGGGTGGTTGATGTCCGTCATGGGAGGGTGCCCGTTCGCATTCTCAACATTGGGGAGAGGGAGGTACACTTACCCAGGTATGCTACACTTGCCAAACTGTTTGCTGTTGAGCACAAAGCTATCCGGGCCGTGGAAACTTTGCCTCCATCTCCACAGGCGGAGGGCAATGGCTCCCAGAAACACAAGGAGGACTGGTGCCAGAAACTCCATGTGTGGGTGCTGACTCCACTCCCCTGCACCAAAAACAAGGAGTCTACCGGGTGGTTCAGGAGTACGAGAGAATTTTTAGTAAACACCCGCTAGACTTCGGCCGAGTAAAGGGAATAGAACACCACATCCCCACGGGGAGCCACACACCAATAAAAGAGAGGCACAGACCTGTACCCCCTGCACATTACCAGAACGCAAAGGGGATGCTAAGAGAAATGAAAGAAGCTGGGGTCATTAGAGATAGCTGTAGCCCCTGGGCAGCCCCCTTGGTTCTGGTAAAAAAGAAAGACAGTACCATGAGAATGTGCGTGGACTATAGACAAATCAACCGTATCACCCATAAAGACGCGTATCTGTTACCTAGGATAGAGGAGTCCTTGGCCGCCCTAAAATCAGCTAACTTCTTCTCTACTTTGGACCTTACTAGCGGGTACTGGCAGGTTCCTGTGGCAGAGGCTGACAAGGAGAAGACCGCCTTCACCACCCCTATGGGATTGAGCGAATTCAACTGCATGCCCTTCGGGCTCTGCAACGCACCAGGGACCTTCCAGAGGCTGATGGAATGCTGTCTAGGGCACCGACACTTCGAGACGGTCCTACGTTACCTGGACGACGTGATCGTCTATTCGAAGACCTACGAGGACCACCTAAAACACCTGGCAGAGGTGTTCGAAGCCCTGGCAGGCTATGGCCTGAAGGTAAAACCATCAAAGTGTCACCTGTTGAAACCGAAGGTCCAGTACCTAGGGCACGTGGTGAGTGCAGAAGGAGTAGCCCCCGACCCTGACAAGGTCACAGTAATCAAGAGCTGGCCAAGCCCCTCAAACATCAAAGAAGTGAGGCAGTTCCTCGGGTTGGTAGGCTACTACCGAAAGTTCATCCCCATGTTCACTAAGATGGCAGCTCGATTGCAGGACCTCCTGATAGGTCAATCCAAATCCAGAAGTCAAAAGCCACCCTTCAAGTGGGACCAGCCGGAAGAGGAGTCCTTCCGCCAGTTGAAGATGGCCCTCACGGGGGATGAGATCCTGGCCTACCCCGATTATGGCCAGCCTTTTATTCTCCACACAGACGCCAGTAATGTGGGGCTGGGAGCCGTACTGTCATAAAAACCAACAGGGCAGAGAAAGGGTGATCGCGTATGCCAGCTGGAAGCTGAGGCCCACTGAAAGAAACCCGGAGAATTACAGCTCCTTCAAGCTAAAATTCTTGGCAGTGGTGTGGGCCGTCACAGAACGGTTTAAGCATTACCTGGCCTCCGCAAAGTTCACCGTGTACACGGACAACAACCCGTTGACACACCTGGACAATACAAGACTAAGTGCCCTAGAGCAGCGGTGGATGGCGCGACTCTCGAATTATGACTTCACGATCAAGTACCGGGCAGGCAGAACCAATGCCAACGCTGACGCCCTATCAAGAATGCCTCATTTACCTGACAGAGGCGAAGACCCAGAAGAGCTGGAGGAGGTAGAACTCCCTGCGTTTCACCGGTATGGAGCCACTCAATACTCCCACCGCGTGAAGGGGGAAGACTTAACAACCATCATGATCAATCCCCTACCTCACCACAGCTGGGCCGAGACCCAAGATAGTGACCCTGCGATCAGCATGGTGAAAGACCTGCTGACCCGGGAAGACGCCCGTCTAGATCCGGATGCTCCAGAGGAAGCCAAGCAGCTATGGAAAGAGAAGAGCAGGCTGTTCCTCTATGAAGGTAAGCTGTGCAGGAGACTCGTCAACCACCGGACGCACGAGCTGACCTGGCAAGTTGTGGTTCCAAGGCGAGATGCAGCTATGGTCCTGGAGGCTTACCATGACAGAGCGGACCACTTTGGCTGGAAGAAACTGGAGTTCCTGCTAAGAGGACGGTTCTTCTGGATCGGCATGAGAGGGGCTGTAGAGAAGTGGTGTAGAGACTGTGGCCCTTGTAATCTAAGGAGGAAGGACCGCACCAGCCAGAAGACACCCTTGAGGCCCATCGTCACCAAGCAGCCTCTTGAGCTGGTAGCTCTGGACCATGTCAAATTGGCTCCAAGCCGGTCTGGATACGTTTATGCCCTGACAATCGTGGACCACTATTCCCGATTTCTAGTGGTGGTCCCTGTAAAAGACTTGACAGCTCAAACGGCGGCCAGAGCCTTCGAGCAACACTTCTGCCGCCCACACGGGTATCCGGAACAGGTCCTGACAGACCAGGGTCCAGCGTTCGAGGCTGAAATATTCCAAGAGTTCTGCAACCTCTATGGCTGTAAGAAGATTCGGACAACGCCTTACCACCCACAAACCAACGGGATGTGTGAGAAAATGAACAATATAGTCCTTTATCTCCTGAAGATGTTGCCCCTGGAGGAACGCAGCCTGTGGCCAGAAAAACTGCCGGACCTGATAGACTTATACAACCATATCCCGGTGAATGCTGCAAACTGCACCCCGGCTTACCTGATGCGAGCCAGACCAGGTAAGCTACCCATAGACCTGGAGATGGGAGTCCTAACACCCGAGGACACCTCCCCAGATGCGGACTGGGATACGGAAAGGCGACTGCAGTACAAGAAGGTACAGGAGAGTGTGGAGAAGAGCCTGGCCCAGGTGAGAGAAAGGCAAGAGAGACTCTTCAACCAACATGCCCCTGCTGGTCCCCTAGAACCTGGTGAGCAAGTCCTGAAGTGAAAGAGAAGGCTACACAAGCTGGACGACCAGTGGGAAAGGGAACCCTACACAGTACTGCAGTCTGATCACGACAACCCGAAGGTGTGCGTGATCACCAAGGATGGAGGAGAAACCACTAGTACCGTCTCCAGAGACCACCTAAAAAGGTGCCCCGAGCAACTACAAAGTGCAGAAGAGGATTAAAGTGACCTTGAACCTGCAGACGACAAGGAAGAGATGATCAGCACAGTTCTTGGGGAGTTCCCTCAGTCCTGGACTCGAATAAACGATGCCATAGTGGTACCCGTCCTGCATTTCCTGCAACCAACTCAGCAACAACCTACACCAGAGCAGGAAGGTGAAGAAGAACAAGCAGCCCCAGAGGCAGAAGAGCCTGTACCAGCAGCCCAGGAGAGTCAACCCTCTGCTGACAGTGAGCCTGCCATGCCTGCGGTAAGCCAAAGGACCCGCAGACAGCTGCCGGCCCTGCCTGTAAATCTAGCCAGTGACTGCACCCCGAGCACTAGTGAGAAAAGCCAGGTTAGACCACCACCAGACAGTGGGTTACGTAGGTCAACCCGGAGCACTAAGGGGCAAATACCAGCTCGATGGAGAGTGTAGGGTGTGATAGCAAATGTAAATAGCCTGCAAAATGTTGAATTGTTTAAAATGTAAATGCATGACCAGTAACTACGCGTTTTCTCAGTTTCTTTCAGTTAATACATGGACTAACAGGTTATGAACTGTGAGTAGCCGAGACTTTCCTGCAAATATGTTTGGAGCTTAACCAACGGAAGGAACAAGGACTGTCAAAGACTTGGGGCTACGGCAGACCCCCCACCTGGTTAGAGCTCCCCGTTGTTGTTGGTGAGATGGACACCTGGTCACAGACCACACTGTGACCTTAAGAACTCAACCTGTGCGTCGTTCGCTTTTACTTGCCTAATAATGTTTTTATGGTCATGCATATTACTCTTGTTTCTTGTTTAGTCCCGGAGTACTAAGTTTTACTAGGGGGGAATGTGTCACCCTGGCCTGGATACCACAAATGTATAATAAATCTGTGTCTGAGAGCAAGGGGGAGGTTCTCTGGTCAGGGACCATTAGCATGCAGCACCTCCTGTCCCAGGCCAGTAGGGGGAGCAGGCTGCCCCTATAAAAGCTGGAACTGGGGGCAGGGTTAGAGAGTTCTGGATGACCTGTCTCTGAAGCGAGAGGTGTCCCAGAGAAGGGAGAGTCAGTTCAGCTGTAGCTGAGGAGGTCGTGTGGCAGTAGAGGAGCCACGAGCCAGGGACGGAAGGCGAGGTGAGCCTGTCCTGGCTGAGAGAGAAACAGAACTACTGGACTTTGGTGTCCGAGGCTTTTAGGATTCCAAGTCCTACAGCAAATAACCAGTCCGCAGGGGATTGTATGTCCCTTGGCCTAAGAAGCCCGGAGGTTCCGCCACAGCAGAAGGGACCAGCAAAGCTGCACCAGGCCAAGAATAGAAAGGAACCCAAGTTGCAAGCCATACGGGCGAGAAGACACGCCGAGCTCAGGAACGTGGGCTGTTACACCACCAGGAGGGAAATAGCCAGAAAGAGCGCAGAGAATACAGTAGGCCTTCACCCTCACCCTGACCAGGGCCAGCTTCCCACTTGTTCTCAGACATCCAGGCCCCTCCTAGCCGGGACTGTTTTTGGTTCGTCTCACCTGTTCTAATAAAGACCCTGAACTGTTTAAGAGGCCTCCAACTCCTGGCTATTGCGATCGGAATCATCCCCTCCATCATCCATCTATATACTGCCCTGGGGCCATACTCCTACCGTGGGGAGTTATACTACTTAGTGCTGCACACCTACATCTGCCCCAGTGGTCTGCACTGCAGCGGCGGTTAACCCTGACCGCAATTCACGGGTGGCGTAGTCGGACATTTAAAACCCTACAAATAGACTGCCACAACATTTGGTCTGACTACCCTGAGCCACGGACCGGGTTGCCACTACTACCCCCAATATTGCTCTGTTGCCCGGCTCCGAGTGCCCCACGGCCCAGGGGGCGAGTCAGGAGCACGACTGTCTTTTCCGAGGAGAGGCCAATGATCCCTGACTCTTGCTGTGGCTCCTGATCCTAACCCTCTGTGGGATTCTGGTCCAAGGTGATGGTGGAAGGTTTATTGGGGGTCCTTCTCTTTTAGGAGTGGGTTGCTATAAACCTTGTTTTTTCGTTGGACTGTTTACTTTTTTTTAAGCGCCTTTGGTGGAGAGCGCAATCTTGGGTTCTATAAAAAAAATTATGGCTGATGTATGGCCACATCAGGGCTAATTTAAAGGGTATTCTGATAAGTAATAACCTATTCAGCAGACAGATGATGCCTTCTTAATTGGTGGATATCTGATCACCAAGACGCCTACTAATCTCATGAACTGTGGGACCTCTAGACTCTACCTAAAGGGAACAAGGGGTCGAGCATGCGCAATACTGCTCCATTCATTCTCTATAGGAGATTGCCAATCTAGAAGTTGTCACCTATTCTTTGGAAAGGTGATGAATTGTTGGTAGAATATCTCTTTAAAGTGAAGTGATGGCCCCGCATGTGCCCTTCTTGCTGTGTGCCAGGAAAATTGTGAGGATGGGACTGACGCGCCCCCTGGGCCGTGGGGCAATCAGTGCCGGGCCGGTCATTGCTAGAGGAGATGTCTCACAGTGGCGTTGACCCGGTCCGTGACCCAGGGCGGTCAATCAAAAGGGGAATATTTACAGGGGATTTATAGTTCTTGTATAGAGTTCGTGACGCCACCTGTGGTATGCGACTATATGCGGTGCAGAACCTCTGGAGCTGATGTTAGTGCAGCGGAGTTGGTTCAGCTCTCCACAGGCAGAGCTTAGCTCCAGGGCGGTGTAGAGATGTTGTAGATGTTATAGGTGATTCTGGGTGTTGTAGTGCAGGGGTGATGGCGTGGCAGCAATAACGGACAGAGGCAGTGGGGTGCAGTCTTCAGGTTTTTTTTCTCACGGTTGTTGCAGTCCAAGTTACAGGTACCAGTGTAACTTCCCTCGTTGTGCTGCGCTTACTCAGGGAGGGGTTCAGTCAACCCTCAGGTATATCCGGAGTATTTAGCGGGACCCCCTTCTGTGTGTTCTCCCTCTCTGGCCGCGTCCCTGCACCTCACACCTAGTGTCCCAATCCAGTAACCGCGGGCCTTGTCGGGCGACGTCGGTTCCGTCCCCTGGGTCCACTATAGCTACCTTCTTGGTGAGACTGATATGGACTGTTGGCTGCAGAACTTGAAATACTGCAGCCTCCGGTTTCTAGTTGAGACATATAGTACTCTGCTAGTTGAGGGACCGGGCCCCTTTGTGCGGCCTAACCCCTCCACCTCCTGGTAGATTCGGGCGTACGGGTGGCCTCCAGCACTGCCCGTACCAATGGGGTCCCTTCCTCGTTTCTCCTGGAGCCTTCTCTCCTGCTCCTCTCTCCTTCACAGCCTTGGGCCTCTCCCTAGGCCCTCCTCCTGAGCAGAGCTCCTGCTGAGCTCCTTCTCCACACACTCTCCTCCTTTGACTGCCTTGTCTGACTGACCACTCTCAACTCCCTTCCCAAGATGGTTCCCTCTTTTATATCACTTCCTTTCCTGCGCTCCCCTGAACTACGTCCTCCACCCACACCCACTACATGGTTCCACCCTTCAACTAGGGACCAGAGACTGTGCTCTCCCTTAGGAGCAATCTCGCCCTGCCCCCACTGAAGTGGAATGTGTTGGATGCAGGTGTTAGGGTCCCGGGCTGTACTCCTTCCTTACCTGAGAGTGAGATACCACACCTCTGGGTGAGATGCAGTACCTCTGTGGCGACCGAACTCTCAGGGGCGCCACATACCCCCATGGTAAAACACAGCATGTCCGCGGGCTGGAACAGAGCAAAACATATTTTAGACATGCAAAATTTTTGAATGCATTCGCATATAAGATTATAAACATAACAATTCTTCCCTTTATGGAAGGCACATTTCTTGAACGTTACATTTGTTTTATCAAACATTATAAAAGCACTTTTAATAACACTTTCCTTTTCCTATAAAACATTTGCAGCAGGCTACAGTACAATCTGCAACCGAGTGTCCATTCTCTTTAGCAAGGTGCTACATGGTGAACATGAAGGACCCACCCAAAAATCCTCAACGTAGGCCCTGGGCGTGGCTGCAAGGCATGGATGATCCAGGTGCTAGACCACGTCTTCGGCCACGCCAAACGGGTTTTTGTTCTGAGGTCAGCTTTGTATGTATAAAACCAATAAGGGGAACTTTAAGAAGTGCAACTATTTACAACGGAAAGTTTTTTGGTTATTCACTGTCCATAACCTGACAGTCCTTTTACCTTTACCGGGTATGTATGCAATCACAAACTTTTCAACTTTTTAACTTGCAGTGTCACTGCTGTACCCTTTCCAGGTAATTATAGACAGTTTCTGTAAAACAGACAGTTTAACAGTGGGGCTCCCTCCGGGGGATCTCCTGGCTTCTACAGGTTGACCCAGCCGGGTCTTCAACCTCATACTGTGGGGGCATGTCTCTCCTTCCCTTCGCCACTCGGTATACCTGGAGGGCAGACCACCCACGCTCGCCCTTGTGGCGGGTAAAGGTGACATGGTCACCGGGGTAAAGGTCTCGGCTGGGATGCCTCTGTTGGAGGTGGGGCTCTACATCCCGCCGGTTAACGAACACGTCCCGATCAGTTTGTGGCTCTCTCACAAAGCCCCACCAAGCATCCAAATCAAATTTTACGACTATCCCCTCCAGACGGGAACTTGACGTAGTGGACCTGGCTTTGCGGGCCCAGGTTTTGGCCGCCATGTTCCGGGCCTCCATTTGTTCCCACCGCACCTGACGGTCATGATGCTCCTTCTCCAACTGCAGGAGCTCCCGTCTACAGTACTCCTCCCTCCGGAGGGCCTGGGTCTGCGTCTCCCACGGGAACCCCATGAGGTCTCCCTCCCAGTTGTCCCACCGGAACTCCTCTCCTTCCTGGCAGGTAACCGGGGGTGCAGGTGCAGGTGTCAAAGGGGGTCCTTGCTGGTCTTCATATTTGGCAGACCAGTCGTAGGCGGGGCTTCCATATACCCACTCAGGTGCGGGGGCAGGTGGCTCTGGTAGGGGGCCGAGGAGCAGATCGGCAGAGCAGGTGCCCGGGCTCGGAGGTTCCGCCAGGGGGCCCAGGAGTAGGTCAGTGGAGCAGACGCCCGGGATCGGAGGCTCTGCCAGGGAGCCCAGGAGCAAGTCAGCACTCTCAGCGCCCGGGACAGGGAGTCTCTTCTTACCTACTCCCGCGGCCGCACTTGTGCCGTCCTCTGCCTCCTGGCTCTGTTCAAGCTCCTCCGGGGCTGGGATGCTGCTGGTGGAGTGCAGTGCTGGCTGCTGCCGGATCACAAGCTTCTCCAGCAGCTCCTTCTTCCAGCCGGTGATGGCATCCTGCTGGGCCCTCTCCATCCTCCGGCCTAGCTCCTGAATTTCAGCCTGGAGGAACTCGGTATCCTCCAGGGATAACTCTGCCATTGCCTCCTCCAAGGTTAGAGGCGTTGTTGATTGCTGCAAGCCATGGACGGGAGCTTGCTCCGGACTCTCCTCCATATCGCCTGCCGGGTGCGGTATATCTAGACTGCTAGAGACTCCAACCTGTCTCCCAGGTTTCTTCTCTTCTCTCTCCTTTCGGGGGCGGTTCCATGGCAACTTGCTGTCGGACACACCTTGGGGTGGCCCCCCAGCATGATGGACACATCCACATACATGGTCACTGTTGCTCAGGGCGGGCCCCGCTTTTGGCGCCATTCTGGAACCCGGCCCACGATGGTAGGCGGTTTCTTGTTGACTTTTGGCTCGCACATAATGGCGCCCATTCTTCTGGGGCGGACGCCACAATCAGTATAGAACACTGTCTCTAGGCGCACAATACCCGGTGATAACGGGTGGGTTCATATCCTGTTCGTGACGCCAAAATGACGCGCCCCCTGGGCCGTGGGGTACTCGGTGCCGGGCCGGTCGTTGCTAGGGGAGATGTCACAGTGGCGGTGACCCGGTCCGTGACCCAGGGCGGTCAATCAAAAGGGGAATATTTACAGGGGATTTATAGTTCTTGTATAGAGTTCGTGATGCCACCTGTGGTATGCGGCTATATGGAGCCGCCGCTGCGGTGCAAAACCTCTGGAGCTGATGCTAGTGCAGCGGAGTTGGTTCAGCTCTCCACAGGCAGAGCTTAGCTCCAGGGCGGTGTAGAGATGTTGTAGATGTTATAGGTGATTCTGGGTGTTGTAGTGTAGGGGTAATGGCGTGGCAGCAATAACGGACAGAGGCAGTGGGGTGCAGTCTTCAGGGTTTTTACTCACGGTTGTTGCAATCCAAGTTACAGGTACCGGTGTAACTTCCCTCGTCGTGCTGCGCTTACTCAGGGAGGGGTTCAGTCAACCCTCAGGTATATCCGGAGTATTTAGCGGGACCCCCTTCTGTGTGTTCTCCCTCTCTGGCCGTCTCCCTGCACCTCACACCTAGTGTCCCAATCCAGTAACCGAGGGCCTTGTCGGGCGACGTCGGTTCCGTCCCCTGGGTCCTCTATGGCTACCTTCTTGGTGAGACTGATATGGACTGTTGGCTGCAGGACTTGAAATACTGCAACCTCCCGGTTTCTAGTTGAGACATAGAGTACTCTGCTAGTTGAGGGACCGGGCCCCTTTGTGCGGCCTAACCCCTCCACCTCCTGGTAGATTCGGGCGTACGGGTGGCCACCAGTACTGCCCGTACCCCTGGGGTCCCTTCCTCGTTCCTCCTGGAGCCTTCTCTCCTGCTCCTCTCTCCTTCACAGCCTTGGGCCTCTCCCTAGGCCCTCCTCCTGAGCAGAGCTCCTGCTGAGCTCCTGCTCCACACACTCTCCTCCTTTGACTGCCTTGTCTGACTGACCACTCTCAACTCCCTTCCCAAGATGGTTCCCTCTTTTATATCACTTCCTTTCCTGCGCTCCCCTGAACTACGTCCTCCACCCACACCCACTACATGGTTCCACCCTTCAACTAGGGACCAGGAACTGTGCTCTCCCTTAGGAGCAATCTCGCCCTGCCCCCAATGAAGTGGAATGTGTTGGATGCAGGTGTTAGGGTCCCGGGTAGTACTCCTTCCTTACCTGAGAGTGAGATACCACACCTCTGGGTGAGATGCAGTAACTCTGTGGTGACCGAACCCTCAGGGGCGCCACAGGACCAACAAGCCATAAGACTAGGATAGTAAATTGAGGATATGCCATAAATGTCCAATAAAGTCCCACTATTGCCACCCTTACTCGGCAATTTTCGGAGCTCCCATACAAATTAATGTTGAAAAACGCGCCTTAATGGTGCCACCATTCTTGAGATACCTAAAGGTCCCAACAGTGGTATCCACATCAATCAGACAGGCTGGGCTTCATTGGAGATCATCATTTTTCCATTTATACTGAAATACTCTGATATTGCAGTATATGGAACAAGCGACCAAATGATTGCATGTTCAAGACTAAAAAATAATGTAAAAAACAGTTCATTTTTTTTTTAATTATAAAAATTGTAATCAGCTCCTTTTCCCAACTTAAAAAGAAACAAATTAAAAAGTAAATAGATTTGGTATCACCACATCCACAAAAGTCTGATCTCACATAATATAATATTAGTTTACAGGAAACACCATAATGCAGAAAAAAAACTAATAAAAAACGAAAAAATCCAGAATTTTTCGGTTACCGTACCTCTCCTTAAAAATGCAACAGAAAGTGTTAAAAACATTATACTCCAAAATGGTACCAATTGAAACGTCAGCTTATTACACAAAAAATACCCCCAAAAAACCAAAATGGCGACACAAACCAATTAGTTTTCTTTTTACAAATTTCAGATTTTTTTTTCACCACTTAAATTAAAAAAACAGTTTACAAGTCTGGCATTAATTTATACAGTGGTGGCCAAAAGTATTGGCACCCCTGCAATTCTGTCAGATAATACTCAGTTTCTTCCTGAAAATGATTGCAATCACAAATTCTTTGGTCTTATTATCTTCATTTAATTTGCTTGCAAGGAAAAAACACAAAAGAGAATGAAGCAAAAATCAAATCATTGATCATTTCACACAAAACTCCAAAAAAGGGCCGGACAAAAGTATTGGCACCCTCAGCCTAATACTTGGTTGCACAACCTTTAGCCAAAATGACTGCGAACAACCGCTTCCGGTAACCATCAATGAGTTTCTTACAATACTCTGCTGGAATTGTAGACCATTCTACTTTGGCAAACTGCTCCAGGTCCCTGATATTTGAAGGGTGCCTTCTCCTAACTGCCATTTTGAGATCCCTCCACAGGTGTTCTATGGGATTCAGGTCTGGACTCATTGCTGGCCACCTTAGAAGTCTCCAGTGCTTTCTCTCAAACCATTTTATAGTGCTTTTGGAAGTGTGTTTTGGGTCATTGTCCTGCTGGAAGACCCATGACCTCTGAGGGAGACCCAGCTTTCTCACACTGGCCCTACATTATGCTGCAAAATTTGTTGGTAGTCTTCAAACTTCATAATGCCATGCACACAGTCAAGCAGTCCAGTGCCAGAGGCAGCAAAGCAACCCCAAAACATCAGGGAACCTCCGCCATGTTTGACTGTAGGGACCGTGTTCTTTTCTTTGAATGCCTCTTTTTTTTTCCTGTACACTCTATGTTGATTCTTTTTATCAAAAAGCTCTACTTTTGTCTCATCTGACCAGAGAACATTCTTCCAAAACGTTTTAGGCTTTCTCAGGTAAGTTTTGGCAAACTCCAGCCTGGCTTTTTTATGTCTCGGGGTAAGAAGTGGTGTCTTCCTGGGTATCCTACCATACAGTCCCTTTTCATTCAGACGCCGACGGATAGTACGGGTTGACACTGTTGTACCCTCGGACTGCAGGGCAGCTTGAACTTGTTTGGATGTTAGTCGAGGTTCTTTATCCACCATCCGCACAATCTTGCGTTGAAATCTCTCGTCAATTTTTCTTTTCCGTCCACATCTAGGGAGGTTACCCACAGTGCCATGGGCTTTAAACTTCTTGATGACACTGCGCACGGAAGACACAGGAACATTCAGGTCTTTGGAGATGGACTTGTAGCCTTGAGATTGCTCATGCTTCCTCACAATTTGGTTTCTCAAGTCCTCAGACAGTTCTTTGGTCTTCATTCTTTTCTCCATGCTCAATGTGGTACACACAAGGACACAGGACAGAGGTTGAGTCAACTTTAATCCATGTTAACTGGCTGCAAGTGTGATTTAGTTATTGCCAACACCTGTTAGGTGCCACAGGTAAGTTACAGGTGCTGTTAATTACACGAATTAGAGAAGCATCACATGATTTTTCAAACAGTGCCAATACTTTTGTCCACCCCCTTTTTTAGGTTTGGTGTGGAATTATATCCAATTTGGCTTTAGGACAATTCTTTTCGTGTTTTTTTCATTGAATACAAATTAAATGAAGATAATAATGCCAAAGAATTTGTGATTGCAATCATTTTCAGGAAGAAACGGAGTATTATCTGACAGAATTGCAGGAGTGCCAATACTTTTGACCACCACTGTATGTGCTGACCTGGAACAGCGTCTCTAGGTTATTTTTTCATCATAATTAATTCTGTAAAAAACTGAATTGCGTTTTTGTCACCATTTCATTGCATTTAGAGTTTTTTTCCTTTTTTTAACACATTGTAGAATACAATGAATGGTGTCATTCAAAACTACAACTCGTCCCGGAAAAAATAAGTGATGGAAAAATTTTAAAAAGTTAAAAAAAAGGGGGGAAAAATCTAAAGAGCAAAAAGGAAAAATTGCCGGGTCGTGAACAGGCTGTATATAAATTCATCAAATATTGTGGAAATGTAATAGAGCTGAATTTATCATTGTGCATTGTTATACCTCTAATGACTCTGGTTTATCAGGAGCATTGTGATTTTATAATGAACTGATCCAATGGGCAGTCTCTGATAAAAACCTGCATCCATAGGAGAGGTATGGTACATAGGGGGATATAAAATTGTGCTAAAGGAATATAGTAATATTATATATAATAACCAAACAAAGCAGATTTTAATTGGAATTGATTCATAGCGATGGGCCTCAGCAGTTGTTTTTCTTTCCTTTTTTTTTTTATAAATGCTCATCACTGGCTCTTCCCCTGTCATTAACGTCACTTAATTAATGCAGCTATACAGAGACATTCGACACCTGCCGACATCTAATTAGCATTGTAATGTAATGATGTGATGTAAACTACTCTGCTTCTTTAAAAAAAAAAAAAAAACAGAAAAAAACAAATTGGGCATTGAATTTCCATTCAGATAAAGGGCCGCTCTTGTTTTTCTAAGGTATGGTAAATATTTGCTAGAAGTGACTATATACAGGAGCCAATTTCAGAGGTTTAAATATTGATTGCTTACAGTTAATCACCATCGAGACACTGTTTTCATAAGTTGAAAAAAAGATAAAGTTCAACCTATTTCCACCAGTAATAGATTCTGTATGGCTAGAAAACTCACAATGCCACTTGTTATAAGAAAAAGTCTCCAGCCCTTATATAAATACTGTTATAGTATTTTCAGGCATTCCTCAATCTGACTGCTCTTGCTGTAAAGAACCCTTTCTCATATTGCCTTTCTTCCATATATATTGAATGCCCTCTGGTCCTTTGTAAGGTCTTTTAGAAGGAATAAGTCATGTGTCAGTCTTTTGTACTGACCACACATGTATTTATAGAAGACATCATCTCTAGGATGTCTTTTTTCTAAGCAAGACCAATTTTTCTAACCTCTCATTATAGAGGAGATCTTCCATCCCTTGTAATAATCTAGTTGCCGCCTTTCAACCATCTCTATCTTTCCAATAGAGTTTTTACAATGTGCTGTCCTAAACTAATTCCCATATATAAAATGTGACCTTAAAAGTGACTTATAGAGGGGTAACAATATATTGGGATCACATGATTTTTTTATGTACACCTTAAAATTTGGTTTGCTTTTACAGCTGCTGCCTGACATTGAGTACTGCTGCTCAAGTTACTGGTAATCACAATATCCAAATCCTTCTCCTGTTTGGTTATCCCAAGTATTCTTTCATTTATTGTAAATCCAGCAATAGGATTACTCCGGCGGTGAATTAGTGTACATTTAACATTAATAATCTGCCATATTTTTCACCATGCAAACATCTTATCTAGACTGTTCTGTAAAATTATGTAAGCAAATTATTATCATTTTGTGTTTTTTTAATGGTATTGTTCATATAGCAAATAACCTGAAAAGGATCACGCACACACGCAAAGCTGATCTTTTTTGTAGTTCACTGTACAGCTTTGCAGTGTAGATTGGGTCAGTGTTAGCAGAGTCATCTCTTCATTATCATAAACCAGGGGGTTTATGGGAAGATTACAGTTCTGTAATTTTGACATCTACATGAGGCCAGATAACAACACCAAATATCCCACACATAAAAATTGTCATCTCCCTGACACTGCCTGGTCTCTGGAGGCTCTTCTCCATCTCTCGCTGGAGACACTATTAGCCTATTGACACTTTGTGATGGTTACCTCACATTCTGTCATGCCAGGTGTGGGAAAGACTTAGAGCAACACAGAGGGAAGAGGGAAAGGGAGCCCAGACACTAGAGAAAGGGGAAAGTGGAGACCTCCTAGTCTGGTCTAGTGTCACCCTGTCTCAACTACTGTCCCTATATTGCCTCTTCAGCAATCGCTGCATGCGTGCCTCGCCCTTCCCTGGCGTATGGCTAAGGCTAGGAATGGGAGGAGATGAGCACTAGTTGATTTCCACTAAACTCTATAGACAACAAGGGTAGAAAAACAGGGGGAGAATGCTTAGCTTTAGACGACTCCACACAAATGTGAACTCTGCCTCAAGCTCCAGAGAGGACAAAGTACTGCTCTTGCTAAGCCTTCACAAGTAGAAATGAATATACCCGATACCTCCCTCTCAGACACACCAGGTATATATACACCCAGGCTAGGGAGCTAATTACCAGAGATAGGTAGCCACTAAGTCCTAGAGACAGCCTCTCATCTAAGAAGATGTCTGTAATGCCAAAAGTAGAGATCTCCTGCAACCAACTGGAGGGCGACTGTCTGTCACCTCTGATACACCCATGACACATTCATTACAGCTGCCACTCCCTGATACAATGTGCAAGATTATTTCTTTGTACAGACTTAAATGATCTCTATCGATTCAATAAATGTTGCATAAATCAGTTGTACAAGTAAATATAACATATTTTATCAGGCAATTCTGCTTCTTTCATTACTTATTAGATTCATCTTCTCTTCCCACCTTCTTTCCAAACTCATTATTCAAGCAAAAATCCATGTAGCTCAAGAGTAAGCGGACAAGTAGCTCACTGAGATATCAGATTACAGTTGTAAATCTATAGAGAGGGAGGGAGAGGAAAGCGAGGGAGATGTAGGGAATGACAGGGGCAGAGAACGTGACATGGAGACTCTGCAGCTGCTTTCTTGTAAGTGTTTTATCTCACTTCAGTGCTGGGATTCACAGCTACACTGTGCTGCAGTGTATTTCACAGCTACACTGCTAAGTATTGCTATATAATGTCCTCCATGCTGCTGCTACTGAATATGTGCTACATAGAGAAAGGAGAGCAGAAATCCCTCATGTCTGTGTGTGTTGTGTGTAGGAGACATCATAGCAGCTAGTTTCCACCCACCAGCTCAGAGACAACTGAAAACTAGAGACAGAGGCTGCAGAGGGGAAAACTGTTAAAAACCACAGGATACCAGTAATATAATGATCCGAAGTAGTGTTATTTCTAAGGTACACAGAAGATGTATTATTCCAAAAAGTTATCCATTAACCCTTTAATTAAAGATAACTGTATGTTATCTTTAATTAAAGGGCTACTGGATCATTTCCAGGGTGGGTGAGATGTACTTGCAGTGTAGTGCCTTGTGAAAGCTCCCCATACAAACAGCTAAATAAATATTGGTACTGCGTCACCGAAGCCGTGATTAAAAGCAATGGCATGAAGCCGTTCTTAAGGAATTAATATTCATGGCCATTTTATGGGTCCATAAAAAATAATGTATACCAATATTTTCCCTTAAGATGAAACTGGTGCCAAGTCGCACAATAATATGTTCAGCAAGTATAAAAAAAAATAAAGTTGTAGAACATTGTTTGCAACAAGGAACAAGGACAGATGATCACATTACAAGGAGACGGGCGGGGGTTAGGGCTTTTAATGGCAGGTAGACGCGGATGATAAATCACTGACTGGCTTGATTGGCGGGGTGCACAAACTGGCTCCCATCGATCTCCCACAACACGTTCATGTTGCCATTTTAGTCCTTAGCCTAGCCTAAAGCTGGGCTTTATAGGAGAACATCAGATACAACATATACTACAATACAACAGAACAAGCAGTCAAACGATGGCAGGTCCAAGTCTTTCGAAAACGCTAAAAAATTACATAAACATTAAAAAAGTTGGAGATATAAAAAATGAAATTCTCCTCTTTTCCCTTTTTAAAAACAAAGAAATGAAATAATTAAAAAAAATAAACATATTTGGTATTGTTGTGTCCATATAAATCTGATCTATCAAAATATAAAGTTATTTAAACAGTACGGTATACATCGAAAAGAAGAAAATATTAAAATGCCAGAAAAAAAAACCCAAGCGGTTAAAAGTAATGATCTGACCATTTTCCTGGCATTTTCTGTATCTTACAATACAAGTCAATGGGAAAGCTCAAATGATGGACGGTTGTTTTTTCGAGTGTTTTGCCATAGTTTTTGCATAAATAAAATGTTAGCGGCTACTTCATCATTCAATGGAGTGAAAAATACAACTGGAAAACGACAGTAAAAAAGAAAACCATGGGAAAACCCTCCAAAAACCATGGACTGAAAAAATATCTAAAAAACGCTCAGGAAACAACCACAAAAAGCTCTCAGGAAAAAAACTCCAGAGTTTCCTGAAGAGTCTTCTGTTTGAAAAATTTGTTGGGTTCACCTGAGTTTTAAAGACGTTGTGTTTTTTTTCATGAATAGGTTTGGGGGAAAAATAAGAAAGTTCACGTCTCCTCTTTGAAGCAGATCCAGACGGAATTTGCTCCAAGCTTGACAAATTGTTGCAAAAAAAAATGCTTCGGGAAAAAACTCCTCCAAAAATTTTTCAAAACCTCATCGGGAAAAGAAAAATTGCTTCGAAAAATAAAATTTTTTAAGTCTGTTTCTACTTGAAAAACGCAACTCCTCAAAAATACGGTGTGAATGTAGACCTCATAGTCAACAATGCCGGTTGTGACGCCTCTACTCAGAAAGCCCGTGTTTTACCCTGGGTGTTGGGGGACTCGTTGTCGGGCCCTGTGTTGAAGAGATGGAATGCAGCCGTGGTCCGGGCCCGACCCGTGCTCAGGGCCGTCAAATTAGAAAGAGATGGTGTGGGCTTGTCCGGGTTGAGTGGCTGATTAACGACTACGCCACCTGTGGTGTCTGGTGAAGGGCCACCAGCGCCGCTGCAGTCCGCCGAGGCCCGGTGTCGTGGCGGCTAAAGTTATTACTGCTCCCCACAGGCGGAGCAAGGCCTCAAGGCAGGCAACAGGATGAAGGGGGGTAGCAGTAGCGTGGGAGAGTACGGGCACCGCGTCGCGTGGTATGGCGCGTAATGAACAGTCCGGATGCCTTAGGGGTGAACTTCCAAAGCTTTACTCACTCAGAGATGTTAGCGGGAAGGCGACTCCCTGCTCCGCGCGGAGTCCAGCGGCCACCAGGGATGGGTGTCCGACTACCTCCGAGGAAGTCCAGTGTTCGGTAGCGACCCTGCACCAGAATGTTCCTGCACTACAGACTTCACCCTTTCCCGTCTGTGCGTGTGTGGATAGGCCGGGTCTCCCTCTGAGCTCCTCTCAGGTGTAGGGCTCGGGTGGCAATTCCTCTCCATCCGACGCCCGATGGGATCCTCAGGGCCTAACCGGGCTTTCCCGTCCTGGACGTAGAGTACGAGGTCGGGTGTCGGGGGCCGGTACCCCTCTTGCAGCCGGAATCCCTCTGAATAGATCAGGTAGGCGAGGACAGGTGGCGTGCTCCGCTCCGTCTGAATCCTCCCCGGGACCCATTTGCTAGGGAGCCACACTCTAAATCTCCCGGGCCTTCTTGATCCTGGTCCTCGGCCGGGTTGAGACATTCCTTGTCTGCAACCTACCTCTCGTCCCAAGATCAGGGCACGAGGGCTGGTCCCATGCCGGTGCAGGCCCACACAGGATCTGCGCTCCCGGAGGGAAGTCACATTGCACACAGTATTTTGACAGCACAGTGACAGCCGACAGACTAGCAAAGGCTAGACCAACGGACCAGCGAAGAACCGACTAACTAGGACCAAAAAGAACCAGCAGAAGGACCAAGATCAAAGATGGCATTCTATTAAATATGAAATCTAAAGTGTCACTATCTAGTTGTTCCTCCACCCACACCCACTAACTGGTTCCTACCACTCTGTGTTCCCCAGTCTCCCTGTAACCAGGGGAGCAGCACCTAGTGTATACTAGCTCCCTCTGGTGGAAATGTGGTGTTGGATGCAAAAGGTTATGTCACTACCATCACACTGGCCTTACCTCAGAGGAGGAACACCACACTCCATTGAAGAAGTGCAGCATTCCTGTGGTGGTCGAACCCTCAGGGGCGCCACACCAGTTTTTGGGATGACATTTTGACCATCACTGGTCTAGGATAAGCTACAAATATATTCGTTTGTATTTTCTACTTTTCGGTAAGAAATCCCTTTTGACCCAGAGAAATATTTAAGGTCTGGACAGACTGAGTAGTGTAGTAGAACGCATTCATCAAGCCTTAAAATAAGATGGAAAATGTAGAAGCCAAGAAGTAAAGGCACATTCTTTCCAAAGACGACTGGGCATCGAAAAGTTCACTCCAAGTTCAGGTACAACCATAGGAAATCAGGTTCCCATAAAACGTGGGTGACCGCTTATCGGAAATCTTGTTAAAATGCAAAAAAAAAAAAAACTCCAGGCAGAAAAATTTAAGACATTGAGCTAAAGCGTAAGTGTCTGCTGGGAGTATTTATTAAGCCCAACCAAAAATGACACCTTCAAATTGTCATTTAAGAAGGGATACATAGATCAACAATGTGCATCTGTCAGGACTGGCAGACACCGTGACGAGAGCTGATGTGGCAGGGCCTGTCAGACGGAGGCTACGGCTGAAATGCACACATCTAAGGCCAGGTTTTAATGGAAACATTGAAAGGAATAGAAAAGTGCAGTGCATCTCAGGGTTTATAATGAAGTGCTAGTGACAGGGGTGATGATTGCCCATGATTATGACACCAAAAAGCCTCTCACCTGTTCACAGCGTTGGAATTCCTTCCAGACCTTGGAAATCCACGCACGCAGCTCTCCTGTAGGAACTCACAGCCCTGTAAAAACATATCAGAAAAGAAATGTTGTCTACATTCACAGCGACGTGCTCGGAATGATAGGAAGGGGCGAAAATTTGTCAAAAACGGGAGTAAAATTATCCTTAGCATTCACTTGGAAGTGTGTCGGAATTCTAGAAAAACAGTGATCGATCTTTTGGGGGTATTTTGGGATATTAATTAAAATTAATTACCTATTATAATGAAAATACTGTAGAATGTTAGATTAATCATGGACTGGGATGGAGTAAAACACAAAGAATAATATATTAATTTCTATTGTTGAGTTGGTATATGTGAAGGAATAAGAGAATAATGGAAAGTAATGTGCAAAAGTTCTAGGCAGTTGTGGAAAAATGCTGCAAAGTAAGAATGTTTTAAAAAATAGAAGCGATAATAGTTTATTTTGTGATTTTATGATATTGCATGATGAATAAGTATCTGCTTGTATTGCTCAGCATTAAGGACACCATTAATCTTGACCAAATTCCCATCTCCATTTCCTGAAATGCAGCCCCAAACCGAGCTTCACTGTTCCTGCAGACCCTCATTATTATGCTGGTCTCCAGCCCTTAAGCGAACAATCTGCCTTCTGTAACAGATAAATATTTTACATTTTGTCTCCTTGGTCCAGAGCATCTGCTGACATTTTTCTGCACCCCGGTTCCTTTGTTTTTCTTAGCCTTTTCTCCATGTCAATAATATGGCTGTTTGATTGCAATTATTCCATGAGGATCACTTCTGGCCACACATCTCCCATCAGAAGATTTGTGGACCTGGATCTTACTGGTTGCTGATGGCACTGCTGGACATCTCTTTTTGCCTGGGAGGCAGCTTGCTGATGCAGTATAACTACCTTGTATCTTGTTGCTCTACTCAGTCTTGCCATTGTGCATGACCTGTGACATGAAACCGTCTTCCACAATCTCACCTTTATAGCAGAGTTTGGTTGTTCCACACCCAGTTTTTATGTTCAGTACACTTGTCTATATTTTAATTGTTTGTTCATTTCCAGCAATGCATTCATCTGTGAGTGGGTGTAGGGAATAGAGAGTCATAATAATGCTTCACCAGGTAAGGAGTCAGTGGGCTGGAGAATAAAAGAGGATGGGCAGAGAATGTTAGTGACAGAGGTTATTTAGAGGCTGGTTTGGTGTCAGTTGCAGAGGGCCTATGTGGTAAGAAGGAGCCATGTTGTTGAGTAGTGTCTGGAAGATGAGTTGTGCAAACACCTTGAAGAGCTGTGTGCCTCACCAGGTTACAGAGGAGAGATTGCCTCTGAATGTCTTGGGCATAGGAGACTGGGCATGGACTTGAGGCTACAATCACACATCTGTGTGTTACCATCCCAGAGAAATTGACAATTTTTTCATGTTTCATCCTTGTTGCCTGTGTTATTATTTCTTATCCGTTTCTTTTCACTGAAGTAGTAGAATGAAGCGGTAAATTTTTCATCGATTGACTCACTATGCTATGGATCAGTAAAAAAGGGTCAAACTCGGAAGGGGGGGGTTGGGGCAGACGTTAAGGGAGCTGGATGCGCTTGGGTGAGATCTGAGCCCAACCACAGAAACCCTGGTAATCTAGTGGTATGTACTGCCATCTACGGCCCAAAACTTCACCCTCCACCCCACAATACCTCTGGGCCCGTTTAAGCTCGCCAGAGCCTGGTTCTGAGAGCCAGGAGCTCTGCTCTGAGTTGAGGCCTACCAGAAGGCCCCAAGCCACAGCCTTTCCTAGAGGTGCCCACCCACCTTGTAGCGTGAGACGTCCACCTCCACCCATGCTAGAGCCCCTGGTTACTGGTCAGAAATACAGGAGGTGAGAGGACCTTTGAAGAAGGGATTTCCCCACAACACCACAGGTTGACGGGGTGCGCACCGGTGCAATCATTCCTCTAGGCCTCCACGTCACCTGCCGCGTGCGCACCATCATACTGCAGTCCCATCTTTCCGAGTCGTAATACACTGCAGGACGGTCACCCTTCACATCTCCCAGCCCTTCTGAAGATGGCATGCTGCCTCACGGGGCCCCAGGCCGAGTCTTCTCTGCAACATCCAGCCCTCTGCATTAAATGATCCAGTAGGGTTGAACCCTGTGGTCCCTGCAGCTCTCCATGAAGGCTCCCTCTGAACTGGAAGATAAGGGGGCTCTTCACTCTCTCCACTAACCAGGCTGTACCCCACTGACATCGATGGGAACCGGGACTATTGGCACAGTGAGCGTTAAACCTTTTATCTGCACTGTCCCCTGCAATCCACTACTGACACCTAGTGGCCACTCAGTATAGTTTCTCAACCGTACGCAAAACTAACATCTACAAACACTATTTTTCCGTGCTCCCAATGCGACACTAGTATTAGCAGGAGACACTAGGCCATCTTACGTTTGAAGAAACAAGCCTGCCACACTACACCATCTTCTATGAGCAATAGTATGGATCCTTAATAATTACTTATCTCACCCCTTTTCCAACACTGGTGAACGCAGCGCATAATACGCTATCCCCCTGACCCATTTGCAAGGGGCTGGGCAATAACCTCCAGACTATCGGACACCCCCAACTGCTCACATGCTGAAGTCCCGCAAAACTGCCTCCGCAAACCCCAACCACAGGAACCAGTCCTCATTCGACCTTGGGATCAGCATGTCTTTTGGACCACACATGTCAGCTGAGTCTACCTGCTCCTCTTCACAAGATGGGGTAGACCCCAAAATGATCCCAGCGACTACAATCAGGAACCCATTCAACCCTGCCATAGACCAAGTAGCCTTGTGAACACAGTTCCAGTCAATTCTACATTCAGAACTGTCCACAATGTCAGAAAAACGGGCTAAAGAGCTAACCAAATAAATAAGAGAATTTGAATCCAGCACCTTAGACCTAGAAAACAAAATGGAGTCTACCACCTCAGCTCTCATCAGTCATGAAAAAATATAGAGATGCTCCATGAAGAAATCTACACCCTAAACTACAAGCTGGAAGACTTTGAAACCTGTGCCCTTGTAACATGGTTCTGGGTGGTAGCTGTGGGTGAGGTACTCGTCTATTGCACCCTGGCACAGTACATTAAGGTGGGGGTCCTGGCTGGGGGTATGGACTTGTGCTGTGGGGGCACAACGCCCATACAGTGCGCATGTAGCCGATAATGTTGGTTTGCCAGGACCAGGTGTTGGACAGTTCAATGAGGAAGACCACCATTCAAAAATAAACTTTTCACTGAACGGAAACTTGGTAGGGAATATATACAAGAGATAGTGGGCACACAGTCTTATGAACGTTTCCTTTACAACTCAAAGCATTTTCCACAAACAGCTTCCTTCCATCTTTTCTCTCTTATTGTTCTCTATCTTCACCTTTCCTCTTTACTCTCTCTACTTGTCCTCTGTATTCACCGTTTCTCACTACTTCACCACAACCCAGCTCAACACTACAGTCCTGTTTAGCAAGAGTCCTTTACTCGACCTGCAGTTTCTCATCTTCTTTCCCCTCAGGGTGCCACTATGGCCGGTATTTTCTTCTCTAATGCTGACACTCTGGATCTCCCGCCCTGGGAACTCTACTCATCTTGCATGCTCAGTCCTGTCCAGGTCTGTTACCTTCAGGAGTTATAAACTCTGGGCCATTCTGCTAGGGGTCCTCTCCCAGGAGTCTCTGGAAAATCACTCTGTCACTCAGTTATTTCTGCTCTGGATTACGCTATCCCTTTTTCCTTGGTCTCCTCTCACTTAGGGACACCCAATATTTTGCACTGCTCACTTTGGACATTAGGTCCTTTCTCTGCACGCTCTGGACTCTTTCTAACTTCCTGACAGGAACTGTCTCTTGTCCCTTTAGATTGGCCTCTCCAACTCTAAGCTAATCCTAACCATAACTCTCACTATCCCTACTGTCAACCTGCACACATTATCAACATTACTAACATCTTTAATGCACATTACAATTCACAATACATCACATAACATTATACTTGTTTCTTTAAGGGGGAATGTGGTCAGTATGTCCATCTCCTTAAACCTGAAGAAGCAATATCCACATCAGATATCAGATCAGTTTCCTATTATGCCCCCCACACCCACCAATCTGCCTTTCTTTCCCACCTATTCAATTTAGTGTTAGAACATGCTGAAGGTAATACACTGCTTTGCAGTGACTCAAATTGTACAACCCCTGGCAAAAATTATGGAATCAACGGGCTCGGAGGAGGTTCATTCAGTTGTTTAATGTTGTTGAAAAAAAGCAGATCACAGACATGGCACAAAGCTAAAGTCATTTCAAATGGCAACTTTAGGGCTTTAAGAAACACTAAAAGAAATCAAGATTAAAAATGGGGTACTCAGTAAGGGTAATTTTTTTCAGACCAAGCAGAGGGAAAAAATTATCGAATCACTCAATTCTGAGGAAAAAATTATGGAATCATGAAAAACAAACACACAAACGAACACTCAAATACATCACTAGTATTTTGTTGCACCACCTCTGGCTTTAATAACAGCTTGCAGTCTCTGAGGCATGAACTTAATGAGTGAAAAACAGTACTCTTCACCAATCTGGCTCCAACTTTCTCTGATTGCTGTGGCCAGATCAGCTTTGCAGGTTGGAGCCTTGTCATGGACCATTTTCTTCAACTTCCACCAAAGATTTTCAATTGGATTGAGATCCAGACTATTTGCAGGCCATGACATTGACCTTATGTGTCTTCTTTCAAGGAATGTTTTCACAGTTTTTGCTCTATGGCAGGATGCATTATCATCTTTAAAAATGATGTCATCATCCCCAAATATCCTTTCAATTGATGGGATAAGAAAACTGTCCAAAATATCAATGTAAACTTGGGCATTTATTGAAGATGTAATGACAGCCATCTCCCCAGTGCCTTTACCTGACATGCAGCCCCATATCATCAATGACTGTGGAAATTGGCCTGTTCTTTTCATGCAGTCATCTTTATAAATCTCATTGGAACGGCACCAAACAAAAGTTCCAGCATCATCACCTTACCCAATGCAGATTCGCGATTCATCACATATGACTTTCATCCAGTCATCCACAGTCCACGATTGCTTTTCCTTAGCCCATTGTAACCTTGCTTTTTCCGTTTAGGTGTTAATGATGGCTTATGTTTAGCTCTTCTGTATGTAAATCCCATTTCCTTTAGGCGGTTTCTTACAGTTCGGTCACAGACATTGACTCCAGTTTCCTCCCATTCGTTCCTCATTTGTTTTGTTGTGCATTTCCTGTTTTGGAGACATATTACTTTAAGTTTCCGGTCTTGACGCTTTGATGTCTTCCTTGGTCTACCAGTATGTTTGCTTTTAACAACCTTCCCATGTTGTTTGTATTTGGCCCAGATTTTAGGCACAGCTGACTGTGAACAACCAACATCTTTTGCAACATTGCGTGATGATTTACCTTCTTTTAAGAATTTGATAATCCTCTCCTTTGTTTCAATTGACATCTCTTGTGTTGGAGCCATGATTCATGTCAGTCCACTTGGTGCAACAGCTCTCCAAGGTGTGATCACTCCTTTTTAGATGCAGACTAACGAGGAGATCTAATTTGATGCAGGTGTTAGTTTTGGAAATGAAAATTTACTGGGTGATTGCATAATTTTTTCCTTAGAATTGAGTGATTCCATAATTTTTTCCCTCTGCTTGGTCTGAAAAAAATTACCCTTACTGAGTACCCCATTTTTAATCTTGATTTCTTATAGTGTTTCTTAAAGCCCTAAAGTTGCCATTTGAAATGACTTTAGTTTTGTGCCATGTCTGTGATCTGCTTTTTTTCAACAACATTAAACAACTAAATGAATATCCTCCAAGCCCGGTGATTTCATAATTTTTGCCAGGGGTTGTATACTTAATACTAAGCATAAGTCTATGGACCCCCAACTTCCAGTTCCCTCACCAATTCCATTTTCCGCAGACAAGGTCTCCCTCAATAAGCAACTTTTCCACATCAATGGGTAGCCCTATGGAGAGAACTGCATCACTCAGTCAAGGATAATACCTATTTTTCCCCACGCCAATTAGTATTCACTAGAATAGATCACATATTCGCTCATCCGGTGTTCAAACTCAACATAACAAACATCTCTATTCTCACCACCTCCTTGTTGGATCACTCCCCAATCCAGTTGAACTGCTCCTCCAAACTTCTGCATCCTCTCTCATTCAACTAGGCTCTGAATTATTCCATGCTCTCAAGCCCAGAAACCTCTCAAAAACTGAGTAACCACCTTCATGATTACTTCTCTTTGAATAAGCAGTCATCCGGTTCACCAAATTCTCTACTGGAGGCTCATAAACTAACCCTAAGAGTCCTCTACATCCAAGAAGCTGTTCGCAAAAAAAGATAAAGACTCACTAGAATAGCTGATCTTGAGAGCAGGGTGTCAACACTAGAGTCCCAGATGAAGAACTCGCCCTCCCCTTCTATAAATCGGGATATCACACATGCATGCTCTGAACTAGATCTCTGTCTCTCCGAAAATGCAGATCGAATCCTTTGATGGTCCCAACAGCACTTCTATGCACTCAATTGCAAAAGCAACTCCAACCTTGCCAGATGTCTTAAATGTCTCCCCGTACCGCGTACCCGATGTGACTACGAACTGACACAGGCCTTATGTCCAATCCATTCTTTTACATTTCTTGTTATGTTCTGCAGCTAAGAACTAAGGAATAGGCGGGAAAAGCTGTCCCTGCACTGAGACTCAGCTTAAACCCTATGCTGAGGTGGGTGCCCTATTCCTTGTGAATAGCCTCACCGACACTCCTGCATTGAACTCAAACGAAGACTTGAAGGAAGTGGAAAGGGTGTCCCTAAAAGATCTAAGGACTGGGAGCAAAAACAGGAGACCTCCTAAAAGAAAAGTTAGTTGCAGAAACGAAGATAAAAGGAAACAAAACTGGTGGAACAAGAAGTCCCAGGATATCAATTGTCCTAAGCACAAAGAACTAACAAGGCAACTTAGCCAGAGCACAAGCGTAACAACACTGATGTCCAGCGAGGAATGGGAGACAGGTGCTGAGTAATAAAGAGTGAGGAGATCACGTGACCAAGACACCTAGCACCAGAGGAAAAGACTAGAAGCCAGCAAACCACAAAAAGATGGCCGAAAAGTAAAGCAACATAGATTCTAACTTTTCTAACAACTAAACAAACCATAGTCTCAGTCTGAAACAAAACAGGTCTAGACCTAACTGAAGTCAAAAGAAGTCTCTCATGGTACATGATTAATGAAAAACTATCAGCCATACTGACAAAGTCCACAAATTTAAGAAAGTTTGGAATACACCAATCATACCCTCTTTGCCACTCCACCACTTCACCTAAAGGCTTCTGCCGCCTCCGATTCTCCATGAAGTACTTTCAATCATGAGACTTGGTAGGTCTTCCCAATTAGGCCCTCCTTCCTTTTCTCCCTCCTTTTTTTCCTTCCCTATACCTCCATGAGCTTACCCCCTATAACTCCTTCAAATAAATGTTTTTATTAATGTTTTTATTATGCATCATATTTGCGATGGCTTAAAACTCTCAATAAAAACGTATTGTTCAAAAAAAGTTAAAGTCCGATGGATCTCTGAAATACAAAGTCTATCTTTCGTGTTCCATTCGTTTTAAATGGATCCCTGTAGACTTTAATGGCCGAGTCTGATCTGTAAAACACATGAGAATAGGACATGTTCTGAGTCTCATGGACCTGAGACACGGATCAGTATTTTAAGCTGATGTGTGTATGGATCAATGAAACGTTATGGGTCCGTCTGAGAAAAAAACGGATGGCACTAGAACGTGTACTATGGATGTGTGAATGTAGCCTGAAAGAGAGTGTCCACATGAATATGCTGCTACTACTCAGAGAAGTCAGTATCAGGGGTCGGACGGTGTTGGTGGCTGGCTTCAATGAGAGAAGTGTAGCAAAACCAGAGTCTTATAGGAGACAATAACCAGGATTAGACCACCCTGAGAATGAGTAAGTGGGTGCCTTGCAGGAACCAGAAAGGTGCTGGGCCTGTGCATAAATAATTGTGACAGGAGCTGTGAATACCATATATGAGAGAATGGGCCTCACTTAAACCGGTGTGCGAACTGCAAGAAAGTGCATACCCTGATACATCACATTTCACTAAGAGGAGGGAGCTGTCCGAAAGTTGATTTGCTGTTGATCAAGCTCTGTAACCCTCCAAGATTTTTTTCTCCTATGGTCATACTGGATGACTGTAAAGAGAGGCACGTTGAACTTTTCAGGGAGCCACTACTTGTCTCCCAGCTTTGAAAGAAAAGAAAGAGGGACATATACTGCGGTGCTTGTCTGCTGCAATTTTGTTTTTACTGTAAGCGAGTATCCTAACCTCTTTTGGTCCTTTATATGTGCCTACACAGAAATATTGCTCCTAGTGTGTTACTACACAGTATGGTACCCCTTTTTGAGCCCTCACAGTGCCCCACACACAGTATATTGCCCCCCACACAATATAATGCCTCACTTCACACAAAGCTCAGCTATATAATCACACAACTTTGCTACATTAACACACAACTCTGCTACATCAAAACACACAGCTCTGCTACATCAACTCACACAACTCTTCAATATCAACATACAGTACATGCAGATCTGTTACATCAATACACAACTTTGGTAAATCAGCACACAACTGCTACATGAACACACACAGCTATTTTACATGAACACACAACTCTGGTACATCAACACACACAGCTTTACTACATGTACACACACCACTCTACTACATCAATACACACAGCTTTTCAACAAAAAGCTACACACAGCTCTGCTAAATCAATACACAACTATGCTAAATCAACACATAGCACTGCTACATCAACACACAGCTCTGCTACATCAATACACACACAATTCTGCTATATCAACACACATCTCTGCAACATCAAGATACACAATTCTGCTACATCAACACACAGCTCAACTACATTAAAAAACACAGACACTACTTTGCTCCATCAGCGCACACAATTTTGCTTCATCAACACACACAGCTCTGCTCCATCAACACACACAGCTCTACACTATCAACACACACAACTTAGCTACGTCAACATACAACACTGAAGCAACTGAAGTCTGGACATAGCCCTGGCCTCTCGGGACAGCAGGACAGCTCCTCAAATTTAGAACAGTCTTGCTGGATCTGAAATGGTTGGGGGGTATGCAAGTGTACGCATGGTACACACTACAGTGGATGCAATGACTTCCGGTCTGCCCCTCTTTACTCCCTCTGATCTGCTAAGTCTGCACTACCCATATCTATGCCACTGCACTCAGTCCATCTGTCCAGTAACATAGTTACTGGGGGGATAGAGGGCGTGGTCACTCCGGGCCCCGTACTAAGGGGGTCCCGTGCGAAGGGGCCCACCTGGAGCTATGCTATGATCTCCCTGCACTAACACTTTCAGCCATTGCAGGATATTGCTATGGCTGAGGCATTGGCGCACACATAGTAAACTCAGAGTCCCAGCGCGGTGACATCATCGTTCCGCCTCAGGACTCTGACATCCTGTGAGTGTGCTGGCACCCTGGCCATTGCATCATCCTGCTGTGGCTGAGAGTGGTAGTGCAGGGATGTCAGCGTGTTGGTCTGTCCGGTAGACGCCTCAGAATCCTGGATTAGGTGAGTATATGATGTTTTTTATTTTAAAACTTTTTGTGTGACTACGGGTGCATTATACATTGAGTGGGACTCATACATTTTAGGGGCT
The DNA here is from genome assembly GCF_046119375.1 of Phyllobates terribilis. Classification (NCBI taxonomy): domain Eukaryota; kingdom Metazoa; phylum Chordata; class Amphibia; order Anura; family Dendrobatidae; genus Phyllobates; species Phyllobates terribilis. Next base: position 192,447,315 of record NW_027362773.1, read on the forward strand.
ACTGGGGGGCCCTCAAAGTGTGAGTCCATTATACAGCATTGGTGCTAATATGGGGGCTATAATACAGTATGGGGACTTATTTGGGGTCAAAATATAGGGTAGGGACTATTGTGGGGGCCCTTATATAGTGTGGGGACAATTGTGGGGGCCATCATACAAAATGGGAGCTAATATGGGGGCCAGCATAAAGTATGGGGACTACTGTGAGGGCCATCATAAAGTGTGGGGACTACAAAGGGTGCCATCATACAGTGTGAGGGCTATTATACAGTTTAGGTGCCATCTTACAGTATGAAGACTGCTGTGAGGGGCATTATACTTTTTTGGGGGGAGCTGTGGGCTCATCATACTATGTATAGGTGAGCTGTGGGCCCATCATACTATATATAGGGGAGCTGTGGGCCCATCATCCTTCTGTTTTGATTCTGGTTCTATTACTTCTGATCTGGGGACCAGAATAAGACGAAAAGGGCAGGGCACTTCACTGTTGGGGGTGAAGCTAAGTCTCAGTGAGTGACAGGAGTCTGAACACACTGCTCAGATCAGACTTTCACTTTCTACTCTGCTTGGATGCTGCCTTCAAGTGCTGTCCATTCAGCTGACAAGCCCTGCGATGTACTGATCATTAGAAAGTATGCTGCCTCCCAGGGGCGAAGATCAAGGATGTTACCGATAGGATACCGAAGCTCATCAGTTCCAAGGATGTCCACCCATTTCTTCTGATACATGTTGGCACCAATGACACGACAAAGAAGGACCTACCGACAATCTGCAAGGACTTTGAAGCATTGGGGAAGAAAGTAAAAGAACTGGATGCGCAGGTAGTTTTTTCTTCTATCCTTCCAGTAGACGGGCATGGCGTCAGGAGATGGAACAGGATCCTTGATGTGAACAACTGGCTGAGATGATGGTGCAGACAACAAGGATTTGGATTCCTGGACCACGGTGTGAATTACCTCTATGACGGACTCCTTGCCAGAGACGGACTACACCTCAACAAACCCGGGAAACACACATTCGCCAGGAGACTCGCAACACTCATCAGGAGGGCGTTAAACTAGAAGAAGAGGGGATGGGAAGAAAAACGCCGGACACGAACATGCAACCAGAGAACATACTAATGAAAGATATGAAGTGCGACAAAGAAGGTCCAAGACAAGATACTTGGAAGGGAGGTAAGAAAATTTCTAATACAATCCACAGGGAGAAGATTGGAACAAAACAAAATCGTGTAAACTGCATGCTAGCAAATGCCAGAAGCCTGACAAACAAGATGGATGAACTGGAAGCAGAAATATCTACAGGTAACTATGACATAGTGGGAATAACCGAGACATGGTTAGATGAAAGCTATGACTGGGCAGTTAACTTACAGGGTTACAGTCTGTTTAGAAGGGATCGAAGAAGTCGGAAAGGGGGTGGAGTCTGTCTATATGTAAAGACGTGTCTAAAGCCTACAATACGGGAGGATGTATGGGAGGGAAATGAGGAGGTCGAGTCCTTATGGGTGGAGATACATGGGGCAAAAAACAATAATAAAATTATCATAGGAGTCTGTTATAAACCACCAAATACAGTTATATGAAAAAGTTTGGGCACCCCTATTAATCTTAAGCTTAATGTTTTATAAAAATTGCTGTTTTTGCAACAGCTATTTCAGTTTGATATATGTAATAACTGTTGGACACAGTAATGTTTCTGCCTTGAAATGAGGTTTATTGTACTAACAGAAAATGTGCAATCTGCATTCAAACAAAATTTGACAGGTGCATAAGTATGGGCACCCTTATCATTTTCTTGTTTTAAATACTCCTACCTACTTTTTACTGACTTACTAAAGCCCTTTTTTTTGGTTTTGTAACCTCATTGAGCTTTGAACTTCATAGCCAGGTGTATGCAATCATGAGAAAAGCTACTTAAAGTGGCCACTTGCAAGTTGTTCTCCTGTTTGAATCTCCTCTGAAGAGTGGCATCATGGGCTTCTCAAAACAACTGTCAAATGATCTGAAAACAAAGATTATTCAACATAGTTGTTCAGGGGAAGGATACAAAAATCTGTCTCAGAGATTTAACCTGTCAGTTTCCACTGTGAGGGACATAGTAAGGAAATGGAAGAACACAGGGACAGTTCTTGTTAAGGCCAGAAGTGGCAGGCCAAGAAAAACATCAGAAAGGCAGAGAAGAAGAATGGTGAGATCAGTCAAGGACAATCCTCAGACCACCTCCAGAGAGCTGCAGCATCAACTTGCTGCAGATGGTGTCACTGTGCATCGGTCAACTATACAACGCACTTTGCACAAGGAGAAGCTGTATGGGAGAGTGATGTGAAAGAAGCCGTTTCTGCAAGCACGCCACAAACCGAGTCGGCTGAGGTATGCCAAAGCACATTTGGAGAAGCCAATTTCTTTTTGGAAGAAGGTCCTGTGGACTGATGAAACCAAGATTGAGTTGGTTGGTTATACAAAAAGGCGTTATGCATGGCGGCAAAAAAACACAGCATTCCAAGAAAAACACTTGCTACCCACAGTAAAATTTGGTGGAGGTTCCATCATGCTTTGGGGCTGTGTGGCCAATGCCGGCACCGGGAATCTTGTTAAAGTTGAGGGACGCATGGATTCCACTCAGTATCAGCAGATTCTTGACAATAATGTTCAAGAATCAGTGATAAAGTTGAAGTTACGCAGGGGATGGATCTTTCAGCAAGACAATGATCCAAAATACCGCTCCAAATCTACTCAGGCATTCATGCAGAGGAACAATTACAATGTTCTGGAATGGCCATCCCAGTCCCCAGACCTGAATATCATTGAACATCTGTGGGATCATTTGAAGAGGGCTGTCCATGCTCGGCGACCATCAAACTTAACTGAACTGGAATTGTTTTGTAAAGAGGAATGGTCAAAAATACCTTCATCCAGGATCCAGGAACTCATTAAAAGCTACAGGAAGCGACTAGAGGCTGTAATTTTTGCAAAAGGAGGATCTACTAAATATTAATGTCACTTTTCTGGTGAGGTGCCCATACTTATGCACCTGTCCAATTTTGTTTGAATGCAAATTGCACATTTTCTGTTAGTACAATAAACCTCATTTCAAGGCAGAAACATTACTGTGTCCAACAGTTATTACATATATCAAACGGAAATAGCTGTTGCAAAAACACCAATTTTTATAAAACATTAAGCTTAAGATTAATAGGGGTGCCCAAACTTTTTCATATAACTGTATAGCAGAAGCCACGGAAAGTCTATTAATGAGACAAATAGACGAAGTAGCAAAAAATAACGAGGTGATTATTATGGGGGACTTCAACTACCCCGATATAGACTGGGAGACCGAAAGCTGTAGATCTCAGAGAGGAAACAGGTTTCTGTCAATTATCAAAGACAATTATTTGTCACAACTTGTGCAGGAACCAACTAGAGGGACGGCCCTTTTAGACTTAATATTAACTAACAGGCCAGACAGAATAACTGAGGTGCAGGTCGGGGGGCACCTGGGAAATAGTGACCACAACATTATACAATTCCACATGTGCTTCAGTAGGGTGCCCAGCAAGGGAGTCACAAAAACACTGAACTTCAGGAGGGCAAAGTTTGATCAGCTAAGAGATGCCCTTCACCTTATAGACTGGGATAGTATCTTTAGTAATAGGAGCACGGATAGAAAATGGGAAATTTTCAAAACAGTCCTACATAGTCGCTGTAGAAGGTACATACCTTATGGGAATAAAAGGGCTAGGAATAGGAGGAAGCCAATGTGGCTAAATAAGGAAGTCAAGAGGGCAATGAAAAACAAAAAAAGGGCTTTCGGTAAACTTAAACAAGAAGGCAGCGAGGAAGCGCTAATATCTTATAGGGAAAAAAACAAAATCTATAAGAAACAAATAAGAATAGCAAAAGAGGAGACAGAGAGACTAATTGCCAAGGAAAGTAAAACGAATCCCAAACTGTTCTTTAACTATATAAACAGTAAAAGGATTAAAACTGATGGAGTTGGCCCATTGAAAAATAACCTGGGTAAAATCATAGAGGGCGATGAGGGTAAAGCAAACCTACTCAATAGCTTCTTCTCCACTGTTTTCACAAAAGAAAACAATTTATCGGAGGAAATCCAGAGTGATAAAGTAAACCCTCCGCTAAATATCACCCACCTAACCCAGGAGGAAGTTCAGAAACGCCTAAATAATATCAAAATAGACAAGTCACCAGGCCCAGATGACATACACACCCGGGTACTAAAAGAATTAAGTAATGTGATAGACAGGCCGCTGTATCTTATATTCAAGCACTCTTTATGGACAGGGACTGTCCCACTAGACTGGCGCCAAGCAAATGTGGTACCAATATTCAAAAAGGGGTCTAAAAGTGACCCTGGGAACTATAGACCAGTCAGCTTAACGTCTGTTGTGGGTAAATTGTTTGAAGGATTTCTTAGAGATGCTATTGTAGAATATCTTAATGATAATAACTGTCTAACTCCATATCAACATGGATTCATGAGGGATCGCTCCTGCCTAACAAACCTGATCGCCTTCTACGAGGAGGTGAGCTCACAGCTGGACCGGGGAGAGTCAGTGGATGTTGTATACCTTGACTTCTCCAAAGCGTTTGATACCGTGCCACACAAAAGGTTGGTATATAAAATGAGAATGCTTGGTCTGGGGGATAATGTGTGCAAGTGGGTAAATAGCTGGCTGAGTGATAGAAAGCAGAGGGTGGTTATCAATGGAGTAAGCTCAGGGGGTGTCAGAGTTACTAGCGGGGTGCCTCAAGGGTCTGTCTTGGGCCCTATATTATTTAATATATTTATTAATGATCTAGTGGAAGGGTTGCATAGTAAAATAGCAATATTTGCAGATGATACTAAACTTTGTAAAGTAGTTAATATAGATGAGGATAGGGCACAGCTACAGGAGGATTTAGATAAATTGGGGAGTTGGGACAAAAAATGGCAAATGGGGTTCAATGCCGATAAATGTAAGGTCATGCACATGGGAAAGAAAAACAGCAGTCACCCATACATATTAAATGGGAAACCGTTGGGGAAATCTGACATGGAGAAGGACCTAGACGTCTTGGTTAATAGCAAATTAAATTGGAGTGCCCAGTGTCAGGCAGCAACTGCGAAGGCAAATAGAGTCATGGCATGCATCAGAAGAGGAATAGGGGCATATGATGAGAACATTGTTCTTCCTCTGTATAAAGCGCTGGTAAGGCCGCACTTAGAATATTGTGCACAGTTCTGGGCTCCGGTGCTCAGGAAAGACATATTGGAGCTAGAGAGGGTACAAAGAAGGGCGACTAAGGTAATAACGGGAATGGAGGGACTAGAATACCCAGAGAGGTTGTCAAAATTAGGCCTATTTACGTTGGAAAAGAGAAGGCTTAGGGGAGACCTCATAAACATGTATAAATACATCAGGGGGCAGTACAGAGATCTCTCCCATGACCTGTTTATACCAAGGATGGTGACAAAGACGCTATGCGTCTGGAGGAAAGGAGGTTCCTGCACCAGCATAGAAGGGGATTCTTTACGGTCAGAGCCGTGAGACTCTGGAACTCTCTGGGAGAGGAAGTGGTGATGTCCAACTCACTTAAAGAGTTCAAGAGAGGCCTGGACGCCTTTCTTGAGAACAATAAAATTACATCTTATGCTTAGTGATAGTTAATTAATCCAGGGATTTAATCTGACTGCCAGATTGGTGTCGGGAAGTGAATTTTTCCTCAATGATGTAAATTGGCCTATACCGCATGGTTTTTTGTTGCCTTCCGCTGGATCAACGCTGCGGAATAGCTGCAGTGCACAAGAAATAGGCTGAACTGGATGGACGCTTGTCTTTTTTCGGCCTTCTAAACTATGTAACTATAAACTATAAAAAAAAAGAAAGTATATCACAGGGCTTGTCAGCTGAAGAGACTGCACTTGTGAGCTCGGCCATGCGTGGTGCCAACTGAGTCTGCTGATGCTTTGAAGTGCTATCTCCAAGCAGAGAGGAGAGTGAAGTCTGATCTGAGCATGCATGCTCTGACTGCTGTCACTCACTGAGTCGTGGCCCCGCACCCACGAATGATGTGCCCTGTTCATTCGATTCTGGCCCCCAGATCAGTAGTAGCAGAGCCCGAATCAAAACAGAACAATATATGACCCACAGAGACATGAGCTTAGAGGAGAAGGCAGATAATAAAAGTGTATTAGAAAAGTTTTAGCTGGGAAGAGTTAGGAGTAGGACTAATGAAAGGAGGTTAAATTAGTTGTGGAAAACCTTTTTAAATGTTAAGTGGGGACTTAAGCATTATTGTTATAGGAGCACTCAGATTACTGTGACTGTAAAAGGTGCACAAAGGGCATTATTATATTCTAGGAGCAAAATTTGGACATGGTTTTCTAGGACACTTGCACAGGACATTAATATTTTCGAGGGGCAATTTTTCCATCTAGAGGGTATTTTATTATGTAAGGGGCACAACGGTGGGCATTATTATGTGGGGCAATAAGAGGAACCATTATTGTACCACTCCGCAGGTGCAATTATAGGGACACATAGCGACTCAGTATTGGGGTAACAGCAGGATGAGGAGTTTATGCAGGTTGGGGATAGATAGGGATGGTGCTGGAAATGTGAGATGTCAAATGTGTCTTTGTTGAAATCTCTAAAGACGAGTCATCACCAGAGAAGTTGTCATGTCGGTCTGGGCCAGGTGGAGAGGATGGGAATAGTCAACGACTCCATCAGAAAGAATATCAGCAGTAAGCCACCATCTATAAATATACTGTAATCTCTTATATGTTCGGCAGCACTGGTATCTACTGTACCACTATATGGTCACCATGTGGTGGTAATATCATTATGTCTTTGTTTATTTTCGTAACAGTGCAGTCATCTGCTGAAGTTCCCCTATACCCACTATTTTAGGACGTATTTGTAATCAGGACTACCAGTTAGGGGCACATGTTTTGTCCCCCCTGAGCTGAACTCGTAGCTATGCCTCTGCATCTGACGATTGGTATTTGATGCCTCCATATGCATGGGCATTTGTCCGGCTCTAGTGGTATGGCTTTTTTCCATGCAGCATGTTCACTTATCAGCGTCAGATGGAAATTCTTTTCCAGAATGGCTGCCAGATGCGGCATCAATTACCCCTGTATATGACACAGTGTAGAATAAAATGTTTTTAAGTGTGTTGCTCTTTCTTTAAGACTAGGCCGCCACATTATTGCTTCATTTCTAATCTGCAGGAATATACGAGATACTAAACCCGAAGCTAATGTATCATTGCACACAATAAAGCACAATACAAAGAAAGAGCTTATCTGATCAACACCAAATCCCGTCAGAAAGTTGACACGTTCCTCTAAACAACTTCCTGATGTCACGTTGCACAGTCTCGCAGAAGAGGAGAGTTAATTATCTTTGACAACTTTGCCAGATAATTTCCCATTTTCCTATACCAAACCGGGGCCCTCCTTTATACTCTCTTGTCACAGCGAATTCATCAAGTAAATCGCGGCCTGTGCTAGACTGCCAAAGTGTTCTGGCATCCCAAGGGGGGTTATCTGTTTGAAAATTTTCCAGCTACCTAATGACAGCAGCCCTGACATTACACATAATAGGTAGCGCTTTGTTTTTTTTTTCTTCTTTGCTTCCCTTTCTAATCCATCTTCCTGAGCGTAGAATGCACAGACCATATTGTATAAGTAATAGAGCAAGTTATCAAAACCTGCGGTAGTGGAAAGCAGCTAAGAGGTAAAATTAGATTAGGGGTATACAGAGAAATCATGGGATCCCATAGCAAAAGTCCTAATTACCCACCTTTCCCCCTCAAAAAATATTATTCAGCAGAGTAGGTGGGCTCAGAAAACATAGGTCAAGAAGGGCATAGGTCCCAATACTTTTCCTACCACATGCACAGTATGATGACCCCACAGTGCCCCAAACACAGTATGATGTCTCTTGTTCCCTCCATACACTATGATGCTATCACCATACCCCCTAACACACTATGATGAACCAAAAATATGCCCCCAACACAGAATGATTCCCACTACAACTCCTCAATACAATATAATGACCCCCACAGACCCCCAACACAGTATGATGTCTCTACATTGACACCAACACAGTATGGTGCCCCACTGTGTCCCTCATACATTATGATGCCCCTATTGTGCTCCCTAACACATTATGGTGAACTAAAAAAAGTACCCTAACACAGTATGAAATGTCCCCCTAAGTCATCCAACACAGTATGATTGCCCCCACAATTACTCACACCATAGGATGATCTCCACAGTCCCTCACACAACATGTTGCCCCCAAAGCATAGCTACCACCATATCCCCACAACAATATGATGACCGTCACAGCCCCCTATACAGGATGGTTGACCCAACAGAATATCCAAGCATAAGATGGCCCTCACAGCCGCCCACCACAGTATGATGCCCGCATCGCTCTCCCCACACATTGTAATGGTCCCCACTCCACAATTACTAACTGCATGGCAAAATTTAAAAAAATATATAAAAGCTACTCATCAATCCCCATTCCCCCAATGCACTGCTTTGCTCTATGCAGGGTGTTGACTGAGGCGCTATGCCGCAGGTGCAATCTAATTATGTAATTTTACCAGCTGCACTGAGACTCAGACGCACAGGCTGAATGGTGGAACAGGGAGCCGACGACTCTCTGTTCCAACATTCTGATCAACTGTATTTGCACTCTGAGAATGCAGACACCATTGAAGTAGTGACACCGGAAAAATGGGCAATGAGGCTCTCCAATGGAGCCTAGGGTTCCTCTGTATGAGGGAGTCTGGCTGTTGACCTATCAGCCAAACCATTATTTGTCCAATAGCTATATATCGTGTATGGAGGAGAAAGATTGGCAAGTGACCTGGGCAGTGTTACTCAGAAGTAGTTTAAGATCAGTAGGTATTTTTTTTATGTATTTTTAATTTTTAAAACATTCTGGGACCATTTTTTAAAATGAAAAAAGGGGTGGATGACCACTTTGTGACTGTGGACAGCTGTGCACAGCAGTATTGGCTATTACACCATTATTGCTCTGCCAGAGATCTCATCATAGCATAACGAACCTGGATGTGGTTACATTGCTAATCTCTTGTCTATGGGACCATCATACACAAGTGACAGGAAGTCTAGCAGGTGTGGAATTTTTGAGACATTGCTGTCACACTTTTATTTATTCTAATTTTTATGCTTTTTTTTAAATTTTTTGTTTTCTGCGCCTCTTTGTGTGCTTTTTGCCCATTTTTTTATTTCCACTTAATAGGATAGTTTGTTCATATTACATGAATATGTCAAATCTTTTAGTGATTCTGGATGTTATATATTGAGTTCAGATGCTACAAATTGATAGGTTTCACACTCCCTGGATGAAGCCAATCAGGCGAAACTCGAATTGGGCAAGTTTGAAATGCACCATTTGAATTATAGGGGTTGTCCGGTCCACTCTGTGTGACTGCAGACTTATAAATCCCCCCAACGCATGCACTGTGTGCTGCGGGGATTTGCCGGTTTCTGACCCGAGACTGGAGGGTATGACTAAACTATGTGGATTTGATGACTTTATACACATGGACTACCAGTGGATAAAAAAACAGGTCCCGCAACAGCTAAAAAATGCCAGCATAATCCACATCTACAAGAGAAAAGGAAACTGCCAATCTTGACAACCAATGAGGCATCTCCCATCTGTCCACTGCTGCAAAGATTCTGGTGTAACATGGGTACATTAGATGCAGTGACACAGAAACACAGAGCAGCCAATACGGGGTTAATAAACAGGGGAGGTTTATGATAACAGGGTCAATCTCCACACAGGGAGTAACACGGGAAAATATGGGGGAAAAACAAGGGAAAAGCAGGTAAAAGTCTATCACTGACAGTTCCCAGTTTAACTGGATGTAGCAGAGCCGAAACGGTTATAATCAACATTTTTTTCACTTAGCTGACTCTTGCTCCTCATAAGGCAGTTGCCAGCTGATGCCGGTGTTGATTTATCAGGCGTCCCCGCCCAAACAATGCTCCGTCTTCTGGTGGCAGTGGGCGGTCTCTGGTTTTACCCGCTGAGCCCCTAGTCCATAACACGGCACCTCACGTGCCCGGCTCCACCGACCCTGCGTCTCTTCTCTAGTCGGCTTGACTCCTCCGGTCCACTGCACTCGGCTCTTGCTCCCAGTCCTGGAGCCAGCAGCCTGGACCCTCTCACACTGCTCTGCTGAGCAGGACCCAGCTCCGCTTTCCCACGCAAACGTCCTCGTCTCTTCCTCTCTCTACCCACGTCACCAGTCTCTCGGTTACCTGACCTCCCAGCTCTCACTCTGGACACGCCCCCAGCTTTCCAGTCACCTGACTCCCGTGCTCGCAGTCTGTCTTCCCCTGCAACCAGAGGCACGGCCCGGCAGTTCCGGATCCCTTGCTCTGAAAGCACTTACACCCCGGTCTTCCCCCTTACACTGGTTAGCTTCTTTTTCTGCCTCCTCCAGCACCTTGAGCAAGGTCTACTACCCAAAAGCCAGTGCGGCTTCCATGCTGAACGTGGGATGGTAGATATGGTCTTCGCGGCACGTCAAATCCAGGAAAAGTGACAGGAGCTACTCAGCGACCTCTTCGTAACCTTTGTCAACTTGACCAAGGCTTTCAACAGTCAGCAGAGATGGCCTGTGGAAAACCATGTCAAAGTTTGGCTGCCTGAACAAGTTCATCATAATCGTCCAGCAGCTCCATGGTGGTATGATGGTGTAGGTCCTGCATGATGGAGACCAATCAGAGGTCTTCCCAGTTACAAACAGAGTAAAACAAGGCTTTGTACTTGGCCGACCTTGTTCAGTATGCTATTTTCTACCATGTTGAGATGTCTTTAGCAACAGCGAAAACAAAATCCATATCAGGGACAGGACTGACTACAAGCTATTCAACCCCAAACACCTGAAGGCTGTTACAAAGGTGCATCAGACTGTTATCCATGACTTCTTGTTTGCTGATGACTGCACACTCAACGACCAGCACAGAGCAGCAGACGCAGCATGAAATGGACTGTTTTTCACAAGCTTGTGACAACTCTGGTCTCTTTATCAATATTAGAAAGATTGAAGTTATGAACCAACCTGCTCCAGGAAAACCTTACCAGCATCCACGCATTACGGTGAAGGAACATAACCTCAAAGCAGTTAACTTCACCTACCTCGGCAGCACACTCTCCCGCATAGTGACCATAGACGCTGAGGTCAACAACAGAATTGTCAAAGCCAGCATCGCCTTCGGGAGACTGCGCAAGAATGTCTGAGAATGAAGGTGACTCAGCCTTACCACCATGCTGAAGGTCTACTGTGCAATGGTCCTTACCACACTTCTCTATGTCGGCGAGACTTGGACTGTCTACAGCTGGCATGCCAAATAGCTCAATCACTTTAACCTGACCTGTCTCTGCAGGCTTCTCCACATCAGGTGGCAAGACAATGTCCCCGACATGGCAATCCTGGAACAAGTTGAGCTTTCCAGCGTTTACACTCTTCTGCTGAAAGTCCAAGCCAGGTGGGTAGGACATGTGGTTAGAATACCAGACAGCTGATTGCCTAAACAACTGCTGTACTGAGAACTGTGTCAGAGAAAGAAAGCAGTTGGGGAGCAGGAGAAACATTATAAAGACTGCCTTAAAACATCTCTCAAAAACCTGGGAGTCGATATCAGGCCCGGCGCAAGCACCCGGCGCACCCAGGCAAGTGCTGGGGCCCTGAGCAGGCGGGGGGCCCACTCGGCATCGGGCACCCCATCGCGCTATGGGACCCGTGAGCGAAGGAGAGTGGTGCCAGCTCCCGCCCTCCCCCCCGCTTGCTCAGAGCCCCAGCAGCCGGCACAATACTTATGTAGCACCCTGAGGATTCGGCTGCTACAGGAGTATTGCACCTCAACCAGAGGTGTGATATTCCACTCCCGGGTAAGGAAGGAGTGTGGAACTGAGCTCAGATAGACTGCATGCACTACATACATCCCATTCCAGAGGAGCAGGCCGACGGCACTCCCACTTAGAAATGTGCAGGTGCGACCGAGCCTGTTCCTGGCTGGAGTGGGAGGGGGGAGGAACATCCCATGTAGTGTAGGGGCAGATAGGGGGAGCAGTCTGGGTAGTGATAGGAGCTCATTGGGTGCTGGTCACCTGAGCTCACACATAGAGGGTGTATATGAGGTGGGCACCAACTAGGATCAGGGTCAGACGCAGAGGACAAGTCAGATGCAGAGAGTCAGAAGGAGAGAACAAGTCTTCTGCAGAGGAAGTCAGCCTGCAGCAAGGGAGCAGAGCAGACCTGAGCCTGAAGAGTGAGAGAGTGGAGTACAGAAAGACCCAGAGGGGGACAAAGAAGGGACCCAAGAACCCAAATAAGAACACCGGGTGAGGAGTCAGCAGAAGGGTACCGGAACCCAAGCTGGTGGGGGTAAAGACATTCCCCAGCCAGAGACCGGAGACCGTGGGCAGTGTCTGCCACGGTCACCCACTACATTCACCCTGAAGGCACACCACACGGAGGGTCAGGGAACCTGAGGCCAAAGGTTGCCCAACAGAAGGCCCGAGGGAGCTGGATTTAGGTGAATCACTGGTGGGGACGGCTGAAGAGAGGACAGAGGGAGAGCTCAGGGCCACGCTCCGGACTTGTTTGGGGGTTGGCCGGATCCAGGACCTGGTGGACGCAGCACGGCTCGGGAGGTCACTTGGAGCTAGAGTGACCAGGAACATCTGCAGTAAGTAAAGACCCTTAACTGCACTACCCGAGTCTGTCATCATTACCGGCTGCACCGCACCACCACAACCCCCATCCTCTGCGCCTGTCCCCTCTGAGGCTATACCCCTCCCGTTGGGGGTTATCCCACCAAGCTGCGCACCCACCATCAGCCTCAGCGGACCCTGCAGCAGCGGCGGCCACAGTGACCGCATCACAACGGGTGGCGTAGTCGACACAACGAACTTCAATAACATCAGTAAAGACTGCCACATAACACTGAGCTTGACGCCCTGGGCACGGGACCGGGTCCCAGCCGCTCGGAGACTACAACCCCCCCCATCTGATCCGGTGCCGGGTATTCCCCTCAAAAAGGAATATGTCCCAGGGGGCGCGTCAACTTTGGCGTAGTCGGCAGGATTACGTGCCCGCAACACCCGGGTACTGCGTGCCTGAAGAAAAGTGCAAGTTTACCTCAGAAAGAAGACTCCTGCCGGTTCCGGAGGGTCCACGCCATCGGACTCCATCACCAGTCGTTTCCCGCCGATTGTCCGCCATTTCCAGCTTGTTCCCGCCATCTGCAGAGTTTCCCGCCACTGGGAAGCGATTCCCGCCAAAACCGCAGATTTCCCGCCTTGGAAGAGCAGCGGACGCCATTATGGGCGTGCCAAAGGAGGGCAGGAGGCCACCTCCCATCGTGGGCCGGGGCAGAAAATGGCGCCAAAAGTGGAAACCGCCCCCACCAACAGAGACTGTGATGCTGGAGGTGTCTGTCAGCGTGAAAGAACTCCCCCTGGAGCTGACAGTCACCGAGTTGCCCCGGGACCGCCCTCGAAGTGGGGGGAGACGAAAGAAAGGAGAGAAGATGGGTGTCGCTTGGAGCAGCCTAGAACGAGCGCACCCGGAGCTGGAGCGAGAGCACCCGGAGTCGAGGAGAGAAAGAGTAGACCCGGGAATGGAGCAGCAGCAGCGCAGCACCGGCCCGCTGGCCAGGAGCCTGCAAAAGGAGAGAAAGCAGAACAGCACCGGCCCGCTGGCCAGGAGTCTGCTAGAGACCGAGGAAGGAGAGCAGAGCAGCACCGGCCCGCTGGCCAGGAGCCTGCCGGAAGAAGAGCAGAGCAGCACCGACCCGATGGTCAGGAGCCTGCTAGAGTCAACAACCCCGCTAGGCTTAGCGGAGATCCTGGCGCAGCTTCCCCGAGATCGGGAGTGCGCGCGGAGTGCCCTGGAGGGCCTCGCGGGAAGGATGGCCCGAGTGCAGAGGGAGATCCTGGCGGAGTGGGGCCGGGAGATGGCCCAGAAAGCTGGAACCCGTCCACGGAACCCGCTCCCCTGGAAGAAGACACCGACTGCCTCTGCGGATGACGCGGGAGGACCCAAGGCCGGAGACGGCGCAGAAGAGGGAGCGAGACGCATGGCAGCAGGTAAGGGGGATGCCTATACCCCATACCGGAAGACCGCTTACCTGCCCCAGCTCCCCGTCGCAGAGCCCGAAAGTCCCCCGGCCGTACCCGAGACCGCCATGACATCGCCACCGACTAGGCCCCGACCGGAAGCCGCCGTCGCGACCCCGATGACGTCACGCATCGTGACCCGGAGCGTGGCGCCGGAAGAGGAGCCTCCGGCCTGGTCACAGGGCCTAGCGTTTCCGGGCGCCGCATCCAAAGCAGAGCCATCTACCTCCGCGGAGCCTCCGGCCTGGTCGCAAGGCCAGGTAACCCAGGGCGCCGCCGTCCTAACGGTGCCCTTCACCTTCCAGGTGCCCCAGGCCTGGCCGCAAGGCCTGGGCAACCCGGTCGCCACCACCACCGCGCCCGCGCCCGTAATACCTAGGGTGCCACATCTGGGAGAGGACCCCTTCAGCCAGCTAACGTGGCCGGACGGTCGGCCTTTCATCTGGCCCGAAGGATTCTTGGAGCTGGAGCGGCAGAAGCAACTAGGGCCCTTGTGTGAGCCCCTGATCCCGGCTCCAAAGCCCGTGACTCGGGTCTCGCCTCCACTCGAGGAAGCCCAGTTCGTGTGGGACCCCACGGGAGAAGATTTGATGGGGTTCACCGGAGAGACTCGGGCAGCTGCAGCAGAGCGTACCGAGTGTTGCCGTCAACAGCTGGCAGAGTTCAAGAGAGAGCGGGAGGAGAGGCAGGCCAAAGAGCAATGGGCCCAGACCCGCAGCGCGGAGCAAAAGAGTCGGACCAGAAGGGACCCCCGTGCAGCAGATCGTCCCCGTACCATCGGGACGGTAATAAAGTTTAATGCGCAGCATGGGTGGGGCTTTATAAGGGACCGGAACACCATGGGTGACGTCTTCGTTACACGACGGGACGTCGAGTCCCACCTGCCAGAGGGTCACAAAGGCCGTGACCTCTACGTCGGTGATGAGGTAACGTTCACCCGGCACAAGTGTGCCAAGGGACCTTACGCCCTCCACGTGCATCGCTTGACGGAGGAGGAGTTGCGGTGCGAGGAGGAGGAGCAAGAGGACCCGGACGGGTCTGAAGAAACCACCAGCCGTAAGATAAGAGCAGGAGGCAGACGCCGTTGAGTGCGGCAGAGCAGGAGACTGTATATAGTTGCCTGTCGGGGCACAGTGAATCGGAACTGAAACTGAAACTGGAACTGTTGTTGCTGCTAAAATAGTCCCCGTTGGGACCAGCGAACTGTTACCTGTAACCCTTTCCATACCAGGCTGAGGACTGTGAGCAGCCATCCCTTTCCCTTTACCTGGCCGGGGACTGAGAACGGCCAAAATTTCCCTGTACATAGTTGCGCTTGCTAAAGCGCCCCCTACCGGTTTTATTTGGGAAACTGTTTTACAAAAGACTGTCGCACTCTACCTGGTCACGAGTTGCACGGTGACCAGAGGAACAGAAGAGAGAAAGAGACGACGAGAATGTTGTTTCCCTGAAAAAGTTTATATATATATTTATATAGTATTTCGTATAATATTTAATATGTTTTACATGTTTATAAAAATGTTGTATGTTTTGGTGTTTTTTTGTCTTTGCAGCCCGAGGACGTGCTGTGATTTACCAGGGGGGAATGTAGCACCCTGAGGATTCGGCTGCTACAGGAGTATTGCACCTCAACCAGAGGTGTGATATTCCACTCCCGGGTAAGGAAGGAGTGTGGAACTGAGCTCAGATAGACTGCATGCACTACATACATCCCATTCCAGAGGAGCAGGCCGACGGCACTCCCACTTAGAAATGTGCAGGTGCGACCGAGCCTGTTCCTGGCTGGAGTGGGAGGGGGGAGGAACATCCCATGTAGTGTAGGGGCAGATAGGGGGAGCAGTCTGGGTAGTGATAGGAGCTCATTGGGTGCTGGTCACCTGAGCTCACACATAGAGGGTGTATATAAGGTGGGCACCAACTAGGATCAGGGTCAGACGCAGAGGACAAGTCAGATGCAGAGAGTCAGAAGGAGAGAACAAGTCTTCTGCAGAGGAAGTCAGCCTGCAGCAAGGGAGCAGAGCAGACCTGAGCCTGAAGAGTGAGAGAGTGGAGTACAGAAAGACCCAGAGGGGGACAAAGAAGGGACCCAAGAACCCAAATAAGAACACCGGGTGAGGAGTCAGCAGAAGGGTACCGGAACCCAAGCTGGTGGGGGTAAAGACATTCCCCAGCCAGAGACCGGAGACCGTGGGCAGTGTCTGCCACGGTCACCCACTACATTCACCCTGAAGGCACACCACACGGAGGGTCAGGGAACCTGAGGCCAAAGGTTGCCCAACAGAAGGCCCGAGGGAGCTGGATTTAGGTGAATCACTGGTGGGGACGGCTGAAGAGAGGACAGAGGGAGAGCTCAGGGCCACGCTCCGGACTTGTTTGGGGGTTGGCCGGATCCAGGACCTGGTGGACGCAGCACGGCTCGGGAGGTCACTTGGAGCTAGAGTGACCAGGAACATCTGCAGTAAGTAAAGACCCTTAACTGCACTACCCGAGTCTGTCATCATTACCGGCTGCACCGCACCACCACAACCCCCATCCTCTGCGCCTGTCCCCTCTGAGGCTATACCCCTCCCGTTGGGGGTTATCCCACCAAGCTGCGCACCCACCATCAGCCTCAGCGGACCCTGCAGCAGCGGCGGCCACAGTGACCGCATCACAACGGGTGGCGTAGTCGACACAACGAACTTCAATAACATCAGTAAAGACTGCCACATAACACTGAGCTTGACGCCCTGGGCACGGGACCGGGTCCCAGCCGCTCGGAGACTACAACCCCCCCCATCTGATCCGGTGCCGGGTATTCCCCTCAAAAAGGAATATGTCCCAGGGGGCGCGTCACTTACCTCTCCCCGTGCCTCCGCAGCAGGTCCTGCATCTTCCGCGGCTGCTGCACTGTGACGTCTCAGGTCAGAGGGCGTGGTGACATCTTTCCACTGTGCCTTCTCCTGAGCAGTCACAGCACAGAGAGGGAAGACGCCGGTGACGCTGGAGTCCGGAGCAGCTGCAGCAGGTGAGGAGAATTGAGGTGAGTATTTTTTTTTTTTTTTAATGTATGGAGGCATGGGGCATTATATGGGGGGGGGTGACATCCTGCATGGGGCATTATATGTGGGGGGAGTGACATCCTGCATGGGGCATTATATGGGGAGGAAGTGATATCCTGCATGGGGCAGCATTTTATGGGGGGGAGTGACATCCTGCATGGGGTATTATAAGGGGGGGAGTGACATCCTGCATGGGACATTATAAGGGAGGGAAGTGACATCCTACATGGGGCATTATATGAGGGGGAGTGACATCCTGCATGGGGCATTATAAGGGGGTGTGACATCCTACATGGGGCATTATAGGGGGGGCGACATCCTGCATAGGGCATTATAAGGGGGATGACATCCTGCATGGGGCATTATAAGTGGGGTTACATCCTGCATGGCATGGGGCATTATATGGGGGGAAGTGACATCCTGCATGGGGCATTATAAGGGGGTGACATCCTGCATGGGGCATTATAAGGGGGGGTGACATCCTGAATGGGACATTATAGGGTGGTGACATCCTGCATGGGGCATTATAAGGGAGATGACATCCTGCATGGGGCATTATAAAGCGGGGTGACACCCTGCATGGGTCCTTATAAGGGGGGGTGACATCCTGCATGGGGCATTATAAGGGGGTTGACATCCTGCATGGGGCATTATAAGGGGGGTGACATCCTGTATGGGGCATTATGTGTGGGGAGCAGCCTACATGGGCATTATGTGGGGGAACAGCCTGCATGGGGCATTATGTGGGGGGAACAGCCTGCATGGAGCATTATGTGGAGGCACAACCTGCATGGAGCATTATATGGGGGCCAGTTTTCTGTATGGAGCGTTATATGGGGGCCAGTATCCTGTATGGAGCATTATATGGGGGCCAGTATCCTGTATGGAGCGTTATATGGGGCCAGTATCCTGTATGGAGCATTTTATGGGGGCCAGTATCCTGTACGGAGCGTTATATGGGGGCCAATATCCTGTATGGAGCATTTTATGGGGGCCAGTATTCTGTATGGAGCAATTTGCCGGTTTCTGAGCTATTGTGGAATTTACAATAGATATATCTCATGTAATGTAAGAAGTGAAATCTTTGGCCTTGTACTATATATATTTTTCTCTGCTGTATCTGTGCATCATGAATCGCGGTATATGTTAAAGGGGCCCACTGAGACTCTTTCACCCAGGGCCCACAAAAACCTGGAGCCGGCCCTGGTTGACATCAACGAATGGAAGAAGCTTGTCTTGGACCATCCAGCTTGGAGATGCAAGATCACCGCAGGATCACGTGCAGCTGGAGATAGGAGAATCTTTGAGGCAAAAAGAAAGCGAGTTGTACTGTACGCAAGGCACAAGCAGTGTCTACTGTCCTGACCACATCTAGTTACTTATGTCACGTATGTGGGCGAGCCTTCAGGGCTTGGATTGGCCTCATCAGTGACCTCTGGACCCACAGCCACTGATCCTCCTCTAAAGAGTGAAGTCATGGTCATCTTCGTCTACAAAGGACTAACATCATGTACTAATCCCTTGGCTCTGGTAGGAATAAATTGACTACAGGGTGTTGTCACTCCGCTAGCAAATGGGATATTAACAAGGGGAAAATAAACCCCAATTGTTAATATATATTCATACATTTCCAGGAGGAATAAAAGATGAATAATGCATGGAGAGTTTTAAGAAATTATTATTAATTTGTGGTGTAAAGTAGTATTTTTTTTTGTATTTTATACATGAAATAAAAGATTTGCCGTGTATTATTAGAGTATGACCGTAACCTCTTCCCCCATAATGGGAAGTCTTCCAGTCTAAAGTCTGACCTCATACTCCATAATGACTCTGTTCTAGTGTTATCACAGTATATCAGACCCCATTGGCCTCCCTGTTATGTAATGAACTTTGGCCGTGTCAGTTCGTGCAAAAATGATATTTGGTGAAAAAAAAAAATAGCAAGTGAAGCCGATCGCTGAGGGATCGCAAAACATTGACTCATACCGTAATGCTGCGTTCCAGGCCCAAGTTAATAAGATCTGCATTTATCACAGTAAATTATGACTCATTGTTGGGATGAAAAGTGTGAAGTCTGTTTCCTACTTTCCTCCTTGTTAATAGTTACATTTTCTTAGCAGACGCGGCTCCCAACACGGTTCATGCTAAATATTTACAAGAAATCTCGCCAAAAAACTTGATGGGATCAGACGTATTCTGAAAATGATGGAATTTTTAAATAAATTTCCATTAGTGTTTAATGCGGCCGGCGCTGTTTTCCATCAGTGATTGAATGAGATTGGATTTCTTTTAAATGCGACTTAATAGCTTTTCATCACCGCTCGCACATTGGGAGGACTCGGAGAAACCAAACAGACTTATACTTGGCCAAAAGAAGCTGATTACATACCGGATGGTGGCATTTAATTAATGGTTTGGACAGAGGGGCCCAACATCAGACCCAAATATGACCTTATAATGATGTCACATTGGGCCTCGGAACCCAACTTTAATTTCTCCGCTACTATTAAGATCATCCACAGTAACGATAGCATTATGAAATTTAAAGGGGATCGGTCAGGTCACTTGTCGTTTTTAGTAAATGTTTATATTCCGCACAAAATGACAATTCTGGAGCATTTTTTTCCCTAGAACTATATGTTCATCCATTCCTCTCTTACACGGTTGCATTGAAAAGTATACAACCCCTATTCCTTTTTATTATTATTTTAGTTTATTGGAAAAATTTCCAAATTATCTGCTGTTTGCAATAAACTAATTAAACAAGAACAATATAAATAGCTCAACACAACTATTATAACAAATGGTTTCTCTAAATTCACCACAAAATGGTACCTTAAAGGGATTGTCCACTACTTGGACAACCTCTTGCGAATCCCTATGTGTCCCCTAAGTAAAAATAATAACACCTATGCTCACCTGCCTCGTTCTAGCAGTGTCAGCACTGGCTCTGGCTGCACTCTCCTCTCCTATGGATGTATTTGACATCTGGAGGAAGGGAGAGCTGTGGTTGTTCTTTCACTTCCTCTGGATGTCTTGATTTGTTAGAAGGAGGGGATAGTGAAACGACCGCTTACTGGCTACGGGGATTGCATGACATAACAATATCACGCAAGCCTCGGGAGAGCCAGTGCCTATACTGCTGGAATGGCTGGAATGATGTTGGCATTGAAGGTGAGTATAGTTGTTAGTACCACTACTAGGACAACCCCTTCTCAAACTCCAAACTTGGCCCAGATAAAATAAAAAAGCTTATACTCACCTCCCCTGGCAGTGCCGTTTCCGCAGTGACGGCACTCACCTTCCCAGGGCTCCTAAGCGGTTGTTGTGGCTGGTGACCCTGGTGCTCAGTCAGCGCTGGTGTCATTGTTCCCGTCTTTGGACGTTTTGAACATGAAGAAGAAGTCCGGGCTGCAACTGATCTCTGACTTCCTCTTCATGTTAAAAACTTTCGAAGGCGCTGATTGGGCGCCGGGGTCATGTGTCACCACAACCGCATGACAGCCCGGGACTGTGAGTGGCAACACTGCTGGAATGGCGCCGGCACAGGAGGTGAGTATAGGCTTTATTATTTTATCGGGGCCAAGCGTGGGGTATGAAAAGAGGTTGTCCTAGTATTGGACAGCCCTTGGACAACCCCTTTAACTGACTACTGCAGTCTAAGAATTATTCACCCCTGCATGATAAGCGTCTTTAGAAAAGATGAACAATTATTTTTTTTTATTTAAATTTGACAATCCAAATTTTCCCCCAAAAAATCGATTTGCAGCGAATCCAATTTCCCTGAAAAGATGTCTCAGGTCTCCTAGGACTGCATCCAATGCCTTTCAAGCTCTTTAACACAAACACGACCTTACTAATATCAAAGTAACCGAATCTTCTTCATTGCTTTGCTCTCAAACACTATCTGTATAGTTTCTTCAGTGTTTTATGGCTTTCTCTCCCAATTTACTATATATGTCCTTCAGTTCACTAATATTTTTGGGTTTGCTGCATCTCTTTCTTCCATTCCCACCAAAGATTTTCTATGGGGGTTCAAGTCAAGTGACTGTGATGTCCACTCTAGAATTTTCCAAGATTTCTTCTGAAACAAAGCCTTATTTATATTGCGGTATGCTTAGGATCATTATTCTATTAAGGTCTAATAACTCCTAAATTTCAGCTTCTTCACAGAAGCCATGCTGCTTTATCCTAGGATTTCCTTATACTTAATTGAATCTATCTTCAATTCAAATCTGATTTTCCTGCTACTTCCAAACCATGCTACAGGTCTTCTACAGTCACTCTAGGATTGTGGAGGGCAAGATAGGATAAGAAATCACTAAAAAAAGTATCTATCATTTTATTATTTATGTATCACGTTTCTATCAATTTCTCTTGAGAACGGCTCTGAGGTAGAGCCGAAACATCTCCACATGGCCTAAATAGCACAATTCATTTGATTTCTAGATTTGATGTGCTTGCTTTCGCTTGGAGAAGTTTTGGTAGGGTCACCTTGTGAGGTGGATTCTTGTGACACAGATAAGGGTGGACACATGGACTCAACCCTGGACTTTGGCACAGCAGGCAGTAAAGCATGGGGAAACAGTAAGATTCCTGACAACAATCTATGCTGGACAGCAGACAAACAAGCAAGGCAGGAAACACTGGAAGCCACAGAACCAGAATGACAAATGATGAGGAAAATGTCGGGTCTAAAGCAGCACTCAGATGTAGATAGCCGAATCCTCAGTAGATTGTCGTGTAATGTGAATAGACTCTAACAACAGTTTTTGATGCTTACAGCAAATGATGGGTCAATAAGAGCAGATGAAAGCTATAGAATCCGCAAACGAATGTAACGTAATAAGACAGTCTCAAATAACAGTTTGAGATGCTTACAGTAAATGATTAGATAACCCAAGTTCAGAGAAGCAGTAAATGCAAAAAGTTGAAATCACATGAGTCTGAGGAGATAATGACCACACAAGAAACAGGGTGGTGGGAAATTCCAAACACATGGAAACTGAACACATTACAGTCTCAATACTTAAGCACAGGGGTATGTTTAAATGGGCCTTTAATTCCTTGGAAGATAAAGACACTGAGGATTGCCACACATCAAAGGGTGGCAGCCACAGGAGAAGGGAGAGAAGCTTAGCACTAAAGACAAGACAGGTGTGTACCAAGTATACATGAAGAAGTTCTAGGTAGAATCTTGCAAAGCTTTGCATTCATTACATGTTTGCATTGATTGTAGTTCTGCTCTATCTATATCTATCTATCTATCTATCTATCTATCATCTATCTATCTATCTATCTATCTATCTATCTATCTATCTCTCTATCCTTAAGGAAGGATTATACTTGGAGCTGAAACGTCACCTTATGGGCTATTAAATAGCATTTTTTATACACAATATGGTGTGCTGCTTGCAACATTTTTAGCTATCTATTGTGGTAGACTGGCTCATTTGACAGCAGGGGAAGGTAGACAGGGGAACACTGTCTCTTTAAATTCTTCCCAGGTTTATTATACGGGTGCGGCTATCATGGCGAAATGCGGGATAAATCGCCAATAGTATCCCACAATTCCCAGAAACGCTCAAACCTGTTTCTTCAAGACTGGTTGCGGCCAATTTTGGATTGCCTCCACCTTTTTCACTTGTGGCTTTATTTTGCCTCTTCCGACGATGTAGCCTAAGTATTTTGTCTCTTCTCTTCCTATGGCGCATTTCTTTGAGTTTATAGTAAACCCTGCCTTCCTCAGTTAGCGCATCTAGTACTGCCTGGACCTTCTGCAGGTGACTTCCTTAATCTGGTTGAAGATCACAATGTCGTCCAGATAAGCTGTGGCTTACTTTTTATGAGAGACTAGGATCCGGTCCATGGCCCTCTGGAAGGTAGCTAGAGCTCCCTGCAGATCGAACGGCATCCTGGTGTATTGAAAGTACCCATCAGGTGTAGAGAAGGCTGTCTTCTCCTTGGCACTTAGAAATAGGAGAATTTGCCAGTAGCCTTTCGTTAGTTCCAGGGTGGTGATGTATCTGGCTGGACCTAGCCTCTCAAAAAGTTCATCCACGCAGGGCTTCGGATACGTGTCGAACTTGGAAACCTCATTTAGCTTCCTGTAATCATTGCAAAAGCGCCACTCTACATCACGCTTCCACTAGGACAATGGGGCTGGACCAGCCGCTCTTTAAATTCCTCGATGACGCCCAGGATCAACTTTCTCCTCACCTCCTTTGAGATTACCTCGCGGCGTGCTTCAGGAATTCTATATGGCTTGAGGTTCACCCGTACATGCGGTTCCATCAGGATTTCATGCTCTACAACATACGTACATCCTGGCAACTCCGAAAACAGGTCCCGGTTCCACTGAAGCAATTCCTGGCACTGTTGCTTCTGGGCTGATGCCAGTGTCTCAGACACTGTGACATCCTTGATCCTGGCTTCAGGATTGGCCCCCAGACATGTAGCTTCCACCAATTCCCTGTCTCGCCACAGTTTAAGCAGGTTGATGTGCTATACCTGGTATGGCTTTCTTATCACCGGCTGGTGGACCTTGTAGTTGACATCACTCAACTTTTTGACCACCTCGCATGGCTCTTGCCACCTGGCCAGGAACTTACTCTCCACCGTAGGGATCAATACCAACACATGTCTCCAGGGCTCTTGCCGACCGGTTGTAGACCCTTGCTTGAGCCTCTTGGGTTTGAAGAGGCTCTCCCTCACAATAGGCATCACCTTCGCGATCCTGTCCTGCATCTGGGCCACATGTTCAATGATGCTCCTGTGGGGTGTTACTTCGGCTTCCTAGGTCTCCTTCCCAATATCCAGAAGTCCTCCAGGGTGTTGTCCGTAAAGCAGCTCGAAGGGGGAGAATCCCGTAGAGGTCTGGGGAACTTCCCTAATTGAGAATTGCAGGTAGGGAAGTAGGCAATCCCAGTCTCGGCCATCCTTCTCCATGACCTTCTTCAGCATGGATTTTAGGGTCTTGTTAAATCTCTCCACCATGCCGTCTGTCTGTGGATGATACACGGATATCCTGAGTTGAGTAATTTGGAGAGCCTTACACAAGTCCCTCATCACTTTGGACATGAAAGGAGTTCCTTGGTCTGTCAGGATCTCCTTTGGCAGCCCAGTCCGGGAGAAAATATGCACTAGTTATCGAGCTATACTCCTGGCAGTGGAGATTTTCAGGGGTACCACCTCCGGGTACCATGTTGCGTAGTCCATCACCACTAGAATGTACTGATGCCCCCTGGTGGACTTAACCAGGGGACCGAAAAGGTCCATGGCAATTGGGTCGAATGGAACCTCTATAATGGGTAACAGCACTAGGGGACTGCGGAAGTGGGATACTGGAGCAGTTTGCTGACAGGTAGGGCAGGATCGGCAGAAATTAACAATGTTTCGGTAACATCCAGGCCAGTAGAACCTCTGTAGGACCCGCTCTTGGGTTTTCTTTACTCCCAGATGCCCACCCAAGACATGAGAATGGGCTAAACCTAATACCCTACCCCTATAGGGACCCGGCACCAACAACTGCTCTATCACTTCTCTTAGCTTAGTGACCCATGTAAGAGGGTTGATACTCACTCAGCCGCTTTCAAGGTAA
Organism: Phyllobates terribilis; assembly: GCF_046119375.1. Lineage (NCBI taxonomy): Eukaryota > Metazoa > Chordata > Amphibia > Anura > Dendrobatidae > Phyllobates > Phyllobates terribilis. The sequence continues at coordinate 192,472,150 of NW_027362773.1, forward strand.
TCACAGGAGTCAGTTTCTTTAAAAATGTCCAAGGCGGGTTCATTCGGACTTCATAAACCGCACTCTACAGGTAAGTGAAATATAGCCTTGTCCGGCACAAAGTAACAAAATAAGCAAAATAGTCCATACAGTGCTGCGGGTTCACGATGCTACTAGTCAGTGTCCTGTAGCAGAGACACGCTGGAGGTCTCCACACCTCCAGCCACAGACACTGAATGAGACACTCTGTCTCCATTTTATACACACGCACTGGGGGTGGGGATATGTCAGCTTGCCAATCCCACTCGTCTCTTATGACTGCTTGTAAAAACCGGCCCTGATACGCCCAAGTAACGCTCTCAGCACTATGTGTGCTGGAGCATGCTTTCCCGGTTTTACATCACTGAGGCTGCGAACCTCAGAGATACATATCTCCCGTCAAGGACATGTCCGGCAGCCATCTTACACCCGATATAGCAGCTCCTCATTTAAAGCAAAATGTGGAAACCTGGTGTCAGCCCCCGACTCTTGAGCAGCCCCATTTATCACAGACACATGGTCAAATGCACCTTTTAAAGTAAGATCCCGCATTTGAGCAGTCCCAAAATTCCCCCCAGATACCCCCAATTCAGGAATCTTGGCCTGATCGGTCATCGTCTCATCCTCGTCACCAGCAAGGACACAAAGGGAGAACTCATCCGCCTACGACTTCGATGGGGATTCATCACAGTTGACCTGGCTCCTGTCTGAGTTACTTGGTACCCTCCCCTCCCGCCATAAGTCTCAGAACAAGCTAAAGTCCTGCCCTATTATCACTGGGTGTAGCAGGTCTTTAACCACTCCAACCTCATGGGACCCAGCTCCGCAGTTCATTTTTACAGTCATTCTGGCAACAGGGTAGTCTTTGGCGTCCCCGTGAATACAGCGGACACCCACATTTTTCCCAGGGATCAACTGGTGGGGAAGCGTAGCCCTTATCAGAGTCACCAAACTCTCCAAGTCCAAGAGTCCCATCACCAGTATCCCATTTATTTTTACAGGACATGACTGTGGCCCCTCACCGGACTGACAGTCCACACTGCAGGCTGGATAGGCATAATACGAACAGCGCCTCCCCATGCTTCAGTCACTCTGTTTGGAAGGCATAGGACAACAGGTGGCTATGTGTCCAGGACCATGACATCTCCAACAAGTCAAGTCTTTACCAGCGTATTTTGGCAACCCCTCAGCGACCCCCTTGGGACCTTGAACTCCCTCAAGTTGTGGCTCTACTACCCCTCTTTTGAGATTCGGGCTCCTTCTGGGTACCCCAGTATGGGAATGCAACAATGCCTGGCTTAATTACGGACCTCTCAATCACCTGGTACCTTTCTACTAGGCCAACTAGGTCATCTGCACTGGCTGTGGAAGGGAATGGATAAATCTGTCTATAACAACTTGCTCGACCATCTGGGCTGGGGCTGCAACCATTTTTTTACCAGATGCAGTAAGTCGAACATCTGGGAACAAAGGGGTTTGTCACCACAATACGCCCAGTGGTGAACTCTTTGGGCTCTGACCGACATAGTCACTTAGGGTGCCAAAAAATTTCAGTTCTTAATTTGGCATACTCCTGTGCATGCTGTAATTCCAGGTCATAATAAGACTTTTGGGGCTCGCCAGTTAGATAGGGGGCCAACACCTCTACTCACTGCTCTGGTAGCAGCTTCACTCGTTCTGCTACCCATTCAAAAACAGTCAAAAATGCCTCCACCTAATCCCCTGGGGTCATCTTTTGCTTTGCTCGTCTTACCACTTTCCGGACGCACGAGTCATCACCTGGACCTGGGGCAGGGGCTGTCGGCCTCCCACAATCTGCCTCTGTGAGCAACTCAATCTGCTGCTGTTGTTGTCGGTACTGGTTTTGTTGCTGCTGCTGCAGTTGTCGGTACTGGTCTTGTTGCTACTGCTGCTGCTGATTTTGGATTTGTTGCATCAGCAGCTTACTCATCTCCTGATGTTCCAGCTGTTGCTGCTGTTGAGCCTGCTGTTGCTGCTGTTGGGCTTGCTATTGCTGCTGTTGGGCTTTCACAAGGTGCTTAATCAGGTCCTCCTTGCTGTCTGACTTCGCTTCCTGGCTCATTACTGACTTCACCCAAGACATGCCGGTTATCCACCACCATCACACGTGCTCCCTGGGGAAATTGTCCACACTTCTAGCACCACCTATCATAAACTCACTTGGAGGTAGACACGGGAACACTGTCTCTTTAAATTCTTCCAAGGTATATTATACAGGCAGCATAAACCATGGTGAACTAAAAATAAACATGGCCCATTGGGCAAAAATAGCAAAACAAAGCAAAGAAGTAGCACAAAGAACAGTCCTTGTGGTAGCGGGGATCCGCCCGCTTAGAGTTTAGCAAACAAATGGTTCAGCTTTTCCTTGTCAGGACACAAAGCACTGGAGTTCCTCTCTCCAGCCCTACCGAATACTGAATGATTCAAAAGGCCGGATATTTATAGCCCAGGCCAAACCAAGGGGTAGAGATACAGTGCCTACAAGTAGTATTCAACCCCCTGCCGATTTAGCTGGTTTGATAAGATGCAAATAAGTTAGAGCCTTCAAACTGCAAACGAGAGTAGGTTTTATGAACAGAAGCATAAATCTTACAAACCAAAAAGTTATGTTGCTCAGTTGAATTTTATTAAATTTTAAACATAAAAGTGTGGGTCAATTATTATACAACCCCTATGTTTAATATTTTGTTGTATAACCCTTGTTTGCAATTACAGCTAATAATCGTCTTTTATAAGACCTGATCAGGCCGGCACAGGTCTGTGGAGTTATCTTGGCCCACTCCTCCATGCAGATCTTCTCCAAGTTATCTAGGTTCTTTGGGTGTCTCATGTGGACTTTATACTTGAGCTCCTTCCACAAGTTTTCAATTGGGTTAAGGTCAGGAGACTGACTAGGCCACTCCAACACCTTGACTTTTTCCCTCTTGAACCAGGCCTTGGTTTTCTTGGCTGTGTGCTTTGGGTCGTTGTCTTGTTGGAAGATGAAATTACGACCCATCTTAAGATCCTTGATGGAGGAGCGGAGGTTCTTGGCCAAAATCTCCAGGTAGGCCGTGCTATCCATCTTCCCATGGATGCGGACCAGATGGCCAGGCCCCTTGGCTGAGAAACAGCCCCACAGCATGATGCTGCCACCACCATGCTTGACTGTAGGGATGGTATTCTTGGGGTCGTATGCAGTGCCATCCAGTCTCCAAACGTCACGTGTGTGGTTGGCACCAAAGATCTCGATCTTGGTCTCATCAGACCATAGAACCTTGAACCAGTCTGTCTCAGAGTCCTCCAAGTGATCATGAGCAAACGGTAGATGAGCCTTGACATGACGCTTTGAAAGTAAAGGTACCATACAGGCTCGTCTGGAACGGAGACCATTGCGGTGGAGTACGTTACTTATGGTATTGACTGAAACCAATGTCCCCACTGCCATGAGATCTTCCCGGAGCTCCTTCCTTGTTGTCCTTGGGTTAGCCTTGACTCTTCGGACAAGCCTGGCCTCGGCACGGGAGGACACTTTCAAAGGCTGTCCAGGCCGTGGAAGGCTAACAGTAGTTCCATAAGCCTTCCACTTACGGATGATGCTCCCAACAGTGGAGACAGGTAGGCCCAACTCCTTGGAAAGGGTTTTGTACCCCTTGCCAGCCTTGTGACCCTCCACGATCTTGTCTCTGATGGCCTTGGAATGCTCCTTTGTCTTTCCCATGTTGACCATGTCTGAGTGCTGTTCACAAGTTTGGGGAGGGTCTTAAATTGTCAGAAAAGGCTGGCAAAAGAGATCTTTAATCCACACATGTGAAGCTCATTATTCTTGGTGCCTGAACTACTTCTTAGTACTTTAGGGGGACCAAACAGAATTCTTGTGGTTTGAGGGGTTGAATAATAAATGACACTCTGAATTAACTTTTAACGTTTTAAAAAAAAAAAAAAAAAAACACCAAAATTTGCTGCAGTGCATTTCCCACTTCCAGGCTGATCTACAGTACAAATGTCACAATGCCAAGTTAATTCCGCATGTGTCAACCAGCTAAATCTGCAGGGGGTTGAATACTATTTGTAGGCACTGTATGGTGACCAGCCTCCCACCTGCTCTACAGCTGTTTACATAAAATCCTAGTCCTTTAAAAATGGCCGATTAACCCCTAGACACATAGTGTGCTGGAGCAAAATTCTAGGTTTCAACTCACTGAAGCTAATAGCCTCAGTGAAACATATCTCCCCTTCAGTACTTTGCCAATGACTTTGTCACACTATCTATCTATCTATCTATCTATCTATCTATCTATCTATCTATCTATCTATCTATCTATCTATCTATCTCCTTCCTCAAGGATTATACTTGGAGCCGAAACGTCTCCTTATGGGCTATTAAATAGCATTTTTTCTACACAATATGGTGTACTGCTTGCAACATTTTTTGCTATCTATTGTGGCAGACCGGCGCACTTGACAGCAGGGGAAAGTCTATCTATTTTTCCACTGGACAACTAGATTGCTGACAATTTTTAATTACCATTGAGAAGACTTTACTGAAGGTCCTAGGACTTGCACCCATTTTTGATAATTACTTTGCTCTTTCATTTGTATCTATCAACACTGGTGGACACAGACAGAAAAGGGCCCCGGTGCAAGAACAACATAAAGGCCCTTTGCAGTCCTATAACCCATCATAATGTACAATTTCATATGTTTTGGAGGTGGAAATGGACCCTCTTACCTCTTGGACCCTGTGTGCACAGGTTGCACAAATTAAATGTACTCTCCTGTATCTATCTATCTATCTATCTTTTTCCAAATGTTACAATATAAATGTTTAATCAGATTAGGTCCAGATCTTCTCATCTATTTCCAAGTGTTAGAATAAATTATAAATGTGTACACATAATTCCAATTGACTCGAGAGTGAATTTCCTCCTTAACTAATTTGCACTTGCATATCTTTTAAAGTTAATTGAAATATAGCTGCCTATAAATATAGCTCTGTGTGCTGCCGCTCAGCGCACTTCTCAGTGAGTGTAATAAATCTCACAGGCGTGCGCCTTGGAAAAACGGATATTGATGTCAGCTCAAAACAATCAGAAAAATGACATGTTACCATTAATACCCATTAACATGCATCCTGGAACACTATTTACTATCACTCTCAGCCTCTTCAATTCTTCGACTTGTTTAGCGACTTTCAATTCTGAAGAGTAAGTTGCGAGAAGATGTATAGGGGGGAGAAAAGAAATTTGTTTATACTGACAAGAGTGTTCATCAAAAAGAAGCAGAGTGTTATGCATGTACTACACTCATACATGCAAAGGGAGTAAGGAAGACCTACTATAGAGAGAAGCTGCGCCAACACCCAACTGGTCCCTATACAGACTAGTCAATCCCTAGTCGCACAACTAAAACACCACCTTGGACATGACTACCTAAAAAGCCGTCGGGGGGGATTTTTCTGAGGAACCAGAGCTGAGGACGCAACACACTGCCAACAAGGGAAGAGGAAGGTGTGCAGGAGGACATGAAAACCCAGAGTGAAAAACTTAAAACATGTTCATAAAAGGGGAGAGAAGGAATAATAAGGAGAACCAAAACATAAATGAAACTAGAATAACCTCCTAGAAACCTAAAAGGGTTAAAAGGAAAAGGTGCTGGGAAGGTAGACAAACAGAAACACAGCAAGAATATAAGCGGTGTAAGTCTAGCAGGGTAAATCCCTTCCTTAAAGGGCTGGAACTCCTTAGAACAAATCCACCTTAAAGTATAGCCAGCAAGGAAATGCAGTGAAAGGATAATATATAAAGCCCCACCCAGAACGTGATAGGGCAAACCAAAAATGGAAAACACCTGGAAAGGAGAAAACCAGGAAGGGAGAATAAAGACAATAGGAACAATCAGCATTTGGACAGGGAAGGAAGAGAGAAATAGCTCAACAAACAGAATAACCGAATACAAGCAACAGGACACCGGATCGAATCACCAAGCTGATCCTTGACACAGAGCTGCTCGGAGGTGGTTTAGACAAGTCCATAAATGGCTTGATACAATAAAGGACATTATACAGTTTTGCCACAAAGTAGTGTCATTTCAAGCTTGATCAATGGGGGTCTCCACACTGGGATCAACATTGATCACTAGAATGGAGGTCTCCATGTTCCCTCTCCATTGCCTGAATGCAGTGAGGGGGAGTTTGAATATATCGATAGTCACACATGTTCCCTTCCAATTATTCCAAGTCTATGGGATTGACAACAACAGATGTTTCTGTCAGCCCCATAGGCACTGGGTGGAGCGACAACTTGCCTATGTGGTTACCATTACATATATAATCCTCTGTGCTGCAATTGTCTGCATAACTGCAGACAAAATACGATGAAACAATTGGCAATGCTGCTGATGGGGATTCATGCACTGACAAAACACGGCGAATGGTCCCTTCATGGTTCTCATCAAGTCTCCAGGATTCCTTCTTATATACATGTAGGCATTTCATATACTGTATCATGGTGTTTCCATGCAACGCCATCTTCCCCCCTACCAGCATTAAATAATATGGCATCCTGTGAAGCATGGTATGATTTGTTTTTGCAATTGCATACAAATCTTAGTAGTAAGGACCCCTACATTTTTACCCTTTAAAGGGAATATGTCAGCAGGTTTTTGCTATGTAATCTGAGAGCAGCATGATGTAAGGGTGGGGACCCTGATTCCAGTGATATGTCACTTACTGGCCAATGTTGATGTTTTAATAAAATCAGTGTTTTATCAGCAGGAGATTATCACTACATGACTAGTTGTCTTGTGCCTCCTAGTTCATCCACGCCCCCAACACTGATTAACAGCTTTCTGTCAATATACAGTATACACAGAAAGCAGCCAATCAGTGATGTGGGCGGGGTTATACACAATTTATCATTCAAAGCTCTGCTAGATCAGCAGCAGAGAAAACTGCGATTGTATCAAAATGACAGCAAGCAGCTCTGTAAGTGACACATCCTTGGAATCAAAGCTCTCTTCCCCTACATCATGCTGTTCTCAGATTACAAAAAACAAATAAATATGTAGAAAACAGGAGCATGTCAAGTAAAATTAGAAAACCGATTTCATAATAGAGAACAAGGTGAAAAGAGAAAGGAGAACAGAAGTGACACTAAAGTGCTACGTCTGTACAAGGAATATAATAATCTAGGCAGAAGTAGTCAGTGACTGCACGGAAGGGAAAAAGTATGGTCCCATAGGAATTAAATGTAAAATACACAGCGGCATGTCAGCATAGTGGGAGAGGATATGGCATAATACCAATGACTTAGATATTGTGCTTGTGCAGAGTAAACATAGTATGACAGGAATAATGACAATCATAAGTAGTAGAAGGCTTCAATGCTAGTGCATATACATGTGTGAGACTGTCAGAAAAATAATGCATATACTGCATAAGATGAGAAAGAGGTGAATACATCAAAAGTAAATTCATAAGGTATTAGCCAAAAGAGCAAATAATGCTGTTACTGCATCAATACAAGTAGTGTTTAAAAGAAAAGATTCCCGTCAATCCCAACCAGAGGCTTATAATATGCATATAAAGCCTGATAGACAAACTTAGAAGGACATGGAGCCCCAACGCGCGTTTTGCATTTAGCTTCCTCGGGGGGCGTCTGTTTTCAGATTACATTGCGAAAACTTGCTGACAGATTCCCTTTAAATATCCACAGAGACAGTCCAGGATAAGATGAGCTGGTCTGGGAGGTCAACAGTATGCCTGCTTTCAATTGTATCTGCATCCTTTGCTTCTTCAGGACATAAGAGACCATCCCACACTGTTCGTAGCAGTAGACATGAATGCTAGGCCAATTTGAGCAATGCATGTTTATCGAGGAGATTGACAAACACTAGGTAGCCTTTGTAGGAGTAGAAGTGCCTGCCATGTAGACCTCAATGATAAACACTATGGCAGGTCCATCTAGGTGATTTCTTCTGCAGATCTTAAAAACAAGGAATCCAACAATGGTAAGATATATGATGATGGAAGCTTGTGCCAAAACCTCCAGGCAAACGTTTTTTTATATTTTTTATAGAGTAGAGCTGCTATACCAGCCAATCTATAACATCTTGTTACAGAAGTTGTCTTGGACATGAAGATCGTCTATGGAAGAAACTGTCCTTCTTATCTAATGATCAATCCAGCCTCTTCTCCAGATACCTGAACGCTACTGCAGAAGCCCTCAAGCAGAGATTGTGTGTTGCATGCATAGTAACTTAAGTATTCTTGTTCATGAGCCAAAGATAAGATTGCGCTACTATTGAGGGAAACGGGATCCTACAATTTTGGCTACCTCTAAGAGTCTATGGTTTTTCTTTCCTGATGTCCCATGCAAAGTAGACTTAGATATGAGCTTGAGATACATTTTTATGGCAGAGGAATTAGAATAATAGAGACAAAAAGTAATCTTCTCGGAGCTACTTCTTGCCGGGCTCATGTAACAGAGCTTCTTTGTAGCAATCTATATATACAGCTGTGTCTACTGGATTGTGCCCAAGGGGTTGTACATCATAGTTTGCTAAATTTTAATCATGCTAATGTTTGCATTTGTGTAGAGTTCACATGTCCCACAAAGCTCTTAATCCTCAGTTTGCAATGCTAGGCAGAATGCCCAGACTCACTTGGGTCCTCCCTTGCAAATGGCACTTGTTCTCTTCACTGCTACAGTGGGTAATACATTTATGTATCAGATAAGAGCTCAGCCAGGAGAACGACCCCATTAGGCTATAAGCCTCTACCTTGGTAATATTGGTAATTAATTACAAATTAAAATGGATTTTTACTTTTTTTTCATAATGTGGATCTTGATAGACTGATCTGAGGATATGCAATAGGGCAGGAATTGGCACTCGAAACTTATTTGGGACATATTTTGATTTTTTTTTTCATCTTTCGACTTATCTGCTTTAGTTACACAGAGTTTGTATCTCAGTTTCAGGCCATCCTGGATCAAGTAGAAAGTCTCTATACATCATACATTAATATGTTGGGAAAATGGGTTGTCCAATGCTCTCCGACACCTGCTCTCGGTGGGTGTTTAGATAAGCCACGTCAAGATTTTCTTGGCTCATTCTATGGTTTTCCCAGTTGAGGTTGGAATTTTGCCCACTAGCAATTATTTTGAACGTTTATTGGGAACATGAGGTATAGTGACTACTAGGCATTGCGTACACTTTCATCTTATGGTCTATTAGTGAGTTTCATGGCTCACAATCATTTTAGGGACATAAGTGGGTGCTCAGCGCTCAACTAAGAACGTAGTGGTCCACACTCTGGCAAGTCCCATGGTAGATTGTAGCCTTATGATAAAGCCCATGACCAATGGGATTTCCAACCACTTTCGCAAAATGGTACTGTCCATTCTTGATGATAGACAATTTTCTCAATCTGACATATTGAGCTTACTATTGTCATTAAAGGCTCATTGTTGAACCAGTTTTACAACAATAAGAAGGGGAAAAAGAAACCATACTTGGACAGGCACATCCAAAAATGTAATATTTTTATTTAGTAATGCAAAAAAACACCCGATACAGACAAATTAAAACAAATTAAAAACTTGCCAAAAAAACAATGTGCCAGAATGAAAATAACAGTCTAAGCTCAAATGAGACAAGAGAATCTCTCACAGGAGATATCGGTAAATATCCACGGAAAACCACCTGAAACTATTAGGCATACTTGTGACCAATATATCCAAAAAAATACAAGAAAAAATGCATATAAACAATAATGGAAAAAATAGCACATGAGCTGTACCAGCAATAAGAAAAATATGAATTAACACATTGGATAAATAACAGTCTAGAGGAGAGGATAAAGGAGTTAAATGATGTGAAACATTTTTTCCCCTTTCTTCCGTGAGGGACAAAGAAATCCCCATGCGTATCGCTGAAATTTGGCTTCCTCAGAGGGTGAGCACTCCCTACTATATTGATGGTGCCTGCTTTCTTCAAACTAATTGTGAACTAGTTTAACGACATGCTGGATTAGAAACGGTATAAAAAACCAACAGGTGAACCCAGAAGCATAGCCAGTGGTCATCACAGGGGGGAGTGAAACACATTTGAGTGGGCTCCTAACCTAGGTAATCATATTTACAAATACGGAGTCACTCCCTAATTATAGTGGGTACCTCAGCATATGACAATGCTGTCACTTAATAAAATTACAATGGCCAAGACCGATATTACCACCACATGGTGACCGCATAGTGGTAGATAGCAGTCCTGCAGACTACATAAAAGATTGTAGTAAAGTTATAGATAGAGACTTATAGCTGACATTCTTTCTGATGGGGGTCATTCTCTTTTCCTATGTTTTCCATCTGGCCCAGATCACCATGATGACTTCTTCCTGCCATGACTCGTCTGTCAAGTCTACAACAAAATGTTCTAGTAAGAGAACGTGCGGGTATCCTGCGTTGCGGGTTGTGTATCCAAGAAAATCTAATAAACGGTATGTGAAGTTAACGCGTTTCGAAGAGCTGTGACTTTATCAGGAGAGCCACAAAGAGTTTACACCAAAGACACATTTGCTTTCTCACATTTCAAGCACCACCCTTATAGTTGTAATGCCCTCTGATCCCCCATATGTAGTAGTAATGGCCTTTGACCCACCATATATTCTAATAATGTCACTTGTTTCCTCCTATAAACTAATAATGCCCATTGGGTTTCCCCACAAAAAGTAAAAAAAATGATAATAAAAAAATTCATACAAAATACTAACTTAACCTTCAGATCCTGACGATCAGCCAGCACAGTCAGCGTCCCGGTGCCGGTTGATATGATGACATCATCGCAGCATCGGCACGAAGACGTTGACATTCTGTGGATGCTCCTGCTGTTCTGTGTGGCCTACAAAATTCAAGGTAGGGCAAGGAAACCATATTTCTCCGCTCTACCAATGGGTTTAACTGTATTAGCGTCCTCTGCATTCTGATACAGTTAAGAGTGGTGGTCATTCTGAGCCCCACCATGTGAGAGGACCTGGAGTGACTATTCCCGTTATGAGTGGTGGTCATTCTGAGCCCAACCATGTGAGAGGACCTAGGGTGACTGTTCCCGTTATGAGTGGTGGTCATTCTGAGCCCCACCATGTGAGAGGACCTGGGGTGACTGTTCCTGTTACGAGTGGTGGTCATTCTGAGCCCCACTATGTGAGAGGACCTGAGGTGTCTGTTCCAGTTACGAGGGGTGGTTATTCTGAGCTCCACCATGTGAGAGGACCTGGGGTGACTGTTCCCGTTACGAGTGGTGGTCATTTTGAGCCCCACCATGTGAGCGGACCTGGGGTGACTGTTCCCGTTACGAGTCGTGGTCATTCTGAGCCCCACCATGTGAGAGCACCTGGGGTGTCTGTTCCCCTTACCCTCCTGGTAGCTCGGCTACTGGGTACACCCTTGACTGGTAAAAATAAGAGGTCACGTTCTCATTGAGGTTTGGGCTGTGAAATAATCATGCCAGTTGTCTAATTCTTCGCCAACTTCACTTTTCATTGGTTAAGTCCGCTAGCAAATAATTTACAACGCCATTCTGTAGCCCGTTCCAGCTCTTATGTAACCACAGATATTACTATATTCTGGTTTGACATTCACTAAATATTAACCACAGTGAACTTGATGATCTTATCTGAGATGGTTCAGATGAACTTTGGAAAACAAGAAAACACCATGGACTCTTTAAAAGCAGCTGTAAAGAAATGAAGCGTGATGGGAATTAGTTGTATTTATAGCCCTCATTGGCTTTTGTAATAATAATCTGTGACTAATGGATATGTTATACAATCATTGAAAGAGCTGGACCTATATAAAGTAGTCTAGCATATAGAGAGTATAATATAATAATGATTTTGCTACATTTGGAGAAAAAATATGCATGTCTTTTGAATGTTTTTAAAATTAATAATATAAAAAATCCTTAAATAATCCACACTGTCACTAAGTCACACACAATAGGATGACACTATCCTGTTTCTCTCCAGCTAATTTATCAGCTTTGCTGTGTAGGCTGCGACAACATCAGCAGAGTCGTCTCGTTAATGACAGACGTGATGGCAGCTTTATTGTACCGCTAGATGTCCAGGTTATTACAGCAAACCAGACACTTTGGACATGGAGTTCAATTGATTGACAGCAAGATATAGAGAAGTGGGGAGCTGAACAGATTTATATTCAGCATGATTTGGGGGAATATATTTAGTATAACTTTTTTTATTCTTACTTGGTCCAGTGATCAGTTTTACTGACTGAACGACAACTACTGTATCTCTGTATGAATTCTTTTACAGGAAAAAAGATGTGGGCTACCCTTCAAGAACCTCAAAAGTGACCAAGTATTGCTCTCATTTTATTCCCACTTCTTTTTTTTTTTTAAATCCGCCATACGGTTATAGAGATATGACCCTTTTTCTTTAGTGCTACTTTTTATGTTCTTTGCAAGGGGGCGTGGCTCACATTAAAAGACACACCCCAGAGGATCTTCTGATCCCGCCCCCTTAATATCGACCATAAAAAGTAACACTGAATAAAAAGACTCATATCTCTGAAACCGTACAGTGGGAATACAATAAGAGGTGACAAGTCCTTTCTAAAGTCATTGCAGTTGGATTATATATTGCATCACACACAAGGACCCCCACCCAATTTTACTATATCTAGTGTATAGATCATGAATGTTTTAGATGGGAATATTAATTTTACCTTACAATTGGATAACAGGTGATAGTAATGTATAAAACTGCTACAACAGTGCAGTACATCCTCTTTAAGATTGGTGATTTTTTTTTGCATTCTGCATCCATATAGACCTATTTATATAAAAAAGCACAATTTACCAATTATTCGGAATTAAGATGTGAAACTCAGTGGATTGTAATAGCTTTGTGACTGACAGTAATGTAGAGGTAAAGTGCAGCCCAGGATTCCATATTGAATGCTGCATCAGTAGCGCTCATCCTGGAATTGACAGTATCGAAGTAAAAAGGTTTAAAGTATTGAAGGATGAGCAACCTGATACAAAGTACTTTGGAGACAATAGCTTTTAATTGCATGCAATCCATAAATTACCATTTCCTCTCATTATTACAGTGGCTGCCATTTGTACCAAATGATTTTTTCTAGAGGATTTTAGAACAGAAATCCTTTTTATTGAACCTCGTTGCACACACAATGGCCAAAGGGTACAACTTTGTTTCTGAAGAAAAATAATGGATAGTGTTATGGTTGCTTAAGTATTATCCATACATTACCTATAGCCAATAAACAAGGCTGTCATTGCTTGGATTGGAGCGTCTACTGTATGGCGATATTTTCATATAAATGTATATTGAGCATTTTCTATCTGTCTTTGGGGGTTATAATATGTAGCATATGAAAATAGTTCCTTCACAGAGGAAGAGAGGAGGGTCTGTAGTAGAAGTTGCAATCCTAAAAGTCGATATCGAATCTTTAGAGAGCCTTGCTATCACGAGTGTATCAAGTGTGACAGACAGTAGCTTTGGATTCGGCTGTAGAAGTTCACTGTGCTTGGCATTGCGGACGCCTTCTTGATCCTCTCATCTCTGTAGTGTAGTGATATCCTTCTTCCTTTAGGACCAAGCAGCGACCTACACCTTCTGCTACTAATTGACACACCCTTGCTTGGTAGTTAAAAACTCTCAGTGTCTCCAGAGAGTTGCCAGTGATAGCTCTATTTTCCTCTGTCCATGCCTGGAGTACTAGTAGTCGGATAGTTTCTTCTTGGACTTCCCTTGGAGGACAGTTGGAGTTATCTCTCTAGTGTCTTCTCTAGCTAAGTGTATCCCCTTTGTTTGTTTACCTTTAGTTACAGTGGGGCTTGACTAATATTCACCCCATCCCCTCCCTACTTAGGGCCTAGCTCTAGGGACTCTCAGGTATCAGGTTTCCTGCTCGGCGACAGGTGTGGAACCTATATAGGGATGATAGGGCAGTCAGAGTGTCATTCGCATTTCAGAGTCCACTGACTCCTTCTTCAGGACTACTATTTATAACTTTTTAACTCCTATCCACCCCATGAGAAACTATTACATCACAGAGCTATTGCAAGTGAAAGAAGCAAACTCAGGAGCTGAGCCTGTACCACAAAAGGCAGATGCCGGCTGTAATACACAGCTAGCATCTGCCTCTATTCGCAGTGGAGAGAACGAGCTCTGATCGCTGCTATCAACCTCTTCAAATGTCGCTGTCAATCCCTTACAGCAGCATTTATGTTACATACCTGGCGGCGTCCTTGCATAGTGGTCCATCTCCCACTGTGCAAGAGCGTGCACTTGATCTCCAGTCCAGAATGTCTCTCTGGCTTCCCTCCATGCTGTCTGTTTGTGTCTGTTTCTGCTGCTTAAGGGCGGCGCCCGATCACTTCCTGCTTTTTGTACCTGCTGTGGGTCACACCCCTTGTGCGTCCTCAGCCTATTGCTGTCTGTCACCTGGTATATAACCCAGCTGCTCCAATCAATCCCTGCCTGAGCATAGTGTTTCATTCAGTGTGTGCTTGCACTCTGAAGGTGCCAGGTCGCGTTCTGTGTTCTCTTGTCTGCCTATCCTGGAGGCTGTATTTCCAGGCCTGTCTGAACACGCTCCTAGCCTGTTCCTCTCGCCTTCTAGGGGCCGATTACCTAGACCTGCTCCTGAATCTTGTCTGCCCTGTCTGAACACGCTCCTAGCCTGTTCCTCCCGCCTTCTAGGGGCCGATTACCTAGACCCGCTCCTGTATCTTGTCTGTCCTGTCTGAACACGCTCCTTGCCTGTTCATCCCGCCTTTCTGGGGGCCGTATTCCCAGACCCGCTCCTGTATCCCGCTGCAGTGTCGGTCTCCTCCGTACACTCAGTTCCAGTCTGCACTCTCTCCTATCTTTTACCTGTTTTTTCTCTATGTCCGTTCCTTTCCTTTTTCTGCAGAGTCTGAACTTGTACCTAACTCCTGCTTGTTGTCTCTGTACTCCCGTTTGTGAGTTTGTGGTCCACTCGATACTTCACTGCAAGTACCCTGTGGGTATCTGGCTCTGCCTTTCCCTTCCTGTCTGTTCCGTGTGAACAGAGCCCTATCCCCCCTGCTCAGCCTTGCCTGCTCTGACTCCTTTGCTCACCGCTCCGGCGGTTCTAGCCTGCTCTGACTCCTTTGCTCACTGCTCCGGCGGTTCTAGCCTGCTCTGACTCCTTTGCTCACCGCTCCGGCGGTTCTAGCCTGCTCTGACTCCTTTGCTCACCGCTCTGGCGGTTCTAGCCTGCTCTGACTCCTTTGCTCACCGCTCCGGCGGTTCTAGCCTGCTCTGACTCCTTTGCTCATCGCTCCGGCGGTTCTAGCCTGCTCTGACTCCTTTGCTCACCGCTCCGGCGGTTCTAGCCTGCTCTGACTCCTTTGCTCACCGCTCCGGCGGTTCTAGCCTGCTCTGACTCCTTTGCCCACCGCTCCGGCGGTTCTAGCCTGCTCTGACTCCTTTGCCCACCGCTCTGGCGGTTCTAGCCCGCTCTGACTCCTTTGCTCACCGCTCTAGGCGGCCTCGTCCTGCTCTTACTCCTTGCTCACTGCTCCGGCAGTCTCGCTCAGCTCTGACCCTTTGCTCACCGCTCCAGGCGGCCTTGTCCTGCCCTGCTCTCGCTCACCTCTCTGGGCGGCCTCACTCTGCTGTGTTTGTCCGCCACATCTGTGGTTCTGTTCCTGAGTCCCAGTGTGTACTGGGTCCTATTCCCCCTGTGTTCCTACCTGCTAGTGCCTCCCTGTCTGCACTCTAGCCGTGCTTGCCTGTACCCCCCTGCCTGCATACCCGCCTGCCTGCATACCAGTCGTGCCTGCCTATTCCCACCAGTCTGTGTGCCAGCCTACCAGTCTGTTCCTGTATTCCCCTGTGTGGGTCAACAGCCGTGTCCGGGGTCTGTCCTGGAGTAGCACCTGGTCCCTCTGCTCGGTTCCTCCTTGGTGCACTGGCGTCGTATGCCGTCGTGCGACCCTGGTCGGATCGGGTGAATACCTAGTTATGCCCCTCCAGGCATTCACTCTCCGGCACGGTCCAGTGGAATCACACGCACACGCCGCTCAGCCCGGGCGTGTGCATTACACTTTAAACTATGCAATCCTGTACAGGCATAGATTCCGGGCATCCAAAATTCCCCCGCGACATGATCAAGAGATGCCGATGGGTTTCTTTGGGAGCCGGAAACATGCCGAAGGTCTCTGTGCCTGTTCCTCTGAAGACTAGCCTGTGCCTTGCCTTCCTAGGAGACTATGATATTACTGCAATAGTATTGTATTACAGTATTTAGAACAAGAGATCAAACACTCCCAGGTTCTAGTCCCCTAAGGCAGGGTTCCCCAACTCCAGTCCTCAAGGCCCACCAACAGGCCACGTTTTCAGGATTTCCTTAGTATTGCACAGATGATAATTACATCACCTGCACAGGTAATAATTCCATCACCTGTGTAATAGTAAGGAAATCCTGAAAACATGTCCTGTTGGTGGGCCTTGAGGACTAGAGTTTGGGAACCCTGCCCTAAGGGAAAAGTAAATATGTATATACTTATATATAATTTAACAATTTGAATCACTCTCCTCTTCCCAGGTTAAAAATAAAGGAATTTAAATAAGAAAGTATATTTGGCGTTACCTCTATCAAAATATAAAATTAATTATCCCATATGATAAAAGCCACAAAGAGAAAAATAAGGTGAGAAGCCAAAGTTGACGTTATTTTGCTCACCACTCCACCCAGTAAAATTTAACAAAAAGCAATCAAAACACCAAAATGGTACCGATGAAATCTACCGCTTGGCTTGCCAGAAAAAAACAAGCCCTCATACTGCTACATTGATAAAAAAATTAAAAAGACTATTGGAGAATAGCGACACAAAACAATTTTTTTTCACCGAGCTCAAATTATTTTTAAGTTTCTGAAATAGTAAAAAAATATATGTTTGGTATCACCATAATTATGGAGAATTACAGTTGTGCTCAAAAGTTTATGTCGCGCCCCCTGGGCCGTGGGGATACCCGGAACCGGGCCTGTTGTAGATGTTGGGGGTTGTAGTCACCGTGGCGGCAACCCGGTCCGTGACCCAGGGCAGTCAAACCAAGGGCGTATTGTCTGTATTTAGGTTAATGTCTGACTACGCCACCTGTGGATTGCGGTCAGTGATAACCGCCGCTGCGGAGGAGTCCACTGAAGCTGGTGTTACGTGCAGCGAGGTGATGTGACTCTGTGTCACCCTAGCCTGGATGCCACAAATATAATAAAGCTGTGTCTGAGAGCAAGGGGGAGGTTCTCTAGTCAGGGGAACATTAGAAAGCAATACCTCCTGTCACAGGCCAGTAGGGGGAGCAGGCTGCCCCTATAAAAGCTGGAACTGGGGGCAGGGTTAGTGAGAACTGGACAACCTGTCTCAGAATTGAGAAGTGTCCCAGAGCAGAGAGGGACAGTTGTATTGCACCCTAAGAGGAAGTGTGGCAGTAGGAGAGCCACAAGCCAGAGACAAGAGGCAAAGTGAGCCTGTCTTGGCAGACGAAGAACTCAATTTAACAGACTTTGGTGTCTGAGGCTGTGAGGATTCCACGTCCTGCAGCAGATAACCAGTCCGCAGGGGACTGTATGGTCCTTGGCCTAAGAAGCCCGGAGGCTCTGCCACAACAGAAGGGACCAGCACAGCCGTACCAGGCCGGGAGTAGAAAGGGACCCACGTTGCAGGCCATACAGGCGAGAATACACGGTGAGCTTGGGACCATGGGCTGTTACCCTATCAGGAGGAGATAGCCGGAAGGAGCGCAGAGAGCACGGTAGGCCTACACCCTCACCCTGACCAGGGCCAATTTCCCAATTGCTCTCAGACATCCAGGTAACCTCCTAGCCGGGACTGTTTGTGGGTCAATTCACCTGTTCTAGTAAAGACCCTGGACTGCAATCTGTTGTCTGTGTGCTCCTTGCTCCTCCAGCACTAACGGTACTGGGACGCCCTACACCATCACCCCCATCTTCCATTATACTGCCCTGGGGCCGCACTCTTCCCGTGGGGAGTCACACTATCCCAGCTGCATACATCATCAGCCCCAGCGGTCTACCTGGCAGCGGCGGTCTGCACTGACCGCAATCCACGGGTGGCATAGTCGGACATCATTTAAAACTTATAAAGGGACTACCACTGGTCTGACCACCCTGAGCCACGGACCGGGTTGCCACTACTACCCCCATCGTCTCCCTATTGCCCGATTACGAGTGCCCCACGGCCCAGGGGGCGAGTCAGCTTTGGCGTAGTTGGCAGGATTGAGACCAACCCGCCTCAAACGGATATTGCGTGCCTGAAAAAGACTGCAGACGCACCTGAAAAGAGGTTTCCCGCCATCCGGAGCCATTTCCCGCCATTTCCAGCCACTTTCCCGCCATCTTCCGTCGGTTCCCGCCATCTTCAGCCGCTTTCCCGCCATCGGACGCCATCTTCAGGACGCCGCGCGGGAAGAAGAGGGGCGTGGACGTCCAAACGGCGCGAGACTCGAAGCTCCGCCCCACGCACCGACGCTGCGCAAGGTCCTGGAAGGGAGAGAGAGCGACGCTGACGTCACCAGGACGCGACGCAAGGTCCTCGTCCGGAGCAGCATCAGCGGAGCCGCGGCCTACTGAAGAGGATCGTCGGAAGGTAGGCCGCGCTTAACTAGGGGGGAGGAAGATGTCGGACACAGAGGCGCTCACTACCACCAGCGCAGCTGCAGCAGCGGTGATGCCATTTTCCCTGCCCTACATCCCTGGAGCGGCCTGGTTGCCTAAGTACTCAGGGGAGCCCCATGCCCTGACTGATTTTAAGGAAAGGCTGTACAGTTTGTTCCAAGTTTACCCACTGACAGAGGAACAGAAGGTTAGCATACTGACAGGGCAGCTAACTGGCGCAGCCCAGCGGGAGGTAAAGTCATGGCCCGCTGAGGAGAAAAGGACTGTGAAGGACATTCTGGCCCGGCTGCGAGATACCTTTGATACCCGTACCTCAGCAGAAATTAAATTACGGTTCTATGGATGTAATCAGGGAGCACAGGACAGCATCAGAGACTATGCCCTAAATTTGCAGGAAGCCTTGAGGGCCATCAAACAAACTGACCCTGGCAGCGTGCAGGAAACGGACAAGCTGCTAACAGAACAATTCATAGAAGGTCTGCTGTCTAGCGCCCACAGGGCCCAACTGCGCCTCATGTTCTTTCAGAACCCTGATCTGACCTTTGCCCAATTTAAGGACAGGGCCATAAGGGTGCTCCGTGAACCAGCAACCAGTGGCGCTATAAACCCCCGGCGTCCTGCTTTCACCTACCACCAGGAGGCAGCGCCCTCCCCTATGGACTCCGTGGGGGCTGATGCACAGGCCCTGAACCAAGCCCCGTCGAAAGATCTACACCACCAAGTCCAGGAGCTGACCAGGAGCGTCGCAGCTTTGACCAGGACCGTCCAGGCGTTGCAAGTGGACCCGTCAAGACCCATCGAACTGGCTTCAAGTCCGGAGGATGTCCCGTGGCGTAGACAGAGGAGGATCCCGTCGTTCCGAGGGAGGCCTACAGCCCGCTACGCAGAGGATGGACAGCCCATTTGCCGTCGATGCAACCAGCCCGGACACATTTCCAGGTACTGTAATTTAAACGGGTCTAATCTGGGGCAGAGGGCCAACCCCCAGGCATAAGATCACCAGGCCCTTACAATTGGCGTAATAAGTACGTTGGGGGGCGCCCGGTTTTTCCCGTGGTGCTGGATGGTATCCCCATGAGCGCCTTGCTGGATACCGGGTCGCAAGTAACCACTATCCCTTATGTACTTTTTAAGCAGTATTGGACTGATGCTGATATAACGCGGTATCCAGACAGTAACTTGAGCATCATCGCCAGTAATGCCTTGCCCATGCCGCAGATGGGGTTCAAGGAGATGACTATTAAAATTGGTAAAGTTGAACTACCAGCACAGGGAGTGATTATTGTTGACATTGACCGTCGTGAAAGTCACCCTAAAATAACTGTGGGTACTAACATGATTGAAAATTGTCTTTCAGAGGTAATTGTAATTCTACAACAGGTGGCGGTGAATGCTAGTTCCAGCCAACAGAGAGTCCTCAACAAAGAGATAAAAGCCCTGATGAGACGGCAGCAGGTAGAACTGTCTGGTGGTGAGATCGGTAGCGTAAGAATGAGTGACCCATTCCCCATTTCCATGCCTCCCAAAAGTGAAATGATGATCTGGTGTCGGACTGCAATCGAGTTGAGAGGTAGAGACTACCAAGCCATGGTAGAACCCGTGTACTCAGACAGCAGGCCCACCATATTGACAGCCAGGGGGGTGGTTGATGTCCGTCATGGGAGGGTGCCCGTTCGCATTCTCAACATTGGGGAGAGAGAGGTACACTTACCCAGGTACTCTACACTTGCCAAACTGTTTGTTGTCGAACACAAAGCTATCAGGGCCGTGGAACCTTTGCCTCCATCTCCTCAGGCGGAGGGTAATGGCCACCAGAAACAAAAGGAGGACTGGTGCCAGAAACTCCATGTGGGTGCTGACTCCACTCCCCTGCACCAAAAACAAGGAGTCTACCGAGTGGTACAGGAGTACGAGAGAGTCTTTAGTAAGCACCCGCTAGACTTCGGCAGAGTAAAAGGGATAGAACACCACATCCCCACCGGGAGCCACCCACCAATAAAAGAGAGACACAGACTTGTACCCCTAACGCTAGTGGGGAAAGCCAGGTCGGTCCACTACCAGACAGTGGGTTAAGGAGGTCAACCAGGAGCACAAAGGGGCAGATACCCACTCGCTGGAGAATATAGGGTGCACTAAAATTGTAAATAACCCTGTTGCCAAATGTTGAAATGTTTGCCAAGTTACCTGCATGATTATTAATAGTGTATTTCAGTTTCTTGCAGTTACCGTACGGACTCAAAGGTTATGGACTTTTAGTAACCGGGACTTTGTATGGACTGCGTTCGGAGCCTAACCAAGGAATGAACTAAGACTGTGAAGGACTTGGGGTAGGACAGACCCCCACCTGGTTAAGGCTCCCCGTTGAGTTGGTGATATGGACACCCGGTCACAGACCACACTGTGACCTTAAGAACTCAACCTGTGCGTCGTTAGTCTATTAATGTCTTATGGTTATGCATATTGTTCTTGTTTCTTGTTTAGTCCCGGAGTACTAAATTTTACTAGGGGGGAATGTGTCACCCTGGCCTGGATGCCACAAATATAATAAAGCTGTGTCTGAGAGCAAGGGGAAGGTTCTCTAGTCAGGGGAACATTAGCATGCAATACCTCCTGTCACAGGCCAGTAGGGGGAGCAGGCTGCCCCTATAAAAGCTGGAACTGGGGGCAGGGTTAGTGAGAACTGGACGACCTGTCTCAGGATTGAGAAGTGTCCCAGAGCAGAGAGGGACAGTTGTATTGCACCCTAAGAGGAAGTGTGGCAGTAGGAGAGCCACAAGCCAGAGACAAGAGGCGAAGTGAGCCTGTCTTGGCAGACGAAGAACTCAATTTACCAGACTTTGGTGTCTGAGGCTGTGAGGATTCCACGTCCTGCAGCAGATAACCAGTCCGCAGGGGACTGTATGTTCCTTGGCCTAAGAAGCCCGGAGGCTCTGCCACAACAAAAGGGACCAGCAAAGCCGTACCAGGCCGGGAGTAGAAAGGGACCCACGTTGCAGGCCATACAGGCGAGAATACACGGTGAGCTCGGGACCGTGGGCTGTTACCCTATCAGGAGGAGATAGCCGGAAGGAGCGCAGAGAGCACGGTAGGCCTACACCCTCACCCTGACCAGGGCCAATTTCCCAATTGCTCTCAGACATCCAGGTCCCCTCCTAGCCGGGACTGTTTGTGGGTCAGTTCGCCTGTTCTAGTAAAGACCCTGGACTGCAATCTGTTGTCTGTGTGCTCCTTCCTCCTCCAGCACTAATGGTACTGGGACGCCCTACACCATCACCCCCATCTTCCATTATACTGCCCTGGGGCCGCACTCTTCCCGTGGGGAGTCACACTATCCCAGCTGCATACATCATCAGCCCCAGTGGTCTACCTGGCAGCGGCGGTCCGCACTGACCGCAATCCACGGGTGGCGTAGTCGGACATCACTTAAAACTTATAAAGGGACTACCACTGGTCTGAACACCCTGAGCCACGGACCGGGTCGCCACTACTACCCCCATCATCTCCCTATTGCCCGGTTCCGAGTGCCCCACGGCCCAGGGGGTGAGTCAACTCCCCACAGGAAGAGTGTAGCTTCAGGGCAGCGGGAAAGGATGATGATGGTTGTAGTGCGAGGTATCAGTAATGACAACACAGAGTCTTTGCAGTGCAGTCCCAGGGTCTTTACTCACAGTTATCTACTTCCCAGTTACAGACGTCCAGGCAACTTCCCACGTCGTGCTGTGCATACTCAGTGAGGGGCTCAGTCCACCCTCAGATAACTCCAGAGCACTTTTCAGGACCCCGTTCAATGTTCCTTCCTCTGGCCTCTTCCTGCACCTCACACCCAGCGCCACTTCTTTCCGGTACCCTCGGGCCTTAGCGGGCGACGTATGTTCCATCCCCTGGCCCTATGTGGACACCTTCTTAGGGCTACTGGTGTGGATTATGGTTAGAGCACGTTAGACACTGTAACCGCCGGTTCCTAGCTGAGCCTTCAATGTTTCTCCACTAGTTGAGGGATCCGGTTCCCTATTCTGGCCTCGACCCCTCTACCTCCTGGTAGCAGCGGGCATGCGGGTGGCCTTCTGCACGGCCCATACCCCTAGGGTCCCTTCTGGATTTCTGGAGCCTTCCTGCCCCTTCTCTCTCTCCCAGGCTCAGGCTTCCTGGATAGGCCCGCCCATGGAGCAGAGCTCCTACAGAGCCCCTGCTCCTGTCTGCACCTCAGTCTGACTGACTGGACTGAACTGAACTGCGCACTGTCCTAAGATGGCTACTCTCTTTTATATCTCTCACTATGTGCTCCCCTTAACTACTTCCTCCACCCATCCACTACATAGTTCCCCCTAACTAGGTGGTTCCTCCCACTCCAGCCAGGGATCAGGGACAGTTGTGCTCTCCCTTAGGAGCATTGTCGCCCTGTCCCCCGGAAATGTGGTGTAGTGAATGCAGTGTTAGGGTCCTGAGCCATACTCCTTCCTTACCTGAGAGTGAGATACCACACCTCTGGGTGAGATGCAATACCTCTGTGGCTACCGAACCCTCAGGGGCGCCACATTTACATACCCCGGCAGAATGTTTCCTTTCTTGGCCTTATGACGCGCCCCCTGGGCCGTATGTGTGGGGGAATACACTGAGCTGGGTCTCCGTGTGATGCTGGGGGTTGTAGTCTCCGTGGCGGCGACCCGGTCCGTGCCCAGGGCGGTCAAACCAAATGGCCAGTCTATATGCTGAATGTCCGACTACGCCACCCGTGGACTGCGGTCAGAGTGAACCGCCGCTGCAGGGCAGACCGCTGAGGCTGGTGTTGTGGGTGCAGCAGAGGGTAGTATAACTCCCCACGGGAGAAGTATAGCCTCAGGGCAGCAAGTGCGGATGTTGGGGGTGATGGTGCGCGGGAGCAGCAGTAACGACACAGAGTCCTGTAATGAAGTCCAGAGTATTTACTCACAGTTCTTTATCCACGTTACTCCAGCTGGTCATAACGTCCCACGTCGCACTGTGCTCACCAGGTGAGGGGTTTGGCTGACTCCCAGATAACTTTGGAGCGTTTGACAGGACCCCCTTTGTGTGTCCTTTCTCTGGCCTGTCATACCCCACAAGTGACCTCGTTTCTGTCTGGCTGCCTCGGGCCTTCTCTGGTAAACGCTGGTGCCGTTTCCCTGACCCTATGTGGTACCTTCCTAGCGGGTGTAGCGAGGGGCTGCGCCACATAAAATGTCACAGCCTCCGGTTTCTAGCTGAGGGTAGTTCCAAGCCTCCACTAGTTTCGGGGACCGGTCTCCCCCTTTGGCCTGACCCCCCTACGCAGGTAGATTTGGGCGTGCGGTGGCGACGCGCAGGTCCACACCCCTGGGTCCCATCGTTCCTTGTTCCTGGAGCCTCCTCCGCTCCTCTTCCTTCCTTCTCCTTCCTCCAGGCTCCGGGCGCTCTCTCAGGCCTGCCTGCGGAGCAGAGCTTGGTCTGAGCCTCTGCTCCCTGTCTTCTCCTCTTACTCTCAACTCTCTCTCCTTGCTCTTTCAGTGCTGGCTGGGCCTCACAGGCTAGGCCCACCTCCGGAGCAGAGCCCCATGCAGAGGCCCTTACTCTGTCACTTCTTCTCTCTGACTGAACACGGAACTAAGATGGTGCCCACCTTTTATACCTCCTTCTCAGTGCACCCAGGAACTGCTCTCTCCCTCCTATGCACTACAGGGTTCCCCTTCCTCGGTGTTCCCTCCCCCCCCACTCCAGCCAGGGACAGGGACTGTCGTGCTCCACTTGGAGCATATCGGTCGCCCTGCCCCCCGGAAATGTGGTGTAATGCATGCTGGTGTCAGGGTCCTGATCCACACTCCATCCTTACCTGGCAGTGAGATATCGCACATCTGGTTGAGATGCAATACCTCTGTAGCGACCGAACCCTCGGGGCGCTGCATTTGTTTCAGAAAATATGAATGATAACAAAAAAACTTTTTCTCCACTCATGGTTATTGGTTGGTTGAAGCCATTTATTGTCAAACTTCTCTGTTTTCTCTTTTTAAATCTTAATGACAACCAAAAACATCCAAATGACCCCGATCAAAAGTGTATTGCCCCCTCTAACATCAATGACTGCTTGAAGTCTTTTGTGGAAGTTATGGATGAGGTTCTTTATTTTCTCAGATGGTAAAGCTGCCCATTCTTCTTGGCAAAAAGCCTCCAGTTCCTGTAAATTCCTGGGCTGTCTAGCATGAACTGTGCGCTTGAGATCTTCCCAGAGTGGCTCAAAGATATTGAGGTCAGATGACTGAGATGGCCACTCCAAAACCTTCACTTTGTTCTGCTGTAGCCAATGACAGGTCGACTTGGCCTTGTGTTTTTGATCGTTGTCATGTGGGAATGTCCAAGTACATGGCATGCGCAGCTTCCAGGCTGATGAGTGCAAATTTGCCTCCAGTAGTTGCTGATAACGTGCTGCATTCATCTTTCCTTCAACTTTTACCAAGTTTCCTGTGCCTTTGTAGCTCACTCATCCCCAAAACATCAGCGATCCACCTTTACTGTAGGAATGGTGTTCCTTTCATCATAGGCCTTGTTGACCTCTCTCCAAATGTAACGTTTAAAGTTCAATTTTGGTCTCATCACTCCAAATTACCTTGTACCAGATGTTTTGAGGCTTGTCTCTGTGTTGTTTGGCGTATTGTAGGTGAGATACTGTGTGGCATTTCTTCTGGCGACTTGACCATGCAGCCCATTTTTCTTCAAGTGCCTCCTTATTGTGCATCTTGAAACAGCCACACCGCTAGTTTTCAGAGAGTCCCAAATTTCAGCTGATGTTATTTGTGGCTTTTTCTTTGCATCCCGAACAATTTTCCTGGCAGTTGTGACTGAAATTTTTGTTGGTCTACCTGACCGTGATTTGGTTTTTACAGAGTCCCTGATTTTTTTGTATCCCTTTCCTGTGTTATACAGTTCAACTAACTTTTCTCGTGGATCCGTTGACAATTCTTTTGCTTTCCCCATGACCCACAACCCAGAAACGTCAGTGGCTAGATGAAAGATGCAAGAGTCTGTCTGGATCCCAGAAACTCTCTCAACTTTTATACACACACACTGATTACAAGCAAACAGGTCACAGGTGAGGATGTTACCTTTAGTAGCCATTCAAACCCATTTGTGTCAAATTCTGTGCATGTTATCAGGCCAAAATCACCAGGGTGTGTGAAATTTTGATCAGGGTCAATTGGATGTTTTTGGTTGTCAAGGCCAAGAAAGGAAAAGTTCTGCCGGGGTATGTAAACTTTTGAGCACAACTGTATGTTGCCTTGTTAATTTTTTTTTTAACGAAAACCAAAAAAGATGATAGAATTGCGTTTTTTTCACCATTTCACCTCGCTTGGAATTTTTTCCCTATGTCTCAGTACAATGAGTAGTAAAATTAATTATGTCAATCAAAACTACAACTCATCCCGCAAAAAGCAAACTATTATATCGCTATGTGGAATGAAAAATGAAAAAGTTATGGCTCTCGAAAGGAAGGGAGACAAAACAAGAACAAAAATGAAAACTGGCTGCATCAATTAAAGGGTCAATGTTGACTTTTAGGATTGCTACCTTCAATATTTGGCACTAAAGACCCTGCTTTTCTCTCTGTGAAGGGACTATTTGGAATTTTAATTTCCCAGGTGAGCATTGCACGTCCTACTACAAGTCTCCCTACACTAGCTCAGTGGTCTCCACAAGGAGAAACTTGTCTCTTGGCACTGATAGAGCCCCAAATTTTTACCGTACCGACTTCCTTTTCCTGTTGGTCAAAAAAAGTCATCTCAAAGGGTTATTCCCAAAGTAAAAAGTTATTCCATATCTGTCACATAGTTAAGAACTTGTGGATCACTGGGGATCCGACTGCTTTGACCCTTAGCGATTCCGAGAAATGGGCTCTGCAGCCTTGTCCAAAATTGAGCAGAGGTTTGCATAGTCAACTTTCTCTCCATTTATTGCTAGGAGACTGCTGGAGAAAGCCAAGTACAGCGTTCCATGAGACAAAGATTGGTATGAATGTCAAGTACGAGCACGTCAGCTCCATTTAAGACGGGAATACAAAGTTCAATTCTTGGGATCACTGGTGGTGCCAATGGTCGTACCTTCAGCTATCAAAAACATATCCCACTGATAGGGGCTTACTTGTCATTTTGGAATGGGGTTGTCTTCTTTTCAGTATTTGGGAGTCCATTACTGAGTCCTAACTTGGGCTACCCGAGGATCTTCTGACACTAGGGTGGGACAGGCTGACGGCACAGTAGATGGCCATAGCGGTTCATCGCTTCTAATAAATGCATTGGATACACTTGTTCCTATGCTGATTGGATATGTAGTACCACCGCGAGATACTGGCTTACGGTTTTTTACATTATCCATGTACTTCTATTCCATTTGATTCCCTAAATTAAAATTGTTGCATTCCCTGAAAACATTACAGAACCATATGGTGGCACGTGTTATGATCTGCTACAGGGACTAAGGAAAGACAGGAGATCTGTCCCTACAATAGAACTAAACTAGATCCCTACGATGTAACGGGGAACCTGATCCTGCGATCAGACCCGCTAAAGTCCTCGGCTAGTCTGTACGAAGACCTATAGATGTGAGGGAGGGATCCCTACAAGAACTAGGGACTGGGATAAGTTGGACACCTCCTAGCAGAAATAGTAGCAGTCAAAGACAAACACACAACAAAAAGCATAGAGGTCAGAAGACCTAGCAACACTAACAGAGAATGGCAACAGAGCACCAAGCTAGCTCAAGAGTAGTAAATACAATGAAGTCCAGCAAGGCCAGGAGGGCGGAGCCGGATTAAATAGGCAAAAATGGTCATGTGACCAGCAAACTAAAAAAAACCTAACAGGAGAGTTCTAACAGCACACAGAGTGAGGACACTGTATGCATTCGTAAAGAATCATTGTTATTTTTGGGCTCTAAGTTGACAGTTTTACAATTTGCCGTAAACTTGGTGAATATATTTGCTTATCTTTGCCTTTATTCACAAAGTATCCCTTTTATATAGCTATCAAAGAAGTCTGGAAGAGGAGGCCTCGAGACTGCTGACAACAGCACTGTGCGGAGACGTCTAGTTGACCCGTTCCATTGGGGAGATATTTGCAAGCTCCTCAGCTTAGCACAGAAATTAAATGAATTAACCTATGCTCAATTATTTAATTTATGTGGAAGGCTTTTATGTCAATTAATTAATTAAGATTTGCTTTTTTTTTCTTTTTTTGTCATTGTTAGGTTCTGAGGCAAGATAATATCTGCCATGTGTGAATAAGTCAAATTGACATCTCTATCAGAATAGGTTTTCATGGGTACTGGCTTTCCTTACGGAGACCATCTGATTATAGAGTTTTATTGGCAATACTCCATGGGAAAAATATGCAAACGATCTAACTCCTGGAAGGAAGAAAAACAGGCTAGATCCTTCTCTCCCCCAGCATCATCTATCAGGACAGAATTGGGAGGCCTCCACAAGCATTAGACTGTCGGCTGATATCGTTGGGTCTAGATGACTTTAGCCTAATCTGTATGGGGATTTTAAAGAGAATTTGTCACTAGGTTTTTGCCACCTAATCTGAGATGTAGAGACAGAGACCCTGATTCCAGGAATGTATCACTTACTGGGCTACTTGCCGTAAGTTTTGATGAAATTACAGTTTTATCAGCAGCAGATTATCACCAGAGGACTAGTAAACCTGCTGCTATGTAGTCCTCTTTATTCATGAGCTCTGTATGACCCCGCTGTCACCACTGATTGGCAGCTTCCTGCCTATCACAGAAAGCGGCCAATCAGCGGTGTGGGCGGGGTTATACAGAGCTCAGCATTCAGAGATCTGCTAGATCTGCAGCAGAGAAAACAGGAGTTTTATCAAAATTCCAGCAAGCAGCCCAGTAAGTGATACATCACTGGAATCAGGGTTTCTGCCCCTGCATTATTCCGCTCTCAGATGAGGCAGCAAAAACCTGGTGACAGATTCACTTTAAGGCTTGGTTCCATTTATCAGTTATGACCGGGCAAGCCTGGGCTGAATGTAAATGATGTAAAGTTGTGCACTTTGGGCCCTGTTCTGGTGTCCACAGCAGGATCAATGAAAACTGCCTGCAATTCCAAGGTCGATCTGGCTCAATACCTGATGTGCCAGATAAGTGTGAACCTTCCCATTGAAATCTATAGGATTGGCTCCGGCATTGGTTTCCCTCTGACATTTCTGCACCACAGCAGAGGGAAGCAACACCAGATGGTCTGATGAATGGAAATGAGGGTCTATTTGGTCCATAGAGGTGGACCAGATGGCTGCTCTAGGGCCCATGGAGATCAAATTGGCTGCATCCATTATTTGTATGGTTGATAACAACCTTTCCACGAGACGTGTGGGAAAATTATGGAACATAGATGGCGGCAAATAAGCACCAAGTCTTCCTGTCCTAGGAGCATGTAGTATTAGCCTGCACCAGAAAGAGCCTCATTCTAATAATTGCTTTGGGACTCTCAGACCTGTATGCATGTGACTCGCCCCCTGGGCCGTAGGGCTCTCGAGACCGGACTTCAGGGCAATGCTGGGAGTAGTAGTGGCGACCCGGTCCCGTGGCTTAGGGTGGTCAGACCAGTGGTAGTCTATGATGTGCTGTAGGTAATGTCCGACTACGCCACCTGTGGATTGGAGTCAGGGAGGACCGCCGCTGCAAGGCAGACCGCTGAGGCTGGTGTTGGGGATGCAGCAGGGAATAGTACGACTCCCCACGGGAGGAGTGTAGCCTCAAGGCAGGTAATAGGATGGTGGGGGTGATGGTGCAGGCGCAGCAGTAACCACACAGAGTCCAAGAATGCAGTCCAGGGTCTTTTACTGATCTTATCACAGACCCACCAGGAGTACAGGGTAGGAATGGACCTGGGTGTCTGAGGGCATTCGGGCGAGCTCCCCTGGTCAGGGTGAGTGGGTAGGCCTACCGTTCTCTCTCTGCCCTTGCTGACTATCTCCCCCTTTGGTGGTATGATAGCCCATGTCCCTGAGCTTGCCGTGTACTACGCCTGTATGGCTTGCGACTCGGGCCTTAGGTACCTGTAGCTTCTCCGTGCTGTACCGGTCCCTCAGTGTGGCGGAACTTCCAGGCTTCTTGGCCAAGGGACCTGAAATCCCTTGCGGGTTGGTTATCTTCTGCCGGGCTTGCAACTCTGACAGCCTCGGACCCCAGTGTCCGGTTGTGTAGTTCTCTCTCTGCCAGGACCGGCTCTCGTCGCCTCTGTCCCTGGCTTTCTGCGCCTCCTTTGCCTCCTGGACTCCTCAGCTGCGGCTGACCTGTCCCTCTCTTCTGGGAACCCTTCTGGATGCTTCAGAAGTGGGTCCTGGTCTACCTAACCCTGCCCTCAGTACCAGTTTTTATAGGGGCAGCCTGCTCCCCCCTACTGGCCTGGAACAGGAGGTGCTGCATGCAAATGGTCCATGACCAGAGAACCTCCCTCCTGCTCTCAGACACAGCCTTACAAGTTTGTGGCATCCAGGCCTGGGGTGACACACATGCTCTTAAGACCGGTTCACACATATGAAATGTTATGCTAGGTATGGGAAGAACCCAGCATATGATGAGGGGAAAAGGGGGAGAAGCCCAGCAACTAGGGAAAGGGAGAGTGGGAGCCCCTAGGTAGATCTTACAAAACCCTGCCTCCCCTATCGTCCCTAAATAGGTTCCTCACCTATCGCAGATGCAGGATACCTAATCCCTGACTGACCCTAGAGCTAGGCCCTAGGTAGGGAGGGGGAGGGGTGAGCACTAGTTAGCCCCATTGCAACTAAAGACAAACAAGGGAAACAGACACGGGGATACGCTTAGCTTTGAGAAGACACCAGAGCGATCATGACAACGATCACAAGGGAACTCCAAGAAGAAAATAGCTGATTGCTAGAACTCCAGACCTGAACAGAGGAAAATACATCTATTACCAGTGCTTCTCTGGAGAGACTGGGTGGTATTTAAAGGTCCAGCAAGGGTGTGTTAATTAGCAGCAGAAAGTGGAGCTCACTGCTGGGTCCTAGAGAGGGAAGGATGGTGAAAGGATCAAGAAGGTGTCTGCAAGTCCAAACGCAGCGACCTTCTACAGCTGGATCCAGAATGACTGTCTATCACACCCGACACACCCGTGTCACAAAATTCATGGTCCAAGTGCGTTCTGCAATGACTGGACTGGCCACATATCTCCTGGCCCGAATTCAACAGCCTCATAGGCATATATCAGGCTGTTAAGTTCGAGTCATCAGGCCGGTCCGGACATGGTGGTCCATACTCGGACCACAAATGTCGGATGTGCGAGACCGGCCTAATATCGAGTTGTCCATGTCGGTGCCTCAGATGACATTTTCCTTACTTGACCTCTTTTCTACAGCTCTATTAGCCTTTACTGGATAAGGTAAGGCATTCTCACTCTTACACAGCTACGTAGAGGGACATGATGGACTAATGAGCCTGGACGGTGCTAATTGACATTGAATCTTCTACAAATAGTTGACTATTTTTCTGGTACTGTCCTCCACACGTTTCTGCACCTCATGCTTGATAGCTGCGTGGTCCATTGCGCATTACTACAGGTAATAGCTGAACGAGTTGTTTTTCCAGACACAGAAAAGCAGTGAGAATTTCAGTTACCTTTTCTTTACCGTGAATTATTAACCGGGAAGTAACAGCTCGCTCGTTCTTGCTTTGATGTGATTGAGCTTTAGCAGCTTTTTAACTATTTGAGATTATCCCATAACTTTTGAGTTGAAAATCCCTCATACCATTGCTAACAACCACAGAACACTTTCTACTTAGAATGAGATAGAATTTTTTTTTTTTGTAAAATACAAGTGTATTTGGTACCTTGCCAGATTTTGTACATTGGTTGATCAAATCTGCTAAAAGAACGCCCTCCAGGGCGCTACCTGGCATCATCTTGGCTCATAGTATTATTGCGTGGGTTGGGATTCCCAAATTTCTCCCCTTAAAGCAGTTTTACAACTTCAAGATACCCTTGTCTCCTGGCTGCAGTTTGTTTTAGCTAAACAAGCGGTGCTTTACTCACCCTCTCCAGGTCCATCTGTGAGTTTCTGCCGCGGCTCATGGTGTCTTTTATTGTGTGCAGCTCTTACATCACATTGATGCTGCAGCAAATCACTGAGCTCAGCGGATCAAGTTGACAACATGACCCACTCAGAACAGCTGAGCTCACCTATTAGCTGCAGCGCTGTCAACATGACATCAGCGCTGCAGACAATAACAATCACTGAGAGTGGCGGCAGAGACTTGCAATTGGGGTTTTTATTATATTAACAAATATTAATAAGTTTACAAGCACATGAAAAGTTTGTCAAACATGGCACAACAGCTTCTACCTGACCGTGGGTTTCGCCTTTTGGCTTCTTCCTAGGCATGCTTAAATATTTCATCATTATATTAACCATGCTGATCTTTTATTATGATAATGATTATTATTATATAGCCATGTGCTTGAGTGGAGTCGGTGCCCACATGCAGTTTCTGACACCAGTCCTCCATTTGTTTCTTGGAGCCGTTACCCTCCTCTGGTTGAGATGGAGGCAAGGGTTCCACGGCCTTTACAGAGTTCTGGTTAACGGTGAACAATTTGGCTAGAGTGGCATACCTGGGCAAGTATACTTCTTTTTCCCCAATGTTTAGGATGCGGACGGGTACCCTCCCATGGCGTACATCGACCACCCCCCGTGCTGTCAAGATGGTGGGCCTACTGTCCGAGTAAACGGGTTCTACCATAGCTTGGTAGTCTCTACCTCTTAACCCGATTGCAGTCCGGCACCAGATCATCATTTCACTTTTTGGGGGCATGGCGATAGGGAATGGGTCACTCATCCTAGCGCTACTAATCTCACCACCAGACAGTTCTACCTGTTGCCGCTTCATCAGGGCTCTGATCCCTTTTTGTAAGACACGCTGCTGGCTGGAGCTGGCATTCATTGCAACCTGCTGTAATATAGCAATTATCTCTGAAAGACAATTTTCAATAACGTTAGTACCCAAGGTTATTTTAGGGTGACTTTCACGACGGTCAATGTCCACAATAATCAGTCCTTGCGCCGGCAGTTCAACTTTACCAATTTTGATGGCCACCTCCTTGAACCCCACCTGCGGCACGGGCTGACCATTGCTGGCGATGATGCTCAAGTCATTATCTGGGTAGCGGGTAATATCCGTGTCATTCCAGTACCGCTTGAAAAGTACATAGGGGATGGTGGTTACTTGTGACCCGGTGTCCAACAGTGCACTCATGGGAATGCCATCCAGTAACACAGGCAAGACCGGTCGTCCCCCCACATACTTGTCACGCCAGTTTGACGGGCCTGATTATCTTACGCCTGGGGGTTGGCCCCCTGCCCCAGGTTGGGCTTGTTTAAATTACAGTACCTCGCAATATGTCCTGGCTGGCTGCAGCGGTGGCAGATGGGTTGTCCATCCTGGTCGTAGCGGTCCGTTGGCTTCCCTCTGGACGGTGGGATCCTCTTCTGTAGGCGCCACGGGACGTCCTCCGGACTGGTAGCCAGCTGGATCTTTCCTGGAGAGGATACCTGTAACGACTGCACAGTCCTGGTTAGTGCGGCAACGCTTTTGGTCAGTTCTTGGACCTGATGGTGCAGGTCTGTAGACGGGGTACTATTCATAGTCTGTGCATTGGCTCCTGCAGGTTCTGTAGATTGGGGCGCCGCCTCCTGGTAATAAGTGATAGCAGGGCGCCTGGAGGCCGCAACGCCACCGGGTGCGGGTTCTCGGAGTACCCGGATGGCTCTGTCCTTAAACTGTGCAAAGTCTAACTCAGGGTTCTGCAGGGCCATCAGGCGTAACTGGGTCCAGTGGGAGCTGGACAGCAGACCCTCAATGAATTGTTCAGTCAGCAGTTTATCTGCATTCCTCACACTGTCAGGGTCTGCCTGCTTAATGGCTCTCATGGCCTCTTGCAAATTCAAAGCATAGTCTCTTATACTGTCTTGGGCCCGCTGCTTGCACCCATAAAATCTCATTTTGATCTCTGCTCAGGTGCGGGTATGAAAAGTGTCCTTTAGACGGGCTAAAATCTCCTTCACGGTCCCCTTGTCCCTGACTGACCAGGACTTTACTTCTCGTTGGGCCGCGCCGGTTAACTGGCCTATCAGTATGCTCACTTTTTGTTCCTCCGTCAGGGGGTATACTTTGAATAGGCTATACAGTCTCTCTTTAAAGTCGCTCAGGGTATGCGACTCTCCTGAGTACTGGGGCAACCAGGCCGCTCCGAGGATGTAAGGCATCATGAACGGCATTACTGCGGCAGCGGTGGCAGTTCCCTCCGCTTCCAATATCTTCTTCCCCCCTAGTCAACCGTGGCCTACCTTCCGTTGCTTTTCTTCTGTAGGCCGCGGCTCCGCAGGCGACCGTCGGGGTTGAGGACCTTGCGTCGCGTCCTGGTGACATCAGCGTCCGCTCGGCTCCTTTCAGGACCTTGCGCAGCTTCCGTGCGTAAGGCGGGGCTCCAGTTCTCGCGCGCTTTCGTCATCCACGCCCCTCTTCTTCCCGCGCGGAGTCCCAAAGATGGCGCCCAATGGCGGGAAAATGACTGCGGATGGCGGGAAACGGCTGCGGATGGCGGGAAACTCCACCAAGGTAAGCTTTACAGTCTTTCCTCAGGCACGCAGTACCCGTTGGTGGCGGGCACGAAATGCTGCCGAATACGGCAAAAAGTTGACGCGCCCCCTGGGCCGTGTGTGTTTGGGGGTACCCGGAAACGGATCTTTTGTGGATGCTGGGGGTTGTAGTCCTTGCGTGGCGGGGACCCGGTCCCGTGGCTCAGGGTGGTGAACCCAAATGGTGGTCTATTTATAGGGTTTTGTGATTAAATGTCTGACTACGCCACCCGTGGATTGCGGTCAGAGTGAACCGCCGCTGCAGGGCAGACCGCTGAGGCTGGTGTTGGGGGTGCAGCAGAGGGTAGTATAACTCCCCACGGGAGGAGTATAACCTCAGGGCAGTAAATAGGGATGTTGGTGGTGATGGTGTGCGGGAGCAGCAGTAACCACACGGAGTCTGT
This sequence comes from Phyllobates terribilis, assembly GCF_046119375.1. Classification (NCBI taxonomy): domain Eukaryota; kingdom Metazoa; phylum Chordata; class Amphibia; order Anura; family Dendrobatidae; genus Phyllobates; species Phyllobates terribilis. Next base: position 192,506,932 of record NW_027362773.1, read on the forward strand.
CATGCAATTCAGGGTCTTTACTGTTGGCGGTATTAAGGGACCCTTCCGGAATACAGGTTAACAATGGAGGCCTGGTCAGTCTGAGAGCAACTGGGAAATCCCGCTGGTCAGGGGGAGTTTGTAGGCCTACCGTGCTGACTTCACACTTTCCTGGCTATCCCGCTGTAGTGTGGTGGTAGCCCACGTCTCTGAGTGTACCGTGTTGTTCTCGCCCGTATGACTGGCGACTCGGGCCTTCCGTACTTCTCACCCCTCCGGGGCAGTAGTGGTCCCTCTCGTGTGGCTGAGCCTCCGGGCTTCCTTGGGCCAGAGGACTTGCAGTCCCCTGCATGGTGGTTTTCTGCTGCTGGGCTTATAACCCTCACAGCCTCGGACTCCAGTGTCCGGCTTTGTAAGTCTCTAGTCAGGACGAGCTCTGCTAGCTCCCCTCCTAGCCTCGTGTTCCTCCTCTGCCTACAGGGACTCCTCAGCCTGCTGCTGACCTGTCCCTATCTGCAACTTCACTGGAACCTTGTCTGGAACTTGTCTGGAACTTGTCTCTCTAACCCCACCCCAGATCCAGTTTATAAAGGGCAGATTTCTCCCCTCCCTGGACTGAGGCAGGAGGTGCTGAATGCTAATTGTCCCCAACCAGGGAACCTCCCACCTGCTCTCAGACATGACATTGCTGTCACTGTGGCGACCAGACCTGGGGTGCCACACTTGCAGCTTAACCATTTCACTACCATGAGCATTTTAGTTATGGTAGATGTTTGAGGTATTGGTTTTTTTTTTACCACTAAGGTTGTGGCAAAAGATTGAGAAACCGATTAAGAAAAATGGTACATCATTGTCATCCTAACCATTCATTGATTATGTCTGATTGATCTTATTTTGACCCTGTATGTTCAGTCGGGTACTACACCTGTCCAAAAAGTTCATCTTTTCTCAGGCCTAAGTGAAAAATAACTTTTAACGTGTACTGGAGACCCAATAAAGGCAGTGGGTTAAGAGAGTATACCAATGAGGGGATTTCTGAAGAGCCATAAATGAATTAGTTAATGGCTAGAACCCCACTACCATCAAATTAACAAATGTCAACCAAGAGGTCTCTATACTGTTCTAATAAAAGGACCCTCTTTTGTCAGTGTCCCCTATTGCTTGTACCTTGATGAGAGTATTAGGGTGTCCTGTTGTTTAGACCTGAAATAATCAGCTGAAGATTTTAGGAAGTTAGGATTTTACTACTAGACCAGACCTCATTGTACTCATTGCTGGAGAACCCAACTTCAGCCTTTACTGTGTTTGAACACATTACCCCTATTCATCACTGGTCGCCCCACCAGCCTATTGTCCCACAGCCTCAGTAGACTCTACATGCTAATTACAATGTCTGACGATACACAACCATCAAGATCAGCTAGGTAGCTCCTATTATCAACCCTGACTATTATTGGTCACTGTCCACTCCAAGGGACACACTCTATGCCTCACTTACTCTCTCTGCTCCAGTGGTCATCTACTCTTTGGCAAGCATTTTGGAGTACAGATGATGGCAGTGATGGGTCAGCTCCTGTCTCCTCTGTCTCCTCCTCTTAGTATTCTGCTTTTCAGAACAATAACCTACAGCAGCTTATCCTCAGAGTTAGTAGGACAAATAAGCTAAGCTTAGTTTTTAATTCTCACATAATAGCTCCACCACCTTCTGAAAATTAAAGAAAAATTCATATTTTTTAATGTTTTTTAATTATTTTGTTCAGTGATGAAAAATTTGCAAATCAATTTTTAGGGCATTTGTTTTCATTTTTGGAAAAAAAAATGCATATAAGTGGCTTCTAAACCCCAAATTTAACCCAATCTATTTGCCGAATTCAGCTACACTGATATTAGAATGCTTTCATTGGAGTACAGATGATGGCAGTGATGGGTTTTGGAGTACAGTTGATGACAGTGATCGGTTTTGGAGTACAGATGATGGCAGTGATCTGTTTTGGAGCACAGTTGATGGCAGTGATCGGTTTTGGAGTACAGTAGATGGCAGTGATCGCTTTTGGACTACAAATGATGGCCGTGATCGTTTTTTGAGTACAGATCATGACAGTGATCAGTTTTGGAGTACAGATGATGGCAGTAATTGGTTTTGGAGTACAGTTGATGACAGTGATCGGTTTTGGAGTACAGATGATGACAGTGATCGGTTTTGGAGTACAGATGATGACAATGATCAGTTTTGGAACACAGTTGATGGCAGTGATTGGTTTTGGAGTACAGTTGATGGCAGTGATCGGTTTTGGACTACAGATGATGGCAGTGATCAGTTTTGGAGTACAGATGATGGCAGTGATCAATTTTGGAGTACAGTTGATGGCAGAGATCAGTTTTGGAGTACAGATTATAGCAGTGATCAGCTATGCACTTGTATCTCCCTAACTCTGGGGATAAGCTACTACATGAGATTGTTCTGATAAACAGAACACTCAAAGGAGGAGACAGAGCCTGACCCATCACTGCCATCATCTGTACTCCAATTAAGTACATTCTTATATTGATTCAGCTGAGGGCGGCTAATAGACTGGTGAATAGACAGAGTTAGGAAGACACTTATGTGACGAAACAGCTTAAAATCTTAATCAGCCAGATGTCTAGATTTGTTAAGTCAAGAGAAATACACTATTATCTATGTGTTGTGAATGTATGTGTGTTTCTTTGGCTGGTCAAGAACAATGACTCCGGGTGAAACAATGATGTTTGTTACTATGCTAATTGCATATTGTACTAAAGCCAACTAGATGTTGATTTAAAAAGCCCCCTGCTATACCAACTATGTAAATTGATTAAATGCTCAAACCATGAGACCTGAGCCCTGTGGAATAATATCATCCATAATCCTTGACCTGTCGATGTTTACTTGAAAGAACAAATGTGAACTATTTAAGGAACAAGGCATCTGTAGCAAGCAGACTTTACAAGGAGAATCAAAGATCAGACAGACTCTTCAGGACACCAGCCTGGTAGCATGGCTCCTTACAGAGAGACACAGATTTGCAATCTACATGATTTCGGCCTAAGGGTACATGACCCTGACTGAAGGACACGGATCTGCTCCATTGACCATCAGAGAACCAATGGATACATTTGGGGAACACCAGGTTGGGACGATGAAGTCATCTGGCCCCATGGATATGTTGTTTGGGGTTGCCAGGTGGGACCCTCCGGTCGCCTGGAACCCATGGTGACATTCGAAGAAGCCAGATTGGGACCCGCCGGTCATCTGGCCACATGGAAACTCTTGGAGAGGCCAGGGTGGGACTCTTGGGTCTTCTGGCCTTGATGGACTTTCAGCTTCCTAAGCTTGCCACTACCTTCTCTTTGTTGGGGATCGCCAAAAGCGGGGGCCCATTGGTTGAGGTAGTTGGCCCTGGAAGTTCCAAAGTCAATGTTGTTCTATCCCCGGCGGGCCAGCGGAAGGGTGAGACTGTGTAATGTTGTACCATCTTGGGTATTTGCTGGGACTGTTCTGTGTGTTTATTGTCTGTTTGGTGGTTCAATAAAGTATTGCCACATTGTTTTACCCTCACCCTGTGTTGTCTGAGTAGTGTTCTGCCCACGGAAGACCCCGTGGAGGGAAGTGGAGTGAAGACAAATTCCCTAATAAAGTGATTTGCAAAGTTTCAGAACTTTCCATGTTAGACAAAATTATTAAAAGACAAAAATATGAATTACTCTTTCATTTTAAGCAGGTGATGAAGAAATTATGGGAAAATCCGTATTAGCTGTAAAGATGCTCCTGCCTGGGAAAGTTTAGATGTCTCCGACAAAACGATGGAAAGAGAGTCACAAAATCTAAATAGGGCCCCTTTCAGCTTCTCTAGTACTTCCTATCTACACTACAGGTTTAGTAATTAATTTCAGAAAGAAGCGATAAGACCTTGCGGAACGTATGAAGCCATGCAGCTCTCTCGGAGAATTAGAGGTAGTCCTCACTTTAGTCTCATTTTCTTTCCTTCAGACCTGTGAGTCTTAAATTAGTCATAGTCTATCCCTGCTCTCATTTCTTTGTTCATTAGCATGTCGGAAAACCTATTAAAAGAAGAAAGCAAAATTAATTTAATTTGCAGGCCCGGCGTCTGATGTTGCGCGGCTTGAAATTGAGAGGCAGACGCTTCCCGTGTAAGTTAAAGGCGTTTTTTTTTTTTCATTCGCATATTCAACTTTAAAAGCGAAATCATTTTGTTTTAGATCAAATAACAAAAAAAAAAAAAAACTCTCTACTATATCAGCGCTCTATTTAATAAAATGGCAACTTGAAAGAAGAGAAAGGGGGTAATTATGCTGTTACATTAAAAGAGTGAAAATTGCTTTATGGAATAAAAAATGGCAGCATAGAAGATTCTTTGACTTCAATGAATCCAAATGAGTGTCCCGCCGAGTGCAAGGCTTTGTGAGACGCATGTTTTTTTTTTGTGCAATTTTATGGTCAAAACGGTGTCAAATTGTTTCTCATCCAGGTCATTCGCTTTTGTTGCTGCTCTTTTATTATGATGATTATTATATGGCCACGTGCTTGTCGCTTAACTAGATCACTACCGTGAGCATTTTAGATACGCAAGATGTTTGAGTTTTTTTTCTTTTTTACTTTTATTTAGGAAGTTTGAGAAACTGTAAAGAAACATGGTACAAGACTGGTTGTCCTAACCATAGTCCATTAAAGGACCAGTTAAAACAAGTTGTCATTTGTCCATGGGACAGATGATAACTTGCTGATTGGTGGGTATGTCACTGCTGGGATCAGCAGAATTTTGCGGAATGGGGAATTTTCATCTCTGACCGGGCAAGAAAGACGCCCGACCACCCAATAGGGAATGAATGGAGCCCAGGTTGAGCGTGCACACTTCTGCTCCATTATATTAGACATAAAAGTTCTCGAAAAGTTCTTCCAAACATTGCTGGACTACCACCGATCACAAAAGTTGTCACCTATCCTTTGGATAGGTGATAACTTGTTTTCACCGGACAAAAACTTTAACTATCTATAACGGCATATGACCGCCAGATAAGAAGAGATTCTGACAATGTAAGGATAAAATACTGACAATTTTATTTCAAATAATGGATAAAAAAATATAATAAAATAGACAAGGAAATGAACCTCCAAAAAAGGGGGAATAGGAAACATAATACAGTCTAATAAATAATGAGCGATGTAATCGTATAAAGTAGCACACAGGAATATACACCTAAACGAGGTCAGGTAATTGACCCAAACGATGGGGAGGCATATTAAGCAAATTGAAATGCTTCACCAAATACTGCGCAAGTGCGACAGGGGGAGAATGTCCAATGTTAATCCAAGTTATGTAAAACAAGGAAAAGGGGCTCTAAATATAATATTAGAGCTAATATGCGTGGTCCCTATAGGGGTCAAGAATAATATATTTAATAGAGGGAATGAAAATACCTCGTAATAAAGTGGGTCCTGGAGCGCTGAAGACCTACTGTGTCCTCCCCACACCCGACGGACGCCGTTTCGCTTGATCGCTTCTTCCGGGGTGTGTCATACCAGATGAGGGTCTACGACCGGTATAAATATAATGTTTAGCCAGTGGGAGCTTTGGAGAGGCTGAGTGCCCAACCAATAGGGACATCTGAGAGGCGGGCATAACGTCACGCTGCCTGGCGTCATGTGTGTGTGTACTGCAAATGGGACTTCCGGAATCGAGCTCCGTGGACCGCACATGGAACGCACCGCGGTCAAGTGATCGAGCACTTCCGCAAGTCAGAGAAGATACAGATCCAGCGCATGCGTACTGACGTCAAGCAAGGCACGTGGACCTGGGGCCAGTGCAGAGTAAGTAGAAGGAGGAATGATAGAATCAAAATGATTGTGGTGTAATAATTTCGAAGTTGTCTGACCTTATGTTATTGGACTATTTTTGAATTTAACCACTTTAACTATGTCTGACTGGCCTGGTTTTAACCCAGTGTATGGGGTCTGGCACAACATGTGTCCTTCAAGCTCAACTTTCCTCATGCCTAATGGCTTGATCCAAAGCAAACCCCTTTGTTATGCCTACTGGATGCACCATAAAAACTACTGGGTAAGTTCACATAATTTGAAGGGGTTGCCTACTTTGGAGAGACACTTTTTTAAGATTAGGGTTGGCCATAACTTTCAAGAGTATCATTGATGCCTTTAAAAATGATGGTTCTCCCTACTGTCTAGTAGATTAATGTAAGAGGGTATGCCAATTAATAATTTTCTGGTGAGCCATAAATGAGTTGGTCTATGGTATTACCCCACTATCATCAAATTATCATTTAGTAACCAAGAGGCCTATCTACTGTTCTAATAAAGACACCATCTTTTGTCAGTGTCCCTTCTTGCTTACACTGGGCCTCAATAAGAATTATAGGGTGTCCTGTAGTTTAGACCAGGGTTCCCCAACTCCAGTCATCATGACCCACCAGCAGGTCATGTTTTCAGGATTTCCTTACTATTACACAGGTGATGGAATTATTGCCTGTGTATGTAATGCAATTATCACCTGAGCAATACTAAGTAAATCCTGAAAACATGGCCTGTTGGTGGGCCTTGAGGACTGAAGTTGGGGAACCCTGGTTTAGACCTCCAGTGATCAGCTGTAGTCTTTAGGAAATCCCAACATTGTTCATTCCCTACACTGCCACCACAGGTGAAATGAAGCATTACGCTGTTTCAATTCAGTTCATTGGGCTGTTCAAGTCATGTACAGACATGGTTGATTCTCCAGAATGAGATATACTCTTTGCAGGTGAGGATCCTGTAAAATGGAATGCCTCATGTAGTGTATCTCCAGTGGATGCAGACCATTCAGCTGGTATGGGACCTGGGAAAGGGGGAGGCCGAGTGCCAAATGGCCACACTGTACACTTCTGTAAGCCAGGGCTTCACTATCAGGCCCCAGTATCCATTGTGGTCAGAAATGTCAATGTTAGGCACACCAGGTGAAGTGGATCCTTTATGCCTCAGGTCTGGGTGGGCGTAAGGACACCGAACTTGATGCAACAAGCAGGAAGGCAAGTGGTAAGCGAGGACTTCGCAAACTCAGGAATCTCAGAAGCAGCAGGATGGATGAAGTGGAACCCAGCAGGAATGGAAGCAAGTTAAAGCACAGTATGCACAGAAGGTGGAACACACAAAGATTAGAGTCTCAATCCCAAGATACAGGTGTGTGTCTTAATGGGCCTTAAACAGGTCTAGGGGGATGATGTTATTGGTCCACTCCAGGCAACCTGCAAAACCTAATGTGGAGCACAACAGAGGGCAGCTGAGCCAGGGGAAGTAAGTGGAGCAGGGATAGTCGGGACAGGTGTTTAACAATCAACAGATTAAACTGGTCAATAACCACAGAGAGAAGACTTGATGAAACTCGAGTTTGGGCAGTTCCCTTGAATTTCTTCAAGAAATTCAATTTGTATTGTATTTATTTTGTAATAATCAAATGTATATTATTATGTTTTTCTCTGTAAAGAAAAAAATAGAATATTCACCCAGCCCTCAACTGTCCCGCTGTGAAGCCCTGTTCAGGTACTTTTTGTCTTCTTCTGTCCAGTCAACAGTGCCATCTAAAGCATCTTTTGATGCCTAGTATCTTGGTGGCCGGCGGCTTTGATACCTACTGTGCTGAATAGGTTAATGCAGGAGACCCTAAAGAGGTAGGACGCCGGAATACATCAAAGATGGCCAAGAAAAGAACACACTGGTGGCCGAGCCAAAGAAAACAATTGAGGTCTGGGTAAGTATTTTCATCTTATACTTTTAATTCTTTCTCATTCCAGTAATCCACAATTTTTCTGAATACACACAAATCGGGTGTAAAAAAAAAAAGAAAAATATCAAATTCTGGCAAACCCAATTTTTGGGGGAAATTCAATGCAAATTTGAGAACCCTGTGATTTGTATGAAGGCCCCTCTATTAAATAGCCCCCTTTTAACATAATTATTCAATATGAAACTTAGTACCACTAATCATCTGATATGGGTTTCCTATTGGATCTTGCACAGTTCTCTTAAAAAAATCCGAAACGCGTGTCTTCTGCAAAGCTCCTAGGTCAGATTTTTGTTGACTCTTGGACTGCAACGCTTGGTATGTAGGATGTTTGATGACTGCAGTGCAGGCCGAATCTACCTGGCAGCTAAACGTTTAACCGATCTCGTTCTTGAAATAATTTTTCCATTTTCAAACCAGTTCCGCTACTGATTCATTTTATTACGTGCTAGGAACCAGCAAGGCCAGGAACACAGAATAACTTTGGAGATTGACCAGATGGACAGATCTGTTGTTTATAGTGAAAATATTGCCAATGATGACTTCCACACAGTCTACAATAAGAGTTTTTTTCTTTATTCCTTTTTTTAAAAGGCCACATATAGTGCAGACTGAAATGCAGGATTTTATACAGTGGGGAAAATAAGTATTTGATACACTGCCAATTTTGCAAGTTTTCCCATCTACAAAGAATGGAGAGGTCTGTAATTTTTATCGTAGGTACACTTCACCTGTGGGAGACAAAATCTTAAAAAAAATTCCAGAAAATCATAATGTATGATTTTTACATAACTAAATTGCTTTTTATTGCATGAAATAGGTATTGGATACAATAGAAAAATAGAACTTAATATTTGGTACAAAAACATTTGCAATTACAGCGGTCAGACATTTCCGATAGTTCTCGACCAAGTTTGCACACACTGTTGGGTCATGCGAAACTTCTCTGGCTGGTTCAATCTTCTGCAATGTGTAAGATGGTGGTGGTCATTTTAGGTGATTTACATGATGCAAATTTATTCCACTTATAATTTCTACAGCGCTTTACAGACTTTGTCATAACTTTTCCCATTGGGGCTCACAATCTACATTCCCTATCAGTATCAGGAAACCGGAGAATCCGGAGGAAATCCACGCAAACACGGGGAGAACATACAAACTCCTTGCAGTGCTGCAAAGCAAAATGCGAAACACGTAGTGTTAAGAAAACTTGTATGTGAATTTGATTCTCATAGTATCTATTTTCTCATCTCTAATCAGTCTTTGAAAACTTATAGTCCACTCTAGAGATGTGACATTCATACAAAGCTCTACGCACATGTTTCGTCAACCAATAAAAAATTAGTTTGTAGCCCTAGTAAAATGTTTAGCGACTAATTGGCCCATTTGTAAAGCAGGTTAGAGAATAACCATATGAAATTCAATAAATGAAGTCCATAATAACCAATAATGAATGTATAGAAGTTTACAGTCCCGGCCCTTTCTCTGAACACAGATTGCAGTGGGTATGAGCCCCCTTAAGTATTCAGGTTTCATTTAGAAGAAAAATACTTTGCCAAAGTAAAATGTCTCCAATTTTCCATGGCCAAGTATTTACCATCTACTGTACATAAACCAGATGTCAGTGTGCGTGTATGTAGGGGGATGAGGTCCTCTCTCGTCTGTGCCATGCATCATTGAGATAAGCCATTTCCGCTAGAAACTAAAATTATAGGGAACCCCACGCCAATTTTTTTTTTAATAAATCCTTTATTTTAACAATAAATGACAAGTACAGTAACCAACACTGTCACTGTACTTCATATATATGTGACTGACATGTTTCTATCTATCTAATCTATGTGTGATGCTCTATTCTTTCTGTTCTAAATTGTCGGGTACCGATGCTGAATTGCCGGCTTTTTTAAAGAGACAAAAACACTATTATTTTTTTTTTTATAAATCCTTTATTTTAATACTAAATAACAAGTACAGTAACCAACACTGTCACTGTACTTCTTATATATGTGACTGACATGTTTCTATCTATCTAATCTATGTGTGATTCTCTATTCTTTCTGTTCTAAATTGTCGGGTACCGGTGTATGCCGCTGCTGAATTGCCGGCTTTTCATGTTTCACTGTTGGCACTGTTCCCATCGATTTGGGCAATCACTGTAATGCCACAACCGCCATGGCTGTGACATTACAGTGAGTGGCAGACAGTCCCTGCATGATTGGTGCTCTAAATAGCGCCAAACATGCAGGACGGGGACCCGAACTCCTGCCCGAGCATCGCGCAAGTACTCGGCGAGCTCCGAGCATCTCGAATACTGAGATGCTCGGGCGAGTACCGAGCAGTGGCGAGCATGCTCGCTCATCACTAATTATAAACCATTTTTTAACAATGGTTGATATAGGTAGACGGTTGTACATGGTTGTATGTTTTTTAAGTTTGTTAAACAGAGGAGTAGGCAGAAAAATCCAATCTGTTGGACTTTTGGCTCCATCCATTGGGAGACATTGAAGAACAATCAGGCTTCCTCAGGATGGTCCCTAAAAATCTGTAGGATCTACCAGGCAAATATCTAATGCAGCAGTTCCCAACCAGGGAGCCATAACACTCTGGATAAAAAAGTTGGTAGTAGAAAAAAGGCACTTGGTGGAGCTCCACTAATATAGTCAATGGCTTCCATGTCTTTAAAGTGCCGATACGGTTGGATATTGCAGCGGTTCTGCAGATCACCATGAGCAACTTTCTACACTGCGCCTGCACATCGTCTTTAAGATTACTCTTCTGGCGCAAATGATGTAATTTACAACAGTGTAAATTTGTTTACATTCAGTGAACACAGAATGCATGTTTTTTATATTCAAGTGACTTAGTATATATGTTTTTTAGTTTCAGGGGGCACAATATATATGTGTTTTTTATATTCAGGGGCACAGTATATGTGCTTCTTATCTTTAGGCTGTGACATTATATATGTTTTTTTTTTTTAATTCAGGGGGCACAGTAGATATGTTTTTTATATTCAAGTAACAGTATTTACAAATATGTTTTTTATATTCAGGGGCACAGTGTATAGTTTTTTACATTTAAAGGGCACAGTATATATGTTTTTTTTATAATCAGGGGGCACAATATACTGTATGTTTTTTTTATTTTCAAGGGCACAGTATTTATGTTTTTTTATATTCAAGGGCACAGTATATACAGTGGGTACGAAAAGTATTCAGACCCCATAACATTTTCACTCTTTGTTTCATTGCAGCCATTTGGTGAATTCTAAAAAGTTCATTTTTTTTCTCATTAAAGTACACTCTGCACTCCATCTTGACTAAAAAAAAACAGAAATGTAGAAATTTTTGCAAATTTATTAAAAAGGAAAAACTGAAATATCACATGGTCATAAGTATTCAGACCCTTTGTTCAGTATTGAGTAGAAGCCCCCTTTTAAGCTAGTACAGCCATGAGTCTTCTTGGGAATGATGCAACAAGTTTTTCACACCTGGATTTGGGGATCCTCTGCCATTCTTCCTTGCAGATCCTCTCCAGTTCCGTCAGGTTGGATGGTGAACATTGGTGGACAGCCATTTTCAGGTCTCTCCAGAGATGCTCAATTGGGTTTAGATCAGGGCTCTGGCTGGGCCAGTCAAGAATGGTTGCAGAGCTGTTCTGAAGCCACTCCTTTGTTATTTTAGCTGTGTGCTTAGGGTGATTGTCTTGTTGGAAGGTGAACCTTCGGCCAAGTCTGAGGTCCAGAGCACTCTGGAAGAGGTTTTCATCCAGGATATCTCTGTACTTGGCCGCATTCATGTTTCCTTCAATTGTAACCAGTCGTCCTGTCCCTGCAGCGGAAAAACACCCCCATAGCATGATGCTGCCACCACCATGTTTCACTGTTGGGATTGTATTGGGCAGGTGATGAGCAGTGCCTGGTTTTCTCCACACATACCACTTAGAATTATCACCAAAAAGTTCTATCTTCATCTCATCAGACCAGAGAATCTTATTTTTCATAGTCTGGGAGTCCTTCATGTGTTTTTGAGCAAACTATATGCGGGCTTTCATATGTCTTGCTCTAAGGAGAGGCTTCCGTCGGGCCACTCTGCCTTAAAGGTCTGACTGGTGGAGGGCTGTGATAGTTGACTTTGTGGGGCACAGTATATATGTTTTTTACATTTAGAGGACACAGTATACATGTTTTCTACATTTAGAGGACACAGTATATATGTTTTTTTATATGCAGGGGGCACATTGTATATGTTTTTTTATTTTCAGGGGCACAGTATTTATGTTTTTTTTATATTCAGGGGCACAGTCTTTATGTTTTTTTATATTCAGTACATATGTTTTTTACATTTAGAGGACACAGTATATATGTTTTTTTATATGCAGGGGGCACATTACATATGTTTTTTTATTTTCAGGGGCACAGTATTTATATTTTTTTATATTCAGGGGCACAGTATATAGTTTTTTTTCATTTAAAGGGCACAGTATTTATGTTTTTTATATTCTGAGGGCAAAGTACATTTGTTTTTTCATATTCAGGAGCACCGTGTATAGATTTTTACATTTAGAGGACACAGTATATATGTTTTTGTATATACAGGGGGCACATTATATACCGCATGCTTTTTATATTCAAGTGACTTAGTATACATGTTTTTTATATTCAGGGGGCACAGTATATATGTTTTTTTTTATGTTCACGGACACAGTACACATGTTGTTTACATTTATAGGACACAGTATATATGTTTTTTTTATATGCAGGGGGCACATTATACATGTCTTTTTTATTTTCAGGGGCACAGTATATAGTTTTATACATTTAAAGGGCACAGTATATATGTTTTTTTTTATTCCAAGGGCACAGTATTTATGTTTTTTATATTCAGGGGGCACAGTATTTATATTTTTTATAATCAGGGGCACAGTATTTATGTTTTTTAATATTCAGGTGCACAGTATTTATGTTTTCTATATTCAGGGGCACAGTATTTATGTTTTTTTATATTCAGGGGCACAGTATATATATTTTTTTATATTCAGGGGCACAGTATTTAGATTTTTTATATTCAGGAGCACAGTATTTATGTTTTTTAATATTCAGGTGCACAGTATTTATGTTTTCTATATTCAGGGGCACAGTATTTATGTTTTTTTTATATTCAGGGGCACAGTATTTATGTTTTTTTTATATTCAGGGGCACAGTATTTATGTTTTTTTTATATTCAGGGGCACAGTATTTATGTTTTTTTTTATATTCAGGGGCACAGTATTTATGTTTTTTTTATATTCAGGGGCACAGTATTTATGTTTTTTTTTATATTCAGGGGCACAGTATTTATGATTTTTTATTTTCCGGGGCACAGTCTTTATGTTTTTTTATATTCAAAGGCACAGTATATATGTTTTTTAAATTTTCCAGGGCTCAGTATTTATGTTTTTTTATATTCAGGGTCACAGTATTTATTTTTTTTTATATTCAGAGGCACAGTATTTATGTTTTTGTTTTTTTTCAAGGGGCAAAGTATATATGTTCTTTTTATTTTCAGGGGGGACAGTATATTCATTTATTTACTTGATAATGGTGTCCCAAATATAATTTTTTTCTATGGGGCACCCAAAAGGAGGAAAAATTTGGGAAACACTGATCTAATGTGTACGTCTCGCTCTAGAACAGTGGTCATCATAGATACAAACTGTTTTCACCAATCAATTATTTTTGATTGTCTACTATAAGACCTTTGAATCGTCCACAATAAATGTGATAATTCATCTATAAGAGAAACTTGCAGAAACCTCAAAAAAAAATCACAGATGGTGGGCAGACCCCGAATGTGAAGACCCAACCAAATGATTTTTTACATACAATGTAAAGTGATGAAAAATAGTAGCTCAGGAAAATTGAATACAACCAGAATGCTGGAACCCCTCCCGGTGAACAGTCCTGAGGCCGCCCATCCACCGTGCAGGTAGTGGGATGAACTTTTCACTATTTTTGGGTGATTTCTTCATGGTGGAAAACCGTTTCCAGAATTCCTCAACCTTCATTAAATAATCTTGGTTTATGATCTACATTAATAATGAGTTTAATGAAAAACTAAGATGTTAATAGGCAAGGATGCAGTTGTTAATGTGTAAGTGTTCTGCAATGGTCCTGTACTTTGTCTCTTCTGACAACACCCAAGGTGGAGCTCTGATAGATGGTTTTCTTTCGAGTAGTAAACAAGTGGTAAAATAATAAATGGTTTAACTGATGTCCTAAGGATTCCCGGCCTTGGCATGAGGCTGAGATTGTAATCAGCCCATTGCCCCCAGAACATGTTGTAAAGCAGACTAGAGACACCACATCAGTACAACAATGGCCATCTCCCACCATCAACTTGGCCAAACCTCCATACAAACCCCTTTCTGATAGGCACAGATTTCTCTTTTCTCTTCTCCATCTTCCAAGAGACAAAACTTTTTTTTTAAGCCTGTCGACAAAGCACGAAGAATTGTTTTGTGCATGGCCATTTGTAGCTTTAAAAAAAATAACATTAAGTTTAATATTTAAAGTACTTAAAAACTGTGAAAAATTCCAAGATGGTTGAAATAGTGGAAAACATGCTCTTCCATCGGAGTTTTTGACTTTTATTTTTATGATGTTCATTGCACAGTAAAAATTACCTGGTAACATGATTCTCTAGGTCAATATATATACACTGTGTTCCAAAATATTATGCAAATAATATTTTCTCAGATTTTCCCAAATTACCTATATGAATTGCAGTCATTGTAATTTTCCAGTCAAATAACTATTAGAGTACAATTGAAAGGTTTTTGTACAAACTGCCTATGATAACAGTATATTTAAAAAAAAATAAAAAACTCAAACTGCACTCAAAATGCATGTTCCAAATTATTATGCACAGCAGAGTTTTCAACCTTTTCATTTTAATAAAGAACAAAAAAATGGTCATTTTTGAAATTAGAAGCATTAGCAGGTTATTACAAACTGAAATCAAACAGTTTTCAACTCAAAACTTTATTCTAGGTGATGTTACATTTGCACATAGGACCCCTTGTTCGAAAGGAGCTTCTGAACTCTCTCGTCCATTGAATTTGTCAGGTTTTGGATGGTTTCTGCTTCAATTGTTTTGCATGAGGACAGAATACCCTCCCAGAGCTGTTGCTTAGATGTGATCTGCCTCCCGCCATCATAGACACGCCTTTTGATGATGCTCCAGAGGTTCTCAATGGGGTTGAGGTCAGGGGAGCATGGGGGCCACGCCATAAGTTTGTCCCCTTTTATGCCCATAGCAGCCAGAGATGCAGATGTGTTATGTGCAGCATGAGACGGGGCATTATCATGCATGAAATGATCTCGATGGTCCAGATGGAAGGAGTGGAGGATGGCTGGTTGATGGACACCCAACGCAAACACGGCTACGGCGCTAAAAAGGAGGAGATGGAGTAATGTTTTGGGCTGGAATCATGAGGAGAGAGATTGTCGGCCCTTTAAGGATCCCTGAAGGGGTAAAGATGAACTTCATAATGTATGTTGAGTTTCTCAAACAGCACTTCCTTCCATGGTTCAAAAAGAAGAACTGTGCATTCCACAGCAAGATCATTTTCATGCTTGATAATGCACCGTCTCATGCTGCACATAACACATCTGCATCTCTGGCTGCTATGGGCATAAAAGGGGACAAACTTATGGTGTGGCCCCCATGCTCCCCTGACCTCAACCCCATTGAGAACCTCTGGAGCATCATCAAAAGGAGTGTCTATGATGGCGGGAGACAGTTCACATCTAAGCAACAGCTCTGGGAGGGTATTCTGTCCTCATGCAAAACAATTGAAGCAGAAACCATCCAAAACCTGACAAATTCAATGGACGAGAGAGTTCAGAAGCTCCTTTCGAACAAGCGGTCCTATGTGCAAATGTAACATCACCTAGAATAAAGTTTTGAGTTGAAAACTGTTTGATTTCCGTTTGTAATAACCTGCTAATGCTTCTAATTTCAAAAATGACCATTTTTTGGTTCTTTATTAAAATGAAAAGGTTGAAAACTCTGCTGTGCATAATAATTTGGAACATGCATTTTGAGTGCAGTTTGAGTGTTATATTTTTTTAAAAATATACTGTTATCATAGGCAGTTTGTACAAAAACCTTTCAATTGTACTCTAATAGTTATTTGACTGGAAAATTACAATGACTGCAATTCATATAGGTAATTTGGGAAAATCTGAGAAAATATTATTTGCATAATAATTTGGAACACAGTGTATTTCTTTACACTTATTATTTCCTTTTCTAAAGTGTAAACGCTCCATTTAAAAATTGATCACTAAAGTACCTCCAATTTCTTCTACACTTTACTTTGAGTGTCATCTGCCTTCTTTATATTTTCAAATATATTTAATAAAATCAAATAAAAATTAGAACTACAGATAATCTATCTATCTATCTATCTATCTATCTATCTATCTATCTATCTATCTATCTATATATACAGGGTGGTCCAAAAGTAGGTGGACAGAAAGTGTAATAGAATGTTCCTGTGCTGAGATAATCTTATAAATGTGCCCCTGCTGTGTACTGTGTAATGGCTGTGTCTTACCGTGCTGGAACATGGTCTGATCATACCACAGCTCCTGGGCAGGAAGGGGAAGGAAAAGAGTATACAGACATTATAGCAGGTGATCACAGCTGATTCTTTCTTTGAAGAAAAACATTGTTTAAAAACAGGCAGGGAAATGTTTTACCTCACAAAAAGAATCAGCTGTGACCCCCTGCTGTAATATCTGCATACTCTTTTGTTTGCCCACCCCACCCAGGAGATGTGGTATGATCAGACCATGTCCCTGTATGGTCAGACACAGCCATTACACAGTACACAGCCATTACACAGTACACAGCAGGGGCACATTTATAAGATTATCTCAGCACAGGAACATTCTATTCTGTCCACCTACTTTTGGACCACCCTGTATATAGATAGATAGATAGATAGATAGATAGATAGATAGATAGATAGATAGATAGATAGACACTATATAACCACCATTTTCTATTTTTTTCACTGAAGGAGCAGGGCAAGCTGACAGGAAGTGGGAGGAGGCCTGAAAGGAAGTGGTGGAGGCGGAGCCTGCCGTGTGCTGCAAGAGTTGTGCTGTGTGTGGAGAGAGCTCCTGGGAAGGGAGGAGAGCCAGGCGGAGGTGACCGAGCGGACCGGGAGGACCAGTAGGAGGCGACCGGAGGGACGAGTGCAAGAGAGCGCTGTGGCAGCGTGCAGTGCCGGCCAGCGGAGGGTGCCAGGTGGTGGTGACCAGGAGGTGATCAGGAGGACCGGTAAGAGGCGACCGGAGGGACAAGCGCGCTGTGATAGCGTGCAGCGTCCCTAGAGGAGGTGAGTGAGGGGCAGGAGGCCGCGATAAGCGGCCCTACTGAACCCAAGTGTGTACTGTACTGTATTGTATTTGTATCTGTATTGTAATTGTATTGTATTCCCTAGTCCATATTTAATTGATTACCCCCCCATCCATATTTAATTGATCACCCCGTCCATATTTAAATTGATTCCCCTGAACACCCCCGTCCATATTTAACTGATCCCTCTGACCACATTAAATTGACCCCCCGTCCTCATTTAATTGATCCCCGACCACCCCCCGTCCATATTAAAATGATCCCCCTGACCACATTTAAATGATTGACCCCCCCAGCCCATAATTGATTGATCCCCCTTGTCCTATTTAATAGATTCCCCTTGTCCACTTTTACTCATCCCCAGTCCCTATCTATTTGCCTTATCCCCCACCATATTTAATTAACCCCTATCCATAATTAATTGATTGATTCCCCAGACCACAATTAATTATTTCCCCAGTCCATATTTATTGATATTATTGATACTTATTGATCCCCAGTCCTTAGTTAATTGACCCACCGTCCATACCTATTTATTTGCTTTACCCCCATCCTATTTAATTAAACCCCCTGTCCATAATTAATTGATTGATTCCCTAGTCCACAATTAATTATTTCCCCAGTCCATACTTATTGATCCCAGTCCATAGTTAATTGACACATCGTCCATACTTAATTAATCCACCTGACCCACTCAGCTGATCCCCCGTCCATACTTAATTGATACTTAATTGATCCCCCGTCCATACTTAACTGATCCCGCGCCGATATCTAATCGATACACTTGCACATCCCTAATTGATCCCCGTCCATACACCTATATATAAATAATTGTGTTTTGTACTTGTACATATATACTGACTGTATCCCCATATTTAGAATGACGTCCATGTTGGCCGGAGCCGTGCAGTGTACATCTTGCGCAATGTATGCATTCCCTGAGCTACCGCTCAGGGATCCATACTGCTGCGAGAGATGTGAGCATATCGTGCACTTGGAAGCCCAAATCCTGGATCTAAGTGCTCAGATAGCGGTACTGAGGAGCATCGACAACATGGAACGGAGTTTGCTGCTCACCGAGCAGACACTCAATGGGTCAACACTGGGGGTGGAGCTTAGTGGGGAAGCGCAGGCTGAACAGGCAGGGAGCTGGGTAACAGTTAGAAGGGATAGAGGGAAGAAGTATAGGAAGGCTGGTTCAGAACCGGCATTATTGGAGCACGACAGATCCTCTGACCGCCGGGGGAGTGTATGCTCCAGTAATGAGGGGGAGGGGGGAAGTGTAGGGCAGGCTAGACAGGTCCTGGTAGTGGGTGACTCTATTATTAGGGGGACAGACAGGGCAATCTGTCACAAAGACCGGGATCGCCGAAAGGTGTGCTGCCTCCCTGGCGCTCGAGTCCGGCACATCGCGGATCGGGTTGACAGGTTACTGGGTGGGGCTGACGAAGACCCAGCGGTCATGGTCCACATTGGCACCAATGACAAAGTGAGTGGTAGATGGAGGGTCCTTAAAAATGATTTCAGGGATCTAGGTAGGAAGCTTAGGGCAAGGACCTCCAAGGTAGTTTTCTCAGAAATACTACCAATCCTGCGAGCCACACAGGAGCGCCAACGGGAGGTTAGGGAGGTGAATAAGTGGCTAAAGAGTTGGTGCAAGGCAGAAGGGTTTGGGTTCATGGAGAACTGGGCCGACTTCGCTGTCGGCTACAGGCTCTACCGTAGGGACGGGCTGCACCTCAATGGGGAGGGTGCAGCGGTGCTGGGGAAGAAGATGGCTAATAGGTTGGAGGAGTTTTTAAACTAGAGACGGGGGGGGAAACCAAGGAAATAGGTGGGATGTGAGGCAAGCAAGGGGGAAGGGGAGAAGTGAATATAATGAGGGTGGAGAGGGGGGTGGGGATAGTACAGTTATATCGTTAGAGAAGAATAGGATGCTAAATAACCCCAAAGTTTTATCTTGCATGCTGACCAACGCAAGAAGCCTGACCAATAAGGCGGATGAGCTGCGGGCGCTTATATCGGAGGAGAAGTATGACATCGTAGGTATAACAGAGACTTGGCTAGACGATAGCTACGACTGGGCGGTAAATTTAACAGATTATAGTTTATTTAGAAGGGACCGGAAACAGGGGAAGGGCGGAGGAGTCTGCTTATATGTAAAGTCACGTCTAAAGCCCAGACTAAGGGAAGATATAGGAGAGGGAGAAGAGGGGGTCGAGTCCATGTGGGTAGAGATAGAGGGGGCAAAAAATAATAATAAAATATTACTGGGGGTCTGCTATAAGCCACCCAATATAACAGAGGGGAATGAGAAACTGCTATTAGGACAAATAGACAAAGTAGCAAAACATAATGAGGTGATTGTAATGGGGGACTTCAACTACCCGGATATTGACTGGGAAACAGAAACCTGTAGATCGCAGAAAGGAAAAAGGTTCTTGACAAATATCAAGGATAATTATCTCTCCCAACTAGTGCAGGAACCAACGAGAGGGAAGGCAGTGTTGGACTTAATATTGACTAATAGGCCTGATAGAATAACTGAGGTAAAGATAGGGGGGCACCTAGGTAATAGCGATCATAATATTATCAATTTCAAAATGCCCTTCAGTAGGGTTATCAATAAGGGAACAACTAAAACATTAAACTTTAGGAGGGCGAAGTTTGATCAGCTGAAAGAAAACCTTCAACTTATTGACTGGGACAAAGTTCTTAATCAAAGGAATACGAATAGTAAATGGGAAACCTTCAAAAGAATTCTGAATACTCAGTGCGAGAGATATATACCGTATGGGAATAAAAGGGCCAGAAATAAGAGGAAACCAATATGGTTGAATAAGAACGTAAAAGGGGCGTTAAATAGCAAAAAAGAGGCATTCAAGAGATTAAAACAGGAAAACAGCAAGGAGGCACTAATGTGTTACAAGGAAAAAACGAGAACCTGCAAAAAACAAATAAAAATAGCAAAGGAGGAAACAGAGAGACGTATTGCTAGGGAAAGTAGATCAAATCCCAAACTGTTCTTTACGTATATAAATAGTAAAAGCATTAAATCGAATAATATTGGACCGATAAAAAGTGATGAAGGCAAAATCATAGAGAAAGATGAGGATAAAGCTAATCTATTAAATAAATTTTTTTTTAGTCAACTTTCACAAAGGAAAAAGAACTAACAGGCGAAATGAGAAGTGACAAGCTTAATCCTCCACTAAGTATGACAAATCTAACCCAAGCTGGGGTACAGAAACGCCTCAGTAACATTAAAATAAACAAATCACCAGGACCTGATGGCATACACCCACGGGTACTAAGGGAACTAAGTAATGTGATAGACAGACTGTTATATCTTATATTTAAGGACTCTGTTGAGACTGGGTCTGTACCACTTGATTGGCGACAGGCGAATGTAGTGCCAATATTCAAAAAGGGAGCGAAAAGTGACGCCGGAAACTATCGGCCGGTGAGTCTGACGTCCGTTGTGGGCAAAATTTTTGAAGGCTTTATTAATGAGGCAATCATGGAGCATCTTGACGCTAATAATCTATTAACCCCGAACCAACATGGATTCATGAGGAATCGCTCCTGCCAAACAAACCTGATTGACTTCTACGAGGAGGTTAGCTCTCGAGTAGATCAGGGGGAACCAGTGGATGTCGTGTATCTCGACTTCTCAAAAGCGTTCGATAGCGTGCCACATAATAGGTTGGTATACAACATGAGAATGATGGGGCTGGGGGAAAATGTCTGCAAGTGGGTAGCTAACTGGCTAAAGGATAGAAGGCAGAGGGTGGTTATAAATGGAATATACTCAGATTGGGTAAGCGTCACTAGTGGGGTACCACAGGGGTCTGTACTAGGCCCAATGTTATTTAATATCTTTATTAACGACATAGTCAACGGGATAAATAGTAAAATATCAATATTTGCAGATGACACAAAGTTATGTAAAACAATTAATACAAAAGAGGATAGTGAAGACCTACAGAGGGATTTGGATAAGCTGGGTAGGTGGAGCATTAAATGGCAAATGAGGTTTAACGAGGAGAAATGTAAGGTCATACATATGGGAAGGAAAAATGGAAGTCACCAGTACTCACTGAATGGGAAATCATTGGGGAATTCAGAGATGGAGAAGGACTTGGGCATCTTAATTAATAGTAAACTAAATTGGAGTGCCCAAAGTCAGGCCGCTGCTGTAAGGGCAAACAGGGTAATGGGATGTATCAGAAGAGGTATAGCTGCAAAGGATGAGAACATTGTTCTTCCACTGTACAAAGCACTGGTCAGACCACACTTGGAATACTGTGCTCAGTTATGGGCCCCAATATATAGAAAGGATATAAATGAGCTTGAAAAGGTACAAAGGAGGGCAACAAAATTAATAAGGGGAATGGAGGGACTGCAATACCCAGAGAGGTTGGCAAAGCTAGGACTATTCAGCCTGGAAAAGAGAAGGTTGAGGGGGGACATAATAAATGTGTACAAATATGTTAGGGGACAGTATAGAGATCTTGCCCGGGATTTGTTCAAAAGGAGGGATATTACGGTAACAAGAGGGCATTCACTAAGACTGGAAGAGAAAAGGTTTCAGCACCAGCATAGGAAGGGGTTCTTTACGGTAAGAGCAGTGAGAATATGGAATTCACTGAGTGAGGAGACGGTAATGTCGGATTCACTAAACCAGTTCAAGCGGGGACTGGATGCTTTTCTAGATACCAGGCAGATTTCTGCATATACTTAAAAATAGAATAAAATAGTAGGTTGATACAGGGATTTATTCTGACTGCTGGTTTCAGAGTCGGGAGGGAATTTTTCCTCAGGTGAAGATTGGCTAAATCATTTGGGGTTTTTGCCCTCCTCTGGATCAACTTTAGCAATTACAGAACTAACAGGTCGAACTTGATGGACGCAAGTCTTTATTCAGCTTTACTAACTATGTAACTATGTAACTATGTAGTAATTATTGGTAGCATTGTGGGATCCATACGTCTTTTGAATCACTTTTTATTACAGTATTGTGGGGAGGTGGGGTGACTAGAGAGGAGTAGAATGAACTGAGAAGAATAAAGATTGAGTTGATTTTCCTGAAATTAGCAGTTTCACACAAATTTGTACAGTAAGCCAGAGTTAAGAGGAGCTCCAGCTCTGGAGGACTCAAGGCAACCACATTTTTACATGGTATTCCATTCACTTGAATGGATGCTTTAGGGGCGTACTCAGAAATCATGGATCCCCATAGCGGAAGTTCTAATTGGGCCCCCCTCCCACCCCAAAAAAATATATATTCTGCTGGGTCACAGAACAGCAGATCTCAAAACTTTGCAACCTTTGCAAAGTAATTTTCCTCTTGCTAAAGCCCTAGATTCCCATTTCATTTCACCCATAAAGTATGATGCCAACAAAAGTGCCCCCAAAACACTATATGATATCCCCACAATGAATAACCTCCACATGCACATTATGATGACCTTACTGTACCCCACCTTAACTCCCCAGGAAAAGTATTGCTCACCCCAACAGAGTATGATCACCCAACTGTGACCCCCACACAGCCTTCCATGCAGTATAATGGGCCTACATACAGTATAATGGCCCCACACTGTATAATGGCCCGCACTAGCCCTCCAAACTGTATAATGGCCCCTACACAACCCTATACACAATCTGAAGGACCCCACACAAACCTTCACACTGTATAACTGTTTACATACAGCCCCTACATAACCTTCCATAAAGTTTAACGGCTGCCACATAGCCCTCCAAATATAATAATAATAACCACATAGCCCTCCAAATAATATAATGCCCCCACATAGCCTTTCATATAGTAAAATTGGCCTCACATAATCCTCCATATTGTATAATGCACCCCATAGTCCTCCATATAATATAATGCACTCCTATTAGTCCTCCATACAGTATAATGCACCCCCATAGTCCTCCATATAGTATAATGCATTTCCCATAGTCCTCTACACAGTATAATGCACCCTCCATAGTCCTCCATATAGTATAGTGCAGTTTGCATAGTTCTCCATACAGTATAATGCACCCTCCATAGTCCTCCACGAAGTACACTTCACTCTCCATAGTCCTCCATACAGTATAATGCACCCTCCATAGTCCTCCATATAGTATAATGCACCCCATAGTCCTCCATACAATATAATGCACTCCCCATAGTTGTCCGTATAATATAATGCACTCCCCATAGTCCTCAATACAGTACACTGCACTCCCCATAGTCCTCCATATAGTATAATGCACTCTCCATAGTCCTCCATACATTATACAGCACTCCTCATAGTTCTCCATACATTAGACTTCACTCTCCATAGCCCTCCATACAGTATAATGCACCCTCCATAGTCCTCCATATAGTATAATGCACCCCCATAGCCCTCCATACAGTATAATTCACTCCCCATAGTTGTCCATATAAAACAATGCACTCCCCATAGTCCTCAATACAGTACACTGCATTCCCCATAGTCCTCCATATAGTATAATGCACTCTCCATAGTCCTCCATGCAGTATACAGCACTCCCCATAGTCCTCCATACATTAGACTTCACTCTCCATAGTCCTCCATATAGTATAATGCACCCCCATAGTCCTCCATACAGTATAATTCACTCCCCATAGTTGTCCATATAAAACAATGCACTCCCCATAGTCCTCCATACAGTAGACTGCACTCCCCATAGTCCTCCATACAGTATAATGAACTCCCCATAGTCCTCCCTACAGTACACTGCATTCCCCATAGTCCTGCATATAGTATAACACATTCCCTAAAGTCCTCCATATAGCATAATGCACTCCCCATAGTCCTCCATATAGTATAATGCACTCCCCATAGTCCTCCATATAGTATAATGCACTCCCCATAGTCCTCCATATAGTATAATGCACTCCTCATAGTCCTCCATATAATATAATGCATCCTCATAGTCCTCCATATAATATAATGCATCCTCCATAGTCCTCCATACAGTACACTTCATTCTCCATAGTCCTTCATACAGTATAACGAACTCCGCATAGTCCTCCATACAGCATAATGCACTCCCCATAGTCCTTCATTTAGTGTAATGCACTTCCCATAGTCCTCCATGTTCCATGTAGTATAATGCACCCCATAGTCCTCTATATAGTATAAAGCACTCCCCATAGTCCTCCATATAGTATAATTCATTCCCCATAGTCCTCTATATAGTATAATGCACTCCCTATAGTCCTCCATATAGTATAATGCACTCCACATACAGTGCCTACAAGTAGTATTCAACCCCCTGCAGATTTAGCTGGTTGACACATGCGGAATTAACTTGGCATTGTGACATTTGTACTGTAGATCAGCCTGGAAGTGGGAAATGCACTGCAGCAAATTTTTTTTTTTTAAACGTTAAAAGTTAATTCAGAGTGTCATTTATTATTCAACCCCTCAAACCACAAGAATTCTGTTTGGTCCCCCTAAAGTATTAAGAAGTAGTTCAGGCACCAAGAATAATGAGCTTCACATGTGTGGATTAAAGATCTCTTTTGCCAGCCTTTTCTGACTATTTAAGACCCTCCCCAAACTTGTGAACAGCACTCAGACATGGTCAACATGGGAAAGACAAAGGAGCATTCCAAGGCCATCAGAGACAAGATCGTGGAGGGTCACAAGGCTGGCAAGGGGTAAAAAACCCTTTCCAAGGAGTTGGGCCTACCTGTCTCCACTGTTGGGAGCATCATCCGTAAGTGGAAGGCTTATGGAACTACTGTTAGCCTTCCACGGCCAGGACAGCCTTTGAAAGTGTCCTCCCGTGCCGAGGCCAGGCTTGTCCGAAGAGTCAAGGCTAACCCAAGGACAACAAGGAAGGAGCTCCGGGAAGATCTCATGGCAGTGGGGACATTGGTTTCAGTCAATACCATAAGTAACGTACTCCACCGCAATGGTCTCCGTTCCAGACGAGCCCGTAAGGTACCTTTACTTTCAAAGCGTCATGTCAAGGCTCGTCTACAGTTTGCTCATGATCACTTGGAGGACTCTGAGACAGACTGGTTCAAGGTTCTATGGTCTGATGAGACCAAGACGTTTGGAGACTGGATGGCACTGCATACGACCCCAAGAATACCATCCCTACAGTCAAGCATGGTGGTGGCAGCATCATGCTGTGGGGCTGTTTCTCTGCCAAGGGGCCTGGCCATCTGGTCCGCATCCATGGGAAGATGGATAGCACGGCCTACCTGGAGATTTTGGCCAAGAACCTCCGCTCCTCCATCAAGGATCTTAAGATGGGTCGTAATTTCATCTTCCAACAAGACAACGACCCAAAGCACACAGCCAAGAAAACCAAGGCCTGGTTCAAGAGGGAAAAAGTCAAGGTGTTGGAGTGGCCTAGTCAGTCTCCTGACCTTAACCCAATTGAAAACTTGTGGAAGGAGCTCAAGAATAAAGTCCACATGAGACACCCAAAGAACCTAGATAACTTGGAGAAGATCTGCATGGAGGAGTGGGCCAAGATAACTCCACAGACCTGTGCCGGACTGATAAGGTCTTATAAAAGACGATTATTAGCTGTAATTGCAAACAAGGGTTATTCCACAAAATATTAAACATAGGGGTTGTATAATAATTGACCCACACTTTTATGTTTAAAATTTAATAAAATTCAACTGAGCAACATAACTTTTTGGTTTGTAAGATTTATGCTTCTGTTCATAAAACCTACTCTCGTTTGCAGTGTGAAGGCTCTAACTTATTTGCATCTTATCAAACCATCTAAATCTGCAGGGGGTTGAATACTACTTGTAGGCACTGTATTCCTCCATATAATATAATGCACCCTCCTTAGTCATCCATACAGTAAACTTCACTCCCCATAGACCTCCATACAGTATAATGCACTCCACATAGTTCTCTGTACAGTATAATGTACTTCCCATAGTTCTCCATACAGTATAATGCACTTCCCATAGTCCTCTATACAGTATATTACACTTCCCACAGTCCTCCATATAGTATAATGCACTCCTCGTAGTCCTCCATAAAGTTTAATGCACCCATAGTTCTCCATACAGTATAATGCACTCCCATAGTGCTCCATATAGTATAATGCACTTCCCAAAGTCCTCCATATAGTATAATGCACTCCTAGTCCTCCATATAATATAATGCACTCCCCATAGTCCTCCATAAAGTTTAATGCACCCATAGTCCTCCATACAGTATAATGTACTCCCATAGTGCTCAATATAGTATAATGCACTCCCTAAAGTCCTCCATATAGTATAATGCACTCCATAGTCCTCCATATAGTAGAATGCACTCCACATAGTCTTCCATATAATATAATGCACTCCCCATTGTCCTCCATATAGTATAATGCACTCCCCATAGTCCTCCATATAGTATAATGCACATCCCATAGTCCTCCATATAATATAATGCACCCTCTATAATCCTCCATATAGTATACTTCACTTCACATAGTCCTCCATACAGTATAATGCACTCCACATAGTCCTCCATACAGTATAATGCACTCCACATAGTTCTCCATACAGTATAATGCACTTCCCATAGTCCTCTATACAGTATAATACACTCCGCATAGTCCTCCATATAGTGTAATGTGTGGCGCCCCTGAGGGTTCAGTTGCCACAGGGGTACTGCACCTCAGATAGAGGTGTGGTATCTCCTTTTACAGGTAAGGATGGAGCATCACCGAGTAACCCCACTGCTCAGGGAGGGCGAGTCACTCAAATGCGCTCCCCGTTGTCGTCCATACAGTATAATGCATTTCTCATAGTCCTTCATTTAGTTTAATGCACCCCATAGTCCTCCATACAGTATAATGCACTCCCCATAGTCCTCCATATAGTATAATGCACTCCCATAGTCCTCCATACAGTATAATGCTCTCCCCATAGTCCTCCATATAGTATAATGCATTCTCCATACTCCTTCCTACAGAATAATGCAATCCCCATAGTCCTTCATATAGTATACTGCACTCCCCTTAGTCCTCCATATAGTATTCTGCACTCCCCATGGTGCTCCATACAGTATACTGCACTCCCCATAGTCTTCCATACAATATATTGCAATACCCATAGTCCTCCATACGGTACACAGCACTCTCCATAGTCCTCCTTACAGAACACTGCACTATCCATAGTCCTCCATACAGTACACTGCACTCCTCATAGTCCCCCATACAGTATAATATACTCCCCATAGTCCTCAATACAGTACACTGCACTCCCCATAGTCCTCCATACAGTATAATGCACTCCCCATAGTCCTCCATATAGTATAATGCACTACCTATTGTCCTCCATACAGTATAATGCACTCCCTATATTTCTTCATATAATATACTGCACTCCCATGGTCCTCCAAACAGTACACTGCACTCCCCAGAGTCCTCCATACTGTATAATGAACTCCCCATAGTCCTCCATACAGCATAATGCACTCCCCATAGTGCTCCATATAGTATAATGCACTCTCTGTAGTCGTCCATATAGTATAATGCACCCCATGGTCCTCCATACAGTGTAATGAACTCCCCATAATCCTCCATATAGTATAATGCACTCCTCATAGTCCTCCATGCAATTTAATGCACCCCATAGTCCTCCATACAGTAAAATGCACTCTGCATAGTCTTCCATACTGTACACTTCACTCCACATAGTCCTCCATGTAGTATAATACATTCCCCATAGTCCTCTATACAGTGTAACGAACTCCCCTATAGTCCTCCATATAGTATAATGCACCCCCATGGTAATGCACTCCCCATAATTCTCCACACAGTATAATACAGCCCCCATAGTCCTCCATGCAGTATAATACACTCCCCATAGTCCTCCACATAGTATAATACACTTCCAATAGTACTCCATATAGTATAACATACTCCCTATAGTCCTCCATACAGTATAATGCACTCCCTATAGTGCTCTACACAGTACACTGCACTCCCCATAGTCCTCCATACAGTATAATGCACTCCCCATAGTCCCCCATATAGTATAATGCACTACCCATAGTACTCCATATAGTATAATGCACTCCCCATAGCCTTCCATATAGTATAGTGAACTCCTCATAGTCCTCAAAACCGTACACTGCAATCCCCATAGCATACAGTATAATGCAGTCCCCATAGTCCTCCATGTAGTATAATGCACTCCCTATAGTCCTCCATACAGTATAATGCACGCCATATAGTCCTCCATATAGTATAATGCACTCCCTGTAGTCGTCCATATAGTATAATGCACCCCATAGTCCTCCATACAGTGTAGCACTCCCCATAGTCCTCTATATAGTATAATGCACTCCCTATAGTCCTCCATACAGTATAATGCACTCCCTATAGTCCTCCATACAGCATAATGCACTCCCCATAGTCCTTCATATACTATAATGCACTCCCTGTAGTCGTCCATATAGTATAATGCACCCCATAGTCCTCCATACAGTGTAATGCACTCCCCATAATCCTCCATATAGTATAATGCACTCCTCATAATCCTCCATACTGTTTAATGCACCCCCATAGTCCTCAATACAGTATAATGCACTCGGCATAGTCTTCCATACAGTACACTTCACTCCACATAGTCCTCCATAAAGTATAATACATTCCCCATAGTCCTTCCTACAGTATCATGCACTCTCCTATAGCCCTCCATATAGTATAATGCACCTCCATGGTCCTGCATACAGTATAATGCATTCCCCACAGTTCACCATACAGTATAATACAACCCCCATAGTCCTCCATACAGTATAATACATTCCCCATAGTCCTCCACATAGTATAATACACTTCCCATAGTCCTCCATATAGTATAATACACTCCACATAGTCCTCCATACAGTATAATGCACTCCCCTTAGTCCTCCATACAGTACACTGCACTCCCCATAGTCCTCCATATAGTATAATGCATTCCCCATAGTCCTCCATATAGTATAATGCACTCCCCATAGTCCTCCATATAGTATACTGCATTCCCCATAGTCCTCCATACAGTTCACTGCACACCCCATAGTCCTTCATATAGTATAATGCACTCCCCATAGTACGCCATACAGTGCACAACACTCCCCATAGTCCTCCATACAGTGCACAGCACTCCCCATAGTCCTCCATATAGTATAATACACTCCCCCTAGTCCTCCATACAGTATAATGCACTTCCATAGTCCTCCATGTAGTATAATGCACTCCCCGTAGACCTCCATACAGTATACTGCACTCCCCATAGTCCTCCATACAATATAAAGCACAGATCACTGGTTTACATGGCAAAGTCAATTTCCATCTCCAGGATCACTGGATACGTCTCTATCTTCAGCAGAGTGTAAGCTCTTATGGTCAGCGGGGTCCTCTCTCTCCTGTAGAGTGTAAGCTCTTATGGTCAGCGGGGTCCTCTCTCTCTTCTGTAGAGTGTAAGCTCTTATTGTCAGCGGGGTCCTCTCTCTCCTGTAGAGTGTAAGCTCTTTTGGTCAGTGGGATCCTCTCTTTCTTCTGTAGAGTGTAAGCTCTTATGGTCAATGGGGTCCTCTCTCTTCTGTAAAGTGTAAGCTCTTATGGTCAGCGGGGTCCTCTCTCTCCTGTAGAGTGTAAGCTCTTATGGTCAGTGGGATCCTCTCTTTTGTAAAGTGTAAGCTCTTATGGTCAGCTAGGTCGTCTCTCTCTCTACTGTAGAGTGTAAGCTCTAATGGTCAGCGGGTTCCTCTCTCTACTGTAGAGTGTAAGCTCTTATGCTCAGTGGGGTCCTCTCTCTCTCTACTGTAGAGTGTAAGCTCTTATGGTCAGCATTGCAGTGAAGGGCATTGCAGTGAAAGGCATTGCAGTAGCTTAGGTATCCATGGTTATGAGCACTAATAACTACCTGTCACTATATAATTGGTCGCAACTATGGATACTTAAGCACCAGCAATGCCCACAGGTGGAGCATGTGCATTGCACTCCATTTCAACAGGGATAAAAGTGCCCAATGATCTCTGTTGGTGTGAGTCCCAGTGGTTGGACTTCCACCGATCCATGTGGATAGGTGATAACCTGCTTTGACTGGGCAACCCCTTTATTTGCAGCTGAGAGTTATGTATAGCAGCATTTAAGTGGTTAAACAGCAGCTAGCTCCGATCTCTCCTGTTAGAGGCAGGTGCAGGCTGTGTAGCACATCTGGCACCTACCGTGTGTGAAGCAGGATCAGCTCCTAAATCCACTGTATACATGCACACCCGACATCATACATCATACAAGCATGGCAAAAGTCGTAAAGGGGTTCAAGAAATAAAACTTCTATAGGAAAATATTGTATCGTCAACTGAGCTTAAATAGATTTACTTACGCATATTTTCCAACTCTTCCAAAATAAAAGGAGAGATCCCTTTGAAATATCTCCAAGCCCCTTGTGAAAATGATCAAAACCTCTCAAAAGTGAGTTATTTTCTGTGCCCTGGAGTCTCGAGGTGACAGAGACTTAGATGTGAAGCGGGTGGACAATGAGAATACAGGGGTGTAAGCATTAAAAAGAAGGGGTGTTGTTTCAGATGCAGATTTCTAGTGGAAGCAGAGCTGACCCCGTCCTGGACACCAGCCAGGAAAAGTTTGCAAGTATCTGCTTACATAATACTCAACGATAGTGGCTAATGACCATCAATACGTTGGAGATAGTAACACCGGTTACTACAAGACAATAAGGATCTTGAATACCACACCATATGCAGAAGACAGGACGATAGCAAAATTTACAATAGACCCCCTTCTAGACATCACATACCCTTCATCTGAAGTCCATAGAGCCCAATGCCCTGTGGAGCACCAAACTATTCACATGGGCTGCCTTTAAGGTATTATTACCTTTTCTATGGCAAAGGTTGAACTTGATCAACCGACAATCTGTGTCTTTTTTTCAACCTTTAAATGGGTGCATTAGCACATCAATGTGAATGTCAGCGTGTTGCCCGATTTTTTTTCCATCAGGGCATACAGTAGACCCACTGAGTATGTCCTGTTTTCGGATCTGTCATTTCACCGATGTGTGCATGGATGTTATAATTTATGGATCTGAGTGCTTTCCGATAAAATATCGGACGGCACTTGGAGATTTCATACAAATGTGTAAATGACTCCATATTTAGGCTTGACACCATCTTACTTCTAACCACCTGGGAAAGAGACCTTGGTGCACCAATTCCACTTCCTTTCCAACTTCTGGAACAGGTGAAGACCAAAACTCATTAAATAGTTAAAGTGATTGTCCAATACTCGGACAACTCCTTCTCAATCACTATGTGATCAATCACTATGTTTGACATGGTTTGATATATGATGTTTGATGTGGTTTGAAGAATGGCTTGACTTGGTGACCCCATATGGCTTGACATCATCTTACTTCTAACCACCTGGGAAAGAAACCCTGGTGCACCAATTTCACTTGCTTTCCACCTTCTGTAACAGGTGAAGACCTAAGCTCATTAAATACTTAAAGTGGTTGTCCAATACTCGGACAACTCCTTCTCAATCACTATGTAATTAATCCCTATGTTTGACGTGGCTAGACATGGTTTTATATATGATGTTTGATGTGGTTTAAAGAATAGCTTGACATGGTGACCTCATATGGCTTGACACCATCTTACTTCTAACCACCTGGGAAAAAACCCTGGTGCACCAATTTCACTTGCTTTCCAACTTCTGGAACAAGTGAACACCAAAGCTCATTAACTAGTTAAAGTGATTGTCCACTACTCAGACAACCCCTTTAAAATAGGGAACAGGCCAATCTGAAATAAGCTTCCTCTCTACACAGGTCCCATAGTAGCGTATGGGCTACCGATATGGTGCAAATGCCTTTGTACATGGCTCGGTGAGGAAAGAGGAACCTCTACATATAAGGTGCTCTTGTAGCGCCCCGAGGGCTCGGCCGCTACAGGGGTATTACACCTCTGCCAGAGGTGTGATATTCCACTCCCGGGTGAGGATGGAGTATGGACCAGGGCTCAGTTAGCTGCATACAGCACACTCACCCCATTTCCGAGGGACAGCTCAACGGTACTCCCATTAGACAGAAATACAGGTACGACAGACCATGTCCCTGGCTGGAGTGGGGAGGGGGGAGGAGTACCCGGTGATGTAGGAGCAGATAGGGGACGGTTCCTGAGCGTAGGTAGGAGCCCATTGGTTGCTGGTCACCTGGGCTCATGGCTAGAGGGAGGTATAAAAGGTGGGCACCATCTTAGGATGGAGAATCTGTTCAGTGAGAGAAGAAGGCAGGGAGTAGAGGCTCTGTAGGAGCTCTACTCAGGAGTGGACCTAGGGAGAGGCCGAGGAAGAGAGTGGAGAGAGAGAGGAGGTGAAGGGGAGCTATGGTTCCTTCTCAGCCCAGCTCCACGAGAAAGGAGAAGAAGGTGGAACAGAGAAAGGAAAAGAAGAGACAGAGGAACAGAGGGGCTCAGGAACAAGAAGGTGGAAGGGACCCTAAGAACCCACGAGAATACCTGGTGAAGGGTCAGGCAGACTAAAGGTACCGGATCCCAAGTTGGTGGAGGAGAAACAACCCTCAGCCAAAGACCGGAGGCTGTGACCATTTATTGGTGCAGCACCTCATCAAACCTGCTAAGAAGGCACCATAAAGGACAGCGGGGAACGGGGCCCACATTTAACCGCACAAGTCCACGGCAGCTGGACAAAAGTGGGTCACTGGTGAGGCAGGCCAGAGAAAGGATTGAAGGGGGTCCTGGGCCATGCTCTTGAACTGTCTGGGAGTTGACCGAGCCCCTCACCAGTACGGCTCGGGCGGTCACTGCTGACAGAAGTGACCCGGAAAAAATGAACTGTGAGTAAAGACCCTGGACTGTAACTTGTTGTCTGTGTGCTCCTTTGCGCCTCCAGCACTATTGGTACGGGGACTCTCACCACGATCACTCCCACCATCCACTACACTGCCCTGGGGCCGCACTCTTCCCGTGGGGAGTCACACCATCCCAGCTGCATACATCATCAGCCCCAGCGGTCTGCCTTGCAGCGGCGGTTCCTAATAACCGCAATCCACGGGTGGCGTAGTCGGACATCACTTAAAACTTATAAAGGGACTACCACTGGTCTGACCACCCTGAGCCACGGAACCGGGCGGCCACTACTACTACCCCCCAACGTCTCCCTATTGCCCGGATCCGAGTGCCCCATGGCCCAGGGGGTGAGTCAGCTTAGGCGTCGTCGGCAGGATTTCGTGCCCGCTAACAACGGGTACTGCGCGTCTGAAGAGAAAGAGACTGTTTTATTGAAATTGACCATGTTGAAAATGGCGCCCGCCCCAGAACAACGAGCGCCATAATGTGCACGCCAAAAGACCACAGGAGGCCGCCTCCCATCGTGGGCCGGGTCCCAGAATGGCGCCAAAGAAGGAGCCCACCCCCAACAGCCATGAGTGCGGCTGTGGAGATGTCCATCAAGGTGGGGGGGCTGCCCCTGAAGGTGATTGTTACCAAGTTGCCCCGGGACCATTCCCCATGGGGGTGGGAAGAGAAGAAAACTGTGGGGCAGGGCGCGGTCTGGATCAGTCTAGACAGACCGCACCCGGGAATGGACGCATTCCACAGCACCAACCTGTTGGCCTGGAGCCTGCTGCAGGCTGAACCACCCTGCAGCCTGACAGAGATCCTATCGCAGCTCCCTAGAGACCCGGAGCATGCGCAAGCTGCACTGGAGGACCAGGAGCGGAGGATGGTCCGAGCGCAGCAGGGTGCACTCATCGAGTGGAGGGAGGAACTGGCCCGGCAGGCTGGAATCCACCAGCGACAGGCCTCAACTGCACCCCGGAGTCTGCCTGCCTCTGAGGATGGCGCAGGAGGAGTGAGGGCCGGAGACGACGTCGCGGAGGGAGCCGCGAGGACTGAGGCAAGTACAGGGGACGTAACCACCCCAGGCCCAGCAGCTGCAAGCCTGCCCCAGCCTCCCGTCGCAGAACCCGAAGCCCCACTCACCGCACCTGTTGCCGCGCCGCCACTGCTCCCAGCTAGGCCTCAAGCGGCGAGTGCCGCGGCCACGCCCCGCCAAGCGCCACGCCCCTTGACCCCGGGCGCCGTAAAGAGGGAAGCGTCACCGGCCTGGTTGCAAGGCCTGGTAAACCCGGGCGCCGTCACCCCATCAGCGCCCCCTTCCCGGACTGGGCCGCCACTGGACATGACCAAAAGACCCCCGGCCTGGTCGCAAGGCCGAGTGCCCCCAGGTGCTGCTCCCAAATCGAGGCCCTCCGCTATACCACCGCTGAGCGCGGACCTGTTTGCCCAGCATACCGGTCCGGATGGACTGCCGCTGGAGTGGCCAGCTGAACTGACCAGCAGTCAGCCATGGAAAACCCAGCCCCCGCGCGAGCCTCTGATACCGGCTCCGGAGCCCATAGAGGTCACCCTACCCCCACTAGAGGACGCCCAATTTGAGTGGGACCCCGCCGGCGAGAACTTGATGGGGTTCACTCAGGAGACCCGGGCGGAAGCGGTCCGTCGTCTGGAGGCTTGTCAGCATCAACTTGCGACCTTCGAATGGGAACGGCGGGAGAGGCGCGTCAGGGAGAAGCGGCTCCAGGCCCGAAGCGCTGAGCAAAAGCGCAAAGCCCGTCAAAACCCCCGGGCCGCCCGCGGTCCTCGAATCACCGGGACCCTAATTAAATTCCACATGGAAAACGGCTGGGGTTTCATTAGGGGCCGGAAACGGCAAGCGACGTCTTTGTGACCCGCAGAGACGTGGAAAGCCACCTACCGGAGGGACATCGTGGACGTGACCTCTACCCTGGTGACGTGGTCACCTTCACCCGACACGAGGGCGCAAAAGGACCATACGCCCTCCATGTCCATCGGTTTACAGAGGAGGAGCTGCAACACTATGGCTATGAGGAAAGCCAGGAGGACCCGGACGGGTCTGAAGAACCGTATGAGGAGGAAGAAGGAGCATATGGAGGACACCGCTACTAGTAAGTAGCAAAAGCATATGTGTAAATAGTTACCTGTCGGGGTAAAATAACTGTTTCCAGAGAGTGTGTGGTCCCCGTTGGGACTGTTAAAAGACTGTTACCTGTGTGCCCCTCATCCCTAACCTGGCTGAGGACTGAGAGCAGCCATTCCCCCTTATCAACAGGCCTAGGACTGGGAACGGCCAATCCCCTGTAAATAGTTGCGCTTCCTAAAGCGCCCCCTACTGGTTTTATAAAAAGACTACCACGTCTACCTCGGGACAGCAAGTCCCTCATGTTTACAAGTTTGCCAAAGTTCCTGCACTTACAAGAAGAATGCACACCTGGTCGCAAGTTGCACCGTGGCCATGATCCAAGAATACCAGAATGTGTTTTGCCTAAAATTGTTTTATATGAGGAGTTTAATATGCTGCTAGAAATCTTGAAACCGTTTTATATGACAAGTGAAAAAAGAGTTCCAGTAGTGTTGAAAATATTTTATAATGCCTAGTGAAAGAAAAGTGTGTCCCATAAAGGGAATTGAACAGTGTCGTCCGTTTCTAAATGCAAAAGGTTATTGAAAAAGTTTTTGCATGTCCTGTACTTAACTGTTTTTGCTCTTTTCCAGCCCGAGGACGTGCTGTGGTTTACCAGGGGGGAATGTAGCGCCCCGAGGGCTCGGCCGCTACAGGGGTATTGCACCTCTGCCAGAAGTGTGATATTCCACTCACGGGTGAGGATGGAGTATGGACCAGGGCTCAGTTAGCTGCATACAGCACACTCACCCCATTTCCGAGGGACAGGTCAGTGGTACTCCCATTAGACAGAAATGCAGGTACGACAGACCATGTCCCTGGATGGAGTGGAGAGGGGGGAGGAGTACCTGGTGATGTAGGAGCAGATAGGGGACGGTTCCTGAGCGTAGGTAGGAGCCCATTGGTTGCTGGTCACCTGGGCTCATGGCTAGAGGGAGGTATAAAAGGTGGGCACCATCTTAGGATGGAGAGTCTGTTCAGTGAGAGGAGAAGGCAGGAAGTAGAGGCTCTGTAGGAGCTCTACTCAGGAGTGGGCCTAGGGAGAGGCCGAGGAAGAGAGTGGAGAGAGAGAGGAGGTGAAGGGGAGCTGTGGTTCCTTCTCAGCCCAGCTCCACGAGAAAGGAGAAGAAGGAGGAACAGAGAAAGGAAAAGAAGAGACAGAGGAAGAGAGGGGCTCAGGAACAAGAAGGTGGAAGGGACCCTAAGAACCCACGAGAACACTGGGTGAAGGGTCAGGCAGACTAAGGGTACCGGATCCCAAGTTGGTGGAGGAGAAACAACCCTCAGCCAAAGACCGGAGGCTGTGACCATTTATTGGTGCAGCACCTCATCAAACCTGCTAGGAAGGCACCATAAAGGACAGCGGGGAACGGGGCCCACGTTTAACCCCACAAGTCCGCAGCAGCTGGACAAAAGTGGGTCACTGGTGAGGCAGGCCAGAGAAAGGATTGAAGGGGGTCCTGGGCCATGCTCTTGAACTGTCTGGGAGTTGACCGAGCCCCTCACTTGGTGGACGCAGTACGGCTCGGGCGGTCACTGCTGACAGAAGTGACCCGGAACAAATGAACTGTGAGTAAAGACCCTGGACTGTAACTTGTTGTCTGTGTGCTCCTTTGCGCCTCCAGCACTATTGGTACCGGGACTCTCACCACCATCATTCCCACCATCCACTGCACTGCCCTGGGGCCGCACTCTTCCCATGGGGAGTCACACCATCCCAGCTGCATACATCATCAGCCCCAGCGGTCTGCCTTGCAGTGGCGGTTCCTAATAACCGCAATCCACGGGTGGTGTAGTCGGACATCACTTAAAACTTATAAAGGGACTACCACTGGTCTGACCACCCTGAGCCACGGAACCGGGCGGCCACTACTACTACCCCCCAATGTCTCCCTATTGCCCGGATCCGAGTGCCCCACGGCCCAGGGGGTGAGTCACTCTTAAATAGTTATTTTCC
This sequence comes from Phyllobates terribilis, assembly GCF_046119375.1. NCBI lineage: Eukaryota > Metazoa > Chordata > Amphibia > Anura > Dendrobatidae > Phyllobates > Phyllobates terribilis. Next base: position 192,544,096 of record NW_027362773.1, read on the forward strand.
CCCACAGAAGCAATCTATCTTCTATCCACTGGGTAGGGTATAACTTGCTAATCACTGGAGGTCCGACTACCAGTGATCGCCAGATTGGTATTCCCGACAATGGTCTTCTGCAGCCCTTTCTTGAATGGAGCAGATGTCTGCATGTTCAGCTTCCACTCTGTTGGCTTCAGTGCTCCGCTATTTCCGGTAACCCCATAGACAATGTGTACCTCCGCTCCATTCAAGACAAGGATGCAGGTCACTGATTTTGTGATTGCAAGGTGGCTCAGAAGTGAGACCTCCAACGATCTGCTGCAACATTTTGTTTTGCTATTTTTTGGGGGGAGACAACCCCTTAAATTTTTCCCAGTGTTTATGCAACGGACAATCTCCTAATTTTTAGAGCTCAGTGAATGCAAAATTTTAATAATATCTAATAGAACCAGACCCAATATTGTAAGTCTTCAAGGTCGGAGAATACGGACGACTCCACATCACATTTCTATTTGAGATGTGTTTCATTTCCCGATGAAAATCTGACGATCGGGCATTAGAGGGCAGTGTTCTTCAAAGCTGACACGGTTCTCTGGAATTATTAAAGAGTCAAGTGATCATTCATTATGGCTTTGTAGGAATTCCCAGGCCTGTTGTCTCTTTGGGACTGCTGTCATTAACTCTTTCAGCGACTTTGGCGTCTAGCAGGGAAATAGATTTTTATTTCAATGCAATCCAATGCAAGTGCTGCATATGTTACCGGACGCAAGAAGGGTAAATTTACATGGAAATGGCTAGACATCGCATGGCATATTAAATTGGTATTTTGCACTACAAAAGAACTGCACACGTTTTCTTCTTTTTGGAAATATCAGAAGAATCTTAAAGGAGGAGATGCATGAATGTACCGTCTTGTGGCAGCCATGATGACTAATCGTGCCCTTATAACGTTATATATCTGTAGGGTGTGCCCCAACCGCAACCTTATGTGTCTTATTCCCGGGCACTCCGTTTAGTCCAACACCCAGGAAAGATAAGCTGTACCAAGAGTGCAAGTTTTCGCCTATCAACAGGAACTCGCCAGTTCCGAAAAATGTGGTTGCACGGCATGCATCTCTGACAGCCCCATAGACTTTATAGAGAGCGGTAATGAAAATGCTTGACCACTGCTTGGTTCAAATGAGGGGATGCCGGACACTCTTCCGGGGATCGGTGCAATTCTCGGCACTCAGCGAGTTATTGCCTATCTTGTGGATGGTACACTTGTAATGACATTTCCGGCACTGAGATGGCTAGAGTTAGTGCTAATCAATTTGTTGGAATTGGTCCATCGGCCACGTCAGTAATCTGTGGCTACTTGACAAGATCCCTTAGATCCACCTCTTACTTCGATGGCATCTGCGGCTCTTCTTTTGATTAGTTAACCTGGTGTGACATCCCGTGCGTGTCACACTGCAACAATGATGTCACATCAGGCCAGCTAATCAAAAGTGGGATGTCTTCAGGTAAGAAGCGGTTCTCAGGGCTCCCATCCAGCGACCGCAGATTACTGAACTAGTCCCTGGATCGGGTCCTGTGAATTGATTTGCACCAACTTTAGAACAGTACCCATCACAGTGACGGCAATGTCATTTGTACACCAAATGGTTAGAAAAAAAATCATATTGACTCATGTGCACTGCACTTGATTCAATATGGCTTTCATTTGTTAGCTTCTCATCTGTCATCTCCGTTATTGCCTATGCAGAGTGTAGCAGTTGAGATGAATTTGTCATAGGCTGCTGCACTCTGCATATACAGTAATCCTCCTGCTCTGTGGCCTCCCCTTCTAACACTCTCGCACCCCTCCAATCTATCCTAAACTCTGCTGCCCAACTAATCTACCTATCCCCCCGCTATTCCCCGGCCTCTCCCCTCAGTCAATCCCTTCACTGGCTCCCCATTGCCCAGAGACTCAAGTTCAAGACCCTAACCATGACATATAAAGCCATCCACAACCTGTCTCCCCCATACATCTGTGACCTAGTCTCCCGATGCATACCTGCACGCAACCTCCGATCCTCACAAGATCTCCTTCTCTACTCCCCTCTTATCTCCTCTTCCCACAATCTCATACAAGATTGTTGGAACTCTCTATCCCAACATATCAGACTCTCGCCTACCGTGGAAACCTTCAAAAGGAACCTGAAGACCCACCTCTTCCGACAAGCCTACAACCTGGGGTAACCATCGCTCCACCATACCGCTGCACGACCAGCTCTACCCTCACCTACTGTATCCTCACCCATCCCTTGTAGACTGTGAGCCCTCGCGGGCAGGGTCCTCTCTCCTCCTGTACCAGTCGCTGACTCGTTTTTGTTCAAATTATTGTACTTGTTGTTTGCTATGTATACCCCCTTTTTCACATGTAAAACGCAATGGAATAAATGGCGCTATAATAATAAAAAATAATAATAATAATCAAGATGACAAAGCTCATTTCATTAGGCCTCATTCAGACGTGTTTCACTGTTATGTTTTATCCTTGATTTGCACTTTTCGAACATGTTCCTATTAAAGTCTTTGGGGTTGATCATATGTCCATATTTTTTTCGGACTGTGTGTCTGTGCAAAAATCATAGTCATGTCTATTTTTTACCTGCATCACAGATGAAAAGTATCAATAAAAGTCTATGGGTCCATGAAAATTACAGACTTTACGAGGATGATATCAGTGTACAATCCATGCGCCATCATTTATTAACATTGCAAGGGATTGGAAAAGCTTTGCAACTTATTTATGTATCCATATGTGAAAATCACTGATGAAACACTGACAAATGGACAAAACGCTGATGAAACTCGGATCCAAAACACTGATGACACTCATAATTTTTTTCATGTACGTGAGCAAACACAGATATCTCTGTGACAACAGTTGGTGTGGACTCACTGCGCCACGGGCCGGGCTTACCCTGGAGGAGCATGACTTAATGGCTACCTGGTTTTCACTAGAGCCTCTGGTGGTGAAGATAGGCTTAGCAGTTAGGGTAGCCACCAAATGCCATTCCAGAGTAGTCCTAAGACCTGCAGAAGCTGCCCAACGGGTCAAGGCAGGGATACGAGGTACAGAGGGCCAAGGCAGAAATGTGGTCAGACAGTCCAAGGTCGGGGTAGGCAGCACAGGATCAGAGTACGAAGCCGAGATCAAGAGTGGGGAGATCAGACAGGACAATTAAACAAGCCGGGTCGGTAACATGAGAGACTGAACAGGAAAACACCTAGACAGGAAACTAGAAGCGGACTGCAAACTAGAACCTAAGTCCAGGCATGGTGTGGAGTTCGGAACTGCCTAATATATCCCCTGCTGGCAGCGGATAGCCCAGGGAAGTTAAACTCTGAGTGACAAACAGGAGTTAAATTCCTGCAGAGACTGGCCGCGCCTCTCTATAGCCAGGTGGACATTCTCAGCAAGAAGACGATGCTTCAGTGCAGGACTTGCTGCAAGAGACCTTTCAGCTTGAAGGCCTGAGACTGAGAGGAGCAGAGTAGTGAGCGCAGTGAGTAGAATGGCGCTATGAGGACATGCGAGTCACCAGCGTGACAATCTGAATGCGGCCTTATACTCAGATTTGGTATCTCAGTCGCTGCCTATGCAGAGTGCAGCAGCCATTGACAGAGTCATCTCACCTGCTGCGCTCTGCATAGGCAGCATCGGACAGGCACTCCCTGTGCTGCTCCAAGAAAGAGTTGTGTCTACAAGTGCTGATTATTTGACAGTGGAGGCTGTACTTGGAAGTGGATTTTGCACCCCCATAGACTCTGGTGACCAGGGTAACTGCCCCTTTGCTCCACCCTCATGCTATGTCTTTACCATTTAATAACCCCGCACATTAATAATGCCGCTGTAATGTCTCTTTATATAGTAACTAGATGGTGGCCCGATTCTAAAGCATCGGGTATTCTAGAATATGTATGCGGCCGAACGGGCGCGACTAATCAGCGAAGCAGTGTTTAAATGGGTTGTGCACTACTTTAAATTAACCCCCCAATGTATCCCCCCGGGGCCCCTAATGAATTTTGTAATTATGTCATGTTGTCAATACTGCTTGTGACAACATCGCTGACCACGCACAGCCAGCACGTAATTCCCCCGGCTGCAGCCGGCTCTTGCTTCCGCTTACATCATGACTATTTGCGGCTGCAGCCAGGGGTCTCCTGTTCCACGTACCACGGTGAATGACGGGCTGTGGGCGGGGCTATCCCCCATCGTGTCACACCCAGCATCCACCGCGCGCTCTGTCAATGAATGCGCGTGCGGTGGATGCCGGGTGTGACGGGATGGGGGATAACACCGCCCACAGCCCATCACTCACCGTGGAACGTGAAACAGGAGACCCCTTGGCTGCAGCCACAAATAGTCATGACATAAGCGGAAGCAAGAGCAACCAATCAGCGAACCGTATTAGTGAGGAGCGGGGAGCGGCGCTGCCTGTGCGGGTACTTCCGCTGCGAGCAGCCGGGAGATGACTGGCTAGCGCCGGTCATCTCCCGGCTGCGAGCAGCAGTAGTATCCCAACCGGCGGCGTCGCTCCCCGGTCCTCCCTTCACACTTGCCGTCGGGAGATCAGCGGCCCTAGCCGCTGATCTCCCGACTGTAGCCGCATGGAGGTCAGCGGCGCCGCCAGTCGGAGTACTTATGCTGCGAGCAGCCGGGAGATGACCGGCTAGCGCCGGTCATCTCCCGGCTGCATCGCCGCTGACCTCCGTGCGACAGATGAGCCGCTAACGGCCGCCATCTTGTTCAGAAATCCCGTGTCGCTGATTGGCCGCGGCCGGACCAATCAGCGAAGCGGGATTTCCTGGACGGACAGACAGACGGGATAAAACGATTATATATATTAGATTACTTAGGACAGCAAGACTGCAAGGGCAGGGGTCCTAGAAGTTTCCAAAATAAACTTATGCAAATTAGAGACCTATCTCTACATGGAACTGCTTTGGGGTTTTTACCCCTCATCAGTACAGAGCAAGGTTATGGTAGGCTGAAAGAGATTCCTAGATGCATCCCAATGGTGTACCGGCTCTCATTGAAGAAACTCAACTCAGTATGGAGATTTGTTTTCAAAGCAATGCTCCATGGGGAAAAAATATGCAAAGCAGCTCATACCAATCAAACCAGAGGCCCATCTACTTTTTGAGTTTTTGACCCTTATCAGTATAGAACGGGGTATTGGTTGGCTGAATGATATGCCTAGACCCAGCTTTGTGGAAGTGGGGATATCGGCTCCCATTTTATGAGACCCAACTATGTATGGAGAATTATTTTCAAGGAATATTACTTTACATATTTTTTCCCATGGAACCTTGCTTTAAAAATAAGTTTTCATACATAATTGGGTCTCTTCAACAAAAGCCGGGTACACAGGGTGATATTAAGAGTTCATGCTACCCTAGGTAGACACTTTTACTGCTTGTGCACTAAGACACATATTAGCCTAGGACAGTGATGGCGAACCTTTTAGAGACTGAGTGCCCAACCGGAAACCCAAAACCCACTTATTTATCGCAAAGTGCCAACACAGCAATTTAACTTGGGGCTAAAGTAGACATCACAGGAGACTTGCAAAGTACTCCCCACACACAATGCCCCTCTGCAAAATACACACACATACTGCACCTCTGCAAAATATATATACACATAGGGCCAGTTCCAGGTTTTTGTGGGCCCAGGGCAAAAGAGTCTTTGTGGGCCCTTTAACACATACCACAGTTCTTGATGCACAGATACCGCAGAGAAATATAGGTGTACAACACAGGGCCCAACCTGCCCCCTCATACTTCACGTATGCAGTTTTCCCAGTTTTCCTCCATAATAAAATCTTCATCAATTTCAGGTTCATACCATCCATGCACTTAATAGCCTCGGTCAGGACTGTACACATACTGGCTGGAGACCAGTCCATGTATTATTATTTATTCTATTTAGTATATCAAGGCTGCATTATACAATATATGTACACTTTACCTTTTGTGCTTCCCCCATTTCCTCATAGACTGTAAGCTTGCGAACAGGGCCCTCACTCCTTTTGATTTGAGATATGCTTATTCTGTATTGTCTGTTTAAGTCCCCCCTAAAATTGTAAAGTGCTGCGGAATATGGTGGCACTATAAAAATAAAAATGATTATTATTATTTTTATGCAGACATGCATATGTGGCGCCCAGGGAATGGGGACGACTCGGTACCGGGGCCTTTTGCACGTACCTTGGGGTCACTCTTGAAAAAGGGGATTGGAACTTGGATAGAGATAAAAATAAAGTAAATAGTTTGCGACGCCACCTGTGGTACCTGGTAAGGATTACCAGCGCTGCTGCAGACATCCGGGGGGTGATGGGATGGCAGCTGGGATGTTTCTGCTCCCCACAGGCGGAGCGGGCCCCCGGGGCAGTGTGGAGATTGATGATGGGTGGTGATGCTGGGGCTTGTAGTGCAGGCTGGAAGGCGCAGCAGGAATAACTGACAGAGACAGGGGATTCACTTCAATACCTTTACTGGTGCGGATGTCAGGTACAGTCCAGGGTACTCAGTAGGATGGGTGCACTTCAGGACTTCTCCCCAGTGAGCAGGTATAAGGCCTCCTGGTCCGTGTCTGCCTCTCTGTATGCTCCTGGCCAGCCTGCAACTGGGCCTAGCTTATGTGCCGTGCTGTTCCTTCACCTGTCGCTCGGTAGTAGGACCTTCTGCTGGCAACCACTATCCCTGGGCGCCCGGGCCTTCGTGGTTCCTGGTCCTGTAATTGTTATGATCTGCTACAAGCACTAAGGAAAGACAGGAGATCTGTCCCTACAATCGAACTAAACTGGATCCCTACGATGTAACGGGGAACCTGATCCTGCGATCAGACCCGCTAAAGTCCTCGGCTAGTCTGTACGAAGACCTATAGATGCAAGGGAGGAATCCCTACAAGAACTAGGGACTGGGATAAAGTTGGACACCTCCTAGCAGAAATTGTAGCAGTCAAAGACAAACACACAACAAAGAACATAGAGGTCCGAAGACCTAGCAAAACTAACAGAGAACGGTAACAGAGCACCAAGCTAGCTCAAGAGTAGTAAATACAATGAAGTCCAGCAAGGCCAGGTGGGCGGAGCTGGATTAAATAGGCAAAAATGGTCATGTGACCAGCAAACTAGAAAAAACCTAACAGGAGAGTTCTAACAGTACCCCCTCTTCTAAGAGGATTCTCCGGATCCCCTAGGACCGGGCTTATCAGGAAACCTCCTGTGAAATGCTCTGACAAGTCTGGAAGCAGAAACATCATCCGCCCTCACCCATGAGTTATTCTCGGGTCCGAAACCCTTCCAAGCGACGAGATACTGCAAACTCCCTCTATACCGTCTAGAATTTAGGATGCGGGAAATTTCATATTCCCCGTCCTCCACCACCGGAGGAACAGTGGCAGAGGCGTCACCAACCGACACATCAGCTTTTTTCAACAGAGAAACATGAAACACCGGATTAATCTTCCAGGAGGTAGGAACCTCCAACCTAACAGCAGATTAGTTAACTATCTGAAGCACCTTAAAGGGCCCTACAAACTTGGGACCCAATTTTTTTCGAAGGAATCCTCAATCGCAGATTCTTAGAGGACAACCAAACCATGTCACCAATAGCAAACGAAACCTCTTGCCGTTTCCTATCAAAGTACCTCTTAGATTTTTTGTTAGCCTCCTGAAGATTATCACGCACATCCGTCCAAACTCTCTCCAAATCACCGGAAAAACTCTCCTCCTCCGGCACAGCCGATACCAATTTGGAGAATGACCCAAAAGACGGATGTCTCCCAGTACAACAAAAAAAAGGCAAACACCCAGCAGAAGAGGAAGTATGGTTGTTAAGAGCAAATTCAGCAAGTGGCAGAAACTCAGACCACCCCTCTTAATTGTCTGCCACAAAGCAACGCAAGAACTGCTCAACATCCTGGTTCTTTCTTTCTGTCTGGCCATTAGACTCAGGATGATATCCGGATGAAAACGACAAATGAACTCCCAACCTGTCACAAAAGGCACGCCAAAAACGAGCCACGAACTGAGGTCCCCTACCCGGGGGACAATGTCAGTAGGAACGCCATGTAGTCTGACAATTTCCTTGACAAAGGCCTTATCGAGTGTCTTAGCGCAGGGCAGTTTGATGAAAGGAACCAAGTGACACATCTTGCTAAAACGGTCCACGACCACCCAGATGACTGTGAAACCCTCAGAGGGGTGAAGGTCAGTAATAAAGTCCATAGCCAGATGTGTCCAAGGTGCACTAGGAACCTCCAGAGGGCAAAGCAACCCCGCTGCAGGAGTATGTGAAGACTTAGATCTAGCACACACCGTACATTGACGCACCCACTTAATGACTTCCTTCTGCCATCCAGGCCACCAAAAACTGCGACCCACAAGTCTCTTGGTCTCAGATATTCCTGGATGACCTGCCAACCGAGACTCATGACACTCAACAAACAAGTCTCTCCTAAAGGTCCTAGGCACAAACAACCTCCCATGGGGAGTGTTAGATGGGGCATTCTCCTGTGCTTTAAGAATCTCATCCTCCAAAACAGAGTCCAAAGCAGCAATCACAACACCTTCTTGTAAAATGCTCTCCTCCTCCTCCTCAGCACTGACCATAGGAGAAAAGCTGCGAGACAAAGCATCTGCTTTAACATTCTGTAAGTAACGGAAAAATTAAACCGCGAGAAAAAAAGTGCCCACCTAGCCTGACGGGCATTCAAGCGCTTGGCAGCATCAAGATAGATCAGATTTTTATGATCAGTGAAAACCTGAATGGGAAATTCAGCACCTTCCAAGAGATGACGCCAGTGTTCAAACGTGAGTTTAATCGCCAGCAATTCCCGATTACCAATATCGTAATTAAGTTCAGTCTCAGAAAATTTTTTTGAAAAAAAGGCACAGGGATGTACTCCATCCTTGCTTTCCTGAGACAACACCGCACCGACCCCCACAGAAGAAGCATCAACCTCAACCAAAAACGGCTTAGTCACATCAGGCTGCATAAGGATAGGGGCAGAGCTGAACCTCTCCTTTAGAAACACAAAAGCTTCAATTGCCTCAGAAGTCCACTGAACCGCATTAGCACCTTTCCTGGTGAGATCGGTCAGTGGTTTGACAATAATAGAAATTTTTTTTATGAATTTTCTGTAATAATTGGCGAAACCCAAAAACCTCTGTATCGATTTCATACCAATAGGCCTAGGCCATTGCTGCACAGCTTGAACTTTAACCGGGTCCATCTCAAAACCTTCACTGGAGATAATGTAGCCCAAAAAACTAATTCTCTGTACAGCGAACTCACATTTCTCCAGCTTAGCAAAAAGCGAATTGTCCATTAATAACTGTAAAACCTCACGTACGCTCTGCCAATGAGACTCCAGATCAGGCGAATAAATCAGAATGTCATCCAAATACACAACCACATTTTTGCCGATCAAAGGTCTAAGGGTGTCATTAATAAGATTCTGAAAAAATGCTGGAGCATTGGTAAGACCAAAAGGCATAACCAGATTCTCAAAATGACCCACAGGAGTGTTAAAAGCAGTCTTCCATTCATCACCCTCCTTCATGCGCAGCAAATTGTATGCCCCCCGGAGATCAATTTTAGAGAACCACTTGGCCCCCACTAACTGGTTAAACAAATCAGGAATCAATGACAGTGGGTAAGGATTGCGTACAGTAATTTTATTAATCTCACGAAAGTCTAGACAAGGACGTAAACCGCCATCTTTTTTTTTAACAAAAAAAAATCCAACAGCCACAGGAGACTTGGAAGGCCTAATGTGACCGGCGGCCAAGCTTGTCTGCATGTATTCCTCCAAAGCCTTTCTCTCAGGATTAGTAAGATTAAATAAACGACTTTTAGGAAGAGTCGCTCCAGGGACAAATTCAATGGTACAATCATAGTCTCTATGGGGAGGCAATATTTGTGACTCCTCCTCAGAAAAAACTCTCCAAAAATCCTGAATAGGTACAGGTAATTCCCCTTTTTCCACCGCAGCAATACGTCCGTTACAACACTTGTCATAACATTTAGGGCTCCAGGACTTAATTTCATTGGTAGACCAATCCAGTACAGGATTGTGCAATTTTAACCAGGTCAACCCTAATATTACTGGAGAAGGCAAATTATTCAATACTACCAAATCCAAATTCTCTTGATGAACACCATTAATAGTGAGGGGAAACTCACAGACCTTGTGAGTAACACTCTTCAAGGGAGAGCCATCGACAGAAACCACAGCAATAGGGGATGACAAAGGTTTAGGTTTTAATGTAAGTTTTTCCAAGAATCCCCCATCAATCACATTCAGAGTAGAACCACAATCCACAAATACCCGAAATTCAATTAATTCTTCCTGAGCAGTGGTAGTAGCAGATAGGAATACTCCCTTTGTATTTAAACAGGCAATACGGGCATAACTGACCATTTTTTTTTCTTTGTTCATACGAAGTACACAGTTCTTAATAAAATGACCAGAATTTCCGCAATAGAAGCACAAACCTTCAGAAAGCCTGCGGTCTTTTTCCTGAGAGCGGGGTGTCATCGCCCCAATCTCCGTCGGCTCTCCTTTGTCAGCACAGACCCTCTCAAGACTCGGAGCTGACATAGCAGAGGATTTGCTCTCATTAACCCTTGCACGCAGTCTCCTGTCCACCCGTATAGCTAATTGCATTGCCTCCTGCAAGTTTCCGGGTGTGGGATAAGCAATCAGCAAATCTTTAACCCTTTCACCTAGCCCCGCCAGAAACAAACTTTTCAAAGCTGAATCGTTCCACCCCACCTGGGCAGACCACCGACGGAAGTGAGAACAATACTTTTCCACATTACCTGATCCCTGCCTCAAACGTCTCAATTCCGACTCAGCAGATGAGAAACGATCAGGATCATCATACAACAAACCCAAAGCAGAAAAAAAACTATCCACTGATCTAAAGCACGGATCACTAGGTTGGAGAGAAAAAGCCCATCCCTGAGGATCCTTGCGCAAAAGTGACATTATGAACCCTATGCGCTGTGATTCATCACCAGAGGATCCGGGTCTTAAACGAAAATACAATAAACAAGCATTTTTAAAAGAAAAAAAATCTTGTTGTTCACCAAAAAATAGATCAGGCAGACGTACCTTTGGCTCTACCAAATGTGCTTCAGCACAGCTACTCACGTGTTGTTGGAGCTCGGCCACCTCCAGAGAGAGTCCCTGCAAGCGTTGAGCCAAATCTTGAACCGAGACCATGATGGAAACTGGAGGTCTTTCCTTAGAGAAATTTTTTTTGGGCTGGACTTACTGTTATGATCAAATACAAGCACTAAGGAAAGACAGGAGATCTGTCCCTACAATCGAACTAAACTGGATCCCTACGATGTAACGGGGAACCTGATCCTGCGATCAGACCCGCTAAAGTCCTCGGCTAGTCTGTACGAAGACCTATAGATGCAAGGGAGGAATCCCTACAAGAACTAGGGACTGGGATAAAGTTGGACACCTCCTAGCTGAAATTGTAGCAGTCAAAGACAAACACACAACAAAGAACATAGAGGTCCGAAGACCTAGCAAAACTAACAGAGAACGGTAACAGAGCACCAAGCTAGCTCAAGAGTAGTAAATACAATGAAGTCCAGCAAGGCCAGGAGGGCGGAGCCGGATTAAATAGGCAAAAATGGTCATGTGACCAGCAAACTAGAAAAAACCTAACAGGAGAGTTCTAACAGTAATGAGTCTAGCTTCAGGTCGGCCAGGGACTTGTAGTCCTCCTGGAATGCCGGTGATCCCTACTGGGTATAAAGGGACCCTGTAGGCGCGGACCCGGTGTCCGGTTTGTATATCAGGGTGAGCCTATGATGCTCCTCTGACCCCTCAACTCCTCTCTGCTTTCTCCTCTTGCCTCCGGCCACACTCGGGGCCCTCAGAACTCAGCAGCAGACGTGCTGCGTCTTCGCTGCTCTCAGCGTCAGCACGCTCTCAGACTCTCTGGCTCTGTCTGACTGACTGAACTGCCTGGCTCCACCCTCCATATATATATCCCTAATGGGCTCCCTCTGGTGGTGTGAGGTGGAAGGGTGGAGGTGTTTATATGTAATGAGGGCCTCTTGTGGAGAAGTCCGTCCATGCACCCTTGGTCCTGTGGTACCTGTGAACAGCAGAGTGCCACATTCCCCCCTAGTACAATTCAGTACTCCTGGACTGAAGCATTTTGTAAAACAGGTTACAACAATAATAACAATTATAATAATAACAATAATTAAGTTACAGTAAGTCCCGTAACCAGGTGTCCATTTCACTGAAGAAAGAACATGAGGGACCCGCCTGAAAACCCTCAACGTAGGCCCTGGGCGTGGCTACAGGGCATAAGTGATCCAGGTGCTGGACCACGTCTTCGGCCACGCAAAATGGGTTTTTGTTCAGTGGTCAATTAAGGGGCACTTTTGATGAGTGCAAACTATATACAAGAACAGTTTTGGGCTGCTCACAGTCCTCAGCCTACAAGTCTTTGTACCCTGATGGGTAACTAAATGCACACATATTATTGACAGTTTATACAATAAATAATAGGCAAAACCCAACTGGGTAACTATTTACTATTTAGGCACTTCATGCTTATTCCCTAAACCTGGCAGGGATTTGTCCTTGTGTGCTGCGTGTGGACCTTCGTAGCACTGGGGTGTCACTAGTGTCTGTGCGTGCACTCTCTGTTAATCTAGCAGGTGTACGTGCTGGTAGATTGTAAAACTGCCTTAATCTCTCTATTGGACTGGGAAGTGCACTGTCCACTGGGCCTGCAGGCTCTGCTTCAACGGGTGATCCTACTCTTACTTGGGACTCTTCCTGTTCCTGAGCAGGCTCTTCCAGGGCGCTTACAGGTTCTTCTGATTGTTGATAGAAGTGTATCACCGGTATTAAAACTGCTCCATCAAGTTGAGGCCAGTCCGCAGGGAAATCTCCTAGAACTGTGTGAAGCACTTTTTCCTTGGGTTCTTCCGGTGCTATAGGAGGTACTTCTTCTTCCGTTGTCTTCAGTAGACCTGGGCACACTTTCAGATGGTCTCTTGAGACTGTTGCAGTTGTTTTTCCTCCATCTTTGCTAATCAGGCAGGTTTTACTGTTGTCAAATCTGGAGTTCAGCACTGTGTAGGGCTCTCTTTCCCACTGGTCATCGAGCTTGTGACTTCTTCTCTTCCGCTTTAGCACTATCTCTCCAGGTGCCAAGGGTTCTGCTGGTGCATGTTTATTGTACTGTTCTTCCTGCCTCTCCCTTACTCGGTTCAGACTGTCTTCGACACAGGCTTGTACTCTCCTGTACTGCTCTTGCCGATTTGTATCCCAGTCTTCAGTGGACATATCTGCTTCCGGTTCTACCACTCCGAGTTCCAGGTCCATGGGCAACTTTCCGGGTCTTGCTCTCATGAGGTACTCTGGGGTACAATTAGTAGAACTCACAGGTATGTGATTGTACAAATCTACCAGGTCAGGTAGGTTGTCTGGCCACTGGTTTCTTTCTTCCAAGGGTAAGGTTTTTAGCAGGTCTATGACGATGTTGTTCATTTTCTCACACAAACCATTGGTCTGAGGGTGGTACAGTGTAGTCCGGATCTTCTTGCACCCATACAGATGACAGAATTCTTTAAACAGCTCGGCTTCAAAGGCAGGGCCTTGATCCGTCAGCACTTTGTCCGGGTATCCATGGGGCCTGCAGAAGTATGCTTGGAATGTTCTTGCTGCAGTTTCTGCTGTCAGATCCTTGATAGGGGCTACCACCATAAACCGGGAATAGTGATCCACCATGGTCAGGGCATAGGAGTAGCCTGACCTGCTGGGTGACAGCTTGACGTGATCCAGAGCGACGATCTCCAGGGGCAGGGTTGTCTTGATGGACTGCAAGGGTGCTTTCTGGCTGCCATAGTCTTTTCTTCTGAGGCTACAGGGCCCACAATTCCGGCACCACCTTTCTATGGAACTCCGCATTCCAACCCAGTAGAACCGGTCCTTCAGCAGGGTTTCCAGCTTCTTCCAGCCAAAAGTGATCTGCTTGATCGTGGTAGGCCTCCAACGCCATCTGAATATCCGTTCTGAGTACAACAATCTGCCACACCATTTCATGGGCATGGGGTTGACATATCTTCTGCACAGCTTCTCTCTATAGATGAACAGCCGGCTTCTCTCATTCCACAGTTGCTTGGCTAGTGGAGGAGCATCCTTCTCCAGGTGAGAACCTTCCTGGGTGATCAGTCTTGTGATGAGGCTGACAACCCGGTCACTGTCTTGAGTCTCCTTCCAACTGTGATGGGGTAGAGGATTCAGTGTCCTTCCCTGACGTCTTCTGGTGACGTGTTGCTCATGGACCACTCCGCTTCGGTGGAAAGCAGGTAATTCAACTTCCTCTAAATCATCCACTTCATCCTCGGTGTCTGACTGGTGGGGCATCCTTGACAGGGCATCAGCATTGGTGTTCTTGTGACCTGCCCGGTACTTGATGGTGAACTGATAATTTGACAGTCTGGCCACCCAACGCTGTTCCATGGCTCCCATCTGGCTGTCTCCAGGTGTGTCAAGGGATTGTTGTCAGTAAAAGCTGTAAACTTAGTTGAGGCTAGGTAATGCTTGAACCTTTCAATGATAGCCCAGACCAAGGCCAGGAACTCCAGCTTGAAGGAACTGTAGTTCTCCGGGTTCCTCTCAGTAGGGCGTAGCTTCCTGCTGGCATACGCAATTACCTTCTCTCGTCCATTCTGGTTCTGGGACAACACAGCTCCTGGTCCCTCATTGCTGGCGTCGGTGTACAGCAGGAAAGGCTGGCTGCAGTCAGGGTAAGCCAGAATTTCTTCACCAGTCAGGATTTCCTTCATTACTGCAAAGGATTCGGCCTGTTCTTTGCCCCACTGGAATGGGGGACTCTTTCCTCTTTTGGACTGTCCTACCAGGAGGTCTTGTAGAAGTGCTACCTTTTCGTTATAGTCCTTTATGAACCTCCTGTAGTACCCGACCAGTCCTAGGAATTGCCGTACTTCTTTGATGCTTCTCGGTTCAGGCCACTTCTGGATGGCAGTGACCTTCTCCGGGTCTGGTGCTACTCCCTCCGAACTGACTATGTGCCCCAGGTACTGAACCTTCTGCTTGAGCAAGTGGCATTTAGAAGGCTTTAGTTTCATCCCATACCGGGACAATGCTTCAAATACCTCCGCCAGGTGCTTCAGATGGTCCTCATATGTCCTCGAGTACACGATAACGTCATCCAGGTTCAGTAGCACTGTCTCAAAGTTCCGGTGTCCCAAGCAACACTCCATCAGCCTCTGGAACGTTCCGGGTGCATTGCAGAGTCCAAACGGCATACTGTTGAACTCGCACAGTCCCATCGGGGTGCTGAAGACTGTCTTCTCCCGGTCTTCCTCAGCAACAGAGACTTGCCAGTACCCGCTAGTGAGATCCAATGTGGAGAAGTAATTGGCAGATTTTAGTGCAGCCAGGGATTCCTCTATACGTGGCAAAGGGTATGCATCTTTATGTGTTATTAGATTAATTTGTCGGTAATCTACACACATCCTCATGCTACCATCCTTTTTCCTGACCAGGACCAGGGGAGCTGCCCAGGGGCTACAGCTATCCCTTACTACCCCTGCCTTTTTCATGTCGTGTAACAATTCCTTGGCTTTCTGATAATGTGCTGGTGGTATGGGTTGGTAACGCTCCTTGATGGGTGGATGGTTACCGGTGGGTATATGGTGTTGTACCCCTTTAACCCTTCCAAAGTCAAGTGGGTGTTTACTAAACACTTGTTCATATTCCTGAACCACTCTGTAAACACCGTGTTTTTGATGGACAGGAGTGGCGTCAGTCCCAACATGGAGCTGTTGACACCAATCCTCCAGCTGAGTTTCGGAGTCATTGTCCTCTACTGTATCCAGTGAGGTCAAGGATTCCACTGTGTGTATAGCATCATCATTCACAGTATACAATCTGGCAACAGTGGCGTATCTTGGTAATTTAACTTCCTCCTCCCCACAATTTAGGAGACATATGGGTACCCTCCCATTGCGTACATCGACTACCCCTCTAGCAGTTAAGAGTGTAGGTCTGTGCTCCGAGCTAATGGGCTCCACTACCACCTGGTAGTTCTGTCCCTTGAGACCTATTGCTGCCCTACACCAAATCAGCATCTCACTCATTGGGGGAATCACAATGGGTATCGGGTCTGTCACCCATACATTACCAATCTCACCACCGGTTAGATTTACCTGTTGCTGGTACAGGAGGGCTCGAATCTCTTTCTGGAGCACCTTCCTCTGCCCTGGTTTGGCAGTGTCAGCAATCTGTTGGAGTAAAAACAACACTTCTCCCAAACAGTTACCAACAATATTTGTACCAAGTATCATATACAAGTCTTTATCACCAGGGTTAGATTCCACTACAATCAGTCCTTGGTCCTTTAGTTCCGCTCTCCCCACCTTCACTGTCACGTCCTTAACCCTTACTAGGTTAAGAGGAAGGCCGTTAGAGGCATACACAGAGAGGTTCGGGGCTGGCGGCTGGAGTTCATCTATGGACCAGTACCTTTTGTAGAGGACATCAGGTATGATGGTTACCTGTGAGCCGGTGTCCAGTAATGCAGGTGTTGCTATACCGTCCAGCACGATGGACAGGAAAGGCCTTCCTCCTACAAACCGATGGTACCAGCTTGATGGGCCTGGTTGATTTACTCCTGGGTGTCGGCCCTCCGCCCCAGGGTTTGCCCGTTTAAAGGACAGTTCCACGCTGTGTGGCCTGCCTTGTGGCAACAGTAGCAGATGAAGTCTCCTGGAGGGCGACGTTGGTCGTTGTTCCTCCCACGGGGTGGAGTTGTGCTCCTCCGGGGTGGCATTGTCCTCCTTCTTCTCCTCATCCAGGGAACATCCTCAGGGCTGTCGGCGAGTAGGATCCTTTATTCCGGGTCGGGCTCCGCATGTAGCTGCAGGGTGCTCAGGACAGTGGCCAGGGTTTTACTCAGCTGACGCACTTCAGAGCGCAGGTAGTCCAGCTCGCTAGGGGGCACTGTTTGCATCTTTGTTTCAGCCATCAATGAAGGAGCAGTGGGTGCTGCGGGCACTGGGGAGGCCCCACCCTGGTAATGCTGGATAGCAGTCCCTGATGTTTCCAAGGGCTGTAGACCCTTAATAGCCATGTCCTTCAGGGTGTCAAAGGTGGCGTCTGGATGATCTAACCCCCGGATGAACTGTTCCGTCAGCATTTTATTCTCATCTTGTATGCTGGCTGGACTAACCTGTTTCAGGGCCCGCAGGGCTTCCTGTAAGTGCCAGGCATAGTCCCGGATACTGTCCTCAGGTTTCTGGGCACAATGGTAGAACCTCATCCGGAGATCTGTCTCAGTGCGGTTTTCAAAGACAGTTTGCAGTCTCTTAAAGATAATGGATACTGATTCCTGGTCTGCGGCTGGCCAGGTTTCAACTTCCCACTCTGCGGCACCAGTCAATTGTCCCAGCACAACAGCGGCTCTCTGCTTACCAGTCATAGAATACATGTCCAGTACATCGCATATTTTTCTCTTGAACCCAGACAGAGTGTCTGGTTTGCCATCATACTGGGGAAGCCATTTCGCTCCAGGGATATATACGGCAGGGCCATGGGTATCAACGGAGTCACGACCCCTGCTGGTGGGGCGGCCGCTACGGCCTGTGCGCAAGTTGAGCATCAGGAGCGTTAACCGGTGCTCCGTCGGCTTGCTGGTCGTCGGCCATGGTTGCGCCCCCCTAGTGAACCGTAGCCTACCTCCTGCTTCTTTAATCGGGTAGGCCGCAGCTCCGCAGACGACGGTCTCCTTCCAGGTCCTGACGCTTCCTGCTGCGTCAGAGCGCGAGGCTGGTCTTGAGCTTCGCGCGCTTCCAGCAGTCACGCCTCTCCGATTCCCGTGATTACGCCCCTCTTCTTCCCGCGCGGCGACTCGAAAATGGCGGACAATGGTGGGAAACAGCGGCAATTGTCGGGAAAACTTCACCACGTTATGCGACACAGTTCTATAGGGCGCACAGTACCCGGTGGCAGCGGGCACGACATCCTGTTCGTGACGCCAGGAAGAGCGATGTCGCGCCCAGAGGAGATGGGGACGACTCGGTACCCGGGCCTTTGCCTGGTTTGGGGGTGTCGCGGTGGTCGGCTCCCGGGCCCGTACCCTGGGGTCACTCTTGAAAAAGGGGATTGGAACTTGGATAGAGATAAAAATAAAGTAAATAGTTTGTGACGCCACCTGTGGTACCTAGTAAGGATTACCAGCGCTGCTGCAGACCTCCGGGGGGTGATGGGATGGCAGCTGGGATGTTTCTGCTCCCCATAGGCGGAGCGGGCCCCCGGGGCAGTGTGAAGTTTGATGGTGGGTGGTGATGCTGGGGCTTGTAGTGCAGGCGGGATAGCGCTGCAGGAGTAACTGACAGAGACAGGGGATTTGCTTCAATACCTTTACTGGTGCGGATGTCAGGTACGGTCCAGGGTACTCAGTAGGATGGGTGCACTTAAGGACTTCTCCCCAGTGAGTGGGTATAAGGCCTCCTGGTCCGTGTCTGCCTCTCTGTATGCTCCTGGCCAGCCTGCAACTGGGCCTAGCTTATGTGCCGTGCTGTTCCTTCACCTGTCGCTCGTTAGTAGGACCTTCTGCTGGCAACCACTATCCCTGGGTGCCGGGGCCTTCATGGTTCCTTGTCCTGTAATGGGTCTAGCTTCAGGTCGGCCAGGGACTTGTAGTTCTCCTGGAATGCCGGTGATCCCTACTGGGTATAAAGGGACCCTGTAGGCGCGGACCCGGTGTCCGGTTTGTATATCGGGGTGAGCCTATGATGCTCCTCTAACCCCTCAACTCCTCTCTCCTTTCTCCTCTTGCCTTCGGTGACACTCGGGGCCCTCAGAACTCAGCAGCAGACGTGCTGCGTCTTCGCTGCTCTTAGCGTCAGCATGCTCTCAGACTCTCTAGCTCTGTCTGACTGACTGAACTGCCTCGCTCCACCCTCCATATATATATATCCCTAACGGGCTCCCTCTGGTGGTGTGAGGTGGAATGGTGGAGGTGTTTGTATGTAATAAGGGCCTCTTGTGGAGAAGTCCATCCATGCACCCTTGGTCCTGTGGTGAACAGCAGGGTGCCACACACACACACAGTGCGCAGACATGCACACACATACAGTACGCAGACATGCACACACATGCAGTATGCAGACATGCTCACACATGCAGTATGCAGACATGCACACATATACAGTACGCAGACATGCACACACATGCAGTACGCAGACATGCACACACATACAGTACGCAGACATGCACACACATACAGTACGCAGACATGCACACACATACAGTACGCAGATGACTCGCTCCCTGGGACGTGGGGCACCCGGAACCGGGCTTCAGTGCAATGTTGGGGGTAGTAGTGGCAACCCGATCCCGTGGCTCAGGGTGGTCAGACCAAATGCTGTGGCAGTCTATTTGTAGGGTTTTGAATGTCCGACTACGCCACCCGTGGATTGCGGTCAGGGATGAACGCCGCTGCAAGGCAGACCGCTGAGGCTGATGTTGGTATGAAGCACAGGGATAGGATAACTCCCCACGGGAAGAGTGTAGCCTCAGGGCAGTGTAATAGGATGCTGGGGGTGATGGTGCAGGCCGCAATAATAAGGGTTCAGAGTCTGCTTCAAACAGTCCAGGGTCTTTATTGTAGCTAGTACTAATGACCCAACAGGAGTACAGGGTAGGAATGGGCCTGGGTGTCTGAGAGCATTCGGGCGAGCCCCACTGGTCAGGGTGAGTGGGTAGGCCTACCGTTCTCTCTCTGCCCTTGCTGACTATCCCCCTTTTCGTGGTGTGATAGCCCATGTCCCTGAGCTGGCCGTGTACTACGCCTGTATGGCTTGCGACTCGGGCCTTAGGTACCTGTTGCTTCTCCGTGCTGTACCGGTCCCTCTGTGTGGTGGAGCCTCCAGGCTTCTCAGGCTAAGGGACCTAAAATCCCTCGCAGGTCGGTTATCTGCTGCCGGGCTTGCAACCCTGACAGCCTCGGACCCCAGTGTCCGGTTGTGTAGTTCTCTCTCAGCCAGGACCGGCTCTCATCGCCTCTGTCCCTGGCTTGCTGTTCCTCCTCTGCCTCCCGGACTCCTCAGCTGCTGCTGACCTGTACCTTTCCTCTGGGAACCCTTCTGTATGCTTCAGAAGTGGGTCCTGGTCTACCTAACCCTGCCCTCAGTTCCAGCTTTTATAGGGGCAGCCTGCTCCCCCCACTGGCCTGGGACAGGAGGTGCTGCATGCTAATGGTCCCTGACCAGGGAACCTCCCTCCTGCTCTCAGACACAGCCTTTAATATTTGTGGCATCCAGGCCTGGGGTGACACATTCCCCTCTAGTAAATTTTAGTACTCCGGGACTAAACAAGAAACACAAATACAGGGTATAAATGCATGACCATAAACACAACAGGGAAAGAAATAACAAACAACGCCACATATTGAGTTCTTTAGGTCACAGTATGGTCTGTGACCGGATGTCCATTTCACCCAATAAGGCGAAGTTTTTGAGCGATGTGGGGACCTGTCCCTATAACCCCCAAGTTCCTGGCCTTGGGCGTGGCGGCAAGGCTAAGCTACCTACTTTGGACCACAAGAGGGCCACGCCGGACAGGTTTTTCCTCCGTGGTCGTCTTCGAAAGAGGGCACCAAGTGCAATTATCTACATGGCAGTTCCGGTTATTCACTGTCCATAACCTGTCAGTCCATTGCATCTAGGAAAACTGGAGAAACATTATTAATAACCAGGGTACAAACATAACACATTATATATATACATTATACATTTAGATCTTCCAGCGAGCTGGTATTTGACCTCTAGTGCTCCGGGTTGACCTCCGTAACCCACTGTCTGGTGGTGGTCTAACTTGGCTTTCCCCACTAGTATTAAGGGTACAGCTACTAGCTGGGTTTACAGGCAGGGCAGGCAGCTGTCTGCGGGTCCTTTGGCTTACCGCAGGCATGGCAGGCTCACTGTCAGCAGAGGATTGACTCTCCTGGGCTGCTGGCATGGGTTCTTCTGCCTCTGGGGCTGCTTGTTCTTCTAGTTATTCCTGCTCTCCTGTAGGCTCCTGCTGGGTAGGTTGAAGGAAGTGTAGGACGGGTACCACTATGACATTGTTTATTCGAGTCCAGGTGCGGGGGAACTCTCCGAGAACTGTGCTGATCATTTCTTCCTTGTCCTCTGCGGGTTCAAGGTCATCTTGATCTTCTCTTGGACTCTGCAGTTGCTCGGGGCACCTTTTTAGGTGGTCTCTGGAGACGGTGCTAGTGGCTTCTCCTCCATCCTTGGTAATCACACATACCTTCGGGTTGTTGTGGTCGGACTGCAGTACTGTGTACGGTTCTCTCTCCCACTGGTCGTCCAGCTTGTGAAGCCTTCTCTTCCGCTTCAGGACCTGCTCACCAGGTTCCAGGGGACCAGCAGGGACGTGTTGGTTGAAGAGCCTCTCTTGCTTTTCTCTCGCTTGAGCCAGACTCCTCTCCACACTCTCCTGTACCTTCTTGTACTGTAGCCGCCATTCCGTATCCCAGTCCGCGTCTGGGGAGGTGTCCTCGGGTGTCAGGACTCCCATCTCCTGGTTTATTGGCAGCTTACCTGGTCTTGCGCGCATCAGGTAAGCCGGTGTGCAATTTGTAGCATTCACCGGGATATGGTTGTACAAGTCAGTCAGGTCTGGCAGCTTCTCCGGCCACAGGCTGCGTTCTTCCAGGGGCAACGTCTTGAGGAGATCAATGACGATATTGTTCATTTTCTCACACAGCCCGTTGGTTTGCTGGTGGTACGGCGTTGTCCGAATCTTCCTACAGCCGTAGAGGTTGCAGAACTCCTGGAAGACTTCTGCCTCAAACGCTGGACCTTGATCTGTCAAGACCTGTTCCGGATACCCGTGTGGACGGCAGAAGTGTTGCTGGAAGGCTCTGGCCGCTGTTTGGGCTGTCAGGTCTTTAACAGGAACCACCACCAGGAACCAGGAGTAATGGTCCACAATTGTCAGGGCATAGACGTAGCCCGACCGACTTGGAGCCAATTTCACATGGTCCAGAGCTACCAGCTCCAGAGGCTGCCTGGTGACGATGGGCCTCAAGGGTGTCTGCTGGCTGGTATGGTCCTTCCTTCTGAGGTGACATGGGCCGCAGTCCCTGCTCCACTTCTCTATGGCCCTTCTCATACCGACCCAGTAGAACCGCTCTCTCAGTAGGAACTCCAGTTTCTTCCACCCAAAGTGTCCCGCTCTGTCATGGTAGGCCTCCAGGACCATTGCTGCATCTTGCCTTGGGACCACTACCTGCCAGGTCAGCTCGTGCGTCCGGTGGTTGACAAGCCTTCTGCACAGCTTGCCCTCGTAGAGGAATAGCCTGCTTTTCTCCTTCCATAACTGCTTGGCTTACTCTGGAGCGTCCGGGCCAGGGCTAGCGTCTACCTGGGTTAATAGGTCTTTCACCAGGCGAATTGCAGGGTCACTATCTTGCGTTTCAGCCCAGCCGTGGTGAGGTAAGGGGTTGAACATGACGGTGGTTAGGTCTTTGTCTCTCACCCGGTGAGAATACTGAGTGGCCCCATACCGGTGGAACGCAGGGAGCTCTACTTCCTCCAGCTCTTCCGAGTCCTCTTCTCCTTCGGGTAGGTGAGGCATTCTTGATAGGGCGTCTGCATTGGCGTTGGTCCTGCCTGCCCGGTATTTGATTGTGTAGTCATAATTAGATAGCCGGGCCATCCACCGCTGTTCTAGGGCACCTAGTCTTGCATTGTCCAGGTGTGTCAGCGGGTTGTTGTCCGTGTACACAGTGAACTTTGCGGAAGCCAGGTAATGCTTAAACCGTTCTGTGACGGCCCACACCACTGCCAAGAATTCTAGCTTGAAGGAGCTGTTATTCTCCGGGTTCCTTTCAGTGGGCCTCAGCTTCCGGCTGGTGTACGCGATCACCCTTTCTCTGCCCTGTTGGTTCTGTGACAGTACGGCTCCCAGCCCCACATTACTGGCGTCTGTTTGGAGGATAAAAGGCTGACCATAATCGGGGTAGGCCAGGATCTCATTCCCCGTTAGGGCCATCTTCAACTGGCGGAAGGACTCCTCTTCTGGCTTGTCCCACTTGAAGGGTGGCTTTTGACTTCTTGTCTTGGATTGCCCTATCAGGAGGTCCTGCATAGGGGCTGCCATCTTAGTGATCCCGGGGATGAACCTTCGGTAGTAGCCTACCAACCCGAGGAACTGCCTCACTTCTTGAATGTTTGAGGGGCTTGGCCAGCTTTTAATTACTGTGACCTTGTCGGGGTATACTCCCTCTGCACTCACCACGTGTCCTAGGTACTGGACCTTCGGTTTCAACAGGTGACACTTTGAGGGTTTCACCTTCAGGCCATAGCCTGCCAGGGCTTCGAACACCTCGGCCAGGTGCTTTAGATGGTCCTCGTAAGTCTTCGAATAGACAATCATGTCGTCCAGGTAAAGTAGGACCGTCTCGAAGTTTCGGTGCCCTAGACAGCATTCCATCAGCCTCTGGAAGGTCCCTGGTGCGTTGCAGAGCCCGAAGGGCATACAGTTGAATTCGCTCAATCCCATCGGGGTGGTGAAGGCGGTCTTCTCCTTGTCAGCCTCTGCCACAGGAACCTGCCAGTACCCGCTAGTAAGGTCCAAAGTAGAGAAGAAATTAGCTAATTTTAGAGCTACTAAAGACTCCTCTATCCTAGGTAACGGGTACGCGTCTTTATGGGTGATACGATTGATTTGTCTATAGTCCATGCACATTCTCATGGTACTGTCTTTCTTTTTTACTAGAACCAAGGGGGCTGCCCAGGGGCTACAGCTATCTCTAATGATCCCAGCTTCTTTCATTTCTCTCAGCATGCCCTTTGCGTTCTGATAATGTGCAGGGTGTACAGGTCTGTGTCTCTCTTTTATTGGTGGGTGGCTCCCCGTGGGGATGTGGTGTTCTACTTCCTTTACTCGGCCGAAGTCTAGCGGGTGCTTACTAAAAATTCTCTCGTACTCCTGAACCACCCGGTAGACTCCTTGTTTTTGGTGCAAGGGAGTGGAGTCAGCACCCACATGGAGTTTCTGGCACCAGTCCTCCTTGTGTTTCTGGGAGCCATTATCCTCCACCGGGGGAGATGGAGGCAAGGGTTCCACGACCCTGATAGCATTGTGTTAGACGGCAGACAATTTGGCTAGTGTAGCGTACCGGGGCAAGTGTACTTCCCTTTCCCCGATGTTTAAGATCTGGACGGGCACCCTTCCATGGCGGACATCAACCACCCCCCTAGCTGTCAAAATGGTGGGCCTGCTGTCTGAGTACACGGGTTCTACCATGGCTTGGTAGTCTCTCCCTCTTAACACGATTGCAGTCCGACACCAGATCATCATTTCACTTTTGGGAAGCATGGCAATGGGGAATGGGTCGCTCATCCTCACGCTACCGATCTCACCACCAGACAGTTATACCTGTTGCCGTCTCATCAGGGCTCTTATCTCTTTCTGGAGGACCCTCTGTTGGCTGGAGCTCGCATTCATCACCAACTGCTGCAAAATCACAATTACTTCTGAAAGACAGTTTTCAATCACATTAGTACCCAAGGTTATTTTAGGGTGACTTTCACGACGGTCAATGTCCACAATGATCACTCCCTGTGCCGGCAGTTCCACCTTACCAATCTTGATGGTCATCTCTCTGAACCCCACCTGCGGCACGGGTTGGCCATTGCTAGCGATGATGCTTAAGTCATCGTCTGGATAACGGGTTATATCCGCGTCACTCCAGTACCGCTTGAAAAGTACGTAGGGGATGGTAGTCACTTGGGACCCGGTGTCCAGCAGTGCACTCATGGGGATACCGTCCAGCACTATGGGTAAAACCGGGCGTCCCCCCACGTACTTATCACGCCAATTAGACAGGCCTGATGGTGGGAAACTTATTTTTAAGGTACGTGTACAGTCTTTTTCAGGCACTCAATGCCCGTTTGTGGTGGGTTGGTCACAATCCTGCCGACTACGCCAAAGCTGACTCACCCCCTGGGCCGTGGGGCACCCGGAACAGGGCTTCAGTGCAATGTTGGGGATAGTAGTGGCAACCCGATCCCGTGGCTCAGGGTGGTCAGACCAAATGCTGTGGCAGTCTATTTGTAGGGTTTTGAATGTCCGACTACGCCACCCGTGGATTGCGGTCAGGGATGAACGCTGCTGCAAGGCAGAGAGCTGAGGCTGATGTTGGTATGCAGCACAGGGATAGGATAACTCCCCACGGGAAGAGTGTAGCCTCAGGGCAGTGTAATAGGATGCTGGGGGTGATGGTTCAGGCCGCAATAATAAGGGTTCAGAGTCTGCTTCAAACAGTCCAGGGTCTTTATTGTAGCTAGTACTAATGACCCAACAGGAGTACAGGGTAGGAATGGGCCTGGCTGTCTGAGAGCATTCGGCCGAGCCCCTCTGGTCAGGGTGAGTGGGTAGGCCTACCGTTCTCTCTCTGCCCTTGCTGACTATCCCCCTTTTCGTGGTGTGATAGCCCACGTCCCTGAGCTGGCCGTGTACTACGCCTGTATCGCTTGCGACTCGGGCCTTAGGTACCTGTTACTTCTCCGTGCTGTACCGGTCCCTCTGTGTGGCGGAGCCTCCAGGCTTCTCAGGCCAAGGGACCTAAAATCCCTCGCAGGTCGGTTATCTGCTGCCGGGCTTGCAACCCTGACAGCCTCAGACCCCAGTGTCCGGTTGTGTAGTTCTCTCTCAGCCAGGACCGGCTCTCATCGCCTCTGTCCCTGGCTTGCTGTTCCTCCTCTGCCTCCCGGACTCCTCAGCTGCTGCTGACCTGTACCTTTCCTCTGGGAACCCTTCTGGATGCTTCAGAAGTGGGTCCTGGTCTCCCTAACCCTGCCCTCAGTTCCAGCTTTTACAGGGGCAGCCTGCTCCCCCCACTGGCCTGGGACAGGAGGTGCTGCGTGCTAATGGTCCCTGACCAGGGAACCTCCCTCCTGCTCTCAGACACAGCCTTTAATATTTGTGGCATCCAGGCATGCACACACATACAGTACGCAGACATGCACCCACATACAGTACGCGGACATGCGCACACAAACAATACGCAGACATACACAGATTTGAAGACAAATTCACAAAAACACATATAATAACCCCCCCTACTCTGGAACTCTCTACCCCAACACATCTTACTATTGTCTACCATGGAAGCCTTCAAAAGAAACCTGAAGACCCACCTCTTCCGACAAGCCCACAACCTGCAGTAACCCTCGCTCCACCATATCGCTGCACGACCAGCTCCACCCTCACCTACTGTATCCTCACCCATCCCTTGTACAGTAGATTGTGAGCCCTCACGGGCAGGGTCCTCTCTCTTCCTGTACCAGTCGCTGACTCGTTTTGTTAAGATTATGTAATTGTTTTTGCTATGTATATCCCTATCACATGTAAAGAGCCATGGAATAAATGGTGCTATAATAATAATAAATAATAATAGTAAACAATTATAAATATATACACTGCCATACACACTGACATACATAGACATACACATCATGCATGCACACACACACATACATATACTTTTTTTTAATATGGTGACTCTGCAACAAGCCTTGCTCCCCTCCCCCCAGCTTGTGTCACATCCAGCTCCTCTGGCATGAGGCTGTGGAGGGCGCGCTGCTTTATTGCCGTCACTTAAATAGACATGGCCTCGCGCAGTGCACTGTGCGGCTTTGTCTGCTAGTAATGACGTAGCTGGTTTGGCACTGAACCTTTCATTTGCTTGTGCGTCGCCCTGGCTGTGTCATTACTAGCAGACACAGCCGCACAGTTAACTGCGTGCGGCAATCTTTGTTTAACAGCAATCAAGCAGCGCCGGTGGCCCTGCACAGCTGCTGGGGAGCAGTCCGGGCCCCGACGATGAGTGGCCCTCCCCCTTTGTCCGGGGCCCCGGCACTTGCCCGGGTGCTGACGCCAGCCCTGAACACACACACCTCTGGAAAATACACACAGACACACACTGCCCCTCTGAATAAATGAATAAAGCAGCCCCCCATCACACTGCCTCTAGTCAAACTCCTGCTGGAGCTCTAACCAATTCCCCACGTACAGCGTGCTGTCTCTGCTCCTCTGCGGCCCCGGCGCAGGCAACAGTGTGATGAGGTTAGTAGCTGGATGACGTCATCACACTGCTGCACGTCGGACACGGGGCTGACAGGTGCTCCTCTGCATCAGTCCCTGAGCAGCACTGTTCAAATGTATTCACGTCTAGAAGACGCAAATGCATTTGAACATGGGAGCAGAGCGGCGTGCGTGCCCACAGAGAGCGCTCCAAGTGCCACCTCTGGCACGCGTGCCATAGGTTCGCCATCGGTGGCCTAGGAGATAGCTATAGCAATAGATGTGATATGTGCATACAGTGGCCGCTAAAATGTCCAAGCTACGCACATAGCATATTACCGCTCTCAATGCTCCTTTTTAATAATTTACTGCACCTGTGGTTGCTGTGGTGGTTAAAACATATGTACTTTGGCCCCACCAAGGAAATAAATTCTGGGGTCAACCTTCGATTAACATAAAAAAAATGCAGAGCTATTTTAGTCAAGCAAGAAAATTGTATTTGTCTTTCTGCAATGCAACCATTTATTAGTAAATTGGCTAAAAAATATTTCATATATGTGTTTCTATGTATGATACACATACAAAATGTATGATAGGCGGGACCCACATCTATCATCAACACAAAGATCCACCATCACCTATTAGTCTTGATGAGGAGGATCCATCTGAGATGTGGAATGGAGAATGGGAAAGTCCGGGTGGTGATGAGGACTGAATGTTGTGTCGTGCAATTGGCCAAATATGTCGGTGAAGCTTTTAGAGAAATTGCGCCTGGGGTAAAATAGTAAAGTTGCCTCTGTTGTGCTTCCACGGTTCTCCTAAATCCACATTTCTAATGCCGAACTGCTCAGTTAGTTGAAAAGTCGTCACACTTCAGCTGGTGGGTCTCTAATAAATCTTGAAATCTAAAAGGGTTACCTCCGGTTAGAGGTCAACTCTGCCACTGATCCTACGATCCAAAACACCTGCCAAGACTCATCCATGATCGACAGGTATTGATCACGAGTCCTATTCATAAGACATGCACACTTTACCTGCAGCTTGTGCATGCATCTTGGCAGATGGCTGAAGTTTCAACATCATCGGCTGATGCAGAAGTCAGCGACTCCAGATAACCCCTTTAAGTTGACCATACAATGTCCAAGTTGAATCACGTCCAGACTTGCACATTGTATAGCAGTTCCCCCAACCTGTGGCTTTCCGGCTGATGCAAAGCTACTATTCCCAGTATACCCTGAAAGCTGGAGACTGGTGGGTTTGGAATCACTGGTTTATAGGATCATATCAAGAAATGATGCAATATCTACTGGTGGAGCAAACAGAAGTCATTACCTTGTTATTTACTCAGTCTGTGTCATGATTAGGTTTATTAGCCACATTACTTAGCTATTACCAGCCAAGGTAATAGTCTTAGAAACATTTATCTTCCTTCTGTTCCAGAACACAATAAGCCTAATAAATTAATTACTGGTTAAAGTTCAAGGCAACATACAAAGCTACTCCATTCATTAACTGGTACTTCTTTGTGTTGACTTTCTCCTGAGACTTTCAGGCTCTCAGGATGTAAATGGTGGAACCACCAGACTCATTCATGCCATCAAGAAATCATGAATTAAAGCTGGCCATATACATCGGATAGACTTTGGCCAAAAGCTCATTCAGCTATAGACTCTCACCTCTGGTCAAGTGACCATGCATAGGTTCTAAATGGGGAAAGGTTGGCACTGGTCTAAGGCAGTGGTTTATCAAGCCATGAGAACTCGATTATTGGGCATGTTGAAATCTCATATCTGCAGTCCAGGGAAAGTCAAGATGGTAGAGAGGGGAAAATTGATTCAGAACAAAACAAATTTGCTACAAATTATGCAAAAATTACAGAAATTTTTGTAATTTGATTTGCTTGAATCTTGCAAAATGGCGGCCCTTCTTTTGAGGGCCAGAAAGGTGTATAAGAATAATGAAATATTAGACTAACTTTGTCCCTCAAATGTCCTGCTACAGCAGGTCCCTGCCTGTCCTCTACTTGCTCTCTCTAGACATGCGGGACTGGCAACTAGGTCTTACTCATGTCCGACGCTGACTGGGCCCCATGCATGACATTGACATCTATGACATACACCGTCTCATGGTCACATGGGGTGAAGTCAGCAAAAATAATCAAATGCATATGGAAACCTCTAGAGTGGAAAATATAGAGAGAAATATGCAATGGTCAGAGGCTTCAAGCAGGGCCGGCTGCAGGTTTTTGTGGGCCCCGGGCGAAAGAGTCTCATTGGGCCCCTTTAACACATACCACAATTCATGATGCACAGATATCGCAGAGAAATATATATATAGTACAATGCAAAGATTTCACTTCTTACATTACATGACCAATATCTATTGTAAATTCCACAACAGCTCAGAAACCGGTGAATCGCTCCATATAGAATACTGGCCCCCATATAACGCTCCATACAGGATACTGGCCCCCATATAACACTCCATACAGTATACTGGCCCCCATATAACGCTCCATACAGGATACTGGCCCCCATATAACGCTCCATACTGGATACTGGCCTCCATATAACGCTCCATGCAGGATACTGGCCCCCATATAATGCTCCATACAGAATACTGGCCCCCATATAACGCTCCATGCAGGCTGTGCCCCCACATAATGCTCCATGCAGGCTGTTCCCCCCACATAATGCCTCATGCAGGCTGTTCCCCTCACATAATGCCTCAAGCAGGCTGTTCCCCCGACATAATGCCTCACACAGGCTGTTCCCCCCACATAATGCCCCATGCAGGCTGTTCCCCCCATATAATGCCCCATGTAGGATGTCACCCTCCCTTATAATGCCCCATGCAGGATGTCACAACCCCCTCCCTTATAATGCCCCATGCAGGATGTCACACCCCCTCCCTTATAATGCCCCATGCAGGATGTCACCCCCCTCCCTTATAATGCCCCATGCAGGATGTCACCCCCACCTCGCTTATAATGCCCCATGCAGGATTTCACACACACCCTTCCCTTATAATGCCCCATGCAGGATGTCACCCCCCCTCCCTTATGATGCCCCATGCAGGATGTCACACACCCCCCTCCCTTATAATGCCCCATGCATGATGTCACACCCCCCACTCGCTTAAAAATGCCCCATGCAGGATGTCACACACCCCCCTCTCTTATAATGTCCCATGCAGGATGTCACACCCCCCTTCCCTTATAATGCCCCATGCAGGATGTCACCCCCCCTCCCTTATAATGCCCCGTGCAGGATGTCACCCCCCCATTATAATGCCCCATGCAGGATGTCATCCCCCCCATTATAATGCCCCATGCAGGATGTCACACCCCCCCTCCCATATAATGCCCCATGCAGGATGTCACAATGTGGCGCCCCTGAGGGTTCAGTCGCCACAGGGGTACTGCACCTCAGAACGAGGTGTGGTATCTCCTCTCCCAGGTAAGGATGGAGTACTACACAGGACCCCAACCACACACTCAACACCACACCACTCCAGTTCTGTAGGGGGCCTGAAGCACCATAGTGCTGCCCCGGGCCTGAATGGAGGAGTTGGGGGGAACCAAAGCGAGGGGGAACCACATAGTGAGTGAGGGTGGAGGAAGCATTTACCTAAGCACTTTACTAGAATTCTATATAACTGCAGGCCATTTTAATAACAAGGTCTTTGGTCGAGGGTCTTTGGGACGGCAGGTCAGCACAAGGCTGCATCCGACTGAGGGTCCACGGTTCCCGGTCTCAGGCCTCGAGACGGGGGGTCGGGGCAGAGTTATAACCGGCTCTGTCCCCGGTCAGGGTCCAAGCAGTCGCCACCTGCATACCTTATTCTGGCCCAGCCAGAGAGACCCTGCCGCAAGAGGGGGTACCGGTCCCCGATTATCTGACTTTGCACTTTACGTCTCTGTCGGAAAAGTCCGGAGGCTTATGTGGATCCCAGGGGGATATGGACGGAGGGGAGTCGCCACCTGTATGCCCTAATCTGAGTTTATCCAGAGGTACCCGGCCTTACGCCACGTTCTCACCACAAGTCACCAAAAAGGGCACCCAGTCGGTCCGTGAACTACACGTTACCCACAAGGGACATCGCAGTACCTGTACGGGACTCAATGGGGGACACAAGGCGGGAGAAGTTGAAGCAGAGAGGAACACACTAGAGCGGGGTCCTGAGAAGTGCTCCTGTACTACCTGGAGTGTGCTGAACCCCACCCTGGTGGCCACAGCTCGCCGTGTGACAGCAGAGAGAAGCTCTGAGCTGACTACACACCAAAGTGAGTAAAGACTTGGATGACATCAACTACCGCCTCTGTCTGTTCTTTCCTCTGCATCACTGCACCCGCCGACGCTCTATTCTACACCCTCTCTACACTGCCCTGAAGCCCGGCTCCACCTGTGGGGAGCCGCACCAACTAAGCTGCCTGAACATCAGCCTCAGAGGACTGTCGCAGCGCTGGTGATCCTCACCAGACACCACAAGTGGCGTCACGAACATTCCCTATCCCATATAACTTTCCCCTTTTTTTAAGAGTGACCCTAGGGTACGGGCCCGGGAGCCGACTACCGTGACATCCCCAAAAACCAGGCAACAAGGCCCTGGCACCGAGTCGTCCCCATCCCCTGGACGCGTCAACACCCCCCTCCCATATAATGCCCAATGCAGGATGTCACCCCCCCTCCCTTATAATGCCCCATGAAGGATGTCACACACCCCCTCCCATATAATACCCCATGCAGAGATGTCACCACCCCCCCTCCCTTATAATGCCACATGCAGGATGTCACCCCCCCTCCCTTATAATGCCCCATGAAGGATGTCACACACCCCCCTACCTTATAATGCCCCAAGCAGGATGTCACCCCCCCTTCCTTATTATGCCCCTTGCAGGATGTCACCCCCCATCCCTTATAATGCCCCATACAGGATGTCACACACACCCCTTCCCCTATAATGCCCCATGCAGGATGTCACCCCCCCTTATAATGCCCCATGCAGAATGTCACACCCCCCCTCCCATATAATGCCCCATGCAGGATGTCACCCCCCCTACCTTATAATGCCCAATACAGGATGTCACACCCCCCTCCCTTATAATGCCCCATGAAGGATGTCACCCCCCCTCCCATATAATGCCCCATGCAGGATGTCACCCCGCCTCCCTTATAATGCCCCATGCAGGATGTCACCCCCCTCACTTATAATGCCCCATGAAGGATGTCACACAACCCGATACCTTATAACGCCCCATGCAGGATGTCACCCCCCCTTATATGGCGCCATGCAGGATGTCACACACACCCCCTCCCTTATAATGCACCATGCAGGATGTCACAACCCCCCTCCTTTATTATGCCCCATGCAGGATGTCACCCGCCCTCCCTTATAATGCACCATGCAGGATGTCACACACACCCCCTCCCCTATAATGCTACATGCAGGATGTGACACACCCCCTTATAATGCCCCATGAAGGATGTCACACCAACCCTCCCATATAATGCCCCATGCAGGATGTCACACACCCCCTCCCTTATAATGCCCAATGCAGGATATCACCCCCTCCCTTATAATGCCCCATGAAGGATATCACACCCCCCATCCCATATAATGCCCCATGCAGGATGTCACAACCCCTCCATTATAATGCCCCATGCAGGATGTCACCCCCCTCCCTTATAATGCCCCATGAAGGATGTCACACACACCCCTACCTTATAGTGCCCAATACAGAATGTCACACCCCCCCTTATATGGCGCCATGCAGGATGTCACACACACCCCCTCCCTTATAATGCCCCATGCAGGATGTCACCCCCCTCCCTTATTATGCCCCATGCAGGATGTCATCCCCCCCCTCCCTTATAATGCCCCATGCAGAATTTCACACACCCCCTCCCTTATTATGCCCCATGCAGGATGTCACCCCCCCCCCCGTTTATAATGCCCAATGCAGGATGTCACCACTCCTCCCTTATTATGCCCCGTGCAGGATGTCACCCCCCCTTATAATGCCCCATGCAGGATGTCACCCCCCCTTATTATGCCACATGCAGGATGTCACCCCCCCTCCCTTACAATGCCCCATGCAGGATGTCACACCCCCCCTCCCCTATAATGCCCAATGCAGGATGTCACCCCCCCTCATAATGCCCCATGCAGGATGTCACACCCCCCTCCCATATAATGCCCCATGCAGGATGTCACCCCCCCTCCCTTATAATGCCCCATGAAGGATGTCACACCCCCCTCCCATATAATGCCCCATGCAGGATGTCACACCCCCCCTTATCATGCCCCATGCAGGATGTCACCCCACCCTCACTTATAATGCCCCATGAAGGATGTCACACACCTCCCTACCTTATAGTGCCCCATGCAGGATGTCACACCCCCTCCCTTACAATGCCCCATGCAGGATGTCACCCCACCTCCCTTATAATGCCCCATGCAGGATGTCACACACCTCCCTCTCCCTTATAATGCCCTATGCAAGACGTCACTCCCCCTCCCTTATAATGCCCCATGCAGGATGTCACACCCCCTCTCCCCTATAATGCCCCATGCAGGATGTCACACCCCCCCTTATAATGCCACTTGCAGGATGTCACCCCCCCTCCCTTATGATGCCATATGCAGGATGTCACCCCCCTCCCTTATAATGCCCCATTCAGGATGTCACACACACCCCCTCCCTCATAATGCCCAATGCAGGATGTCACACAACCCCCCTTATAATGCCCCATGCAGTATGTCACCCCCCTCTCTTATAATGCCCCATGCAGGATGTCACACCCCCCCTCCCTTATAATGCCCCAAGCAGGATGTCACCCCCCTCCCTTATAATGGCCCATGCAGGATGTCACACACACACCCTCCCTTATAATGCCCCATGCAGGATGTCACCCCACCTCCCTTATAATGCCCCATGCAGGATGTCACACACCTCCACCTCCCTTATAATGCCACATGCAAGATGTCACTCCAACTCCCTTATAATGCCCCATGCAGGATGTCACCCCCCCTCCCTTATAATGCCACATGCAGGATGTCACCCCCCTCCCTTATAATGCCCCATGCAGGATGTGACACACACCCCCTCCCTTATAATGCCCCATGCAGGATGTCAACCCCCTCCCTTATAATGCCCCATGCAGGATGTCACCCCCCCTCACTTATAATGCCCCATGCAGGATGTCACACCCCCCCTTATATGGCGCCATGCAGGATGTCACACACACCCCCTCCCTTATAATGCCCCATGCAGGATGTCACCCCCTTCCTTTATTATGCCCCTTGCAGGATGTCACACCTCTCCTCCCTTATAATGCCCCATGTAGGATGACACCCCCCCTCCCCTATAATGCCACATGCAGGATGCGACACCCCCCTTTTAATGCCCCATGCAGGATGTCACACCCCCCCTCCGATATAATGCCCCATGCAAGATGTCACACACCCCCTCCCTTATAATGCCCAATGCAGGATGTCATCCCCCTCCCTTATAATGCCCCATGAAGGATGTCACACCCCCCATCCCATATAATGCCCCATGCAGGATGTCATCCACCCTCACTTATAATGCCCCATGCAGGATGTCACCCTCCTCTCTTATAATGCCCCATGCAGGATGTCACCCCCCCCTTATAATGCCCCAAGCAGGATGTCACCCCCCTCCCTTATAATGGCCCATGCAGGATTTCACACACACACCCTCCCTTATAATTCCCCATGCAGGATGTCACCCCACCTCCCTTATAATGCCCCATGCAGGATGTCACACACCTCCCCCTCCCTTATAATGCCACATGCAAGATGTCACTCCCCCTCCCTTATAATGCCCCATGCAGGATGTCACCCCCCTCCCTTATAATGCCACATGCAGGATGTCACCCCTCCTCCCTTATAATGCCACATGCAGGATGTCACCCCTCTCCCTTATAATGCCCCATGCAGGATGTCTCACACACCCCCTCCATTATAATACCACATGCAGGATGTCAACCCACTCCCTTATAATGCCCCATGCAGGATGTCACCCCACCCTCACTTATAATGCCCCATGCAGGATGTCACACCCCCCCTTATATGGCGCCATGCAGGATGTCACACACACCCCCTCCCTTATAATGCCCCATGCAGGATGTCACCCCCTTCCTTTTTTATGCCCCTTGCAGGATGTCACACCCCTCCTCCCTTATAATGCCCCATGCAGGATGTCACCCCCCGCTCCCTTATAATGCCCCATGCAGGTTGTCACCCCCCCTCCCTTATAAAGCCCCATGCAGGATGTCACACACCTTTCTCCCTTATAATGCCCCATGCAGGATGTCACCCCCCTCACTTATAATGCCCCATGCAGGATGTCACACACCCCCTCCCTTATAATGCCCAATGCAGGATGTCACCCCCCTCCCTTATAATGCCCCATGCAGGTTGTCACCCCCCCTCCCTTATAATGCCCCATGCAGGATGTCACACACCTCCCCCTCTCTTATAATGCCGCATGCAGGATGTCACCCCCCCTCCCTTATAATGCCCCATGCAGGATGTCACAAACCTCTCCCTCCCTTATAATGCCCCATGCAGGATGTCACCCCCCCTTATAATGCCCCATGCAGGATGTCACCCCCCTTCCCTTATAATGCCCCATGCAGGGTGTCACACACCCCCTCCCTTATAATCCCCCATGCATGATGTCACACACCCTCCCTTATAATGGCCCATGCAGAATGTCACCCCACCTCCCTTATAATGCCCCATGCAGGATGTCACCACCCCCCTCCCTTATAATGCCCTTGCAGGATGTCACACACCTCCCCCTCCCTTATAATGCCCCATGCAGGATGTCACACCCCCCCTCCTTTATAATGCCCAATGCAAGATGTCACACACCCCCTCCCTTATAATGTCCAATGCAGGATGTCATCCCCCTCCCTTATAATGCCCCATGAAGGATGTCACACCCCCCATCCCATATAATGCCCCATGCAGGATGTCATCCACCCTCACTTATAATGCCCCATGCAGGATGTCACCCCCCTCCCTTATAATGCCCCATGAAGGATGGCACACACACCCCTACCTTATAGTGCCCCAAGCAGAATGTCACACCCCCCCTTAAATGGCGCCATGCAGGATGTCACACACACCCCTTCGCTTGTAATGCCCCATGCAGGATGTCACCCCCCTCCCTTATTATGCCCCATGCAGGATTTCACCCCCCTCCCTAATAATGCCCCATGCAGGATGTCACACCCCCTCTCGCTGATAATGCCCCATTGAGGATGTCACGCACCCCCATCCCTTATAAAGCCCCATGCAGGATGTCACACCCCCTCTCCCTTATAATGCCCCATGCAAGATCTCACACACCGCCTCCCTTATAATGCCCCATGCAGGATGTCACCCCCTCCGTCATAATGCCCCATGCAAGATGTCACACACCACCTCCCTTATAACACCGCATGCAGGAAGTCACCCCCCCTTATAATGCCCCATGCAGCATATCACCCCTCCTTATAATGCCCCATGCAGGTTGTCAATACCCCATCCCTTATAATACCCCATGCAGGATGTCACCCCCCCTTATAATGCCCCATGCAAGATGTCACAACCCCCCTCCTTTATAATGCCCCATGCAGGATGTCACACCCCCACCCTTAAAATGCCCCATGCAGGATGTCACCCCCCGCTCCCTTATAATGCCCCATGCAGGTTGTCACCCCCCCTCCCTTATAAAGCCCCATGCAGGATGTCACACACCTTTCTCCCTTATAATGCCCCATGCAGGATGTCACCCCCCTCACTTATAATGCCCCATGCAGGATTTCACACACCCCCTCCCTTATAATGCCCAATGCAGGATGTCACCCCCCTCCCTTATAATGCCCCATGCAGGTTGTCACCCCCCCTCCCTTATAATGCCCCATGCAGGATGTCAAACACCTCCCCCTCTCTTATAATGCCCCATGCAGGATGTCACCCCCCCTCCCTTATAATGCCCCATGCAGGATGTCACAAACCTCTCCCTCCCTTATAATGCCCCATTCAGGATGTCACACACACCCCCTCCCTCATAATGCCCAATGCAGGATGTCACACAACCCCCCTTATAATGCCCCATGCAGTATGTCACCCCCCTCTCTTATAATGCCCCATGCAGGATGTCACACCCCCCCTCCCTTATAATGCCCCAAGCAGGATGTCACCCCCCTCCCTTATAATGGCCCATGCAGGATGTCACACACACACCCTCCCTTATAATGCCCCATGCAGGATGTCACCCCACCTCCTTATAATGCCCCATGCAGGATGTCACCCCCTCCTAATAATGCCCCATGCAGGATGTCAATACCCCCCTCCCTTATAATGCCCCATGCAGGATGTCACCCCCCTTATAATGCCCCATGCAGGATGTCACACCCCCTCCTTTATAATGCCCCATACAGGATGTCACCCCCCCCTTAAAATGCCCCATGCAGGATTTCACCCCCTCCCTTATAATGCCCCATGCAGGTTTTCACCACCCCTCCCTTATAATGCCCCATGCAGGATGTCACCCCCCCTTATAATGCCCCATGCAGGTTGTCACCCCCCCCTCCCTTATAAAGCCCCATGCAGGATGTCACACACCTCCCTCCCTTATAATGCCCCATGCAGAATGTCACCCCCCTCACTTATAATGCCCCATGCAGGATGTCACACACCCCCTCCCATATAATGCCCAATGCAGGATGTCACCCCCCTCCCTTATAATGCCCCATGCAGGTTGTCACCCCCCCTACCTTATAATGCCCAATGCAGGATGTCACCCCCCTCCCTTATAATGCCCCATGCAGGATATCACACACCCCCTCCGATATAATGCCCCATGCAAGATGTCACACACCCCCTCCCTTATAATGCCCAATGCAGGATGTCATCCCCCTCCCTTATAATGCCCCATGAAGGATGTCACACCCCCCATCCCATATAATGCCCCATGCAGGATGTCATCCACCCTCACTTATAATGCCCCATGCAGGATGTCACCCCCCTCTCTTATAATGCCCCATGCAGGATGTCACACCCCCCCTCCCTTATAATGCCCTAAGCAGGATGTCACCCCCCTCCCTTATAATGGCCCATGCAGGATGTTACACACACACCCTCCCTTATAATGCCCCATGCAGGATGTCACCCCACCTCCCTTATAATGCCCCATGCAGGATGTCACACACCTCCCCCTCCCTTATAATGCCACATGCAAGATGTCACTCCCCCTCCCTTATAATGCCCCATGCAGGATGTCACCCCCCCTCCCTTATAATGCCACAAGCAGGATGTCACCCCTCTCCCTTATAATGCCCCATGCAGGATGTCACACACACCCCCTCCCTTATAATGCCGCATGCAGGATGTCAACCCCCTCCCTTATAATGCCCCATGCAGGATGTCACCCCCCTCTCACTTATAATGCCCCATGCAGGATGTCACACCCCCCCTTATATGGCGCCATGCAGGATGTCACACACACCCCCTCCCTTATAATGCCCCATGCAGGATGTCACCCCCTTCCTTTATTATGCCCCTTGCAGGATGTCACACCCCTCCTCCCTTATAATGCCCCATGTAGGATAACACCCCCCCTCCCCTATAATGCCACATGCAGGATGCGACACCCCCCTTTTAATGCCCCATGCAGGATGTCACACCCCCCCTCCGATATAATGCCCCATGCAAGATGTCACACACCCCCTCCCTTGTAATGCCCAATGCAGGATGTCATCTCCCTCCCTTATAATGCCCCATGAAGGATGTCACACCCCCCATCCCATATAATGCCCCATGCAGGATGTCATCCACCCTCACTTATAATGCCCCATGCAGGATGTCACCCCCCCACCCTTAAAATGCCCCATGCAGGATGCCACCCCCCGCTCCTTTATAATGCCCCATGGAGGTTGTCACCCCCCCTCCCTTATAAAGCCCCATGCAGGATGTCACACACCTTTCTCCCTTATAATGCCCCATGCAGGATGTCACCCCCCTCACTTATAATGCCCCATGCAGGATGTCACACACCTCCTCCCTTATAATGCCCAATGCAGGATGTCACCCCCCTCCCTTATAATGCCCCATGCAGGTTGTCACCCCCCCTCCCTTATAATGCCCCATGCAGGATGTCACACACCTCCCCCTCTCTTATAATGCCCCATGCAGGATGTCACCCCCCCTCCCTTATAATGCCCCATGCAGGATGTCAGAAACCTCTCCCTCCCTTATAATGCCCCATGCAGGATGTCACCCCCCCTTATAATGCCCCATGCAGGATGTCACCCCCCTTCCCTTATAATGCCCCATGCAGGGTGTCACACACCCCGTCCCTTATAATGGCCCATGCAGAATGTCACCCCACCTCCCTTATAATTCCCCATGCAGGATGTCACCACCCCCCCTCCCTTATAATGCCCTTGCAGGATGTCACACACCTCCCCCTCCCTTATAATGCCCCATGCAGGATGTCACCCCCCCCTCCTTTATAATGCCCCATGCAAGATGTCACAAACCCCCTCCCTTATAATGTCCAATGCAGGATGTCATCCCCCTCCCTTATAATGCCCCATGAAGGATGTCACACCCCCCATCCCATATAATGCCCCATGCAGGATGTCATCCACCCTCACTTATAATGCCCCATGCAGGATGTGACCCCCCTCCCTTATAATGCCCCATGAAGGATGGCACACACACCCCTACCTTTTAGTGCCCCAAGCAGAATGTCACACCCCCCCTTAAATGGCGCCATGCAGGATGACACACACACCCCTTCCCTTATAATGCCCCATGCAGGATGTCACCCCCCTCCCTTATTATGCCCCATGCAGGATTTCACCCCCCTCCCTAATAATGCCCCATGCAGGATGTCACACCCCCTCTCGCTGATAATGCCCCATTGAGGATGTCACGCACCCCCATCCCTTATAAAGCCCCATGCAGGATGTCACACCCCCTCTTCCTTATAATGCCCCATGCAAGATCTCACACACCGCCTCCCTTATAATGCCCCATGCAGGATGTCACCCCCTCCCTTATAATGCCCCATGCAAGATGTCACACACCCCCTCCCTTATAACGCCACATGCAGGAAGTCACCCCCCCTTATAATGCCCCATGCAGCATATCACCCCTCCTTATAATGCCCCATGCAGGTTGTCAATACCCCATCCCTTATAATACACCATGCAGGATGTCACCGCCCCTTATAATGCCCCATGCAAGATGTCACACCCCCCCCCTTTATAATGCCCCATGCAGGATGTCACACCCCCACCCTTAAAATGCCCCATGCAGGATGTCACCCCCGGCTCCCTTATAATGCCCCATGCAGGTTGTCACCCCCCCCTCCCTTATAAAGCCCCATGCAGGATGTCACACACCTTTCTCCCTTATAATGCCCCATGCAGGATGTCACCCCCCTCACTTATAATGCCCCATGCAGGATGTCACACACCCCCTCCCTTATAATGCCCAATGCAGGATGTCACCCCCCTCCCTTATAATGCCCCATGCAGGTTGTCACCCCCCCTCCCTTATAATGCCCCATGCAGGATGTCACACACCTCCCCCTCTCTTATAATGCCCCATGCAAGATGTCACCCCCCCTCCCTTATAATGCCCCATGCAGGATGTCACAAACCTCTCCCTCCCTTATAATGCCCCATGCAGGATGTCACCCCCCCTTATAATGGCCCATGCAGGATGTCACCCCCCTTCCCTTATAATGCCCCATGCAGGGTGTCACACACCCCCTCCCTTATAATGCCCCATGCAGGATGTCACACACCTCCCCCTCCCTTATAATGCCCCATGCAGGATGTCACACCCCCCCTCCTTTATAATGCCCCATGCAGGATGTCACCCGCCCTTATAATGCCCCATGCAGGATGTCACACACCTCCCTCCCTTATAATGCCCCATGCAGGATGTCACCCCCCTCACTTATAATGCCCCATGCAGGATGTCACACACCCCCTCCCTTATAATGCCCAATGCAGGATGTCACCCCTCTCCCTTATAATGCCCCATGCAGGTTGTCACCCCCCTCCCTTATAATGCCCCATGCAGGATGTCACACACCTCCCCCTCTCTTATAATGCCCCATGCAGGATGTCACCACCCCTCCCTTATAATGCACCATGCAAGATGTCACAAACCTCTCCCTCCCTTATAATACCCCATGCAGGATGTCACCCCCCTCCCTTATAATGGCCCATGCAGGATGTCACACACACACCCTCCCTTATAATGCCCCATGCAGGATGTCACCCCACCTCCCTTATAATGCCCCATGCAGGATGTCACACACCTCCACCTCCCTTATAATGCCACATGCAAGATGTCACTCCAACTCCCTTATAATGCCCCATGCAGGATGTCACCCCCCCTCCCTTATAATGCCACATGCAGGATGTCACCCCCCTCCCTTATAATGCCCCATGCAGGATGTGACACACACCCCCTCCCTTATAATGCCCCATGCAGGATGTCAACCGCCTCCCTTATAATGCCCCATGCAGGATGTCACCCCCCCTCACTTATAATGCCCCATGCAGGATGTCACACCCCCCCTTATATGGCGCCATGCAGGATGTCACACACACCCCCTCCCTTATAATGCCCCATGCAGGATGTCACCCCCTTCCTTTATTATGCCCCTTGCAGGATGTCACACCTCTCCTCCCTTATAATGCCCCATGTAGGATGACACCCCCCCTCCCCTATAATGCCACATGCAGGATGCGACACCCCCCTTTTAATGCCCCATGCAGGATGTCACACCCCCCCTCCGATATAATGCCCCATGCAAGATGTCACACACCCCCTCCCTTATAATGCCCAAAGCAGGATGTCATCCCCCTCCCTTATAATGCCCCATGAAGGATGTCACACCCCCCATCCCATATAATGCCCCATGCAGGATGTCATCCACCCTCACTTATAATGCCCCATGCAGGATGTCACCCTCCTCTCTTATAATGCCCCATGCAGGATGTCCCACCCCCCCCTTATAATGCCCCAAGCAGGCTGTCACCCCCCTCCCTTATAATGGCCCATGCAGGATTTCACACACACACCCTCCCTTATAATGCCCCATGCAGGATGTCACCCCACCTCCCTTATAATGCCCCATGCAGGATGTCACACACCTCCCCCTCCCTTATAATGCCACATGCAAGATGTCACTCCCCCTCCCTTATAATGCCCCATGCAGGATGTCACCCCCCCTCCCTTATAATGCCACATGCAGGATGTCACCCCTCCTCCCTTATAATGCCACATGCAGGATGTCACCCCTCTCCCTTATAATGCCCCATGCAGGATGTCTCACACACCCCCTCCATTATAATGCCCCATGCAGGATGTCAACCCACTCCCTTATAATGCCCCATGCAGGATGTCACCCCACCCTCACTTATAATGCCCCATGCAGGATGTCACACCCCCCCTTATATGGCGCCATGCAGGATGTCACACACACCCCCTCCCTTATAATGCCCCATGCAGGATGTCACCCCCTTCCTTTATTATGCCCCTTGCAGGATGTCACACCCCTCCTCCCTTATAATGCCCCATGTAGGATGACACCCCCCCTCCCCTATAATGCCACATGCAGGATGCGACACCCCCCCTTTTAATGCCCCATGCAGGATGTCACACCCCCCCTCCGATATAATGCCCCATGCAAGATGTCACACACCCCCTCCCTTGCAATGCCCAATGCAGGATGTCATCCCCCTCCTTTATAATGCCCCATGAAGGATGTCACACCCCCCATCCCATATAATGCCCCATGCAGGATGTCATCCACACTCACTTATAATGCCCCATGCAGGATGTCACCCCCCCACCCTTAAAATGCCCCATGCAGGATGTCACCCCCCGCTCCCTTATAATGCCCCATGCAGGTTGTCACCCCCCCTCCCTTATAAAGCCCCATGCAGGATGTCACACACCTTTCTCCCTTATAATGCCCCATGCAGGATGTCACCCCCCTCACTTATAATGCCCCATGCAGGATGTCACACACCCCCTCCCTTATAATGCCCAATGCAGGATGTCACCCCCCTCCCTTATAATGCCCCATGCAGGTTGTCACCCCCCCTCCCTTATAATGCCCCATGCAGGATGTCACACACCTCCCCCTCTCTTATAATGCCGCATGCAGGATGTCACCCCCCCTCCCTTATAATGCCCCATGCAGGATGTCACAAACCTCTCCCTCCCTTATAATGCCCCATGCAGGATGTCACCCCCCCTTATAATGCCCCATGCAGGATGTCACCCCCCTTCCCTTATAATGCACCATGCAGGGTGTCACACACCCCCTCCCTTATAATCCCCCATGCATGATGTCACACACCCTCCCTTATAATGGCCCATGCAGAATGTCACCCCACCTCCCTTATAATGCCCCATGCAGGATGTCACCGCCCCCCTCCCTTAT
Source organism: Phyllobates terribilis (assembly GCF_046119375.1). Classification (NCBI taxonomy): domain Eukaryota; kingdom Metazoa; phylum Chordata; class Amphibia; order Anura; family Dendrobatidae; genus Phyllobates; species Phyllobates terribilis. Next base: position 192,587,730 of record NW_027362773.1, read on the forward strand.
AATGCCCTTGCAGGATGTCACACACCTCCCCCTCCCTTATAATGCCCCATGCAGGATGTCACACCCCCCCTCCTTTATAATGCCCCATGCAAGATGTCACACACCCCCTCCCTTATAATGTCCAATGCAGGATGTCATCCCCCTCCCTTATAATGCCCCATGAAGGATGTCACACCCCCCATCCCATATAATGCCCCATGCAGGATGTCACCCCCCTCCCTTATAATGCCCCATGAAGGATGGCACACACACCCCTACCTTATAGTGCCCCAAGCAGAATGTCACACCCCCCCTTAAATGGCGCCATGCAGGATGTCACACACACCCCTTCGCTTATAATGCCCCATGCAGGATGTCACCCCCCTCCCTTATTATGCCCCATGCAGGATTTCACCCCCCTCCCTAATAATGCCCCATGCAGGATGTCACACCCCCTCTCGCTGATAATGCCCCATTGAGGATGACACGCACCCCCATCCCTTATAAAGCCCAATGCAGGATGTCACACCCCCTCTCCCTTATAATGCCCCATGCAAGATCTCACACACCGCCTCCCTTATAATGCCCCATGCAGGATGTCACCCCCTCCGTCATAATGCTCCATGCAAGATGTCACACACCCCCTCCCTTATAACGCCGCATGCAGGAAGTCACCCCCCCTTATAATGCCCCATGCAGCATATCACCCCTCCTTATAATTCCCCATGCAGGTTGTCAATACCCCATCCCTTATAATACCCCATGCAGGATGTCACCCCCCCTTATAATGCACCATGCAAGATGTCACAACCCCCCTCCTTTATAATGCCCCATGCAGGATGTCACACCCCCACCCTTAAAATGCCCCATGCAGGATGTCACCCCCCGCTCCCTTATAATGCCCCATGCAGGTTGTCACCCCCCCTCCCTTATAAAGCCCCATGCAGGATGTCACACACCTTTCTCCCTTATAATGCCCCATGCAGTATGTCACCCCCCTCACTTATAATGCCCCATGCAGGATTTCACACACCCCCTCCCTTATAATGCCCAATGCAGGATGTCACCCCCCTCCCTTATAATGCCCCATGCAGGTTGTCACCCCCCTCCCTTATAATGCCCCATGCAGGATGTCACACACCTCCCCCTCTCTTATAATGCCCCATGCAGGATGTCACCCCCCCTCCCTTATAATGCCCCATGCAGGATGTCACAAACCTCTCCCTCCCTTATAATACCCCATGCAGGATGTTAACCCCCTTATAATGCCCCATGCAGGATGTCACCCCCCTTCCCTTATAATGCCCCATGCAGGGTGTCACACACCCCCTCCCTTATAATGGCCCATGCAGAATGTCACCCCACCTCTCTTATAATGCCCCATGCAGGATGTCACCACCCCCCCTCCCTTATAATGCCCTTGCAGGATGTCACACACCTCCCCCTCCCTTATAATGCCCCATGCAGGATGTCACACCCCCCCCTCCTTTATAATGCCCCATGCAGGATGTCACCCCCTCCTAATAATGCCCCATGCAGGATGTCAATACCCCCCTCCCTTATAATGCCCCATGCAGGATGTCACCCCCCTTATAATGCCCCATGCAGGATGTCAAACCCCCTCCTTTATAATGCCCCATACAGGATGTCACCCCCCCCCCTTAAAATGCCCCATGCAGGATGTCACCCCCTCCCTTATAATGCCCCATGCAGGTTTTCACCACCCCTCCCTTATAATGCCCCATGCAGGATGTCACCCCCCACTTATAATGCCCCATGCAGGTTGTCACCCCCCCTCCCTTATAAAGCCCCATGCAGGATGTCACACACCTCCCTCCCTTATAATGCCCCATGCAGAATGTCACCCCCCTCACTTATAATGCCCCATGCAGGATGTCACACACCCCCTCCCATATAATGCCCAATGCAGGATGTCACCCCCCTCCCTTATAATGCCCCATGCAGGTTGTCACCCCCCCTACCTTATAATGCCCAATGCAGGATGTCACCCCCCTCAATTATAATGCCCCATGCAGGATGTCACACCCCCCCTCCGATATAATGCCCCATGCAAGATGTCACACACCCCCTCCCTTATAATGCCCAATGCAGGATGTCATCCCCCTCCCTTATAATGCCCCATGAAGGATGTCACACCCCCCATCCCATATAATGCCCCATGCAGGATGTCATCCACCCTCACTTATAATGCCCCATGCAGGATGTCACCCCCCTCTCTTATAATGCCCCATGCAGGATGTCACACCCCCCCTCCCTTATAATGCCCTAAGCAGGATGTCACCCCCCTCCCTTATAATGGCCCATGCAGGATGTTACACACACACCCTCCCTTATAATGCCCCATGCAGGATGTCACCCCACCTCCCTTATAATGCCCCATGCAGGATGTCACACACCTCCCCCTCCCTTATAATGCCACATGCAAGATGTCACTCCCCCTCCCTTATAATGCCCCATGCAGGATGTCACCCCCCCTCCCTTATAATGCCACAAGCAGGATGTCACCCCTCTCCCTTATAATGCCCCATGCAGGATGTCACACACACCCCCTCCCTTATAATGCCCCATGCAGGATGTCAACCCCCTCCATTATAATGCCCCATGCAGGATGTCACCCCCCTCTCACTTATAATGCCCCATGCAGGATGTCACACCCCCCGTATATGGCGCCATGCAGGATGTCACATACACCCCCTCCCTTATAATGCCCCATGCAGGATGTCACCCCCTTCCTTTATTATGCCCCTTGCAGGATGTCACACCCCTCCTCCCTTATAATGCCCCATGTAGGATAACACCCACCCTCCCCTATAATGCCACATGCAGGATGCGACACCCCCCTTGTAATGCCCAATGCAGGATGTCATCCCCCTCCCTTATAATGCCCCATGAAGGATGTCACACCCCCCATCCCATATAATGCCCCATGCAGGATGTCATCCACCCTCACTTATAATGCCCCATGCAGGATGTCACCCCCCCACCCTTAAAATGCCCCATGCAGGATGTCACCCCCCGCTCCCTTATAATGCCCCATGGAGGTTGTCACCCCCCCTCCCTTATAAAGCCCCATGCAGGATGTCACACACCTTTCTCCCTTATAATGCCCCATGCAGGATGTCACCCCCCTCACTTATAATGCCCCATGCAGGATGTCACACACCTCCTCCCTTATAATGCCCAATGCAGGATGTCACCCCCCTCCCTTATAATGCCCCATGCAGGTTGTCACCCCCCCTCCCTTATAATGCCCCATGCAGGATGTCACACACCTCCCCCTCTCTTATAATGCCCCATGCAGGATGTCACCCCCCCTCCCTTATAATGCCCCATGCAGGATGTCAGAAACCTCTCCCTCCCTTATAATGCCCCATGCAGGATGTCACCCCCCCTTATAATGCCCCATGCAGGATGTCACCCCCCTTCCCTTATAATGCCCCATGCAGGGTGTCACACACCCCGTCCCTTATAATGGCCCATGCAGAATGTCACCCCACCTCCCTTATAATTCCCCATGCAGGATGTCACCACCCCCCCTCCCTTATAATGCCCTTGCAGGATGTCACACACCTCCCCCTCCCTTATAATGCCCCATGCAGGATGTCACACCCCCCCTCCTTTATAATGCCCCATGCAAGATGTCACAAACCCCCTCCCTTATAATGTCCAATGCAGGATGTCATCCCCCTCCCTTATAATGCCCCATGAAGGATGTCACACCCCCCATCCCATATAATGCCCCATGCAGGATGTCACACACCTTTCTCCCTTATAATGCCCCATGCAGGATGTCACCCCCCTCACTTATAATGCCCCATGCAGGATGTCACACACCCCCTCCCTTATAATGCCCAATGCAGGATGTCACCCCCCTCCCTTATAATGCCCCATGCAGGTTGTCACCCCCCCTCCCTTATAATGCCCCATGCAGGATGTCACACACCTCCCCCTCTCTTATAATGCCGCATGCAGGATGTCACACCCCCTCCCTTATAATGCCCCATGCAGGATGTCACCCCCCCTTATAATGCCCCATGCAGAATGTCACCCCACCTCCCTTATAATGCCCCATACAGGATGTCACCGCCCCCCTCCCTTATAATGCCCTTGCAGGATGTCACACACCTCCCCCTCCCTTATAATGCCCCATGCAGGATGTCACACCCCCCCTCCTTTATAATGCCCCATGCAAGATGTCACACACCCCCTCCCTTATAATGTCCAATGCAGGATGTCATCCCCCTCCCTTATAATTCCCCATGAAGGATGTCACACCCCCCATCCCATATAATGCCCCATGCAGGATGTCATCCACCCTCACTTATAATGCCCCATGCAGGATGTCACCCCCCTCCCTTATAATGCCCCATGAAGGATGGCACACACACCCCTACCTTATAGTGCCCCAAGCAGAATGTCACACCCCCCCTTAAATGGCGCCATGCAGGATGTCACACACACCCCTTCGCTTATAATGCCCCATGCAGGATGTCACCCCCCTCCCTTATTATGCCCCATGCAGGATTTCACCCCCCTCCCTAATAATGCCCCATGCAGGATGTCACACCCCCTCTCGCTGATAATGCCCCATTGAGGATGTCACGCACCCCCATCCCTTATAAAGCCCCATGCAGGATGTCACACCCCCTCTCCCTTATAATGCCCCATGCAAGATCTCACACACCGCCTCCCTTATAATGCCCCATGCAGGATGTCACCCCCTCCGTCATAATGCCCCATGCAAGATGTCACACACCCCCTCCCTTATAACGCCGCATGCAGGAAGTCACCCCCCCTCATAATGCCCCAGGCAGCATATCACCCCTCCTTATAATGCCCCATGCAGGTTGTCAATACCCCATCCCTTATAATACCCCATGCAGGATGTCACCCCCCCTTATAATGCCCCATGCAAGATGTCACAACCCCCCTCCTTTATAATGCCCCATGCAGGATGTCACACCCCCACCCTTAAAATGCCCCATGCAGGATGTCACCCCCCGCTCCCTTATAATGCCCCATGCAGGTTGTCACCCCCCCTCCCTTATAAAGCCCCATGCAGGATGTCACACACCTTTCTCCCTTATAATGCCCCATGCAGGATGTCACCCCCCTCACTTATAATGCCCCATGCAGGATTTCACACACCCCCTCCCTTATAATGCCCAATGAAGGATGTCACCCCCCTCCCTTATAATGCCCCATGCAGGTTGTCACCCCCCCTCCCTTATAATGCCCCATGCAGGATGTCACACACCTCCCCCTCTCTTATAATGCCCCATGCAGGATGTCACCCCCCCTCCCTTATAATGCCCCATGCAGGATGTCACAAACCTCTCCCTCCCTTATAATGCCCCATGCAGGATGTTACCCCCCCTTATAATGCCCCATGCAGGATGTCACCCCCCTTCCCTTATAATGCCCCATGCAGGGTGTCACACACCCCCTCCCTTATAATGGCCCATGCAAAATGTCACCCCACCTCTCTTATAATGCCCCATGCAGGATGTCACCACCCCCCCTCCCTTATAATGCCCTTGCAGGATGTCACACACCTCCCCCTCCCTTATAATGCCCCATGCAGGATGTCACACCCCCCCTCCTTTATAATGCCCCATGCAGGATGTCACCCCCTCCAAATAATGCCCCATGCAGGATGTCAATACCCCCCTCCCTTATAATGCCCCATGCAGGATGTCACCCCCTTATAATGCCCCATGCAGGATGTCACCCCCCCTCCCTTATAATGCCCCATGCAGGATGTCACAAACCTCTCCCTCCCTTATAATGCCCCATGCAGGATGTTACCCCCCCCCTTATAATGCCCCATGCAGGATGTCACCCCCCTTCCCTTATAATGCCCCATGCAGGGTGTCACACACCCCCTCCCTTATAATGTCCCATGCAAAATGTCACCCCACCTCTCTTATAATGCCCCATGCAGGATGTCACCACCCCCCCTCCCTTATAATGCCCTTGCAGGATGTCACACACCTCCCCCTCCCTTATAATGCCCCATGCAGGATGTCACACCCCCCCCTCCTTTATAATGCCCCATGCAGGATGTCACCCCCTCCTAATAATGCCCCATGCAGGATGTCAATACCCCCCTCCCTTATAATGCCCCATGCAGGATGTCAACCCCTTATAATGCCCCATGCAGGATGTCACACCCCCTCCTTTATAATGCCCCATACAGGATGTCACCCCCCCCTTAAAATGCCCCATGCAGGATGTCACCCCCTCCCTTATAATGCCCCATGCAGGTTTTCACCACCCCTCCCTTATAATGCCCCATGCAGGATGTCACCCCCCCCTTATAATTCCCCATGCAGGTTGTCACCCCCCCCTCCCTTATAAAGCCCCATGCAGGATGTCACACACCTCCCTCCCTTATAATGCCCCATGCAGAATGTCACCCCCCTCACTTATAATGCCCCATGCAGGATGTCACACACCCCCTCCCATATAATGCCCAATGCAGGATGTCACCCCCCTCCCTTATAATGCCCCATGCAGGTTGTCACCCCCCCTACCTTATAATGCCCAATGCAGGATGTCACCCCCCTCCCTTATAATGCCCCATGCAGGATGTCACACCCCCCCTCCGATATAATGCCCCATGCAAGATGTCACACACCCCCTCCCTTATAATGCCCAATGCAGGATGTCATCCCCCTCCCTTATAATGCCCCATGAAGGATGTCACACCCCCCATCCCATATAATGCCCCATGCAGGATGTCATCCACCCTCACTTATAATGCCCCATGCAGGATGTCACCCCCCTCTCTTATAATGCCCCATGCAGGATGTCACATGCCCCCTCCCTTATAATGCCCTAAGCAGGATGTCACCCCCCTCCCTTATAATGGCCCATGCAGGATGTTACACACACACCCTCCCTTATAATGCCCCATGCAGGATGTCACCCCACCTCCCTTATAATGCCCCATGCAGGATGTCACACACCTCCCCCTCCCTTATAATGCCACATGCAAGATGTCACTCCCCCTCCCTTATAATGCCCCATGCAGGATGTCACCCCCTATCCCTTATAATGCAACAAGCAGGATGTCACCCCTCTCCCTTATAATGCCCCATGCAGGATGTCACACACACCCCCTCCCTTATAATGCCCCATGCAGGATGTCAACCCCCTCCCTTATAATGCCCCATGCAGGATGTCACCCCCCTCTCACTTATAATGCCCCATGCAGGATGTCACACCCCCCCTTATATGGCGCCATGCAGGATGTCACACACACCCCCTCCCTTATAATGCCCCATGCAGGATGTCACCCCCTTCCTTTATTATGCCCCTTGCAGGATGTCACACCCCTCCTCCCTTATAATGCCCCATGTAGGATAACACCCCCTCTCCCCTATAATGCCACATGCAGGATGCGACACCCCCCTTTTAATGCCCCATGCGGGATGTCACACCCCCCCTCCGATATAATGCCCCATGCAAGATGTCACACACCCCCTCCCTTGTAATGCCCAATGCAGGATGTCATCCCCCTCCCTTATAATGCCCCATGAAGGATGTCACACCCCCCATCCCATATAATGCCCCATGCAGGATGTCATCCACCCTCACTTATAATGCCCCATGCAGGATGTCACCCCCCACCTTTAAAATGCCCCATGCAGGATGTCACCCCCCGCTCCCTTATAATGCCCCATGGAGGTTGTCACCCCCCCTCCCTTATAAAGCCCCATGCAGGATGTCACACACCTTTCTCCCTTATAATGCCCCATGCAGGATGTCACCCCCCTCACTTATAATGCCCCATGCAGGATGTCACACACCTCCTCCCTTATAATGCCCAATGCAGGATGTCACCCCCCTCCCTTATAATGCCCCATGCAGGTTGTCACCCCCCCTCCCTTATAATGCCCCATGCAGGATGTCACACACCTCCCTCTCTCTTATAATGCCCCATGCAGGATGTCACCCCCCCTCCCTTATAATGCCCCATGCAGGATGTTAGAAACCTCTCCCTCCCTTATAATGCCCCATGCAGGATGTCTCCCCCCCTTATAATGCCCCATGTAGGATCTCACCCCCCTTCCCTTATAATGCCCCATGCAGGGTGTCACACACCCCGTCCCTTATAATGGCCCATGCAGAATGTCACCCCACCTCCCTTATAATTCCCCATGCAGGATGTCACCACCCCCCCTCCCTTATAATGCCCTTGCAGGATGTCACACACCTCCCCCTCCCTTATAATGCCCCATGGAGGATGTCACACCCCCCCTCCTTTATAATGCCCCATGCAAGATGTCACACACCCCCTCCCTTATAATGTCCAATGCAGGATGTCATCCCCCTCCCTTATAATGCCCCATGAAGGATGTCACACCCCCCATCCAATATAATGCCCCATGCAGGATGTCATCCACCCTCACTTATAATGCCCCAAGCAGAATGTCACACCCCCCCTTAAATGGCGCCATGCAGGATGACACACACACCCCTTCCCTTATAATGCCCCATGCAGGATGTCACCCCCCTCCCTTATTATGCCCCATGCAGGATTTCACCCCCCTCCCTAATAATGCCCCATGCAGGATGTCACACCCCCTCTCGCTGATAATGCCCCATTGAGGATGTCACGCACCCCCATCCCTTATAAAGCCCCATGCAGGATGTCACACCCCCTCTTCCTTATAATGCCCCATGCAAGATCTCACACACCGCCTCCCTTACAATGCCCCATGCAGGATGTCACCCCCTCCCTTATAATGCCCCATGCAAGATGTCACACACCCCCTCCCTTATAACGCCACATGCAGGAAGTCACCCCCCCTTATAATGCCCCATGCAGCATATCACCCCTCCTTATAATGCCCCATGCAGGTTGTCAATACCACATCCCTTATAATACACCATGCAGGATGTCACCCCCCCTTATAATGCCCCATGCAAGATGTCACACCCCCCCTCCTTTATAATGCCCCATGCAGGATGTCACACCCCCACCCTTAAAATGCCCCATGCAGGATGTCATCCCCGGCTCCCTTATAATGCCCCATGCAGGTTGTCACCCCCCCTCCCTTATAAAGCCCCATGCAGGATGTCACACACCTTTCTCCCTTATAATGCCCCATGCAGGATGTCACCCCCCTCACTTATAATGCCCCATGCAGGATGTAACACACCCCCTCCCTTATAATGCCCAATGCAGGATGTCACCCCCCTCCCTTATAATGCCCCATGCAGGTTGTCACCCCCCCTCCCTTATAATGCCCCATGCAGGATGTCACACACCTCCCCCTCTCTTATAATGCCCCATGCAGGATGTCACCCCCCCTCCCTTATAATGCCCCATGCAGGATGTCACAAACCTCTCCCTCCCTTATAATGCCCCATGCAGGATGTCACCCCCCCTTATAATGGCCCATGCAGGATGTCACCCCCCTTCCCTTATAATGCCCCATGCAGGGTGTCACACACCCCCTCCCTTATAATGCCCCATGCAGGATGTCACACACCTCCCCCTCCCTTATAATGCCCCATGCAGGATGTCACACCCCCCCTCCTTTATAATGCCCCATGCAGGATGTCACCCGCCCTTATAATGCCCCATGCAGGATGTCACACCCCCTCCTTTATAATGCCCCATACAGGATGTCACCCCCTCCCTTAAAATGCCCCATGCAGGATGTCACCCCCTCCCTTATAATGCCCCATGCAGGTTTTCACCACCCCTCCCTTATAATGCCCCATGCAGGATGTCACCCCCCCTTATAATGCCCCATGCAGGTTGTCACCCCCACTCCCTTATAAAGCCCCATGCAGGATGTCACACACCTCCCTCCCTTATAATGCCCCATGCAGGATGTCACCCCCCTCACTTATAATGCCCCATGCAGGATGTCACACACCCCCTCCCTTATAATGCCCAATGCAGGATGTCACCCCTCTCCCTTATAATGCCCCATGCAGGATGTCACACACCTCCCCCTCTCTTATAATGCCCCATGCAGGATGTCACCACCCCTCCCTTATAATGCACCATGCAGGATGTCACAAACCTCTCCCTCCCTTATAATGCCCCATGCAGGATGTCACCCCCCCTTATAATGCCCCATGCAGGATGTCACCCCCCTTCCCTTATAATGCCCCATGCAGGGTGTCTCACACCCCCTCCCTTATAATGCCCCATGCAGAATGTCACACACCCTCCCTTATAATGGCCCATGCAGAATGTCACCCCACCTCCCTAATAATGCCCCATGCAGGATGTCACCACCCCCCCTCCCTTATAATGCCCTTGCAGTATGTCACACACCTCCCCCTCCCTTATAATGCCCCATGCAGGATGTCACCCCCCCCTCCTTTATAATGCCCCATGCAGGATGTCACCCCCTCCTTTTAATGCCCCATGCAGGATGTCAATACCCCCCTCCCTTATAATGCCCCATGCAGGATGTCACCCCCCCTTATAATGCCCCATGCAGGATGTCACACCCCCTCCTTTATAATGCCCCATACAGGATGTCACCCCCCCCCTTAAAATGCCCCATGCAGGATGTCACCCCCTCCCTTATAATGCCCCATGCAGGTTTTCACCACCCCTCCCTTATAATGCCCCATGCAGGATGTCACCCCCCCTTATAATGCCCCATGCAGGATGTCACCCCCCTCCCTTATAATGCCCCATGCAGGATGTCACACCCCCCTCTCTTATAATGCCTCATGCAGGATGTCACCCCCCTCCCTTATAATGCCCCATGCAGGATGTTACAACCCCCCCTCCCTTTTAATGCCCCATGCAGGATGTCACAAACCTCCCCCTCTCTTATAATGCCCCATGTAGGATGTCACCCCCCCTCCCATATAATGCCCCATGCAGGATTTCACACACCTCCCCATCCCATATAATGCCCCATGCAGGATGTCACCCCCCCTTATAACGCACCATGCAGGATGTCACCCCCCCTACCTTATAATGCCCCATGCAGGATGTCACACACACCCCCTACCTTATAATGCCCCATGCAGGATGTCACACACCCTCTCTTATAATGGCCCATGCAGAATGTCACCCAACCTCCCTTATAATGCCCCATGCAGGATGTCACCACCCCCCCTCCCTTATAATGCCCATGCAGGATGTCACACACCTCCCCCTCCCTTATAATGCCCCATGCAGGATGTCACCACCCCCCTCCTTTATAATGCCCCATGCAGGATGTCAAACACATCCCCCTCCCTTATAATGCCCCATGCAGGATGTCACACACACCCCCTCCCTTATAATGCCCCATGCAGATTGTCACACACCCCCCTCCCTTATAATGCCCCATGCAGGATGTCACCCCCCTCCCTTATAATGCCCCATGCAGGATGTCACACACCTCCCACTCCCTTATAATGCCCCATGCAGGATGTCACCCCCCTCCCTTATAATGCCCATGCAGGATGTCACACACACCCCCCCTTCTAATAATGCCCCATGCAGGATGTCACCCCCCCTAATAATGTCCCACGCAGGATGTCACCCCCCCTTATAATACCCCATACATGATGTCACACACCCCCTCACTTATAATGCCCCATGCGGGATGTCACACATCCCCTCCCTTATAATGCCCCATGCAGGGTGTCACCCCCTCCCTTATAATGCCCCATGCAGGACGTCACACACACCCCCTCCCTTATAATGCCCCATGCAGGATGTCACCCCCTCCCTTATAATGCCCCATGCAGGATGTCACACGCACCCCCTCTCTTATAATGCCCCATGCAGGATGTCACCCCCCCCTCCCTTATAATGCCCCATGCAGTATGTCACCCCCCTCTCTTATAATGCCCCATGCAGGATTTCACCGCCCCTCCCTTATAATGTCCCATGCAGCAAGTCACACCCCCTCCGTCATAATGCCCCATGCACGATGTCATCCCCCCTCCCTTATAATGCCCCATGCAGGATATCACACACCCTCCCTTATAATGCCCCATGCAGGATATCATACACCTTCCCCTCCCTTATAATGCCCCATGCAGGATGTCACACCCCCTCCCTTATAAAGCCCCATGCAGGATATCACACACCCCCTCTCTTATAGTGCCCCATGCAGGATGTCACCCCGCCCTTATAATGCCCCATGCAAGATGTCACACACCCCCTCCCTTATAACGCCACATGCAGGAAGTCACCCCCCCTTATAATGCCCCATGCAGCATATCACCCCTCCTTATAATGCCCCATGCAGGATGTCACACCCCCTCCCTTATAAAGCCCCATGCAGGATATCACACACCCCCTCTCTTATAGTGCCCCATGCAGGATGTCACCCCCCCTTATAATGCCCCATGCAAGATGTCACACCCCCCCTCCTTTATAATGCCCCATGCAGGATGTCACACCCCCACCCTTAAAATGCCCCATGCAGGATGTCATCCCCGGCTCCCTTATAATGCCCCATGCAGGTTGTCACCCCCCCCTCCCTTATAAAGCCCCATGCAGGATGTCACACACCTTTCTCCCTTATAATGCCCCATGCAGGATGTCACCCCCCTCACTTATAATGCCCCATGCAGGATGTCACACACCCCCTCCCTTATAATGCCCAATGCAGGATGTCACCCCCCTCCCTTATAATGCCCCATGCAGGTTGTCACCCCCCCTCCCTTATAATGCCCCATGCAGGATGTCACACACCTCCCCCTCTCTTATAATGCCCCATGCAGGATGTCACCCCCCCTCCCTTATAATGCCCCATGCAGGATGTCACAAACCTCTCCCTCCCTTATAATGCCCCATGCAGGATGTCACCCCCCCTTATAATGGCCCATGCAGGATGTCACCCCCCTTCCCTTATAATGCCCCATGCAGGGTGTCACACACCCCCTCCCTTATAATGCCCCATGCAGGATGTCACACACCTCCCCCTCCCTTATAATGCCCCATGCAGGATGTCACACCCCCCCTCCTTTATAATGCCCCATGCAGGATGTCACCCGCCCTTATAATGCCCCATGCAGGATGTCACACCCCCTCCTTTATAATGCCCCATACAGGATGTCACCCCCTCCCTTAAAATGCCCCATGCAGGATGTCACCCCCTCCCTTATAATGCCCCATGCAGGTTTTCACCACCCCTCCCTTATAATGCCCCATGCAGGATGTCACCCCCCCTTATAATGCCCCATGCAGGTTGTCACCCCCCCTCCCTTATAAAGCCCCATGCAGGATGTCACACACCTCCCTCCCTTATAATGCCCCATGCAGGATGTCACCCCCCTCACTTATAATGCCCCATGCAGGATGTCACACACCCCCTCCCTTATAATGCCCAATGCAGGATGTCACCCCTCTCCCTTATAATGCCCCATGCAGGTTGTCACCCCCTCCCTTATAATGCCCCATGCAGGATGTCACCACCCCTCCCTTATAATGCACCATGCAGGATGTCACAAACCTCTCCCTCCCTTATAATGCCCCATGCAGGATGTCACCCCCCCTTATAATGCCCCATGCAGGATGTCACCCCCCTTCCCTTATAATGCCCCATGCAGGGTGTCTCACACCCCCTCCCTTATAATGCCCCATGCAGAATGTCACACACACTCCCTTATAATGGCCCATGCAGAATGTCACCCCACCTCCCTAATAATGCCCCATGCAGGATGTCACCACCCCCCCCTCCCTTATAATGCCCTTGCAGTATGTCACACACCTCCCCCTCCCTTATAATGCCCCATGCAGGATGTCACCCCCCCTCCTTTATAATGCCCCATGCAGGATGTCACCCCCTCCTTTTAATGCCCCATGCAGGATGTCAATACCCCCCTCCCTTATAATGCCCCATGCAGGATGTCACCCCCCCTTATAATGCCCCATGCAGGATGTCACACCCCCTCCTTTATAATGCCCCATACAGGATGTCACCCCCCCCCTTAAAATGCCCCATGCAGGATGTCACCCCCTCCCTTATAATGCCCCATGCAGGTTTTCACCACCCCTCCCTTATAATGCCCCATGCAGGATGTCACCCCCCTTATAATGCCCCATGCAGGATGTCACCCCCCTCCCTTATAATGCCCCATGCAGGATGTCACACCCCCCTCTCTTATAATGCCTCATGCAGGATGTCACCCCCCTCCCTTATAATGCCCCATGCAGGATGTTACAACCCCCCCTTACTTTTAATGCCCCATGCAGGATGTCACACACCTCCCCCTCTCTTATAATGCCCCATGTAGGATGTCACCCCCCCTCCCATATAATGCCCCATGCAGGATGTCACACACCTCCCCATCCCATATAATGCCCCATGCAGGATGTCACCCCCCCTTATAACGCACCATGCAGGATGTCACCCCCCCTACCTTATAATGCCCCATGCAGGATGTCACACACACCCCATACCTTATAATGCCCCATGCAGGATGTCACACACCCTCTCTTATAATGGCCCATGCAGAATGTCACCCAACCTCCCTTATAATGCCCCATGCAGGATGTCACCACCCCCCCTCCCTTATAATGCCCATGCAGGATGTCACACACCTCCCCCTCCCTTATAATGCCCCATGCAGGATGTCACCACCCCCCTCCTTTATAATGCCCCATGCAGGATGTCAAACACCCCCCTCCCTTATAATGCCCCATGCAGGATGTCACACCCCCCCTACCTTATAATGCCCCATGCAGGATGTCACACACATCCCCCTCCCTTATAATGCCCCATGCAGGATGTCACACACACCCCCTCCCTTATAATGCCCCATGCAGATTGTCACACACCCCCCTCCCTTATAATGCCCCATGCAGGATGTCACCCCCCTCCCTTATAATGCCCCATGCAGGATGTCACACACCTCCCACTCCCTTATAATGCCCCATGCAGGATGTCACCCCCCTCCCTTATAATGCCCATGCAGGATGTCACACACACCCCCCCTTCTAATAATGCCCCATGCAGGATGTCACCCCCCCTAATAATGTCCCACGCAGGATGTCACCCCCCCTTATAATACCCCATACATGATGTCACACACCCCCTCACTTATAATGCCCCATGCGGGATGTCACACATCCCCTCCCTTATAATGCCCCATGCAGGGTGTCACCCCCTCCCTTATAATGCCCCATGCAGGATGTCACACACACCCCCTCCCTTATAATGCCCCATGCACGTTGTCACCCCCTCCCTTATAATGCCCCATGCAGGATGTCACACACACCCCCTCTCTTATAATGCCCCATGCAGGATGTCACCCCCCCCTGCCTTATAATGCCCCATGCAGTATGTCACCCCCCTCTCTTATAATGCCCCATGCAGGATTTCACCGCCCCTCCCTTATAATGTCCCATGCAGCAAGTCACACCCCCTCCGTCATAATGCCCCATGCACGATGTCATCCCCCCTCCCTTATAATGCCCCATGCAGGATATCACACACCCTCCCTTATAATGCCCCATGCAGGATATCATACACCTTCCCCTCCCTTATAATGCCCCATGCAGGATGTCACACCCCCTCCCTTATAAAGCCCCATGCAGGATATCACACACCCCCTCTCTTATAGTGCCCCATGCAGGATGTCACCCCCCCCTTATAATGCCCCATGCAGGATGTCACCCCCTCCTTATAATGCCCCATGCAGGATGTCACCCCCACCTCGCTTATAATGCCCCATGCAGGATGTAACACCACTCCTCTCTTATAATGCCCTCTGCAGGATATCACAACCCCCCTCCCTTATAATGCCCTATGCAGGATGTCACCCCCCCTCCCTTATAATGCCCCATGCAGGATTTCACCCCCCTCCCTAATAATGCCCCATGCAGGATGTCACACCCCCACTCGCTGATAATGCCCCATGGAGGATGTCACACACCCCCATCCCTTATAATGCCCCATGCAGGATGTCACACCCCCTCTCCCTTATAATGCCCCATGCAAGATGTCACACACCTCCTCCCTTATAATGCCCCATGCAGGATGTCAATACCCCCCTCCCTTATAATGCCCTATGCAGGATGTCACCTCCCTTACAATGCCCCATGCAGGATGTCACACCCCCTCCTTTATAATGCCCCATGCAGGTTGTCACCCCCCCTTAAAATGCCGCATGCAGGATGTCACGACCACTCCCTTATAATGTCCCATGCAAGATGTCACACACCCCCTCCCTTATAATGCCCCATGCAGGACGTCACACCCCCTCTATTATAATGCCCCATGCAGGATTTCACCCCCCTTATAATGCCCCATGCAGGATATCACCCCTCCTTATAATGCCCCATGCAGGATGTCAATACCCCGTCCCTTATAATGCCCCATGCAGGATGTCAGCCCCCCTTATAATGCCCTATGCAGGATGTCACCCCCCTTTATAATGCCCCATGCAGGATGTCACACCCCCACCCTTAAAATGCCCCATGCAGGATGCCCCCCCTGCTCCCTTATAATGCCCCATGCAGGTTGTCACCTGCCCTCCCTTATAATGCCCCATGCAGTATGTCTCACCCCCCCCTCCCTTATAATGCCCCATGCAGGATGTCACCCCCCCTCACTTATAATGCCCCATGCAGGTTGTTACAAACCCCCCCTCCCTTATAATGCCCCATGCAGGATGTCACACACCTCCCCCTCTCTTATAATGCCCCATGCAGGATGTCACGCCCCCTCCCTTATAATGCCCCATGCAGGATGTCACACACCTCTCTTATAATGCCCCATGCAGGATTTCACCGCCCCTCCCTTATAATGTCCCATGCAGCAAGTCACACCCCCTCCGTCATAATGCCCCATGCACGATGTCATCCCCCCTCCCTTATAATGCCCCATGCAGGATATCACACACCCTCCCTTATAATGCCCCATGCAGGATATCATACACCTTCCCCTCCCTTATAATGCCCCATGCAGGATGTCACACCCCCTCCCTTATAAAGCCCCATGCAGGATATCACACACCCCCTCTCTTATGGTGCCCCATGCAGGATGTCACCCCCCCCTTATAATGCCCCATGCAGGATGTCACCCCCTCCTTATAATGCCCCATGCAGGATGTCACCCCCACCTCGCTTATAATGCCCCATGCAGGATGTAACACCACTCCTCTCTTATAATGCCCTCTGCAGGATATCACAACCCCCCTCCCTTATAATGCCCTATGCAGGATGTCACCCCCCCTCCCTTATAATGCCCCATGCAGGATTTCACCCCCCTCCCTAATAATGCCCCATGCAGGATGTCACACCCCCACTCGCTGATAATGCCCCATGGAGGATGTCACACACCCCCATCCCTTATAATGCCCCATGCAGGATGTCACACCCCCTCTCCCTTATAATGCCCCATGCAAGATGTCACACACCTCCTCCCTTATAATGCCCCATGCAGGATGTCAATACCCCCCTCCCTTATAATGCCCTATGCAGGATGTCACCTCCCTTACAATGCCCCATGCAGGATGTCACACCCCCTCCTTTATAATGCCCCATGCAGGTTGTCACCCCCCCTTAAAATGCCGCATGCAGGATGTCATGACCCCTCCCTTATAATGTCCCATGCAAGATGTCACACACCCCCTCCCTTATAATGCCCCATGCAGGACGTCACACCCCCTCTATTATAATGCCCCATGCAGGATTTCACCCCCCCTTATAATGCCCCATGCAGGATATCACCCCTCCTTATAATGCCCCATGCAGGATGTCAATACCCCGTCCCTTATAATGCCCCATGCAGGATGTCAGCCCCCCTTACAATGCCCTATGCAGGATGTCACCCCCCCTTTATAATGCCCCATGCAGGATGTCACACCCCCACCCTTAAAATGCCCCATGCAGGATGCCCCCCCTGCTCCCTTATAATGCCCCATGCAGGTTGTCACCTGCCCTCCCTTATAATGCCCCATGCAGTATGTCTCACACCCCCCTCCCTTATAATGCCCCATGCAGGATGTCACCCCCCCTCACTTATAATGCCCCATGCAGGTTGTTACAAACCCCCCCTCCCTTATAATGCCCCATGCAGGATGTCACACACCTCCCCCTCTCTTATAATGCCCCATGCAGGATGTCACGCCCCCTCCCTTATAATGCCCCATGCAGGATGTCACACACCTCTATCTCCCTTATAATGCCCCATTCAGGATGTCACCCCCCCTTATAATGCTCCATGCAGGATGTCACCCCCCTTCCCATATAATGCCCCATGCAGGGTGTCACACACCCCCTCCCTTATAATGCACCATGCAGGATGTCACACACCTCTCCCTCCCTTATAATGCCCCATGCAGGATATCACCCCCCCTTATAATGCTCCATGCAGGATGTCACCCCCCTTCCCATATAATGCCCCATGCAGGGTGTCACACACCCCCTCCCTTATAATGCACCATGCAAGATGTCACACACCCTCCCTTATAATGGCCCATGCAGAATGTTAACCCATCTCCCTTATAATGCCCCATGCAGGATGTCACCACCCCCCTCCCTTATAATGCCCTTGCAGGATGTCACACACCCCCCCCTCCCTTATAATGCCGCATGCAGGATGTCACACACCCCCTCCTTTATAATGCCCCATGCAGGATGTCACACCCCTCCTTATAATGCCCCATGCAGGATGTCACCACCCCCCCTCCCTTATAATGCCCTTGCAGGATGTCACACACCTCCCCCTCCCTTATAATGCCCCATGCAGGATGTCACCCCCCCTCCTTTATAATGCCCCATGCAGGATGTCACACCCCTCCTTATAATGCCCCATGCAGAATGTCAATACCCGCCTCCCTTATAATGCCCCATGCAGGATGTCACCCCCCCTCCTTTATAATGCCCCATGCAGGATGTCACACCCCTCCTTATAATGCCCCATGCAGGATGTCACCACCCCCCCTCCCTTATAATGCCCTTGCAGGATGTCACACACCTCCCCCTCCCTTATAATGCCCCATGCAGGATGTCACCCCCCCTCCTTTATAATGCCCCATGCAGGATGTCACACCCCTCCTTATAATGCCCCATGCAGAATGTCAATACCCCCCTCCCTTATAATGCCCCTTGCAGGTTTTCACCCCCCCTCCCTTATAATGCCCCATGCTGGATGTCACACCCCCTCCTTATAATGCCCCATGCAGGATGTCACCCCTTCCCTTATAATGCCCCATGCAGGATGTCACACACCCCCCTCCCTTATAATGCCCAATGCAGGATGTCACCCCCCCTCCCTTATAATGCCCCATGCAGGATGTCACCCCCCTTCCCTTATAATGCCCCATGCAGGCTGTCACACACACACCCTCCCTTATAATGCCCCATGCAGGATGTCACACACCCTCCCTTATAATGGCCCATACAGAATGTCACCCCACCTCCCTTATAATGTCCCATGCAGGATATGACCACCCCCCCTCCCTTATAATGCCCATGTAGGATGTCACACACCTCCCACTCCCTTATAATGCCCCATGCAGGATGTCACCCCCCTCCCATATAATGCCCCATGCAGGATGTCACACACACCCCCTCCCTTATAATGTCCCATGCAGGATGTCACCCCCCTTATAATGCCCCATGCAGGATGTCACACACACCCCTTCATCTAATAATGCCCATGCAGGATGTCACCCCCCATAATAATGTCCCACGCAGGATGTCACCCCCCCTTATAATACCCCAAACATGATGTCACACACCCCCTCACTTATAATGCCTCATGCGGGATGTCACACACCCCCTCCCTTATTATGCCCCATGCAGGATGTCACCCCCCTCCCTTATATTGCCCCATGCAGGATGTCACACCCCCCCTCCCTTATAATGAACCATGCAGGATGTCATCCCCCCCTCCCTTATAATGCCCCATGCAGTATGTCACCCCCCTCTCTTATAATGCCCCATGCAGGATGTCACCCCCCCTCCCTTATAATGCCCCATGCAGGATATCACACACCCTCCCTTATAATGCCCCATGCAGGATATCATACAACTCCCCCTCCCTTATAATGCCCCATGCAGTATGTCACACACACCCCCTCTTCTAATAATGCCCATGCAGGATGTCACCCCCCATAATAATGTCCCACGCAGGATGTCACCCCCCCTTATAATACCCCATACATGATGTCACACACCCCCTCACTTATAATGCCCCATGCAGGATGTCACCCCCCTCCCTTATAATGTCCCATGCAAGATCTCACACACCCCCTCTCTTATAATGCCCCATGCAGGATGTCACACCCCCTCTCTTATAATGCCCCATGCAGGATTTCACCCCCCCTTACAATGCCCCATGCAGGATATCACCCCTCCTTATAATGCCCCATGCAGGATGTCAATACCCCGTCCCTTATAATGCCCCATGCAGGATGTCACCCCCCCTTATAATGCCCTATGCAGGATGTCACCCGCCTCCTTTATAATGCCCCATGCAGGATGTCACACCCCCACCCTTAAAATGCCCCATGCAGGATGTCACCACCTCGCTCCCTTATAATGCCCCATGCAGGTTGTCACCCCCCTTCCCTTATAATGCCCCATGCAGGGTGTCTCACACCCCCCTCCCTTATAATGCCCCATGCAGGATGTCACCCCCACCTCCCTTATAATGCCCCATGCAGGATGTCACACCCCCCCTCCCTTAAAATGCCTAATGCAGGATGTCACCCCCCCTCCCTTATAATGCCCCATGCAGAATGTCACCCCCCCTCCCTTATAATGCCCCATGCAGGATGTTACAAACCCGCCCTACCTTATAATGCCCCATGCAGGATGTCACACACCTCCCCCTCTCTTATAATGCCCCATGCAGGATGTCACACACCCCTCCCTTATAATGTCCCATGCAGGATGTCACACACCTCTACCTCCCTTATAATGCCCCATGCAGGATATCACCCCCCCTTATAATGCCCCATGCAGGATGTCACCCCCCGTCCCTTATAATGCCCCATGCAGGGTGTCACACACCCCCTCCCTTATAATGCACCATGCAAGATGTCACACACCCTCCCTTATAATGGCCCATGCAGAATGTCACCCCATCTCCCTTAAAATGCCCCATGCAGGATGTCACCACCCCCCTCCCTTATAATGCCCTTGCAGGATGTCACACACCTCCCCCTCCCTTATAATGCCCCATGCAGGATGTCACACACCCCCTCCTTTATAATGCCCCATGCAGGATGTCACACCCCTCCTTATAATGCCCCATGCCAGATGTCAATACCCCCCTCCCTTATAATGCCTCATGCAGGATGTCACCCCCCCTTTATAATGCCCCATGCAGGATGTCACATCCCCCCTTAAAATGCCCCATGCAGGATGTCACCCCCCCTCCCTTATAATGCCCCATGCTGGATGTCACCCCCCCTTATAATGCCCCATGCAGGATGTCACACACCCCCTCCTTTATAATGCCCTATGCAGGATGTCACACCCCTCCTTATAATGCCCCATGCAGGATGTCACCACCCCCCCTCCCTTATAATGCCCTTGCAGGATGTCACACACCTCCCCCTCCCTTATAATGCCCCATGCAGGATGTCACCCCCCCTCCTTTATAATGCCCCTTGCAGGATGTCACACCCCTCCTTATAATGCCCCATGCAGAATGTCAATACCACCCTCTCTTATAATGCCCCATGCAGAATGTCACCCCCCCTCGTTTATAATGCCCCATGCAGGATGTCACACACCCCCCCCTTAAAATGCCCCATGCAGGATGTCACCCCCCCTCCCTTATAATGCCCCTTGCAGGTTTTCACCCCCCCTCCCTTATAATGCCCCATGCTGGATGTCACACCCCTCCTTATAATGCCCCATGCAGGATGTCACCCCTTCCCTTATAATGCCCCATGCAGGATGTCACCCCCCCTCCCTTATAATGCCCAATGCAGGATGTCACCCCCCCTCCCTTATAATGCCTCATGCAGGATGTCACCCCCCTCCCTTATAATGCCCCATGCAGGATGTTACAACCCCCCCTCCCATTTAATACCCTATGCAGGAAGTCACACATCTCCCCCTCTCTTATAATGCCCTATGTAGGATGTCACCCCCCCTCCCTTATAATGCCCCATGCAGGATGTCACACACCGCCCCCTCCCTTATAATGCCCCATGCACGATGTCACCCCCCCTTATAATGCCCCATGCAGGATGTCACCCCCCTTCCCTTATAATGCCCCATGCAGGCTGTCACACACACACCCTCTCTTATAATGCCCCATGCAGGATGTCACACACCCTCCCTTATAATGGCCCATGCAGAATGTCACCCCACCTCCCTTATAATGTCCCATGCAGGATGTCACCACCCCCCCTCCCTTATAATGCCCATGCAGGATGTCACACACCTCCCACTCCCTTATAATGCCCCATGCAGGATGTCACCCCCCCTCCCATATAATGCCCCATGCAGGATGTCACACACACCCCCTCCCTTATAATGTCCCATGCAGGATGTCACCCCCCTTATAATGCCCCATGCAGGATGTCACACACGCCCCCTCTTCTAATAATGCCCCATGCAGGATGTCACCCCCCATAATAATGTCCCACGCAGGATGTCACCCCCCCTTATAATACCCCATACATGATGTCACACACCCCCTCACTTATAATGCCTCATGCGGGATGTCACACACCCCCTCCCTTATTATGCCCCATGCAGGATGTCACCCCCCTCCCTTATAATGCCCCATGCAGGATGTCACACCCCCCCTCCCTTATAATGCCCCATGCAGGATGTCATCCCCCCCTCCCTTATAATGCCCCATGCAGGATGTCACCCCCCCTCCCTTATAATGCCCCATGCAGGATATCACACACCCTCCCTTATAATGCCCCATGCAGGATATCATACACCTCCCCCTCCCTTATAATGCCCCATGCAGGATGTCACACCCCCTCCCTTATAATGCCCCATGCAGGATATCACACACCCCCTCTCTTATAGTGCCCCATGAAGGATGTCACCCCCCCTTATAATGCCCCATGCAGGATGTCACCCCCTCCTTATAATGCCCCACGCAGGATGTCACCCCCACCTCGCTTATAATGCCCCATGCAGGATGTAACACCCCTCCTCCCTTATAATGCCCTCTGCAGGATATCACAACCCCCCTCCCTTGTAATGCCCCATGCAGGATGTCACCCCCCCTCCCTTATAATGTCTCATGCAGGATGTCACCCCCCCTCTCTTATAATGCCCCATGCAGTATTTCACCCCCCTCCCTAATAATGCCCCATGCAGGATGTCACACCCCCTCTCGCTGATAATGCCCCATGGAGGATGTCACACCCCCCATCCCTTATAATACCCCATGCAGGATGTCACACCCCCTCTCCCTTATAATGCTCCATGCAAGATGTCACACACCCCCTCCCTTATAATGCCCCATGCAGGATGTCACCCCCCTCCCTTATAATGTCCCATGCAAGATGTCACACACCCCCTCTCTTATTATGCCCCATGCAGGATGTCACACCCCTCTCTTATAATGCCCCATGCAGGATTTCACCCCCCCTTATAATGCCCCATGCAGGATATCACCCCTCCTTATAATGCCCCATGCAGGATGTCAATACCCCGTCCCTTATAATGCCCCATGAAGGATGTCACCCCCCCTTATAATGCCCTATGCAGGATGTCACCCCCCCTCCTTTATAATTCCCCATGCAGGATGTCACACCCCCACCCTTAAAATGCCCCATGCAGGATATCACACACACTCCCTTATAATGCCCCATGCAGGATATCATACACCTCCCCCTCCCTTATAATGCCCCATGCAGGATGTCACACCCCCTCCCTTATAATGCCCCATGCAGGATATCACACACCCCCTCTCTTACAGTGCCCCATGAAGGATGTCACCCCCCCTTATAATGCCCCATGCAGGATGTCACCCCCTCCTTATAATGCCCCACGCAGGATGTCACCCCCACCTCGCTTATAATGCCCCATGCAGGATGTCACACCCCTCTCTTATAATGCCCCATGCAGGATTTCACCCCCCCTTATAATGCCCTATGCAGGATGTCACCCCCCCTCCTTTATAATTCCCCATGCAGGATGTCACACCCCCACCCTTAAAATGCCCCATGCAGGATATCACACACACTCCCTTATAATGCCCCATGCAGGATATCATACACCTCCCCCTCCCTTATAATGCCCCATGCAGGATGTCACACCCCCTCCCTTATAATGCCCCATGCAGGATATCACACACCCCCTCTCTTACAGTGCCCCATGAAGGATGTCACCCCCCCCTTATAATGCCCCATGCAGGATGTCACCCCCTCCTTATAATGCCCCACGCAGGATGTCACCCCCACCTCGCTTATAATGCCCCATGCAGGATGTAACACCCCTCCTCCCTTATAATGCCCTCTGCAGGATATCACAACCCCCCTCCCTTATAATGCCCCATGCAGGATGTCACCCCCCCTCCCTTATAATGTCTCATGCAGGATGTCAACCCCCCTCCCTTATAATGCCCCATGCAGGATTTCACCCCCCTCCCTAATAATGCCCCATGCAGGATGTCACACCCTCTCTCGCTGATAATGCCCCATGGAGGATGTCACACTCCCCATCCCTTATAATGCCCCATGCAGGATGTCACACCCCCTCTCCCTTATAATGCTCCATGCAAGATGTCACACACCCCCTCCCTTATAATGCCCCATGCAGGATGTCACCCCCCTCCCTTATAATGTCCCATGCAAGATGTCACACACCCCCTCTCTTATAATGCCCCATGCAGGATGTCACACCCCTCTCTTATAATGCCCCATGCAGGATTTCACCCCCCTTATAATGCCCCATGCAGGATATCACCCCTCCTTATAATGCCCCATGCAGGATGTCAATACCCCGTCCCTTATAATGCCCCATGCAGGATGTCACCCCCCCTTATAATGCCCTATGCAGGATGTCACCCCCCCTCCTTTATAATGCCCCATGCAGGATGTCACACCCCCACCATTAAAATGCCCCATGCAGGATGTCACCCCCCGCTCCCTTATAATGCCCCATGCAGGTTGTCACCCCCCTTCCCTTATAATGCCCCATGCAGGGTGTCTCACACCCCCCTCCCTTATAATGCCCCATGCAGGATGTCACCCCCACCTCCCTTATAATGCCCCATGCAGGATGTCACACACCCCCCTCCCTTATAATGCCCAATGCAGGATGTCACCCCCCCTCCCTTATAATGCCCCATGCAGAATATCACCCCCCCTCCCTTATAATGCCCCATGCAGGATGTCACCCCCCTCCCTTTTAATGCCCCATGCAGTATGTTACAACATCCCCTCCCTTTTAATACCCCATGCAGGAAGTCACACACCTCCCCCTCTCTTATAATGCCCCATGTATGATGTCACCCCCCTCCCTTATAATGCCCCATGCAGGATGTCACACACCTCCCCCTCCCTTATAATGCCCCATGCAGGATGTCACCCCCCCTTATAATGCCCCATGCAGGATATCACCCCCCCCTCCCTTATAATGCCCCATGCAGGATGTCACACACACCCCCTCCCTTATAATGCCCCATGCAGGATGTCACACACCCTCCCTTATAATGGCCCATGCAGAATGTCACCCCACCTCCCTTATAAGGTCCCATGAAGGATGTCACCACCCCCACTCTCTTATAATGCCCATGAAGGATGTCACACCCCTCCTTATAATGCCCCATGCAGGATGTCACACACACCCCTCCCTTATAATGTCCCATGCAGGATGTCACCCCCCCTCCCTTATAATGCCCCATGCAGGATGTCACACAGCCCCCTCTCTTATAATGCCCCATACAGGGTGTCACCCCCCCTTATGATGCCCCATGCACGATGTCACACACACCCCATCGCTTAAAATGCCCCATGCAGGATGTCACACCCCCCTCCTTTATAATGCCCCATGCAGGATGTTACCCCTGCCCCCCTTATAATGTCTCATGCAGGAAGTCACACACACCCCCTCCCTTATAATGCCCCATATAGGGCATCACCACCCCCCTTATAATGCCCATGCAGGATGTCAACCCCCCCTTATAATGTCCCATGCAGGATGTCACCCCCCTCCCTTATAATGCCCCATGCAGGATGTCAACCCCTCCCTTATAATGCCCCATGCAGGAGGTCACACACCCCTCCCTTATAATGCCCCATGCAAGATGTCACCCCCCCTTATAATGTCCCATGCAGGATGTCACACACCCCCTCTATCTTATAATGCCCCAAAAAGGAAGTCACCCCCCCCTTTTAATGCCCCATGCAGGATGTCAACCCCCTTATATTGCCCCATGATGGATGTCACACCCCCCTCCCTTATAATGCCCCATGCATGATGTCACTCCCCCCTTAAATGCCCCATGCAGTATGTCACCCCACCTCCCTTATAATGCCCCATGCAGGATGTCACACCCCCCTTATAATGCCCCATGTAGGATGTCACACACCCCTAGCTTATAATGCCCCATGCAGGATGTCACACCCCCCCTCTCTAATAATGCTCCATGCAGGATGTCACACCCCGCTACATTATAATGCCCCATGCAGGATGTCACCCCCCCTTATAATGCCCCACGTAGGATGTCACCCCCTCCCTTATAATGCCCCACGCAGGATGTCACACCACCCTCCCTTATAATACCCCATGCAGGATGTCACCCCCCTTATAATGCCCCATGCAGGATGTCACACACCCCCTCGCTTATAATGCCCCATGTAGGATGTCACACACCCCCCTCCCTTATAATGCCTCATGCATGATGTCACCCCTCCCTCCCTTATAATGCCCCATGCAGGAAGTCACAACCCCCCTCCCTTTTAATGTCCCATGCAGGATGTCAACCCCCCTTCCTTATAATGCCCCATGCAGTATGTCACCCTCCCCCTCCTTTATAATGCCTCATGCAGGATGGCACACCCCTCCCTTATAATGCCCCATGCAGGATGTCACCCCCCCTTATAATGCCCCATCGAGGATTTCACACACACCCCCCTCTCTTATAATGCCCTATGCAGGATGTCACACACCCCCTGCTCCCTTATATTGCCCCATGAAGGATGTCACACCCCCCCCCCTTATAATGCCCCATGGAGGATGTCATTCCCCCCTTAAATGCACCATGCAGTATGTCACCCCCCCTCCCTTATAATGCCCCATGCAGGATGTCACACACACCCCCTACCTTATAGTGCCCCATGCAGGATGTCAGCCCCCTTATAATGCCCCATGCAGGATGTCACACACACCCCCTCTTCTAATAATGCCCCATGCAGGATGTCACCCCCATAATAATGTCCCACGCAGGATGTCACCTCCCCTTATAATACCCCATACATGATGTCACACACACCCTCACTTATAATGCCTCATGCGGGATGTCACACACCCCCTCCCTTATTATGCCCCATGCAGGATGTCACCCCCCTCCCTTATAATGCCCCATGCAGGATGTCACACCCCCCCTCCCTTATAATGCCCCATGCAGGATGTCACCCCACCCTCCCTTATAATGCCCCATGCAGCATGTCACCCCCACTCTCTTATAATGCCCCATGCAGGATGTCACCCCCCCTCCCTTATAATGCCCCATGCAGGATATCACACACGCTCCCTTATAATGCCCCATGCAGGATATCATACACCTCCCCCTCCCTTATAATGCCCCATGCAGGATGTCACACCCCCTCCCTTATAATGCCCCATGCAGGATATCACACACCCCCTCTCTTATAGTGCCCCATGCAGGATGTCACCCCCCCTTATAATGCCCCATGCAGGATGTCACCCCCTCCTTATAATGCCCCATGCAGGATGTCACCCCCACCTCGCTTATAATGCCCCATGCAGGATGTAACACCCCTCCTCCCTTATAATACCCTCTGCAGGATATCACAACCCCCCTCCCTTATAATGCCCCATGCAGGATGTCTCACCACCCCTCCCTTATAATGTCTCATGCAGGATGTCACCCCCCCTCCCTTATAATGCCCCATGCAGGATTTCACCCCCCTCCCTAATAATGTCCCATGCAAGATTTCACACACACCCTCCCTTATAATGCCCCATGCAGGATGTCACACCCCCTCTCGCTGATAATGCCCCATGGAGGATGTCACACCCCCCCATCCCTTATAATGCCCCATGCAGGATGTCACACCCCCTCTCCCTTATAATGCCCCATGCAAGATGTCACACACCCCCTCCCTTATAATGCCCCATGCAGGATGTCACCCCCCTCCCTAATAATGTCCCATGCAAGATTTCACACACACCCTTCCTTATAATGCCCCATGCAGGATGTCACACCCCCTCTCTAATAATGCCCCATGCAGGATTTCACCCCCCCTTATAATGTCCCATGCAGGATATCACCCCTCCTTATAATGCCCCATGCAGGATGTCAATTCCCCGTCTCTTATAATGCCCCATGCAGGATGTCACCCCCCCTTATAATGCCCTATGCAGGATGTCACCCCCCTCCTTTATAATGCCCCATGCAGGATGTCACACCCCCACACTTAAAAAGCCCCATGCAGGATGTCACCCCCCCGCTCCCTTATAATGCCCCATGCAGGTTGTCACCCCCCTTCCCTTATAATGCCTCATGCAGGATGTCTCACACCCCCCTCCCTTATAATGCCCCATGCAGGGTGTCACCCCCACCTACCTTACAATGCCCCATGCAGGATGTCACACACCTCCCCCTCTCTTATAATGCCCCATGCAGGATGTCACACACCCCTCCCTTATAATGCCCCATGCAGGATGTCACACACCTCTCCCTCCCTTATAATGCCCCAATCAGGATATCACCCCCCTTATAATGCCCCATGCAGGATGTCACCCCCCTTCCCTTATAATGCCCCATGCAGGGTGTCACACACCTCCTCCCTTATAATGCACCATGCAAGATGTCACACACCCTCCCTTATAATGGCCCATGCAGAATGTCACCCCACCTCCCTTATAATGCCCCATGCAGGATGTCACCACCCCCCTCCCTTATAATGCCCTTGCAGGATGTCACACACCTCCCCCTCCCTTATAATGCCCCATGCAGGATGTCACACAACCCCTCCTTTATAATGCCCCATGCAGGATGTCACACCCCTCCTTATAATGCCCCATGCAGGATGTCAATACCCACCTCACTTATAATGTCTCATGCAGGATGTCACCCCCCCCCTTCTTTATAATGCCCCATGCAGGATGTCACCCCCCCCCTTAAAATGCCCCATGCAGGATGTCACCCCCCCTCCCTTATAATGCTCCATGCTGGATGTCACCCCCCCCCTTATAATGCCCCATGCAGGATGTCACCCCCTCCCTTATAATGCCCCATGCGGGATGTCACACACCCCCTCCCTTATAATGCCCAATGCAGGATGTCACCCCCCTCCCTTATAATGCCTCATGCAGGATGTCACCCCCCTCCCTTATAATGCCCCATGCAGTATGTTACAACATCCCCTCCCTTTTAATACCCCATGCAGGAAGTCACACACCTCCCCCTCTCTTATAATGCCCCATGTAGGATGTCACCCCCCTCACTTATAATGCCCCATGCAGGATGTCACACACCTCCCCCTCAATTATAATGCCACATGCAGGATGTCACCCCCCCTTATAATGCCCCATGCAGGATGTCACGTCACCCCCCCTCCCTTATAATGGCCCATGCAGGATGTCACACACACCCCCTCCCTTATAATGCCCCATGCAGAATGTCACCCCACCTCCCTTATAAGGTCCCATGCAGGATGTCACCACCCCCCCTCCCTTATAATGCCCATGCAGGATGTCACACCCCTCCTTATAATGCCCCATGCAGGATGTCACACACCCCCCTCCCTTATAATGCCCCATGCAGGATGTCACACCCCCCTACCTTATAATGCCCTATGCAGGATGTCACACACATCCCCCTCCCTTATAATGCCCCATGCAGGATGTCACACACACACCCTCCCTTGTAATGCACCATGCAGAATGTCACACCCCCCCTCCCTTATAATGCCCCATGCAGGATGTCACCCCTCCTCCCTTATAATGCCCCATGCAGGATGTCACACACCTCCAACTCCCTTATAATGCCCCATGCAGGATGTCACCCCCCCTCCCATATAATGCCCCATGCAGGATGTCACACCCCCCCTCCCTTATAATGCCCAATGTAGGATGTCACCCCCCTTATAATGCCCCATGCATGATGTCACACACACCCCCCCTTCTAATAATGCTCCATGCAAGATGTCACCCCCCCTAATAATGTCCCATGCAGTATGTCACCCCCCCCCTTATAATACCCCATACAGGATGTCACACACCCCCTCACTTATAATGCCCCATGCAGGATGTCACCCCCCCTCCATTATAATGCCCCATACTGGATGTCACACACACACCCTTATAATGCCCCATGCAGGATGTCAAATCCCACCCCTTATAATGCCCCATGCAGGATGTCACCCCCTCTTCCTTATAATGCCCCATGCAGGTTGTCATACACCTCCCCCTCCCTTATAATGCACCGTGCAGGATGTCACCCCCCCTTCCCTTATAATGCACCATGCAGGATGTCACACCCCCCCTCTTATAATGCCCCATGCAGGATGTAACCCCTCCCTTATAATGCTCCATGCAGGATGTCACCCCCTTATAATGCTCCTTGCAGGATGTCAATCCCCCCTCCCTTATAATGCCCCATGCAGGATGTTACCCCCCCTTATAATGCCCCATGCAGGATGTCATACCCCCCTTTCTTTATAATGCCCCATGCAGGATGTCACCCCCCCTTATAATGCTCCTTGCAGGATGTCACACACCCCGCTCCCTTATAATTCCCCATGCAGGATGTCACACACACTCCTTTCTTATAATGCCCCATGCAGGATGTTACCCCCCTTGCATATAATGCCCCATGGAGGATGTCACACCCCCCTCCCTTATAATGCCCCATGCAGGATGTCACACACACTCCTTTCTTATAATGCCCCATGCAGGATGTTACCCCCCTTGCTTATAATGCCCCATGGAGGATGTCACACACCCCCCTCTCTTATAATGCCCCATGCAGGATGTCAACCCCCCTTATAATGCCAATGCAGGAAGTCACCCCCTCCTTATAATACCACATGCAAGATGTCTTTCCCCCTCTCCCTTATAGTGCCCCATGCAGGATGTCACCCCCCTTATAATGCCCCATGCAGAATGTCACCCCCCCTCCTTTATAATGCCCCATGCAGGATGTCACCCCCCCTTATAATGCCCCATGCAGGATGTCACCCACCCTCCCTTTTAATGCCCCATGCAGGATGTCACCCCCCCTCCCTTATAATGCCCCATGCAGGATGTCACACACATCCCTCCCTTATAATGTCCCATGCAGGATGTCACCCCCCCTCCCTTATAATGTCCCATGCAGGATGTCACACACATCCCTCCTTTATAATGCCCCATGCAGAATGTTACCCCTGCCCCCCTTATAATGTCCCATGCAGGAAGTCACACACACCCCCTCCCTTATAATGCCCCATGCAGGATGTCAACCCCCCCTTATAATGTCCCATGCAGGATGTCACCCCCCCTCCCTTATAATGCCCCATGCAGGATGTCAACCCCTCCCTTATAATGCCCCATGCAGGATGTCACACCCCCCTCCCTTATAATGCCACATGCAAGATGTCACCCCCCTTATAATGCCCCATGCAGGATGTCACACACCCCCTCTATCTTATAATGCCCCAAGCAGGAAGTCACCCCCCCTTTTAATGCCCCATGCAGGATGTCAACCCCCTTATATTGCCCCATGAAGGATGTTACACCCCCCTCCCTTACAATGCCCCATGCAGGATGTCACTCCCCCCTTAAATGCCCCATGCAGTATGTCACCCCCCCTCCCTTATAATGCCCCATGCAGGATGTCACACCCCCCCTTATAATGCCACATGTAGGATGTCACACACCCCTAGCTTATAATGCCCCATGCAGGATGTCACACCCCCCCTCTCTAATAATGCTCTATGCAGGATGTCACACCCCCTACATTATAATGCCCCATGCAGGATGTCACCACCCCCTTATAATGCCCCACGTAGGATGTCACCCCCCTCCCTTATAATGCCCCACGCAGGATGTCACACCCCCCTCCCTTATAATGCTCCATGCAGGATGTCACCCCCCTTATAATGCCCCATGCAGGATGTCACACACCCCCTCGCTTATAATGCCCCATGTAGGATGTCACACACCCCCCTCCCTTATAATGCCCCTTGCATGATGTCACCCCTCCCTCCCTTATAATGCCCCATGCAGGATGTCACAACCCCCCTCCCTTTTAATGCCCCATGCAGGATGTCACCCCCCCTTCCTTATAATGCCCCCTGCAGTATGTCACCCTCCCCCTCCTTTATAGTGCCCCATGCAGGATGTCACCCCCCTTATAATGCCCCATGCAGGATGTCACACACCCCCCCTCTCTTATAATGCCCTATGCAGGATGTCACACACCCCCTACTCCCTTATATTGCCCCATGAAGAATGTCACACCCCCCCTCCCTTATAATGCCCCATGCAGGATGTCACTCCCCCCTTAAATGCCCCATGCAGTATGTCACCCCCCCTCCCTTATAATGCCCCATGCAGGATGTCACCCCCCCCTTATAATGCCCCATGTAGGATGTCACACACCCCTAGCTTGTAATACCCCATGCAGGATGTCATACCCCCCCTCTCTAATAATGCTCCATGCAGGATGTCACACCCCCCTACATTATAATGCCCCATGCAGGATGTCACCCCCCCTTATAATGCCCCACGTAGGATGTCACCCCCCCTCCCTTATAATGCCCCACGCAGGATGTCACACCCCCCTCCCTTATAATGCCCCATGCAGGATGTCACCCCCCTTATAATGCCCCATGCAGGATGTCACACACCCCCTCGCTTATAATGCCCCATGTAGGATGTCACACACACCCTCCCTTATAATGCCCCATGCATGATGTTACCCCTCCCTCCCTTATAATGCCCCATGCAGGATGTCACAACCCCCCTCGATTTTAATGCCCCATGCAGGATGTCACCCCCCCTTCCTTATAATGCCCCATGCAGTATGTCACCCTCCCCCTCCTTTATAATGCCTCATGCAGGATGTCACACCCCTCCCTTATAATGCCCCATGCAGGATGTCACCCCCCCTTATAATGCCCCCTGCAGGATGTCACACCCCCCCCTCTCTTCTAGTGCCCTATGCAGGATGTCACACACCCCCTACTCTCTTATAATGCCCCATGCAGGATGTCACACCCCCCTTCATTATAATGCCCCATGCAGGATGTCACCCCCCCTCCCTTATAATGCTCAATGCAGGATGTCACCCCCCCTTTCTTATAATGCCCCATGCAGGATGTCACACACCCCCTACTCTCTTGCAATGCTCCATGCAGGATGTCACACACCCCCCTCTCTTATAATACCCCATGTAGGATGTCACACACCCCCTACTCTCTTATAATGTCCCATGCAGGATGTCACACCCCCCCTCCATTATAATGCCCCATGCAGGATGTCACCCCCCCTCCATTATAATGCCCTATGCAGGATATCACCCCCCCTCGCTTTTAATTCCCCATCCACGACGTCACCCCCCCCACCCCACCATATAATGCCCCATGCAGGATGTCACACCCCCCCACCCCACCATATAATGCCCCATGCCTCCATACAATAAAAAAAAAATCAAATACTCATCTCACTTCTCACCTGCTGCCGCTGCACCGGACTCCTCACGCACGCCGGCGTCTTCCTGCTCTGCACTGTGACTGCTCAGGGGAGGGCGCGGTGTAAAGACATCACCACTCCCTCTGACCTGAGACGTCACTGTGCAGCAGCCACGGAAGAGACAGAAGCTGCTGCGGAGGCACGGAGAGAGGTAAGTATTGTGCCGGCTGCCTGAGCAAGTGGGGGGGGGTAGGGAGCTGACACCGCTCTCCTCCGCTCATGGGTCCCATAGCGCGACGGGGTGCCTGACGGCGACTGATCCCCCCGCCCGCTCAGGGCCCCGGCACTTGCCCGGGTGCGCCGAGTGCTGACGCCGGCCCTGGCTTCAAGAGACACCAAGGATTTAGCATGTACGTCAACTGATGATGAGTACTTTACTAAGTGCTTTCGGAATGGTGAGATCATTAGAGCGGTTGCCATTTAGTAAGCACTTAGTAAAGTATGAGGCAGCACTGGGTTAGTGCAAAAGAGTGAGATCTCCTGATAACACTCAAGATTTTGCTCTTTTACAGTGAGAAGGACTGTAGAGGGATGTGGGATTTTGCTCTGCATACCAGGGTTCCGAAACCCGAAAGTTCTCACCCAACTTTTGCCACAAAGTTAGATCCTTTTCGAGGGACATTAAGGAGCCTACTGATCACTTTTGCTGATAGTGTTATTTTTGAAAAATAACCAGTCTGGGGTGGCCACTCTTTTCCTAAATAAAAAGGGCAGCCACAGACTGTTGATAGGTACTCTTCATATATATTCAATACGTCTAGTATTGTATGCACATGATTGCTGGTACTTTATAGTAAGTTTTTATTTCACTCCATAAAACTACATTTGGGCTACGTGCACACAACGTCTTTTTCAGTTGTATTCTGTCCAGGAGTCAGCTTGAAAAAGAACAGCAAAACAACCTAAAAAAATGAACAAAGTGCACAGCAGTGGAAAAAACGTCAACTTAAGAAATTCTTATAAAAATAAAGAACGCTTTCTGGCAAGTGCAGCAACGGATTTGGACAATAAAGGTACAACTTTTATTAGGCTATGTCCCCTACAAGGTGCTGTCATTGGTTTGAATGGTCATTTTAGGGTGATAGACTCCCTTTGTGTTACTTTTTTTGGAAATTTATAGCATTCTAAGCTGTTTTATAGAAAGTTTAGGGGGCTAGACAACCCCTTTAACAGTTCTTCTGTATTAGGGCAATAAAGGTCTGGGCTGTTGTAAGCAATCAATATAAGAATAAGTAGTCAATGGAAGTTGGTATTGGTGTGACGATGTGGGGGTGACTAATTTTTTCAGTATTTACTATTGTAAAAGGCACTAATAAAAATCATAATAAGAACATATGATCATTGGTCCATAATATTGTGTGTTATGGTTCCAAATTAAAGTGATGCAACCAGTTATAAATGGTTTAGCTACACCCCTATTTATATAACCTATAAGTACATGGAGGGCCGTTGATGTTTATGGCTGCCATATATTTCTACCTTTGATGGGCAACTTCTCAACTTTCCCCGAGCTGATCAGGTGATCGCCATGGATCTGACTTCTCAAACATGGTGCATCCTACATTTTCAGAAAGGGGTGGTCAAAGTCAGTTAAAGCCTTTTAAGGGGTTTGTCTCAGGTTCTTAAACTTGAAAAGCGCTTATAAAAAGAATCCCACTTTGCAATTCGGCTCCGTTCTTGAAGATCCAATTTGAGAAAAACCCCTTTAAGACAGTGGTTACTTTTTCCAATAAGTAATAGGGATTTTGCATTCACCATCTATAAAATGTATTGTGTTGCTTAATTGCATAATTACACGCAGCCATGTAACACATCATATACTTTATGGAGGATTGACTTTTTCTTTTCTTATTTATGTCTTTTTTTTATACATTTCTTTTACAATCAGGAACATTCCCGATGAGAATTATGCTTTGTTAGGAGACGTCTAGAAGGGGAGCACGTACTTTTCATTACTGTTAAAAGAAAAATAACTTTAGTAATTAAAGTGACCCAGTTTGTATCATTTAACCTATGTATAGTTTGTTACTTAGAAATTAGAACTGCCAAAGTCTACAGCGAGCGCAGTCATAAAAAAACATTAGATTAGAAAGCAGTTTGTACTGGTTACTACTGTACAAAGTTTTACATGTTGTAAAGTGACAGGTTGTCTTAACCTCAATGATAGGAGAAGTGATACTTTTATGTCAATTGTTTTTTCTTCACCGGTGCTGCAAAACTTCTAGATAAGGAAACATTTCATGACTGGTGCCAACCAAACTTGACCAGAATTGTAATCATCGATCTTGATATCCTTGGATGGATAATGATCTGGGCCCCTGAGCATCAATAGTTTTTGTCTCCTTACCAACCACTAAAACCATGAGATGCTATGGCCCTACACTTGTGATAGCTGTTGGCCCAACTTTGGTTTAGCCTTTAAAAGGCATCTGTCAGTAGGATCAATCCTTCTGAGTTATCTCTATATGGGCATGTAGGTCATAGGAAGCTGAATAAAATGATACCTTCATATATGCAATCCGATGTCTTATTCCAGAAAAATCCTTATTTTTCTTAATATGTAAATGAGTTGTTAAGATCTATGGGTGGGACCAGATAATCTGCCTCCAGAGCTTGTGTGACGACACAACATTTGTTCTTGATTAAGCAGACATGTTTTTTCGGTGGGTTAAGGGACATAGACCATTGCTATATGAGCCTAAATGTTGACTCTTGAGTTGATGTTTGTTGCAGCTTATTGTGTTGCCTTCTTTGGAGGACAGGGATGCAGAGTAATTGAACAATCAATGTTTTCTAATATGTTGATTACCCATTGTATAAATCCATGTAGCTTGTTGACCTGCAAGCAGAGCAGGAAAGGACAAACTATGCAGATTGATTACATAATCGAACAATGAGAGTTCACCTCATCCCACCTTCCCCCTGACCTGTGGATGATGGCCTGGAGGACAGCTGTTGGTATAAACATGGACCTTTATCCTTCTGTAGAGAAACTTTACAGAACAGCTTTTTGCTGAGTTTTTGGAAAGGAAACTTCAAACTCTAAGTTTTTGATCAGTATTTGGAGAGTTTCTACTCAGTGGCAATGTGCATATGGAGGTTATTTTAGGATTTTTTTCAGCAGAAACCAAGAGAAAACAAAGAGGAAACTCTACAAATCCTCCTAAAAAATACTGCTCAGTTCTGCTCAGTTTGCTCAAAAAATCTCTGCAAATTAGACTCTGTGTGCATGCACCCTGTCTCTTCTCCAAAAACTTGTAAAAAAAATACTCTAAGGGTATGCACACATGATGGGCAGCACGGTGGCTCAGTGGATAGCACTGCAGCCTTGCAGTGCTGGGGTCCTGGATTCAAATACCACCAAGGACAACATCTGCAAGGAGTTTGTATGTTTTTTTCTTTTGAAACCTGAAGAGGTTAAAAGAAGCTTGAAAAGACTGAACATGTGCACAGTCATGTCGTTTTGACATTGATATTGCATTATGTTCATTATTTGTAGTGTTTCACTTTAGCGCTTTTTCAGGAGGAGCCCACCTGAAAAAGACATTGTGTGTACATATCCCAAATCCCCAGGAATGTGTCACTTTGAATTGTATCGGTAGCCAATCCTGCCCCACCATGCTCTCTCTTGTCAAGGCCATGGATTGCATTGTCCTGGCACAAGTGGTGCAATTCACTAAATTGTACAGCCTGTATTGGCTAATTCTTTGTCTGCCGGAGAGTGGAGAACTTGGCATCTGAGATTAGGTGGATGTGGTGTTGTTATGCAGACGAAAGGAACTCCAGAAGGCCACACAGAGATGCTGGATGGTAGGTTTAAACAGCCATACTTTTATTCTCCTGCTTCCGTTCCCTCCTCCTGCCTTGTCCCCTCCTCCCCATTACATCATCGTTAATAGGCAGAAACTGAAACAAGGATAACAGCCAACCAATCACAGATGTAGTAACAACATCAAATCTCTCCTCTCCTCACAAAACAAAACAACAATAGAACTGGATAACGGTTCAAAAATTCACATTAGTACAAAGGGTTTTTTTTTTTCTTTTTTTCTTTTTACTGCAGAACATAGTCCAAGAGGTGGGCTGGCGGTCTTCGATTTGCCCTCGCTGGATAGCGGTGAGACATCTCAGTCCCAGATGAACTTTCCGAGTCCTCTGAGGTATCCTCCCTTGGAACTGTTGAGCTCTGGGGACCCGGCAGGACATCATCGCCATCTGCCTCGTCTGTTTCTGGGATATAGTCACAAAGTTTTTTAAAATGTGACACGTTCCTTGTGACCTGGCGACCGTGATCTTGTGCAGTGACCTTTGACTTGTGTGACCTGAAAGGGTTCAGGATAGTATCGTGATGCAAACTTGTCACTAGGTCTTAGTCTTTTTACAAGGACCCAATCTCCCACCAAAACTTCCGCGGCTTGCAACGATGACTGCTCTTATCTGCATACCTCTTCATCTTCTGTTTGGATATGGCATCCTTAGTAGCAATTGGTGTTTGAACAGGACTCAGCGGAACGCTCGGGAGTTTGACACGCATAGGCCTGTTGAACAGCGCAGTGGCGGGTGGTACCCCGGTAGTAGAATGGGGTATAGCTCTGTACTGTCTAAGAAATCTGTGTAGCTCTTGCTGTAAATCCTTGTGCTCCATGGTAGCGATCCTCAAAGTTTTGTTGATTGATTGCATGAACCGTTCCACTTCACCATTGGCCTGAGGCCAGTAAGGAGTTATTTTCCTGTGAGTGAAACCCAGATAGGTTGCGAATGATCGAAAGTCTGTGCTATTAAAAGGTGGTCCATTGTCGGATTTCACTGTTTCCGGTATGCCATATGCCGAGAAGATCTTGTCTAATTTTGGTATAACTGCCCTGGCAGAGGTTGTCGAAACATGTTCAATGACTGGGAACCTCAAATAGTCATCCATGACAACCAGCAGATAGGAGTGATCCGGTAAAACACAGAAGTCAACACTAACAGCAATCCACGGGCCCTCTGGCAGGGGTGTCATTTGTAAGGGTGCGCGTCTATGGTCAATTGTAGTTGCTTGGCAAGGTATGCAAGTTTCAATAAGTGCCTCTACTTTTTTGTCTAGTCCTGGAAACCAGACTTTCTCTCTCAGTAATTGCTTTGTTTTCACCATCCCTTGATGAGCCTCGTGGGCCAGATCCAGTACTCTGCTTTGAAGCTTCTGGGGTATCACCAGCCGATTGTTACGCAACAGTAGATTTGAATCAGACACGGAGAGAGCATGTTGTGCATTAAAGAAAGCTGTCAAGTAGGTTGTTTGATCTGGTGTTTGGAGGCGGGCTTCAGCAAGAAAATTGCTCCAATTTTTAGATCGAACAGTCTCTATAACTAACTGAAGTTGGTGATCGGAATCCACCGTTTGTTGTATTTCCTCCATAGTCATGGCTTTTGGCACAGAATGTGCAACAATAAAATTGATATGTTCCTCTGCAAGGATAGTTGCTGGGATGTCGTCCTTGGTAGTTTGTGGTGTTGGGTGTCTCAAGAAGTAGTCTGCCGGATTACCAGCTCCTACCTCGTATCTCAACCGAAACTGGTAGTTCTGTAGGCGGAGCAACCAGCGTTCAAGTCGTGGGGGAGGCTTTGAAGAATGTTTGTTGAAAAGCGGAATGAGCGGTTTGTGGTCACTTATCACTGTGAATTTATGTCCCATAAGGTACAGATGAAAATGAAGGCATCCCCATACAACCGCAAGAGCTTCCCTTTCAGTTTGTGAATAGCGTTGTTCTGTCTCTGTTAAGGCTTTGCTTGCATAGGAAATGGTAGAGACGTTGCCTGCTTTGGACACTTGTGTGAAAATTGCACCCAGGCCCACCGGACTTGCGTCCACGATAAGCTCGGTGGACTTTAGAGGGTCAAAATAGGCCATGACGGTGTCGCCAGTTAGACTGGACTTCATGGAGTCGAATGCTGCTTGGTGTTCAGTAGTCCATGTCCAAGGAGTGTCTTTTTTCGTGAGTAGTCGCAGGGGTTCGGAGACCGTGGCCAGATCAGGTATAAATCGTCCACAGTACGTGACTAGTCCTAGAAAACTGCGAACCTCTGACACATTTTGAGGTTGGCTAGCTGACTTTATGGCAGAAATTTTCTGAGGATCTACTGAAACTCCCTGCTCAGAAAAGATATATCCAAAGAAGCTTAATGACTTTTGGTTAAACTCACATTTTGACGGATTGACAGTTAGATTGCAAGCTTGCAGTCTCTGAAACACTTGCTCTAAGTGACTGTCATGCTCCTCTTGGGTTGTACCATATATAAGAATGTCATCACTGACGTTTAGGACTCCTGCTATTCCAGATAGAACCTGACTGATAACGTTCTGAAATATTTCTGCCGCAGATGAGATAGCAAAGTTCAACCTCTTGAATCGTCGTAAACCCACGTGGGTACTAAAAGTTGTAATGTATCTGGAATCTGGATGCAACTCAAGTTGATGATAACCTGATTTTAAATAAATTTTAGAGAATACTTTTGCACCATTCAGGTCTGCGAGAATGTCATCAATAGTGGGCGTGATGTGCCTTTCTCTTTGAATAGCCAGATTGGCATGCCGCATATCCACACATAGCCGGATTTTACCAGGCTGCTTTGGTTTTGGCGCAACAACAATGGGCGATACCCAAGCGGTCGGGCCTTCAACTCGTTCAACAACATCAGACGCTTCCAGATCTTGCAGTTCTTGCTCCACAAGTTTGCGGACATGAAATGGGATGCGCCTGTGAGGTTGAACAGACGGCTGTATTGACTGGTCAATATGCAATTTTATCTGAACGTCTTTTAGCTTACCGAGACCTTTAAAGAGATTGGGGTACCTCTGCATGATGTGTTGGGCCGAAGGACCCATGACGCTATTGACCAGGTTGACCAGACCCAGAGATTTAGCAGTATTGCAGCTGAGAAGCGTGTCTGCGGAGCACTCTACTACATATACAGTGTCGGTGATGGACTTCCCGTCAGCTGCAAGTTCTGACAGAAATTTGCCGCACAGGGGTAGTGCCGATGCTGAACCATAAGGAAAAATCTTTAGGCTAGTGCTTTGTAGAGCAGGTCTGTTCGGGAGTCGGCTATAGACTGCACGG
The DNA here is from genome assembly GCF_046119375.1 of Phyllobates terribilis. NCBI lineage: Eukaryota > Metazoa > Chordata > Amphibia > Anura > Dendrobatidae > Phyllobates > Phyllobates terribilis. The sequence goes on from NW_027362773.1 coordinate 192,628,623, forward strand.
CTGATGACGTTTACTGACGCCCCCGTGTCTACTAGGGCTTCCACCGGACTGCCATTTATCAGGATAAGTCGCCTTGGACTGGTAAGTGCGTGCAGTGTTTGAGATCCCTCTGCAGTTACTGAGAATAGATAAGTACTGTGAGGCTCGTCAGTAAGCTGCAGCGTTTGGACTTTATGTGACCTGGGTTGTACTGTGGGATGAGGGGATTGTGGTTTGGATCTACACACTTTTGCAAAATGGTTTTGTTTTCCACAATTATGGCAGGTCCCCCCTTTTGCTGGGCAGACATTCTGGTGAGGATACGACCCTCCGCAGTTGTAGCAAGTTGCCCCCTGCGTACGAGGCACAGGCGGTCTCTGTGTTAGCTTTGCTATACAAGATGGTGCTTCCGCCTCGCACTCAATGTTCTCTATGAGTTTAGCTTGTTTTTCGGCGGTATCATTTACACGTGCTGTTTCAAGCAATTTTGCTAAAGTCATGGTGGGATCTCTGAGTGCTAGTCTCCGTAATTTAGAGGAGATGCAGCCTTGTAAAATCTGCATTTGGATCTCTTTGTCGACATCTGCAAATTCACAGTAAGCTGCAAGGTGCCGTAGTCGGGCATGATATTCATCAATATTTTCTGTTGCTGACTGCTTTAATTGTCTAAACTTGAAGATTTCAAATGCCGCATTTCTGTGTGGGGAGAAGTATTTGCTTAATGCTGCCTTGCTGAGCTCATAGTCTTTGTCTTCTCCAGTATTAGGCAGAGTAGTGAAGATATCATAGACTTGTTCCCCTGCATAATGTAATAGCATGGCTTTCTTCCTGGTATCATCTGATATGTTCATGGCTTGTAGGAATATATCAAAACGCTTCAGCCATTTCTCCCAACATGCTGCTAGGTTAGCTGGGGACTGATGTACATCAAAAGCAGGGAAGGCAGGTAAACAGGCCATTGTTGTAGAGCTGAAATACCTTTAGTTGATGATGAACGCTTCCTCGTCGCCAGTTGTGGTGTTGTTATGCAGACGAAAGGAACTCCAGAAGGCCACACAGAGATGCTGGATGGTAGGTTTAAACAGCCATACTTTTATTTATCGTGCTTCCGTTCCCTTCTCTCTCCGTTCCCCGCGCGCTACCCTCCTCCTGCCTTGTCCCCTCCTCCCCATTACATCATCGTTACTAGGCAGAAACTGAAACAAGGATAACAGCCAACCAATCACAGATGTAGTAACAACATCACAGTGGACATAAACTAATTTTTTGTTGGGGGGTTGCAGAAAGTTGACCTTATTACTTTTGAAGAGGGCACTATTATTTTTTAAGGGGGCATTAATACCTTCTAAAGGTTTAGTGGGTGCAATACTTTTTTTTGCTTCGCTAAGCCACGGTCTAGAAGTAGACCACATTTTATTCTTTATGGCGGCTCCACCATTAATGAAGGTATCAACTCTAGTTCCCTTCTTATATTTGCACTTATAACACTCCTTGCTTGTATTTTTGACATGATGGCTGATAGAAGCCGTCTCGCTGTGCAGTTCTTAACTCCCGTCATTGTCAGCTCTGCTTTTGCACAGTTCACTGAGTAGAAACTAAATCTAGGATGGACTCGCGATGAACTCTTTGTTGGACCTTTAATCTCTGCATGGCTGCAGTTCACTGCCAGGTTTTAAAGAAGAGAAACGTGCTGAGCGGCACCCTAGGTAATGAATGAAAGGCTGAAAGATCATAGGATCCAGCACAAAAAAACAGGATGATGTCATAGAGACCCATTCACTTTGAGCCATGGAAAGACTTTCCCTTAGGTAGAAAGCAAAGTCCAACCTTGTTTGTATGAGACACGGTGAGATGTGTTCTGGGTACAGAGGTCATTGTCTTTAAGTAATTTGCTCAGGTCAGTCTCCTTTACTGCACACAATTCCCTTTCTGACGGAACATGGTGACCCGAACCCCAGGAACTGTAATAATCATCCAGTGATTAGATTACGCTGCTATCTACCGTTATCGCGGCGACTTATATTAGTTCTGATAACGACGTGCAAATATCTCATGGAGCTACTTACAATTCACCTTCATAGAGAATGTTCAGATTATAGTTTATGTTTAAGGTCTGGGGGGAAGAAAAATGCAGAACCCCAATACAAATATGGGGAGAACATTAACGGGAAGTCGTTGCCCTTGGTCAGTACTATATCTGGGAGGAACTGTAAAGAGGTTCTCCGGTGAATGTGACGCGCCCCCTGGGCCATGTTGTTAGGGATACCCGGAGCCGGATCAGATGGGGGTTGTAGTCTCCGAGTGGCTGTGACCCGGTCCGTGCCCAGGGTGTCAAACTCAGTGTGCGGCAGTCCTTGCAGATGTTCTTAGTGTCGACTACGCCACCCGTTGATTTGCGGTCAAAAGGCCGCCGCTGCAGGATGGTCCGCTGAGGCTGGTGGTGTGTGTGCAGCTGTGGTAGTATAACCCCCAACGGGAGGGGTATAGCCTCAGGGGGTCAGACGTGGAGGATGGTGGTTGTGAAGGTGCAGCAAGGAGACTCAGAGTCAGGAGGTGCAGTTCAGGGTTTTTACTTACTGATGTTCTTTTGGTCACTCTGGCCTTGAGTGACCACCCGAGCCGTGCTGCGTCCACCAGGTCCTGGACTCGGCCAACCCCCAGGCAATTCTGGAGCGTGGTCCTGAGCTCCTTTCTGACTTTCCCTTTCTACTGGCCGTTCCCACCAGGGATCGACTTATGTCCGGCTCCCTCGGGTCTCTTGTTGGTCAAGCCTCCTCTGGGCTCCCTGACCCTATGCTCGGTGTGCCTTTCTAGTGGATTTGGTGAGGGTCGTGGCAGATCCTGCCCACAACCTCCGGTTCCTGGCTAAGGTGTGCTTTGGCCTCTGCCAGCTTGGGATCCGGTACCCTTGTTCGCCAACCCCTCACCCTTCTGTCCTTATTCTGGGATCTTAGGGTTCTTTCTTCTTTCCTCTCTGGGTCCTTCTGACTCCTCTCTCTCTCTCTCAGCAGGCTCTGTTCTGGAGCTGGGCCCAGCCGGAGCCACAGCTCCCTGTCAGCCCTCCTGGCTGAACTCCTCTGCTCTGCTCCTCAGGTTAAACTCTCACTGACTGACCCTGTTCTAAGATGGTGCCCACCTTATATACTCCCTCTATGTGTGAGCTCAGGTGACCAGCACCCAATGAGCTCCTATCTTTACCCAGACTACTCCCCCTATCTGCCCCTACACTACTGGGATGTTCCACCCCCCTCCCACTCCAGCCAGGAACAGACGCTGTCGTACCTGCACATATACTGGTGGGAGTACCGTAGATCTGTCCCCCGGAAATGGGATGTATGTAGTGCATGCAGCCTACTGAGCTCAGTTCCACACTCCATCCTTACCCGGGAGTGGAATACCACACCTCTGGCTTGAGGTGTAATACCCCTGTAGCAGCCGAGTCCTCAGGGTGCTACAAATGCAAGGTGTCACCCATCAACTGGATAGGTAATAAGTTACTGATCGGTGGGAATCCGACTGAAAACAAGCACATCTTTTAAAATTTGAATTTGCCTAATTTTGCTAAAAAAAAATTTGATTTGTGGTGAATAAATTTGTGCGTATTTCAATAACAGAAAGCTTGTAATTGCTAATACAATAAAGGTTGGGCACAGGAGAGTTGAGAGAGAGAGGGCTCCGCTGACCATAAGAGATTACATTCTATAGCAGAGAGATAGAGAGAGGACCCCGCTGACCATAAGAGCTTACACTCTACAGAAGAGAGAGGGCCCGACTGACCATAAGACCTTACACTCTACAGAAGAGAGAGGGCCCGACTGACCATAAGAGCTTACACTCTACAGGAGAGAGAGGACCCCGCTGACCATAAGAGCTTACACTCTACAGGAGAGAGAGAGGACCCCGCTGACCAAAAGAGATTACACTCTACACGGAATAGAAAGAGAGGACTCCGCTGACTATAAGAGCTTACACTCTACAGGAGAGAGAGGACCTCACTGACCATAAGAGCTTACACTCTACAGGAGAGAGAGGACCTCGTTGACCATAAGAGCTTACACTCTGCAGTAAAGAGAGGACTCCGCTGACTATAAGAGCTTACACTCTACAGGAGAGAGAGGACCTCACTGACCATAAGAGCTTACACTCTACCGGAGAGAGAGGACCTTGCTGACCATAAGAGCTTACACTCTACAAGAGAGAGAGAGGACCCCACTGACCATAAGAGCTTACACTCTACAGGAGAGAGAGAGGACCCCGCTGACCATAAGAGCTTACACTCTACTGGAGAGAGAGAGGACCCCACTGACCATAAGAGCTTACACTCTACAGGAGAGAGAGAAGAACCCACTGATCATAAAAGCTTACACTCTATAGGAGAGAGAGAGAACCTCACTGACCATAAGAGCTTACACTCTACAAGAGAGAGACTTACCAGTGACCCTGGAGATTAAAAATATGTAACTCTGGCACGCAAACTGTGCTCCACTGGGAATCACTGATCTATGATGACCCCGGTACTGACCACCACTGTACAAGGTGTGATAATCCGCTAGATGTCATAGCTGCAGAGCATTATGGAGAACACTGCGTGGCAATACCAAATGACATTAGCCCACTCTCTGATGCTTCCGCATTGTGTGGGAAATGGCGGCAGCCAAGTTTTTTTTTGTGAACCGCGAATCACATCACAAAATATTCAAATTTGCGTGAAATTTCAGGAAATTCAACTCATACTCGATCCTCTGCAAACTGACCCGCTTATCTCTAGTTCTGACCATTGGGACCTGCATTGATCATCAGGATGGGGAACTTTTATCTCTATTAGAATGGAGCAGCTGTACGCATGTTCAACCTGCACTCCATTCATTCCTTAAGCTGCACTCAGCTTTTTTCGACAGCTCCATGGAGAATGGAGCAGTGGTCAGTTATTCAACCTGCTGTTCCCTTTTGTAACAGAGAATAAAAGTGTCGTGTTCTGATGATCAGTGCAGCTCCCAGTGGTCGGACCACCACTGATTAATTAGTAAGTTATCACCTAACTTGATTTCACCAGATAACCCCTTTAAAGCAACCCTCCAGCCTATATACAACATTTGCGTAAACATTGTTAATGTATAGACATTAGTGATGGGCATTGGGGTGCTGGATTGAGTAGCGAGTAGTGACGAGTATTGCATGGTGTTCGAGTGCTCAGATCCCCGTAAGTGAATTATCTGAGCCGAGTGTGGCGCCCTGCTGCGCATTGGTGCAACAGATCCCAGAGGGGTGCATGGACGGATTCCTCCACAAGAGGCCCTCATAGCATTCACACACCTCCACCTTCCACCTCAGACCACCAGAGGGAGCCCGTTAGGGATATATAAAGGGAAGGTGGAGCTAGGCAGTTCAGTTTGGAGTCCACAGAGAGTGAAGTCTGTGTGAAGTCTGCTGCAGCCAGAGAGGTTGTCAGGTCAGTCTGTTGAGAGGAGCTCCTGCAGAAGCTAGCCTGCAGTGGAGCTCAGTCAGTTCAGTCCAGACTCAGAGAGCTCGAGTTAGTGAGCCTAGAGCGTGCCGACGCCAAAAGAGCGGTGAAGAGTAGCGAGGCCTACTGCCCGTGTGAAGCCTAGTGAGGGCCCTGAGCGTGGCCGAAGGCGAGTAGAGTAAGCAAGCAACTTAGGGGGCAGAGGAGCTTAACCAGCTCACCCCAAAACCATTTACCGGACACCGGGTCCACGTCTGCAGGGATTCCTTACATCCAGCAGAAACAACCGGAACCCCTGGCTAACTATCTGTCCCAGGAGCACCAAAAGCTGACCGTTATACCAGGGTCAGGAGTCACAGAGGCCCAAGAGACCAGGGAGTGTGATCTCCAACAGAAGGCCCTACCACCTGGTCAGCAGGTGCAAGACAGAGACCAAGTTAGGCCTAGCTCCAGGCAGGTCAGAAACTTATCAAGGAAAGGCAAAGAACAGGAGGCCCCACACCCGCTCACTGGGGAGAGTCCTGATATGCACCCTTCACCCTGAAGTACCCTGTACCGTGCCAGAAACACCACCAGTAAAGGTACTGAAGTGAACTGTCGTGTGTGTGCCTATTCTTCCTCTGACCCAGCTGGGTCCCCTCTGTCCTGCATCCCCTACACTTACGCTGCCCTGAGGCCCCGCTCCACCTGTGGGGAGCCGCACCAACTAAGCTGCCTAAACACCAGCCTCAGAGGACTGTCGCAGCGCTGGTGATCCTCACCAGACACCACAGGTGGCGTCACGAACATTCCCCTATCCCATACAACTTTCCCCCTTCTTTTAAGAGTGATCCCAGGGTACGGGCCCGGGAGCCGACCACCGCGACGTCCCCCAGAGTCAGGTAACAAGGCCCGGGCGCCGAGTCGTCCCCATCCCCTGGGCGCGTCATGAGCGTAGAGAGAGAGAAAGAGAGAGAGATTTTTCCGTCCTCCGGAACAATTTCCATTCACTTCCATTCTGCTCGCTACTCGAGTTGAGCTTGTCCAAGCCTCCGACGTGCTTGATTCGAGTACCGATCACTCGAGCATTTCACTGCCTGATCAACACTAATAGACACCATTCCTGTTGTCCTCCTTTAATCCATGCGGCTGCTGTTCCCAAGTGGAAGGGCCATTTTCTATGGAACAAAAATGGTCACTGCACTTGCAAAGGAGAATAGAGGGAATTCATGGGAATGTAGGCATGACATTGGTGTTGTGTTCATCCCTACTATTGATGACATTGGCTTGAGAGAGGCAGCAATGGAAGTTCGGGGAGATGTGGTCCATATTTTCCACTGCAGAAAAATTTAGGACACTGAGAATGCACTTGGGAAAAGCAGTAGTGGAGATAAAAAGGAGGTCACCAGGCGTCTATGGATTAGTTATGTAGAAGTAAGGTTTGCATCTGGGCTCTAGGGTCTCCTTAAGTCAGTTTAGTAACATCTAATATATAGATTGGCGCCAAATTTAAACATCGCTCTGCTGATTGGTCTCAGCCGCCGGCCGCGACCAATAAGCGATATTGGCGCCAAATTTAAACACGCTCTCCGGTCCTCACTAACACGTTTCGCTGATTGGTCGCAGCCGCCGCCCGCGACCAATCGGCGATATTGGCGCCAAATTTAAACACTGCTCTGCTGATCGGCCGGCGGCCGTGACCAATCAGCGATATTGGCGCCAAATTTAAACACTGCTCTGCTGATCGGCCGGCGGCCGCGACCAATCAGCAATATTGGCGACAAATTTAAACACGCTCTCCGGTCCTCACTAACACGTTTCGCTGATTGGTCGCAGCCGCCGCCCGCGACCAATCAGCGATATTGGCGCCAAATTTAAACACTGCTCTGCTGATCGGCCGGCGGCCGTGACCAATCAGCGATATTGGCGCCAAATTTAAACACTGCTCTGCTGATCGGCCGGCGGCCGCGACCAATCAGCAATATTGGCGACAAATTTAAACACGCTCTCCGGTCCTCACTAACACGTTTCGCTGATTGGTCGCAGCCGCCGCCCGCGACCAATCAGCGATATTGGCGCCAAATTTAAACACTGCTCTGCTGATCGGCCGGCGGCCGTGACCAATCAGCGATATTGGCGCCAAATTTAAACACTGCTCTGCTGATCGACCGGCGGCCGCGACCAATCAGCGATATTGGCGCCAAATTTAAACACGCTCTCCGGTCCTCACTAACACGTTTCGCTGATTGGTCGCAGCCGCCGCCCGCGACCAATCAGCGATATTGGCGCCAAATTTGAACAAAGCTCTGCTGATCGGCCGGCGGGCGGAACCAATCAGCGATATTGGTGCCAAATTTAAACACCACTCTGCACCGAGGTCAGCTGCTTGCAGCAGAAGTATCCCGACCGGCTGCGTCGCTGACCTCCATGCGGCTACCGATGGCAAGTGTGAAGTGAAGACCGGGGAGTGGCGCCGCCGGTCGGGGTAATTCTGCTGCGAGCCGCCGGGAGTTGCTCGCAGCGGAAGTACCCACACAGGCAGTGCCGCTACCAGGTCCTCACTAACACGGTTTGTTGATTGGTCGCAGCCGCCGGCCGCGACCAATCAGCGATTTTGGCGCCAAATTTAAACACGCTCTCCGATTCTCACTAACACGTTTCGCTGATTGGTCGCGGCTGCCTCCCGCGACCCATCAGCGATATTGGTGCCAAATTTAAACACCGCTCTGCACGGAGTTTAGCGGCGATGCAGCCGGGAGATGACCGGCGCTAGTAGCAGAAGTACCCCGACGGGTGGCGCCGCTGACCTCCATGCGGCTACCGTCGGGAGATCAGCTGCTAGGGCCGCTGATCTCCCGACGGCAAGTGTGAAGGGAAGACCGGGGAGCGACGCCGCCGGTCGGGGTACTTCTGCTGCGACCGCGACCAATCAGCGATTTTGGCGCCAAATTTAAACACGTTCTCCGGTCCTCACTAACACGGCTCGCCCGGTCAGCCGCATACATATTCTAGAATACCCGATGCGTTAGAATCGGTGCCACCATCTATTTTTTTATATTTTGCCGGGTTTCAATGCATGAACTGATTCCCAAAAACAATTTCTGTCTACAAAAAGTATGTATTTCTGTATACATGGCAGCAGGAGGAAAAAAAAGGCCAGGGAGGAAACTGTTCATGGCTTCCTACATGGCTGCTAATATATGCAATTGCCTTTGCGATTTTACAATGGGAATACATCTGAATAACAAAAATGTGCTCCCTCACATCTACTCACGTCGCCAGTGACGTTCAGCACGATAATGGTGAAAATAGAGGACTGCATTGGAGCCTCCGACCTGAGGTTAGTTTCTTTATTCTTTAATTCAGGGGTGCGTAGGATCTCTTAAAACAAGTTTATATTTAGGAGGCACGGTTTATGTTTTTTTAATATTCAGGGGGCACAGTATTAGTTTGTTTAATATATACAGTAGGCACACTCTGTATATTCAGGGTGCATAGTGTATTTTATAATCTTCAGGGGGCACAGTATATATTTTTTATTTAGGGGGCACAGTTTAAATATATATTTATATACATCATGGACAACAAAGACAGCTCTGCGCTGCCTAGTAATTACAAGCTCCATTGTGAATGAATACAGGAGAGTTGAGTTCTGCTATAAACTAGCTAACAATGATGTAAAAGCACACTGCAGTTTTACTGATTCATATGGCAAAAGATAACTGGTCAGACAGTGTCCTAAACAGGAGTAGAGAGTGCACAAAAGCATAAGGTGAATTCTACACTTAGATTAGCTTGATGATAACTCAGAGAAGATGGGCTAATCAGGAGCACAAAGGAGAGGAGGGAGAGGTCTGCAGCACTGGGAAGAAGCAAGGTGCTGCTGGTAAATGTAGTATTAACAGATAAGAAAAGGATTGTGAAACTGGATGCACAGAGGGGCTGAAATAGATGAAAAAAACACAAAAGTACAAAAAAGAAATGATATGTTGGACTTTGTCTATATATTAACAAAAATTATGCATTTTGTGAAAAATAATACGATTGTGGAAATAATCCTTTCAGAAAAAGCTATAGTTTTAACTAATCAATCAGAGACTTTATAGTTTGAAATGAAGTCGGTTGTATTTGATTTTTTTCACTCGAAAGTTGGACAACAGACCTTTCATTGAATGAATATTTTTAGAAAGATTGTTTGATTGTCGCCCGGTGTTTCTGAATCTGTGTGGCCAGGTAGAACGACTATAATGGGCAAAATAGTTGCCCGGCGTTTCTGACCATGTCTGGCCAGGTAGGATGACTATAACTGGCAATATGGTGGACCCGGCATTTCTGAACATGTCTGACCAGGTAGGATGACTATAACGGGCAATATGGCGGACCCGGCGGTTCAGAACATGTGTGGCCAGGTAGAATGACAATGACGCGTAATATGGTGGTCCTGGCGTTTCTGAACATACTTGACCAGGTAGAATGACTATAACGGCCAATATGGTTGCCGGGCATTTCTGAACATGTGTGGCCAGGTAGAATGACTATAACGGGCAATATGGTGGCCCTGGCGTTTCTGAACATGTGTGGCCAGGTAGAATGACAATAATGGGCAACATGGTGGCCCCGGCGTTTTTGAACATATCTGACCAGGTAGAATGACAATAACGGGTAATATGGCCCCGGCGTTTCTGAACATGTCTGACCAGGTAGAGTGACAATAATGGGTAATATGGCCCCGGCGTTTCTGAACATGTCTGACTAGGTAGAGTGACAATAACGGGCAATATAGTCGCCCTGGAGTTTCTGAACATGTCTGGCCAGGTAGAATAACAATAAGAGGTAATATGGTGGCTCAGGCGTTTCTGATCATATGTGGCCAGGAAGAATCACGAAATGGGCAATATGTACCAAAATGTATATTACTTTGTTGCCATTATGATTGTTAATGTGTATATTGGCATTTAGGTGTCTTTTTAACCCGGGGGGTGCTGAGGGGATGAGTGTCTCTATCATAACTCTTTACTGACACAACTCTTGAGCTTTGCCCCTGTTTCAACTGGATGCTTGGATCGAAATGGTCTTCCCATTCATGAAGTGCATGCAAGGATCTTAAAAATGATGAAGAATTCAAATACAACGTATATTATACTTCCTAATACTGCTCTCTGTGTAGACTACAAGTGCATTTTGCATTTTATTTCCTTATCTGAGCCCCCTCGATCACAAACCGTCACATCATCTCGTCACTAACACTTTCTTGAGCTGTCGACTCCACAGTTTCTTTTCTTTCCCCTAACACTATTTTGGCTCATGTAGTGAAATCCCCACCGATGTCGAGCGCTAGAGATTCACGTCAATGTTAATTTCTGTCCCGGCTGCTCTTACCATTTATGATAATCTCAGATGTCAACTCATTTGTAACACATTTAACAATGCATCGATCACAACCCCCCCCCCAATGCATCCTATATTCTGCAACGTCTCCAACCTGGAGGAAGACGGAGAACAGCCTGGAGACAATTTTCTTTGGAATGGAAGAGTTTGAGTTCTGCGCCAATAGATTGTTGTCAACACGATTTACTTGTCCTCAGGAAGCCTCCGACGGACATCATGTCACCTCTAATCCATTTATCTCTTCCTTGGGTGTACTGTCTTTATGCTTTTTTAGATTTGTTTTGCATGGGGATTGCTGACCTGGCACCTTTCATAGTATCTCTTCAGCAGCTTCCGTTATGATAGGTTTGCAGTTCTTGGATTGGACGGGGCGCGCGTGGGATGGGGACTGCGGCACAATTAAAGCAACTGTGTTATTTGAGACTTGCAAAGTCCCACAAGTTCAGGGAAGGACATTATCGTCTCCCATTTAGGGTCTAACCACAAATAAAAGCCACTCTTGAGAGGAAACACGTGTAATGCCTTTTTTTTTTTTTTTTTGTGGCATGCCATTTAAGATGGCTGACTGCTACAATTTTTAACATGTTTAAAATGCGTGTAATTACATCTAGTGAACAGGAAACCACTTAATTGAAATTGTAGAAATGTGTAGAAGACAGAAGACACTCTGGCGGTGTCATTTCCCACCTGTCCTCTAAACAGACATTTGTCATTCAGCTTGGTTACAGCTGGATCGCTCAGGGTTAAATTATTGAATCATAGATAGATGAACCTGTCGTTTCGAAAGGCAACTTTAACTGTAAATAGGATGGGGGGCAACTTGGTGCTATAGTCTCTTTATCCATGGGGGGTGGACTTTTAAGAAAATTTTGTCAAGGGCGTCACTGTTCCCAATCCCTATTTTTTTTGCGGATTTTACTAATATTTTTTGTGGATTTTACGGGCATAAACCCCATAGCATTTTACAGTACCAGCAAAGTGGATAGAGTTTTACTTAGTATTGTTCACATATAGCGTTTTTTATTTGTAGAGGGTGTGCAGTCGGTGTAAAAAATGACTTTTGCTACTTTTTTTTTTTTTAACATTTTCATCATTTACATTTTCTGTTGCAGAAATGCACCTTGCAATATCTGGTGATGAGTGAAGTATTCAGAACTAATTATCCACAGAAGTGTAGTGCGGTAAATGTTTTCATTTTCATGTATCAGACTTTGAAACCGGTTCCTTTTTTTTCAAACCAATAGCTCCTTTTTTTGGACTTTGTGCGGATTGCACCAAGTGGTTGTCCAGTCTTGGAGTAAAAGTTTAGGGTCCCCTTTCAAATAAATGAGTAAAATCTGCACCGTAAAGGTGCATTTTGAAATGTCATATAATTAAAGCGGTTGTCCGGTCTTTGGGTACAAGTCTGTGGTCACTCTATGTGACTGCAGATTTGTGAATCCCCACAGTGTGAACTGTTAGGATTCTCCAGTGCCGGAAGCAGCAGGTGCGTGACCACAAGTATGCAATTTGCATACATGTTGTCACATGCCGACTAGACGTGGGAGAGGCTGCACAAGTCTAGTCGAAATGTGTCCGGAAGTATGCAAATCACATACTTGTGGTCAAATGACCGCCGGCTCCCAACACCAACACCGCTCGCTGTGAGGATTCACAAGTCTGCAGTCACACAGAGTGACAGCAGACTTGTACCCTAAGACCGGACAACCCCTTTAATTATATGACATTTCAAAATGCACTTTTGTGGTGCAGATTTTACTCATTTATTTCAATGGGGACCCTAAATTACCAGGTTAAACTGATGACCAGACATTGTTTTGTTGTGTTTTCTGCAACAAAAAACTCACATAAAAAAAGCATGAACAAAGTTAGGGTCACATGACCGTATTTTCTCTCATCTGGGAGAATCGGTCTGATTATGCTAATCACACTCGATCAGAGTGTGATCCGATTTTCTCGGACATGGAGAAGTTGGAACAAAAATCTCCATCTTCTCCATTCTGTCAGTCCGTTAAAATAGTACTGCACTCAGATGTCATCCGAGTGCAGTCCAATGTTTTCCACTGACTCATTGACTTGCATGACCGAGTGCGATCAGATTTGCGGATGTAAATCAAGCATGCTGCCTTTTTTTATTCTCAGACAGATTCGGTCCGAGGAAAAAATTGGACATGTGCATGCCCCCATGGCCGAGTGTGATCCAATGTTTTGGCGGATCTCACTAGGTCTGAAAATTCAGTCGTCTGCTCGAGCCCTAATTGTGGAAAATGCACACGGATTTTTGGAGCAGAAATGCTTTGGATTTCAGTCTAAAGATCTGCTTGTACAATCTGTACCAAATATGCAACGTGTGAACCTGGTATAACATTTGCAGCTGCATATTTGTCCCCATGTTTAGGATCTCCCTTATTCTGGGGCAAATATTCAGTTTTTCTCTCTATCATTTCATATAATTAGCCAAAATGGATTGTTTTTGCCCTTTCTCTTGCACCGCCATCCATTTTTTATCCACCCTGGCCGCCCACTAGTTATGTCCCTGCTCTAAGTAAAAATAATTTTATAGGTTTACCTATAGTCCTATGGAGAATAACAGATGGCACATAACCCCGTCAGTTCTGCTACATCTGTGGTTTAAGGTGAACGTTGATATTTAATCCATTTTTTTTCCCATTCGAAATGCAGGAAACCATCATTTATTAAAGGAAACATCCTTTTATTTTTAGTGAAAATAATCAGAAGTGAAGCTTGGCCTGAGCCAGACGATAGAAAATAAGCAGAATGGGTTTATGATCCGAATGTTGCTATAACCTACACATGTTCCTGTAAGATAACAAGTTATCATGGGGTCTGTGGACATTACCGACCTCCCATGAGACCCCCCACTCCCAAACATCAAAGCAGGCAGTGCTAATTTCTCCAAGTCTTTAGACTATTGTCAGGGTCAAAATACCAAGAAGGATTCGAAATTTTACTGAATTCCAACTTTGGTCAATTGGGTTATTTCTCCGTCTTCTGCATTTGCTTGGAGGTACCGAATGACATCATATTTGGCTTTCCTTGGCATGTTGAATGTAATTATTCACTTTCTTATGCATATATATTTAATTATATTACATCATCCAAATCAAAAATTAAAACTGATGCCCCCTTCTCTTCTTGTGCAGGTTATACCTGCAAACTCCTCGACAAGATCACTTGGAAGGAACATTTCCAATGGTCCACCACTGGAAATTTTAGCCCAAAAAAGTGACTTTTTTTCCAGGGGTCTTCTTGTGTAGAGTGACATGCCTGGCATGCCAGTGTAAGGAGACTTAACCATGCAATGCTCCTTTGTGAATTTAAATATGCATATTGCCTCTTCAGAGAGGAAGAGAAAAGTGATGAGCGAATATGTTCTGTTAACCCCTTTTGGCGAGCATGCTTGGGCGAACAGCAAGTATCTTCAGCGTGCTTGGGTGTTATGTTTCAGTCTCTCTGTGTGCATGATTTGCGAATGTTTGACAGCTTGAATACATGTGAGGATTGCCTAAGAACCAGATATTCCTCACATGTATTAAAGCTGTCAAACAGTCGCAAATCATGCACACAGGAGTGATTCAAACATATCACCGAGCACGCAGAAGATACTCGGTGTTCGCCCGAGCATGCTCGCCGAAAGGGTTAACAGAACATACTCGCTCATCACTAGAAGAGAACTTGAATTCTAGTGTAATGTGTTAAAAGAAGCGATCCTAAAAAGCAATATTGACCCTTTAACGAGCTTTGACATATGACTTAGGATTTAATGCCAAACCAGAATCTCAATTTGAAAACACGTGTTTCAGGGTATTGCCCCCTCCTCAGTGCAAAGCAAGACAACTGATTTAGCTTTATAAGAGGCCTGTGATTGAGGTCATCATCCTCGATACCTCTTTAACACCCTTCCACTAATGAAGCTTCAATTCCTGAGAGGTTTTTAGAGGACTCGGCAGAACCAGGGAGATTTGCCAACTTTTCAGGAGGTTTTAATTTTTTTCCCAAAGCCTCATAGATGTTCCAGGATAGATGGCACATATACTTTATTTATCCAGGACAGAGGACGAAGGACTTATTTAAACCCACAATTTTTTCTTCTGGTTAATTTCTACATCCTTGTTTTCAGCATCTGTGGAGAAGCCGGGGATCCCTGCACAGATTCCAACCCATTACATAAGGGAAATAACAAACCTGGTCCAATCCCCTTTCCCTTATCCAGCTGCATAATCTATCTCTTTTGTGACTTGGCAAGGGCAGGGGGAGACTCACAGATCTGGGTTCTCATGGTGAAGAAGTCACATAGATGTGATGGTGTCACCTAAAAGGGTATTTCATCTGAACAATCTTTGCTCACATACCAACCCCTTCTACATGCCTTCTTGGTGTCGTGGAGTACACAACAGCTGCAGGCTTATACTAAGGGATTGTGTTGAGCAAACACCAGCTGCCGCCGTTCTAACTGTGACAGCTTATAGATATATGTTTAGTTCTTCTTTAGACTGTATTGAAGGACTCCTCTAGTTTATTGCATTCTTGCATGTTCTGAATGGTTGATGTATGTCCCAAGTAAAACAGTTTGTTTTCCCGCAATACGTGCTGAAAGATTCTGCTGAAAGCAGAAATCTGGAACAAGTGTCACACTTCTCACCCTATGAAAACAGTCTCTGCTATACAGGAATAAGATATAGCCAAAAAAAACAACCCCTTTCATTTGAGATATTCTTTCTGGAATATCCTGGCAGCTTCTGGAGTAAAGGGTAGTTGGCAAATCTACCAGGTGCCAAAGACTTTGAAATCATCTTGGAAGAATCTGCCAAAGACTTTGAAATCATTCTGGAAAACAGGATCCATTGGCACCAAAATGCACATAGATGAGGTCTTATAAAAGAGGCATAGTTATAGGGAAAACATTTCAACAATCACTTTTCTTTCAGACTGGCATAATTCAGAGTTGGCAAGTATCCACCATGCCAAAACTCTGATGGCATCACACAGGGATCCGGTAGTGGCCACCATTGTGTCATGCTAGGTATGGGTATGACCCAGCGTACAATGACGGGAAAAGGGGAGAAGCCCTGCAACTAGGGAGAATGGAGACCCCTACGCAGATCTAACAACACCCTGATTCCCCTATTGTCCCTATCGCCGAACAGGATACCTTAGCCCTGGCTGTCCCTAGAGCTAGGCCCTAGGAAGGGAGAATGAGGGGTGAGCACTAGTCAGCGCCACTGCAACTAAAGACAAACAAGGGAAACAGACAAGGGGATACACTTAGCTTTGGGTAGACACCAGAGAGATCACGACTACAATCCACAAAGGAACTCCAAGGAGAATCTAGCCGACTGCTAGAACTCCAGACCTGAACAGAGGAAATTACTCTATCACCAGTGATTCTCTGGAGAAAGCGAGGATATTTAAAGATCCAGCAAGGGTGTGTTAATTAGCAGCAGAAGGTGGAGATCACTGCTGGGTCCTAGAGAGGGAGGGATGATGAAAGGATCAAGAAGGTGTCTGCAAGGCCAAGCGCAGTGACCTTCTACAGCCGGATCCAGATTGACTGTCTGTCAAACCTGATACACCCGTGACACATTGTCTATATCCCTTTTTCCCATACGGGTAATGAGTTAGACCTTTGAATGCCAAATCTCTCTGGAGAAGTTGGGTCACAAACCTGGTGGCAATTGTTTGGTGCCACTTTACAAGGAGAAGATCGGCTGAAAGCAAACTGAGAGGAGATGACACATCAAAGACGTCTCCTCATCTGGGTCAATTCAGAGCTAATGATTTGATAACCTATTTGGAATGAATGATCCTGCATGTTTCTTATGCTGCCCGGGTGTAGATGTGAGGCTCATACAGCTGGTGCTGCACACATACTGGATACAGTAATGTACCACACATTCAGCAGAAGTGTCTCCTGTAATCAGATGAAGCCATTGGATTGGTTTCTGGCTTCATTCATGCACGATTTGCAGATCTGTTAATATTCATAAAGCAAAGTCGGACTTTACCGATACCCAAAGGCATTGTCACTGCAAATGCCTCCGCGTTACTGTGCAGAGCGGTGGAAACGACATCAGGAAATGTGTCTGTTCTTAAGGAAGAGGAATGTTCATTATACATCTCTTACTGATCACTTTAGTGCAAGGCTTGCAGAAATGTTAGCCAGCAGACCAGTCACGGGTGGAACATTGCCCCAGCACTAGCCGCCAGCATGACAAGAGCTGGTATTCAGCATCACAGTCAAACTGTTTTACTGTGTAGTTAATAGTAGAGCTCCGTTACAGGACAGATGGTATTTATATACCATCGTACATAAGAATGGATGTCAGGGAAACTCTACTAATGCGACTCCCTAATCGACAATGGTGCAAATTCCTCATAAGCAAGTGAAGATCCACCTTATGAGCAAAGGTTCACTAAAGGTCAATGGCCCCTTGGTTATTTTGGTGCTATGTATTAAGGAGTATCTAAACTGTTTCAGTATTTATTTGACCTCCAGGCATTGTGTCATGCTGGTGGTTGCGGAACCACTGTGTCACAGACCGGGGAGAGCCTGAAGGGACGTACCTAAGTGACTACCTGGTTCTTCACCAGAGCTCCTGATGGTGTGGTTAGGCTTGAGCCACAGGTGGACGCCAGGTTCTACCCCAGGACAGACCGTGGAGGTGCAACAGCTGACCCCAAAGGGGCAGGGAGGCAGGGATGAACTCGGAGCATCAGACCGGCCAGAAACTGGTTTACATAATGGATGGATGCACTATGGCTGGTTGACAGAACAGGTACCGGAACAGGTACAGGCAGGGCAGGTTCAAGAACACAGGATGGACTCAGGTACATGATCACAGGTACTGGTTCAGACTGGACAGGAGAGGAACGAAGTACAAATGTGGACAAGGAAGATCAAGATTAGGTACAGGCAGGACTGGTTGAGGGTCAAGTTCAGACAGGACAGACAGGATCAGGTTTAGGCAGGATGGATACAGGGACCTTGCAACTAAGTAGGAAGTGTACACACTAAACACTAACGTTGCTCAGGCACCTCCCTACAGGCAAGGGTGCCTTAAAGGGAATCTGTCACCCCCCTGAGCGATATCAGACCTCTACTATGGCCATACAGGGTATAGAAAAGTAAATCTAAACTTACCTGTATGGCCCATAGCAGAGGTCTGATTGCAGAGAAAAGCACTTTAATCAATTATTTTTTCCACAGGCTTGGCGTCTGGGGGACGCCAAGCAATCCCTGTCTATGTGCTTATTATTCCCCTAAATCCCCGCCTCTCTGCTTAATTATTATATTCCCCCCCTCCCCTGCACGTTACAGGGCCCTGTGACAAGGCCTGTGATGTGCACTGTGCTCCCTGATTTCCGGGCATGCGCAAAGCGCCGCTCACATAGATCGCGCTTTGCTTCATTCCGGCCCCGTCTACCTGTGCTCTGCGCCGCAGGTTTCTATTGCGCAGGCGCCGGGAAGTGACAGTGACTCCCCAGCGCCTGTGCAATAGAACCTTGCGGCGCAGAGCACTTGAAGACGGGGCTTTGCGCATGCCCGGAAGTCAGGGAGCACAGTGGAGGGGGAGGGGGGGATATGATAATTAAGCAGAGAGGTGGGGATTTAGAGAAATAATAAGCACATAGGCGGGGACTGCTTGGCGTCCCAAGGACGCCAAGCCTGTGGAAAAAAGAATTGATTAAAGTGCTTTTATCTGCAATTAGACCTCTGCTATGGGCCATACAGGTATGTATAGATTTACTTTTCTATACCCTGTATGGCCATAGTAGAGTTCTGATAACTCCAAAGTGGTGACAGATTCCCTTTAAGTACTTGATGTCTCCTAGCTATTGGCTGGGGACATCTTTTGAAGTGCGCGCACTGCCCCTTTTCGAAGCAGGGAGCACACGCCCTAAGTGCACTCCTGGGAGACCTGCGTGTCTTGCTCAGGTCCTGGAAAGAAGCTGCAGTGGGGACGAGAACAGCAGGGCTGTGAACACATCGACGTCCCAGCCAGGATGAGGAAGGGTAATCGTGCAGGGACGCCGGCACTGATATTGCACATTGCAAAATTAGGAGTTTTTGTAATGTAGTTCATTACCTTATTTTACTTCCTTACCCTCTCAAACATCATGACGTAGTGCTGTTTCATATGCCCAATTCATACTCCTTTTGAAGTTGCTTTTAACTGCTGCTCAACAAAAAACATATTAAGTTTTTCAATCAGTGTAGAGGAATTTCCCTTCCTAAGCCTCTCTGCTCTCTACTCCTGTGCAGTGGAATACCCGTGCTCTGTAATTATGAATCCAGCGGAGCAGCAGCAGCTGAAAGGAGCTTCTAAAGGAGCATAAATTTGCCTTTTGAAATAGCATTGCATCATGGTGATTGGGAGAGAAGAAAGCAAAATAAGGTAATGAAAAATATTACAACAATTGATTCGAATAATAAAAAAATGATTAGTTACTCTTGAACCAACCTCCTTGAAGAAGTGACACTACTTCAGCATCTTAGAATTGTGTATTGTGCAGTTCTTCTGGTATTCTTCCTGGAAACGGATGAATAAATTGACAACTGGGTGCTACTGTTCCTCTTGAGAAAAGAACGCCCACTCAAACACTCTGACACAGTATGCAAGTCCCAGAGCGAGTCTGTCTGAGGCTATCGGTTCTAAAAGGCAATCTCGGACTGACTTTGCAAAAGCCGTTTTATCTAGCAGGTCTTAGATCTTAGAGGAATTGCAGCCTTTACCATTCAACCCCATATACATGGATCTGGACTTACAAAAATCCTCACTGAGCTTCATCTAAAGAATAGCTGCTGGCCAGAGGAGTGAGCCTGAGGCAAGAAAAGTCAAACTAGCTAGTTAGGTAACTGATTGGAAAGAATCAAGAAATGAATCAGGAGACAAAAACAATAGTCAGGAAAATAGTCATGGTCAGATACCATAAAGTTAGTCAAACTAGCCAAGAGTAGGATCAGAGGGCATAGCAGAGAAAGATGAAGTAGGAGACCAGGTCTCAGAACAGAATGCCACAATAGCATACCAACAGTATAGAGAAATCAAATACAACAAGTGGAAACTCTCAGTAAACTGGGAGTTTAAATAGGGTGTGGTCTTGACGCGCCCCTGGGCCTGCTATGTCGCGCAGCGTCTCGCGCACGGGGGCTTACCCGGAACCGGATCAGATGAGGGTTGTAGTCTCCGAGTGGCGGGGACCCGGTCCGTGCCCAGGGAGTCAAACTCAGTGTGTGGCAGTCTTGATAGGTGTTATTTGAGTGTCGACTACGCCACCCGTTGATTTGCAGCTATGGAGCTGCCGCTGCAGGGCAGACCGCTGAGGCCGGTGTAGAATTGTGCAGCGTGATAGTATAACCCCCAACGGGAGGGGTATGGCCTCAGGGCAGCCGACGTGGAAGATGGGGGTAGCAGGAACCACTCAGAGACGGTGCGGTGTAATTCAGGGTCTTTACTGGTAACAACGATAGACCCTCCCGGAGTACTTGCTAGCGAGCGGGGCCTGGTCAGTCCTTGAGCAGATGGGATCTCCCCTGGCCAGGCGGAGTTGTAGGCCTCCCAAACTGACTGTACTCTTCTGGCTACCTTACTAGAAGCGGATATAAGTAGCCCACGTCCCTGAGTGTGCCGTGTGGTGCTCACCCGTATGGCCGGTGACTCGGGGCCTTCTAATGGCTTCCGCTCCACGATGGCGGTGCTGGTCCGACGCGTGTGACCTTGCCTTCGGATTTCTGGGCCTGAGGACCTGAAATCCCCTGCCGGTCGGCTTCTGCTGCTGGGTAAGAGTTAGTCCCCACAGCCTCGGACACCGGGTCCGGTAAGAAAGCTTCTCAGTCAGGGCGAGCTCTGCAGCTGCCAGCCCCTGACTCGTAGTAGTATTGCTCCCACTGAGCTTCTGCTGTTTCTTCCTATGACTGTTTCTCGTCTCTACTCTCCTTGACTCCTAACCCTGCCTCAGCCCCGGGTTTATATAGGGGAAGTTCTTCCCCTCCCAAGACTGGGCAGGAGGTGTGGCATGCACAGGATCCCTGACCAAAGGACCTCCCACCTGCTCTCAGACATAACATTACATTACTGTGGAAACCAGACCCCTGGGGTGCCACATTCCCCCCTAGTGAAATTTAGTACTCCGGGACTAAACATATTTTAGAAAAACATAACAAGATATAACAACAATAATAGTACAATAAGAAGAAACACATAAAGGTGGTCACGGCATGTCCGTAACCGGGTGTAGTCTTTGAAGAAAAGCAAGATGTCCATTTCACCAAAACAGGGAGACGTAACCAGGTAGGGGTTTGTCCTGCCCCGAGTCCTTAACAGTCTTTAGTCCGTCCTGGGTTACGCTCCAACTATGTACAAAGGATTCCCGGTAAATCCACCAAGGACTCCTACAAATAACTAGAAACACAAAATTATACACAAGCAACAATACACAGGTAAACATAAATAAAACTATTTATACACTTCAAATCCTCCAACGTGCGGGTAACTGGCCTCTAGTGGCCCTAGTGGACCTACGGAGCTGACTGTCTAGCCCTGAACTACAGGGTGTAGGAGCTGTCAAGGGTAAACTGGGCAGCTGTCTACCGGCTCTTTGGCTCACTAGGGATATGGCAGGCTCACTGCAAGCAGAGGGTTGATCCTCCTGGTCTGCGGGTGTGGGGTCTTCTGCCTCCTGGACCGGCTGTTCTTCCAGCTCTACCTGTTGCTCCGTAGGTGCTTGGGATGCTGGTTGGAGGAAGGTGAGTACGGGTACCACAACTGCACCATTGACTTGAGTCCAAGACCGAGGGAAGTCCCCGAGCACAGTACTAACCATATCTTCCCTTTCCTCTACGGGTCGATGGTCTTCTTGTTCCTCTTCAGGGTTCCTCAGTTGTTCGGGACACTTCTTCAGGTGGTCCCGGGATACAATGGCTGTGGTTTCCCCTCCGTCTTTACTGATGGTACAAACCTTCGGGTTCTCGTGGCTTGAGGGCAGTACGGTGTACGGGTCCTTCTCCCACTGGTCGACCAACTTGTGGAGCCGTCTCTTCCTCTTCAAGACCTGCTCTCCGGGTACCAGGGGAACAGCGGGAGCATACTGGTTGTAAGTTTTCTCTTGTCTTTCCCTAGCCTGACAGAGACTTCGCTCCACGCTCTCCTGTACTCTCCGGTACTGCTGCTGCCTCTGTCCCAGTCTGCTTCTGGTGAAGTGTCCTCGGGTGTCAGGACTCCCATCTCCAGGTCAACAGGCAACTTACCAGGTCTCGCCCTCATTAGGTAAGCCGGGGTACAGTTGGTGGAACCTACCGGGATGTGGTTGTATAGGTCCACCAGATCGGGCAGCTTCTCAGGCCACAGACTGCGTTCTTCCAGGGGCAACGTTTTCAGAAGATCCATTACCACCTGGTTCATTTTCTCACAAAGTCCATTAGTTTGCGGATGATAGGGTGTCGTCCTTATCTTACGGCAGCCATATGCAGAATTCTTGGAAGACCTCCGCTTCAAAGGCAGGTCCCTGGTCTGTCAACACTTGGTCCGGGTACCCGTGTGGACGGCAGAAATGCTGCTGGAAGGCTCTCGCTGCTGTTCGAGCTGTTAAGTCCTTGACGGGGACGACAACCAAGAACCGGGAGTAGTGATCCACGATGGTTAGTGCGTAGACGTAGCCACTTCTGCTTGGGGTCAGTTTTACATGATCCAAGGCTACCAGTTTCAACGGCTGCCGGGTGACGATGGACTGCAGGGGAGTCTTCTGGCTGGCACGGTCCTTCCTTCTTAGGTTGCACGGGCCACAGTCTCTGCACCACCTCTCGATGGTTCCCCTCATGCCTACCCAGTGGAACCGCTCGCGCAGCAGGAACTCCAGCTTCTTCCATCCGAAGTGTCCAGCCCCGTCGTGGTATGCCTCCATCACCATGGCTGCGTCTCTTCGTGGCACCACTACTTGCCAGATTAGTTCATGCGTCCGGGAGTTAACCATTCTGCGGCACAACTTCCCCTTATAAAGGAACAGTCGACTCTTCTCAGCCCACAGTTGCTTGGCTTCCTCCGGAGCGTCTGGGTCAAGGCGAGCCTCTGGCCGAGTCAGCATCTCCTTCACCAGTCGGATGGCAGGGTCACTGTCTTGCGTTTCCTCCCAGTTGTAGTGAGGCAAGGGGTTAAACGTAGCGGCTTGCTTACTCCTTACCCGGTGGGAATACTGGATAGTCCCAAGCCGGTGGAACGCAGGGAGTTCGACTTCTTCCAGTCCCTCTGGATCTTCTCCTTCGTCCGGCAGGTTGGGCATCCTGGACAGGGCGTCCGCGTTGGTATTGGAGCGTCCGGCCCGGTATTTGATTGTGAACTCGTAGTTGGACAGACGGGCCATCCACCTCTGTTCCAGGGCACCGAGTCTTGCCGTGTCCAGGTGTGTCAACGGGTTGTTATCCGTGTACACGGTGAACCGGGAAGAAGCGAGGTAATGCTTAAAGCGCTCGGTGACTGCCCATACTACGGCCAGGAACTCTAGCTTAAATGAGCTGTAATTCTCGGGGTTCCTTTCGGTGGGTCGCAGCTTTCGGCTGGCGTAGGCGATTACTCGTTCCTTCCCCTGCTGGATCTAGGACAGTACGGCTCCTAGCCCGATGTTACTGGCGTCAGTGTTGAGGATAAAGGGCTGGCTATAATCCGAGTACGCCAGGATTTCGTCCCCCGTGAGGGCCATCTTCAGCTGGCGGAAGGACTCTTCTTCCAGCTACTCCCATTTGAAAGGCGGCTTCTGGTTCTTGGCCTTCCGGGACTGGCCTATCAGGAGGTCCTGCATAGGTGCTGCCTTTTTGGTGAAACCGGGAATAAACCTTCGGTAGTAGCCTACCAACCCGAGGAACTGCTGCACTTCTTTTACGCTGGAGGGGCTTGGCCATTCCTTAATTGCGGTGATCTTATCAGGGTCGGGAGCCACTCCGTCAGCGCTCACCACGTGTCCCAGGTACTGCACCTTTGGTTTCAGGAGGTGACACTTGGAGGGTTTCACCTTTAGGCCGTAACTCGCCAGAGCTTCGAACACTTCCGCCAGGTGTTTTAGGTGGTCCTCATACGTCTTGGAATATATGATGACATCGTCCAGGTACAACAGGACCGTCTCGAAGTTTCTGTGGCCCAGACAACACTCCATTAGTCGTTGGAAGGTTCCTGGTGCGTTGCAGAGTCCGAACGGCATGCAGGTGAACTCGCTAAGTCCCATCGGGGTGGTGAATGCGGTCTTCTCCCGGTCCGCCTCTGCTACAGGAACCTGCCAGTACCCGCTAGTGAGATCCAAGGTAGAGAAGAAGTTAGCAGATCTTAAAGCAGCCAATGACTCCTCTATCCTTGGTAAGGGGTACGCATCCTTGTGTGTGATACGGTTGATTTTCCGGTAATCTACACACATCCTCATGGTGTTGTCTTTTTTTCTGACTAAGACTAGTGGAGCTGCCCAGGGGCTACAGCTATCCCTGATCACCCCAGCCTCCTTCATGTCTCTAAGCATCCCCTTGGCGTGTTGGTAGTGGGCAGGGGGTACGGGTCAATACCTCTCTTTTATAGGAGGATGGTCTCCCGTGGGGATGTGGTGTTCTACCCCCTTGACTCGCCCGAAGTCTAACGGGTGTTTACTGAACACTCTCTCGTACTCTTGAACCACCCGATAGACTCCTTGTTTCTGGTGTGCGGGAGTGGAGTCAGTACCCAGATGTAGTTGCTGACACCAGTCCTCCATGTTTTTCTTAGAGCCGTTACCTTCCTCCGGGTGAGATGGAGGCAAGGGTTCCACAGATTGTATAGAATTTTGGTTAATGGTATATAATTTGGCTAGCGTGGCATACCGGGGCAGGTACACTTCCCTCTCCCCGATATTTATTATGCGAACGGGCACCCTCCCATGGCGTACATCAACCACCCCCCGTGCTGTCAAAATAGTGGGCCTACTGTCCGAGTAAACTGGTTCTACCATTGCCTGGTAATCCCTACCTCTCAGACCAATAGCTGCCCGGCACCAAATCATCATTTCACTTTTTGGGGGCATGGCAATAGGAAAAGGGTCACACATTCTTACGCTACCAATCTCACCGCCGGAGAGTTCCACCTGTTGCCGTCGCATCAGTGCCCGGATCTCTTTCTGGAGCACCCGCTGCTCGCCGGAGCTGGCGTTCTTGGCAACCTGCTGTAAAAGGAAAATCACCTCTGCAAGACAATTTTCAATTACATTAGTTCCTAGAGTTATTTTTGGGTGACTCTCATGTTTGTCAATATCTACAATGATCAGTCCCTATGCTGCCAGTTCGACTCTACCGATTTTGATGGTCACCTCTTTAAATCCGATCTGTGGCACGGGCTGGCCATTGCTGGCGATGATACTCAAGTCGTCGTCAGGGTAGCGGGTAATATCCGAGTCATTCCAGTACTGCTTAAAGAGCACGTACGGGATGGTGGTGACCTGTGACCCGGTGTCCAGTAGGGCACTCATAGGAATGCCATCCAGTACCACAGGCAAGACTGGACGTCCTCCCACATATCTGTTGCGCCAGTTCGATGGGCCTGGTGATCTTTTTCCTGGGGGTTGGCCCTCTACCCCAGGTTGTGCCCGTTTAAAGAACAGTACCCTGCCATATGTCCGGGTTGACTGCAGCGGCGGCAGATGGGTCGTCCGTCTTCGCTGTATCGGTCACTGGGTCTTCCTCTGGCCGGTGGGGTCCTCCTTGGTCGACGCCACGGGATGTCCTCCGGTCCGGATGCCAGCTGGATCTTCCCTGGGGTGGAAACCTGTAAAGACTGCACAGTTCGGGTTAGCGCAGCAACGCTTTTAGCTAGCTCTTGGACCTGATGGTGCAGGTCTGGAGCCGGGTCATTGTTCAAAGCCTGCGCATCAGCCCCCACAGGCCCTGCCGACAAGGGCGCCGCCTCCTGGTGGTAAGTGATAGCTGGGTGCCTGTGGGTCACAACGCCAACCGGTGCCGGTTCTCGGAGCACCCGGATGGCTCTGTCCTTGAACTGTGCAAAGTCCAGAAGAGGATCCTGTAAGGCCGTTGCCCGCAACTGGGTTCGGTGGGCATTGCAATATAGTCCCTCTATAAATTGTTCGGTCAACAGCCTGTCCTCGTTTCCCACGCCGTCAGGGTCGGTCTGCTTAATGGCTCTCAGGGCCTCTTGTAGGTTTAGTGCATAGTCCCTTATACTCTCATGTGCTCGCTGCTTGCACCCATAGAATCTAAGCTTAATCTCGGCTGAGGTGCGGGTATCAAAGGTGTCCCTCAACCGGGTTAGTATCCCTGCGACAGTCCTCCTCCCAGGTGGCCAGGACTTTACCTCCCTTTGGGCTGCCCCGGCTAGTTGGGCCACCAGGATGCTCACTTTTTGCTCCTCTGTGAGGGGGTACACCTGGAAGAGGCTATCCAGCTTTTCTTTAAAGTCATTCAGGGTATGTGACTCCCCTGAGTACTGGGGTAGCCAGGCTGCTCCCGGGATATAGGGCATGGTGAAGGGCATAACTGCAGCAGCGGTGGCGCTGGCGGGGGTTGAGGCAGTGAAGCTCTCCTCCGCATCCGACATCTTCCTCCCCCCTAGTGGACCGTGGCCTACCTTGCGATGATCCTGTTCCGTAGGCCGCGGCTCCGCAGTAGATCGTCAGGGTTGAGGACCTTCCGTCGCGCTCCGGTGACGTCGGCGTCTGCTGGGCTCCTTCCAGGACCTTACGCAACGTCCGGACGTGAGGCGGGGCTTCAGTTCTCGCGCGCTTTCGGAGTCCACGCCCCTCTTCTTCCCGCGCGGCATCCTCAAGATGGCGTCCAATGGCGGGAAAACTCCACGGATGGCGGGAAGAAGGCCGAAGATGGCGCCGGATGGCGGGAAAACTTCGCGGATGGCGGGAAGAAGGCAGAAGATGGCGCCGGATGGCGGGAAACCTCACCACTGGTAAGTTTGAACAGTCTTTGCTTTTCAGGCACGCAGTACCCGGTGGTTGCGGGCACGAAATCCTGCCGACTACGCCAAAGTTGACGCGCCCTTGGGCCTGCTATGTCGCGCAGCGTCTCGCGCACGGGGGCTTACCCGGAACCGGATCAGATGAGGGTTGTAGTCTCCGAGTGGCGGGGACCCGGTCCGTGCCCAGGGAGTCAAACTCAGTGTGTGGCAGTCTTGATAGGTGTTATTTGAGTGTCGACTACGCCACCCGTTGATTTGCAGCTATGGAGCTGCCGCTGCAGGGCAGACCGCTGAGGCCGGTGTAGAATTGTGCAGCGTGATAGTATAACCCCCAACGGGAGGGGTATGGCCTCAGGGCAGCCGACGTGGAAGATGGGGGTAGCAGGAACCACTCAGAGACGGTGCGGTGTAATTCAGGGTCTTTACTGGTAACAACGATAGACCCTCCCGGAGTACTTGCTAGCGAGCGGGGCCTGGTCAGTCCTTGAGCAGATGGGATCTCCCCTGGCCAGGCGGAGTTGTAGGCCTCCCAAACTGACTGTACTCTTCTGGCTACCTTACTAGAAGCGGATATAAGTAGCCCACGTCCCTGAGTGTGCCGTGTGGTGCTCACCCGTATGGCCGGTGACTCGGGGCCTTCTAATGGCTTCCGCTCCACGATGGCGGTGCTGGTCCCACGCGTGTGACCTTGCCTTCGGATTTCTGGGCCTGAGGACCTGAAATCCCCTGCCGGTCGGCTTCTGCTGCTGGGTAAGAGTTAGTCCCCACAGCCTCGGACGCCGGGTCCGGTAAGAAAGCTTCTCAGTCAGGGCGAGCTCTGCAGCTGCCAGCCCCTGACTCGTAGTAGTATTGCTCCCACTGAGCTTCTGCTGTTTCTTCCTATGACTGTTTCTCGTCTCTACTCTCCTTGACTCCTAACCCTGCCTCAGCCCCGGGTTTATATAGGGGAAGTTCTTCCCCTCCCAAGACTGGGCAGGAGGTGTGGCATGCACAGGATCCCTGACCAAAGGACCTCCCACCTGCTCTCAGACATAACATTACATTACTGTGGAAACCAGACCCCTGGGGTGCCACAGTCTTGCTCCATAGGTCACAGCAGGTAGCTGAGTATGCTCCTTGACTGAGCCACCACAAATCCCAGTCACACCAGTATTCCCAGCTGCACAGTGTAGGTGCAACCCAGTGATTTAAAAAATGTTGCATCTTCCCGCATAGTGAATGCGATGGCACCTCCCGATAGATGCAGACATCGCTGTAGTGTGTCAAGGGAGGAACACAACTGACAAAGGGAATAATAATTCTTGGATGTTACATTTTTTATATATTTCCAGGAGAATAATAGAGTAACAGCTTGATGTAGTGTTTCTAAGAAAAAAATAATTTTTGAGAAATGCAGGTATTTAGTTTTTAGGACAGCAGGTAAATCCTATTCACAGGGGTTGTAGAAGCAGCAGTCCTCTTGTTCTTGGATGTCTCATGGAATTGTACATCAGCCATATCCCTGTTTTGCAGGACTGTTGGTAGATTTGGCTATATCTGCTATTAGGAAAGAAGAATGACAATCAATATGCATAGAATACAGAATTTTTTTGTAAGTCCCACCCCCGCTTAACCTAGAATCGCCCCAAATCTGCCACAAACTCCGTTTTAATGCTAACCCACAACTTTTGTTGGAACAGGACGGTTAGTGGGTATTAATATAGGGAAAATTCACTGCCCAGAGGAGACCAACTTTTCTACATGTCATACTCCTGTTGTAGCTGTATATATTTACCAGCTAGGAATTTGGGAAAGGTGAGAGATAACCCCTGAGGATCCTATAATAAAGGCTGACATCTATCTTGCAGGAACAAACATATCAAACATACGAAAAACTATCCTGGTGATTTAAGTACAAAGATAACAGAAAATAATATTTGTTTGTGCCCAGAGATAAGATAATGCAGTCCTATGTAAATCTGACATAACACAACTGCAGCACATACAGCATGGCCTCTCCCACCCTGGAAATTGTACAGCTTTGATTCGATCTCTCTGCTCTCATTGTCTCACATAATGGTTTGTAACCCTATGAGACTCATTGATTTTAATAACAAAAAAAAAAATCCCCCAAACCGAGGAGCTAATTGTTGGTGGCGGGCACGCTGCCAGCTCCTGAAGGTGTAAGAGCACTGGCATTTCACTGTCTGGCATGTCTGGCTGTGAAGTGGTTAAACCTTTTATTCTGCTTAACCCATCACAAATTCAGAGTTAAACCCTCTTGAAGATCTCCAGTAGTCTTAATTATTTATTCATGCAGGGATAGATTATCCAAGGGTTCCCCATAATCCTCACTTGAGGATCAGGAAGGAAATCTTGACTCCGACGCTTATTGTCCTATATTGGATGTTTAGGAATCAGGAGCTTTATGGAAGATATGTGAAAGTAATATTAACACATGAAAAGGTGGCAAATGTATATACGGTGTCTATGTACTGTCAGTATACATGTGCCTATATAGTGTCTATGTACTGTCAGTGTATATGTGCCTATACAGTGTCTATGTACTGTCAGTATATATGTGCCTATATAGTGTCTATGTACTGTCAGTATATATGTGCCTATATAATGTCTATGTACTGTCAGTATATATGTGCCTATATAGTGTCTATGTACTGTCAGTATAGATTTGCCTATATAGTGTCTATGTACTGTCAGTATAGATGTGCCTATATAGTGTCTATGTACTGTCAGTGTATATGTGCCTATATAGTGTCTATGTACTGTCAGTATAGATGTGCCTATATAGTGTCTATGTACTGTCAGTATATATGTGCCTATATAATGTCTATGTACTGTCAGTATATATGTGCCTATATAGTGTCTATGTACTGTCAGTATAGATTTGCCTATATAGTGTCTATGTACTGTCAGTATAGATGTGCCTATATAGTGTCTATGTACTGTCAGTATAGATGTGCCTATATAGTGTCTATGTACTGTCAGTATATATGTGCCTATATAGTGTCTATGTACTGTCAGTATATATGTGCCTATATAATGTCTATGTACTGTCAGTATATATGTGCCTATATAGTGTCTATGTACTGTCAGTATAGATGTGCCTATATAGTGTCTATGTACTGTCAGTATAGATGTGCCTATATAGTGTCTATGTACTGTCAGTGTATATGTGCCTATATAGTGTCTATGTACTGTCAGTGTATATGTGCCTATATAGTGTCTATGTACTGTCAGTATATATGTGCCTATATAGTGTCTATGTACTGTCAGTATAGATGTGCCTATACAGTGTCTATGTACTGTCAGTGTATATGTGCCTATACAGTGTCTATGTACTGTCAGTATATATGTGCCTATATAGTGTCTATGTACTGTCAGTATAGATGTGCCTATATAGTGTCTATGTACTGTCAGTATAGATGTGCCTATATAGTGTCTATGTACTGTCAGTATAGATGTGCCTATATAGTGTCTATGTACTGTCAGTGTATATGTGCCTATATAGTGTCTATGTACTGTCAGTATATATGTGCCTATATAGTGTCTATGTACTGTCAGTATAGATGTGCCTATACAGTGTCTATGTACTGTCAGTATATATGTACCTATATAGTGTTATGTATATAGCTACATTTAACTGATTATATACCTGATTAAATGCCTGTGATAATCACATTTTATCTATCTATCCATCTATCTATCCCTTTCACTATCTATGTATCTATCTATATATGTATATATCTATCTATCTATCCATATCTATGTACCTATCTATGTATCTATCTCTCTATCTATATACAGTGGGAACGGAAAGTATTCAGACCCCTTTAAATTTTTCACTCTTTGTTTCATTGCAGCCATTTGGTAAATTCTCAAAAAGTTCTCTTTTTGCCTCATTACACTCTGCACCCCATCTTGACTGAAAAAAAGTAGAAATGTAGACATTTTTGCAAATTTATTAAAAAAGAAAAACTGAAATATCACATGGTCATAAGTATTCACACCCTTTGCTCAGTATTGAGTAAAAGCACTCTTTTGAGCTAGTACAGCCATGAGTCTTCTTGGGAATGATGCAACAAGTTTTTCACACCTGGATTTGGGGACCCTCAGCCATTCTTCCTTGTAGATCCTCTCCAGTTCCATCAGGTTGGATGGTGAACGTTGGTGGACAGTCATTTTCAGGTCTCTCCAGAGATGCTCAATTGGGTTTAGGTCAGGGCTCTGGTAGGGCCAGTCAAGAATGGTCACAGAGTTGTTCTGAAGCCACTCCTTTGTTATTTTAGCTGCGTGCTTAGGGTCATTGTCTTGTTGGAAGGTGAACCTTCAGCCAAGTCTGAGGTCCAGAGCACTCTGGAAGAGATTTTCATCCAGGATATCTCTGTACTTGGCCGCATTCATGTTTCCTTTAATTGCAATCAGTCATCCTGTCCCTGCAGCTGAAAAACACCCCCATAGCATGATGCTGCCACCACCATGTTTCACTGTTGGGATTGTATTGGGCAGGTGATGAGCAGTGCCTGGTTTTCTCCAC
This sequence comes from Phyllobates terribilis, assembly GCF_046119375.1. Lineage (NCBI taxonomy): Eukaryota > Metazoa > Chordata > Amphibia > Anura > Dendrobatidae > Phyllobates > Phyllobates terribilis. Next base: position 192,659,911 of record NW_027362773.1, read on the forward strand.
ATATACCACTTAGAATTATCCCCAAAAAGTCCTATCTTCTTCTCATTAGACCAGAGAATCTTATTTCTCATAGTCTGGGAGTCCTTCATTTGTTTTTGAGCAAACTCTATGCGGGCTTTCATATGTCTTGCACTGAGGAGAGGCTTCTGTCGGACCACTCTGCCATAAAGCCCCGACTGGTGGAGGGTTGCAGTGATAGTTGACTTTGTGGAACTTTCTCCCATCTCCCTACTGCATCTCTGGAGCTCAGCCACAGTGATCTTGGGGTTCTTCTTTACCTCTCTCATCAAGGCTCTTCTCCCACGATTGCTTAAGTTTGGCTGGATGGCCAGGTCTAGGAAGACTTCTGGTGGTCCCAAGCTTCTTCCATTTAAGGATTATGGAGGCCACTGTGCTCTTAGGAACCTTGCCACAATTCTGTCTCTGAGCTCCTTGGGCAGTTCCTTTGAGCTCATGATTCTCATTTGGTCTGACATGCACTGTGAGCTGTGAGGTCTTATATAGACAGGTGTGTGCCTTTCCAAATCAAGTTTTATTAGTTTAGTTAAACACAGCTGGACTCCAATGTAGGAGTAGAACCAAATTAACTTTTTAGAATTTACAAAATGGCTGCAATGAAACAAAGAGTGAAAAATTTAAAGGGATCTGAATATTTTCCGTACCCACTGTATCTATCTATCTATCTATCTATCTATCTATCTATCTATCTATCTATCTATCTATCTATCTATCCATCCATCTATTATCTATCTACTGTATATCTAAGTATGTCTATCTTTTACTTTATCTATAATCTACTGTAAATATGATCTATGTTTCTCACGTGAATTAATCTCAGACACTTTTCTATGGTCATTTGAAAATCCAGAACATTTGCTAATCTGGCACATTTATTTATTATTATGTCATTTATTTTAGGGACTATGCCTCTTTAATATGAATAATATTATTAATAAAAATAAATACAATGGAAAATATAAATGTTTAATGAAAAAAAATATTCTAAATATTTAGTTTGTGGAAGAATTACTTTATTATTCTTTATTATTATTTATAAAAAATGTTATTGCCAATATTTTAGTATTTCCTTTTCATCTTCTGCTTCTACTTCTTCTTCTTCTTCTTACTTATAAAAATTGTTATTGCCAATGTTTGTATTTCTTTTTTATCTTCTGCTTTTACTTCTTCTTCTTCTTATTTATAAGAGATGCTATTGCCAAAATTATTGTATTTCTTTTTCTTCTTCTCCTTCTTCTACTTCTTTTTTCCTCTTCATCTTTTTCTTCTTTTTCTTCTTCTTATTTTTATTAATAATAATATTATTGCTATTTTTATATAAAATTAACTTAAAAAATCCAATCAATAAGTACAAATTCATCGGCTTATTTCAGTCTCTTTGAAATTTTTCATTTTTGGAACCTAGTGACAATTTTCTGCCATTCCAACATTTCTTGTACAGCCTTTCAGAATATTTATCATTTCATACGGCAGGATCTGTATTCTCTTCTCATTAATTGCCACCTCTAATTACCGTCCTCCCCACCCTTTGCCATCGACCTGCTGAGTGTGAGTGTGTTTACTCACTGAGCGTTACACAATAGTCCTCCTCTTCATAGGCAGGAAGGCAGCTGCTTCCTACTCGACACATTCGATAATGAAAGGGGAAACAAGAGCGTCGTCTTCCGTTCCAATTCTTGTGCCCTCGTTAGATGGAGAGTGAAATATGCGGCAGCCACAGTCTCTGCTGTCTACACCGTGGCTTTTGTCTACGCTCTCTGATGACAGACGCATTTTGAGAATAGTTTATATAACACGAGTGTTGTGCTCGTCTCCTGGGAATTTGGTCAAGACTTGGCCTCGGACTCTAAAGGTTCATCCCGGCCATTGCTGTTATGTTCATCCAGATGAAAGATTTACACATTTGATTCATATGATGATTCCCTGATGTCTTTCTAATGAACTGTAACTCTCCTCCAAATGAGGCCCCTGAGCCTAGAACCATATGTTGTCTTCTCCTACATCCAGGTGGTAGGTTTTTTTTTATAGCACAGGTGTATTTTTTTTATTATAGCTCAGGCCGTGACCCCCACAGGTGACATTTCCCATAGGATATATGTATGGATGTGGATTGGGAACATACGTTTCCTCTTTCGAGTCTAAATCACCATCAGCCATTGAACCTCAGGGTGAAAGGGCGTTGATAACCATCAGGGTGTGAACCAGCATGATCCTATGTTTGATGGACTGATGTACGGATGTAGCGCACATAAGTTTGTCAATTAAGGATTATAATCTATTGTCAAAGCCTAATACGTGCTTTTTTATGGCTTTTCTTGCTTTTTTTAAAATGACATTAAAATATATTATTGCCATTTTCATAAAAACACAGAAGAATAAGCAAAAAAATGCTAATAAAAAGGACCAAAAAATAAATAAATTAGCCTAAAATGTTAAAGGTTATGCATATGAATTAAAAAGATCTCACAAATGATGATAATAAACTGGGCCATGCATATTTATACTCAGGGTTTGGAAAGGATATTTGCCGAAGCGATGTGTCAGAATGTGCCCTCAGTCCATGATGATACTAACCTGCATAAGAGCTGGCCCTGGCTCCCTTTTCCGATGACCACCTTCTTTTGCAGTAGTCGGTGCCGCGTATCTCAGGTAACCTAGCAAATTTTTCTGGCAATATCAGCATAGGCCTTTTAAGCATTGTTTCAGTTGCTTCAAGTTTGTCAGGAGTTTGCTGCTACTTCACTTGGTCCAGCTCCAGACAGATGTCTGTGATTTCCTCTGCTTCTTCTGCCTAAATGCTACGACCAGATACATTTCTAAGCTCAGTTTAGTTTACTTAGGTGTTGTCCACACCAACCTGTCGTCCACACCAACCTGTCAGCAAGTTACCAACTTTTCACAACTGTTCACACCTGGTCTCTGAAATCAAGGTAATTCATCTTTTCAAGCTAATCTCTAGTTTGCCTATGCTTCATTCCATTCCTGAGACTAATCACTGACTTTTTGCAAGATATCAAACTGCATTTATTTCTCTGTTACATCTCCACTATTAACCATTGCCATGCTGTAAGATACCAAACTGCTTTTAATTTTCTATTATATCTGTTACATTGCGGTTATTAACTATTACACTGCTGTAAGATACCAGACTGCATTTACTTCTCTATTAAAATACTGCTGTCAACTAGTGATGAGCGAGCATGCTCGTTACTCAAGATTTACGAGCATGCTCAGGTGTTTTCCAAGTATCTTCAGTGTGCTCGGGTGTCACTTTGTGCTCATGATTTGCAACTGTTTGATAGCTTTAATACATTTATTTATTTTACTCACTTATATAGCATCATTAATTTCCACAGCGCTTTACAGACAAGATTGGCACTCACAATCTAAATTCCCTGTCAGTATGTCTTTGGATTGTGGGAGGAAACAGGAGAACGCGGAGGAAACCCACGCAAACACTGGGAGAACATGCCTGTTTCTTAGGCATTCCTCACATATAAAGCTGTCAAACAGTCTCAAATCATGAGCACAGAGTGACTAAAACATAACACTCGAGCACTCTGAAGATACTCGGCGAGCATCCGAGCATGCTCGCCGAAAGGGGTAACAGAACATACTCGCTCATCACTACTGTTAACCATTGCTCTGCTGGAAGATACCAGACTGCATTTATTTTTCTGATACATTGCTGTTATTAACTATTGTCCTGCTGGAAGATACCAAACTGCATTTACTTTTGTGTTACATCTGTTACATTGCTGCATTTAACCATTGCCCTGCTGGAAGATACCAGACTGCATTTACGTTTGTGTTATATTGTTGTTTAAGCATTGCCCTGCCAGAAGATACCAGACTAATTTCCTGTGATTAACTGCTTCAGAGCTGGAAAATACCATTTTTTTTATACTATGTGTATCCAACTAGCTCTGCGCTGCTTGCTCCTCTTGGAAGTCTGCCACCTGCATAACCTGCTGTCCTGATCCATGTATTATCCATCGAGACCCGCCCTGCTGCACCATAGCCTCAGGTCCGTGCTGCTCATCAAGACATATGTCTAAGAAAATCCACCACCACAGGTTTATTCCTATTGCTAAGATATAGCATTATTTTATGATTGGTGAGGGTCGGACCTCTAAAACCCTAACAATTTTGAGACCTCTGCAATTTGCTATATTCACCATTAACTGAAGATGGATGTGCGCACTGCATGTATGGAGCAGGCTCACGAACTGTGTTATTCAGCAAGCATCTGAGAGTAACTGCTGCGATCAAAACTGTCTATGATTTCTGAAGTTTAACCCCTTAGATGCCACTGTCAATGGTGACAGTGGCATGTAATAGGTTGGAAATGAGGGGAGGTGTCTCTTCTAAAACCCATCACCTCCCCAGCCCCTTATCCTTTTAACATGCTGAGATGGGGACTCAAGAGACTCAAGAACCAGGACCAGCATATCCCTTTGTGAATGGAGGGCAGGTGCGCATGCTCGACTTTTGCTTCCTTCATTCTCTGTGGGACTGCCAGGAATAGACGACCATTGTATTCGGCTCCCAATGACAATAAATAGAGAGGAGGCTGATCATGTGGACCTCTTCTCCAATCAGGACAGGGCTTCATTCTTGGGGTTCCAGAGCTCCGATCTAGTGGATATCTGGGATCCCATAAGTCAGACCCCAAGCAGTCAGCTAGTTATTCCCTATCCAAATGGTAGGGGACAATTGTTTTTTAGGGGAAATAACCCTTTAATTACCATTTTCCCCTAACTAGAAACAGGTTGTCCACATGTGACAACCTTCCTAATACACTTATAAGACTTGAAGTTGAGGAATTCCAATGGACGCTCAATCTTTTGAGATCAGCACATATAAATGCGCAATTTTATGTCAGTTTTTTCATCCCCTTTACCTCTCTGAGATTAGCACAGCAGTCCTATAGAGTAAGTGACAGATTGACTCCGGTGACAAGTTCATTGCAAACTGACAATTTATTTTTACAAACCGAGAGTTGTCAGCCACTACGTTTGGTGTCTTCTGGTTCCCTGCAGTAGACATCAAAGCCACATGTCAATCATCTTCCCGTTCAATTAATTCCTTCCCCTCATGTATTTTTAATAAAGATGTGCAGTAAACATCACCAGCACCTACCAGCGATAATAAGCCAAGGACATCAGGGTATTTTTTTTCAGTTTTACCTGTGGACAAGAGGCGCCAATTTTACAATTTTTTTTCATCCAGAGAACTGAGATGTTAAAATGGTGTGGACCTGGATTACAGATACATAAATGCAGCTGATGAGTTATATACATGTCGATTAATATCTAACATCGATCTATAATCAAGGCGATGAATAGTCTCATATTGGCATCCACATATTGACAGACAGCAGCAGTATGGCACCTCCAGGTTACAATATGGAAAGGGGTGGAAAAAAATTGAAATCCACAAATACGATGTAATCGCTATAACCAACAAGCATGTGGGGGTGTTAAAGGGACTGTGCGGTCATAAGCTTAAAAATATGTATGATATATAAGTCAGCTCCTACAAAGGATTATGATGTTTACCTGTTGTTTATTATCCCCAGTACTTACTCCTTGGCTGCATTTGGGCAGAGCTGTGATGTGTGACTACAGCTTAGCTACAGCACCTACAGGAGTCTGTGGTAGTCTGAGACACCCCTCCTGTCTCATCATTGGTAGAGGCTGCTGCTTTCTCCCTCTTTGTCTGAATCTTTGTCTCCCCTGATTGGCTGCTTGCTAGGTATAAACACATCTATCAACCGCTCAGCAGGAAGTCAGTGAATGGAAAGCTGAAGAGTATTGTGATACTGTTATATGTATACACTGAGAAAACAGAGCAAGGAGTGTTGCAAATTTTGTTATCTCTAGATAGATAAATCTGGATATATAAATGGATGGATAAATAGATATATACAGTAGATAATAGATGCTTTGAAGGATATGGGGAGATTTAATAGCAATTGACAATCCTCCTTCAGCATGTGTAGCTGTAACACGATACCTGGCTCAGCAGGTGGTCCAACCACACCAGCTAGTATCCAAGCTCATACACGATGACCTCCTGTGGAGCCCATGCTGTATAACTGCTTCCAGTCAGATAGGATCTCATAAGGAGATTTAAGGAGAAAATGGAGTACAAGCTTAAAAGGGAACCGGCCAGATCCAATGGCGCCAGAACATCCATCCTATGACCTTCCGTTGGGATGTTATGATCCTTCACAGGTTTTGAGAGTTTTAGCTACAAATACCCAGGGGAGGGGGATAAGGACCATCCTGGGGGCGGAAAAGATGTGACCAACCAAGGGGTTAAAGGCTTGTGTAAGGCCATGTGCTGTCTCTCTCTCTTTGTCATGCTTGCTGTTCACTTCTAAAGGTGGGTGATGTTAAGTAACCTGCGGGAAGGAACGGGAACCAGCTGGCAACCCATGCCCCATCCAGCCCACCACACATGTTCTAACATCAAACCTGTAACTGACATGTTTCATCTGCTTATATCTTTTGTACTTCACCTGCATTTGCATATCTGAACATTGTATATGTATAACCATTGTGTACTGTATATAGTGTTTTGTCTAGTGTGCCCTTAAGGAGATTAAATATATAATTTACCCTTGGGCTGCTCTTTTATCTCGATCCACGAATCCACACATCCATGTTCTTTATTTTAACTTTCCATGCTACTGGGGCTGGTTTCTGGCCTGATATAATCCTGTTAACGGACCAGGCTTATATCTAACAAGGAACTGATGACTGTCCTACCGGGCTTACAAGGCGCTGTTTCATTGGTGGTAGTGAATGGGGTCTCTCAGCCTGTCAGGGTTGTGAGCGACTGTGGTGCCACGTCTGCAGCTACGTCGGCCACATCCTCTCACTTCCCGTGCCTCCCTGGGCCCATGTGGACAGGGGGTGTCTGTGTACAACTGTGCCAAGATGACCTAACGTGTCCGTGGAACATCACATTGGTGCAAGTGAGAAGACCATACTGCGTGATCCCTCCGACGTAGTAGTGACGTTGGGCAGGGTGGCGAGGTGCGGGATCATAACAGACGCCTTGTATATTAATATGTTATTTATGATTGAAGTGTGAGGAGTAACTTTAGGGAAGTACAAGAGGAGGCTGCAGAGGATTTTACACACAATAAGGATATGCCGTAGGCTGATGGGAGGAGTAGTCTCTCATCAGCCGACACCTGTGATCAACGGCAAAAATGTGTCAAGTGCATTTTTGCCGTGTTTTTGACCCATTGACTTCAATTGAGTCAGTCAAATACGCAGAAAAAATCCGCACCTAATCCACAAATATTTTTATACCTGCATTTTTGCCGCAGATTTGTCTGGCTCAATTGAAGTCAACGGTTGAAAAACGCAGCAAAACCGCACAAAGGATTGATATGCTGCAGATTTAAACGCACAGCAAATCATGAAAGGAAAATTACTGATAATGTGCACAGCAATTCAGGATTCCCATTGACTAAGCAGGCATAAGGATTCCCTAGCATTTTTGGGCCAATTCCACGCAGAAAAAAATCCTCAATAATGCACCAAAAACGCACAATGTGCACACAGCCTAAGACAGATCGCAATGTTTCACTTTTACAAAAACGAACATTTTCAGCCAATCACGACCTAAGGTGTGACCTATTTGACGGGTGGATTCTGTGGAGTCAGTACTGTTTGGGGCGATCTGCTGCTCTAGAAGCATTAATGCAGCTCCATATGGCTTCCAACGCTCCCTGTTACAATGTATCTACACTGAGATCCAACTGGCAGAGCGCAGCATAAATCTGCAGAATTCCTGTTAGATGCTGTAGAACAAATTCCCTTTATGTACAACAAAACGTCTCGTTTCTATTAGTCTTTTATGTTTTCGGGGAGGAATACTTAGTTCTGTATTTTAAACTGGATTTGCACAGGACATTATTTATGGCTGGATATAACATCCATATAATTAAATGACTGCCAGCAGAGCTGATTGAAAAAGATCCGCAGCCTTATGTGCGGCAGTGTAAATATTAAGGGGGACTTTGATCCAATGTAAAATGCGCAGTGAGTTATTATCCCCGCGACTCTTTCGGGATTTGTTAAACACGTGAAACGAGCGAGGTGAGGTCATGAAATGTGGAGTGTGAAGCTGTCCAAATAAGGAAGGAAGCGTAAAGGTGTTAAAAAAAAAAGAAAGAGAAAAAAGGAAATAACTGGGTACAAAAAAAAAAAAATTATATTACTGGAAAAATCAAGTTTGTTAGCTCGTATATTGGAAGCGCTCGCTCGGATTTATGGTAAAAGAGAGCTAGCGTGGAGAAGTTAAGACATCCTGCTCAAATGTCAGAATATAAATTTTCCAGGAAAGAAAGACACATGCAATATTTCTATCATCCATAACCTATAAAATAGGTCAAAGCGATATGCTGTGCCAAATGTTATAAACAAGGAATAAATAGATGGAATTTGTCATTTTCTTCTTTACTTTTTCTAATTATAAAAAAGTAACATCTAGAAGTCGGGGAAAGAATTGGTATCAAATAAAAGGATCCACAATCATTGAGTTGTCAGACTGCAGTTCTCTCCTAAAAGGGTATGTGCACACAGGACGGTTGTGTTTACGTACCCTAAAATGTACAGCTACGGTATATTCTGGCATGATTCTGGCAAGTCATAGAAGAAGATCCAACTAGAATTTTGGGAAAAAAAAATATTCGCAAATGATAAGTCATTGTTGTGCAAGAAGCTTTGTGCATTGGCTAGAAGTCCGTGAGCGAGAAAGTGCCACTTCCAAAATAGTGGTGGCACTCCCATGCCATCAATTAATTGCTCTGCTCTGGGCTCCGGTAAATAGTAGTGTCATTAGTTTTCTTACTAGATGCTTTATTTCTAATTTCCGAGCCTCCATTCCGGTTCTCAGATAATCATGTGACCCAAACTCGAGCCGGAAGTCCATCTCTCTGTGCACTCCTATGAGGCTCACAAAGAAATTCATTGAAGAGTTGACTTCCCGTTCCACAGGGAAGATGTTGTGAGATCCATGTAGTCAAAGCGTAAGTCATCTGATAAGGCAAAGGAGCAGGATGGAGGTTCAGAAATTAGGAGTAAAAAAGTGTTAGGAGGTAAAAGGTGATGGAGGTGAGAATGTGGAAACCTAATGGAGATTTACAGTCCCAAATATGGAAAAAAAGAAACCCAATAAGTAGTGCTGAATACCATGTAGTGTTAATGGGAACCTGTCAAAAACGTCTACCCCACCTCCCCCAAACAATTTATAAGACCGTGTAGACCTTCAATAGATAAGACATTTAATCCCTTTATGACCCAAAGCGATGCTCCAGCAGTGAGAAATCGCGTTTTGAAGTTCAGTATACATGAGTCTGGAAGTGCATTGGGGTGAAATGATGCACTTACAGCTCCTCAGCCTTCTGCTGTATTCCCTGCCTAGATCCATCCTCCTTCTGTTGATTAACAGGTCATTTGCTCTAATACAAGAACAACGATCTGTCAATCAAGCAAAGGAGGGTGGCTCTAGACGGGGAATACAGCTTGAGGCTGAGAAGATGTAAGTGCATCATCTCGCCCCAACGCTTTTCCAGTCTGATGTATACTGAACTTCAAAAAGTGATTTTTCGTTGCTGGAGCATCGCATTGGGGTCATAAAGGAATTAGTTTCTTTATCTTTTAAAGGACCACACAGTGTTATAAATGGTTTGGGGGGAGGTAGAAGTTTCTAAAGTTTCAATATGGTTCTAGATATGTCTGGGCAGTATGAAAAGGAGTGGGTCGTGGGTGAGGTTCAGTTGTCAGTCAGGTGCTCCTGTAGGCATCACGGGTAGCATGCAAACAGGTGAGCTTCGAGTAATCTATAGCAACATCACAAATATGTATCAGTCAGGTGAGATCAACAACAAATACAAATTGAATACACCTCAAATTTAGCTTTTAGCAATACCAGCAAAATTGTGGTGGGCCAGGCTCCATTTCTCTGCATACCTATGAACTGGGAAGGAGTTAAAAAAAATTATTCTCACTTCGCTGCTCACCCATCCTGCTGCCACAGCTCCCCACCCGATTTCTCCTGCTGCTCCAGTGTCTACTTTTTTTTTATATATGGTTCTCTTCCAGATCTTCAGCCTTCACTAGAGCTTCCTGCACCAACTAAGTGTTGGGCCACGAAACAACATGCATCCCCCGGCACTTGGTCGGTGAAGCCTGAAGGCCTAGAAGAGGATGTCCATCACCACACCTGAAGAAAAGAGGACATTAGAGCTGTAGAGAGAGATTGGATGACCAGGTAGAGTGCTGAGATAGGCATACAAGTGAGCGGTGAGGAGCTTTAGTGGTGGAACAGGTGAGCAGCTGGGAGTTTAGGTGGTGGCACAGGTGAGCAATGGGGAGCTTTGGTAATGGGACAGGTGAGCGGCAGGGAGCTTTGGTGGTGGGACAGGTGAGTGGTGGGGTGCTAAGAAGGTGGGACAAGCAAGCGGCTGGGTGCTTTGGTGGTGGGACTGGTGAGAGGCTGGGAGCCTTGGTGGCAGAACAGGTGAGCTGTGAGTGGGGAGCTTTGGTGGTGGTGTAATTGAGTGCCTGGGTGCTTGGTGGCAGGACAGGTGAGCAACGGGGAGCTTTGGTAATGGGACAGGTGAGCGGCAGGGAGCTTCAGTGGTGGGACAGGTGCGTGGTGGGGTGCTTAGATGGTAGGACAAGCAATCAGCTGGAAGATTTTGTGGTGGGACTGGTGAGAGGCTGGGAGCCTTGGTGGCAGAACAGGTGAGCTGTGAGTGGGGAGCTTTGGTGGTGGGGCAATTTAGTGCCTGGGTGCTTTGGTGGCGGGACAGGTGAGCAACGGGGAGCTTTGGTAAGGGGACAGGTGAGCGGCAGGGAGCTTCGGTGGTGGGACATGTGCGTGGTGGGGTGCTTAGATGGTGGGACAAGTGAGCAGGTGCTTTGGTGGTGGGACCGGTGAGCGTCAAGGTAAGAACATTTTTTTTCAGAAGTCCACAAATACAAATGGGGTCTTGAGAAACCCCAAGGCACAATAAGGCACATTTGATTTACATTAAATAAATTTGATGCAGATTGAATTTCCTGGCCAAATTTTAGCAAATTTGCCAAATTCGAATTTTGGCAGATTTGCTCAATAACTACACGTACCATACATGTAACCAAGCTAGCAGTTAAAAAGCAAGGATCTTTTACAGGGAACCTCTGCAGCTGATGTCCATATAGATAGATAGATAGATAGATAGATAGATAGATAGATAGATAGATAGATAGATAGATAGATAGATAGATAGATAGATAGATAGATAGATAGATAGATAGATGCTTTGGAGGTCACTATGAAATTGTCTTCCTTGTTTCCTTGGGCATCCAACGTTATGAAGACTTAAACAGGTGTGACAAATGGTAGCCACAGACTGTGACAGCCCTGGGAATTTAGACTAACAGTTGTTACTAGCACTGCTGTTACAATGATTGCCTTTTCCCATACTTCTTGTTCATCACTTTACATTTTAATAATTTCTTATGGCACTTCTGTGATACATGGGGTGTGCTTCATTAATGAAGGTCAGCGGCTGCCTCTTGTGGCAGGATCTGTTCAGTTGTACTGAGAGGAAGCATCTTGTATTTCGGAGGGGCATGCACAACAGGGCTTCTGGGAGTGTGTAAGGGGGGCACGCTTCTTGTTCACCTCTTGCTGCTTCATTATGAAAACGACATTGAAGAAAGTGAGACGATGTTTGGAGACCTGATAGAGGCAGCGCGTTATCTATTGAGAGCGCTATTCCTGGTCTTTGTCGGTATTGTTATTGTTAGCTCCATCTATAGAGATACTTTGCAGAATATATTAGAAAGTTGCAAATATTACAATTTCTTAACATATTACTAGTAATGAAACACCTCAATAATATTTGGACCTTGTCACATAAGGGACACGCTCCCAATGCTTTCATTCTTTATGGAAATGGATGGTGTATGTGTGTCACACTGGCCTGGATGCCACAAAATGTAATAAAGCTGTGTCTGAGAGCAAGGGGGAGGTTCTCTAGTCAGGGGAACATTAGCATGCAGTACCTCCTGTCTCATGCCAGTAGGGGGAGCTGGCTGCCCCTATAAAAGCTGGTGCTGGGGGCAGGGTTAGAAAGAACTGGACGACCTGTCTCAGCACTGAGACGTGTCCCGGAGCAGAGCAGAGCCAGAAAGTTGTATTGCACCTAAGAGGAAGTGTGGCAGGAGGAGAGCCACAAGCCAGAGACAAGAGGCGAAGTGAGCCTGTCTTGGCAGATAGAGGACTTAATTTACCAGACTTTGGTGTCTGAGGCTGGGAGGATTCCACATCCTACAGCAGATAACCAGTCCGCAGGGGACTGTATATTCCTTGGCCTAAGAAGCCTGGAGGCTCTGCCACAACAGAAGGGACCAGCACAGCTGGGAGCAGAAAGGAACCCACGTCGCAGGCCATACAGGCGAGAATACACGGAGAGCTCGGAAACGTGGGCTGTTATCCTATAAGGAGGAGATAGCCAGAAGGACTGCAGAAAGCACGGTAGGCCTACACCCTCACCCTGACCAGGGCCAATTTCCCCATTGCTCTCAGACATCCAGGTCCCCTCCTAGCCGGGACTGTTTGTGGGTCAATTTACCTGTTCTAGTAAAGACCCTGGACTGCAACCTGTTGTCTGTGTGCTCCTTGCTCCTCCAGCACTATCAGCACTGGGACTCTCACCACCATCACTCCCACCATCCACTACACTGCCCTGGGGCCGCACTCTTCCCGTGGGGAGTCACACCATCCCAGCTGCATACATCATCAGCCCCAGCGGTCTGCCTTGCAGCGGCGGTTCCTAATGACCGCAAATCCACGGGTGGCGTAGTCGGACATAATCAACAGCGCATAACGGACTACCACTGGCCTGACCACCCTGAGCCACGGAACCGGGTTGCCACTACTACCCCCATCGTTCCCTATTGCCCGGATCCGAGTGCCCCACGGCCCAGGGGGCGAGTTAGCTTTGGCGTAGTCGGCAGGATTGCAACCAACCCGCCACAAACGGGTATTGCGTGCCTAGAAAAGACTTTGCACTTACCTGAAAAGAGGTTTCCCGCCATTTCCAGCCGTCTCCCGCCATCTTCCGCCGGTTCCCGCCATCTCCAGCCGTTTTCCCGCCATCGGACGCCATCTTCAGGACACCGCGCGGGAAGAAGAGGGGCGTGGACGTCCAAACCGCGCGAGATCCGAAGCTCCGCCCCACGCACCGACACTGCGCAAGGTCCTGGAAGGGAGAGAGAGCGACGCTGACGTCATCAGGACGCGACGCAAGGTCCTCGTCCAGAGCAGCAGCAGAAGAGGATCGTCGGAAGGTAGGCCACGCTTAACTAGGGGGGAGGAAGATGTCGGATACAGAGGCGCCCACTACCACCAACGCAGCTGCAGCAGCGGTGATGCCATTTTCCCTGCCCTACATCAATGGAGCGGCCTGGCTGCCCAAGTACTCAGGGGAGCCCCATGCCCTAACTGACTTTAAGGAAAGGCTGTACAGTTTGTACCAAGTCTACCCCCAGACAGAGGAACAGAAGGTCAGCATACTAACAGGGCAGTTAACTGGCGCAGCCCAAAGGGAGGTAAAATCATGGCCCACTGAGGAGAAAAGGACCTTGAAGGGTATTCTGGCCCGGCTGCGGGGTACCTTTGACACACGTACCTCCGCTGAAATTAAAATGAGGTTCTATGGATGTAAGCAGCGGGCACAGGACAGCATCAGAGACTATGCCCTAAATTTGCAGGAAGCCCTGAGGGCCATCCAACAAGCTGACCCAGGCAGCGTGCAGGATACGGATAAGCTCCTAACAGAACAATTCATAGAAGGTCTGCTGTCTAGCGCCCACAGGACCCAGCTGCGCCTCATGTTCTTTCAGAACCCTTGTCTGACCTTTGCCCAATTCAAGGACAGGGCCATAAGGGTGCTCCGTGAACCCGCAACAAGTGGCGCTATAAACCCCCGGCGCCCTGCTCTCACCTACCATCAGGAGGTGGCGCCCTCCTCTATGGACTCCGTGGGGGCTGATGCACAGGCCCTGAACCAAGCCCCATCGAAAGATCTGCGCCACCAAGTCCAGGAGCTGACCAGGAGCGTCGCGGTGTTGACCAGGACCGTCCAGGCAATACAAGTGGACCCGTCAAGACCCATCGAGCTGGCTTCAAGTCCGGAGGATGTCCCGTGGCGTCGACAGAGGAGGATCCCGTCGTTCCGAGAGAGGCCCACAGACCGCTACGCAGAGGATGGACAGCCCATTTGCCGTCGATGCAACCAGCCCGGACACATTTCCAGGTACTGTAATTTAAACGGGTCCAACCTGGGGCAGAGGGCCAACCCCCAGGCATAAGATCACCAGGCCCTTATAATTGGCATGATAAGTACGTTGGGGGACGCCCGGTTTTACCCGTGGTGCTGGACGGTATACCCATGAGCGCCTTGCTGGATACTGGGTCGCAAGTAACCACTATCCCATATGTACTTTTTAAGCAGTATTGGACTGATGCTGATATCACACGGTATCCAGACAGTAACTTGAGCATCATCGCCAGTAACTTCTTACCCGTGCCGCAGATGGGGTTCAAGGAGATGACCATTAAAATTGGTAAAGTTGAACTGCCGGCACAGGGAGTAATTATTGTGGACATTGACCGTCGTGAAAGTCACCCTAAAATTACTGTGGGTACTAATGTAATTGAAAATTGTCTTTCAGAGGTAATTGTAATTCTACAACAGGTGGCGGTGAATGCTAGTTCCAGCCAACAGAGAGTCCTCAACAAGGAGATAAAAGCCCTGATGAGACGGCAGCAGGTAGAACTGTCTGGTGGTGAGATCGGTAGCGTAAGACTGAGAGACCCATTCCCCATTTCCATGCCTCCCAAAAGTGAAATGATGATCTGGTGTCGGACTGCAATCGGGTTGAGAGGTAGAGACTACCAAGCCATGGTAGAACCCGTGTACTCAGACAGCAGGCCCACCATTTTGACAGCCCGGGGGGTGGTTGATGTCCGTCATGGGAGGGTGCCCGTCCGCATCCTCAACATTGGGGAGAGGGAAGTACACTTACCCAGGTACGCTACACTCGCCAAACTGTTTGTTGTCGAACACAAAGCTATCAGGGCCGTGGAACCCTTGCCTCCATCTCCACAGGCGGAGGGTAATGGCTCCCAGAAACAAAAGGAGGACTGGTGCCAGAAACTCCACGTGGGGGCTGACTCCACTCCCCTGCACCAAAAACAAGGAGTCTACCGGGTGGTACAGGAGTACGAGAGAGTCTTTAGTAAGCACCTGCTAGACTTCGGCAGAGTAAAAGGGATAGAACACCACATCCCCACGAGGAGCCACCCACCAATAAAAGAGAGACACAGGCCTGTACCCCCTGCACATTATCAGAACGCCAAGGGTATGCTGCGGGAAATGAAAGAAGCTGGGGTCATTAGAGACAGCTGTAGCCCCTGGGCAACCCCCTTGGTTCTGGTGAAAAAGAAAGACGGCACCATGAGAATGTGCGTCGACTATAGACAAATCAACCGCATCACCCACAAAGACGCATATCCGCTGCCTAGAATAGAGGAGTCTTTAGCCGCACTAAAATCAGCTAGCTTCTTTTCTACTTTGGACCTTACTAGCGGGTACTGGCAGGTTCCTGTGGCAGAGGCTGACAAGGAGAAGACCGCCTTCACCACCCCGATGGGACTGAGCGAGTTCAACTGTATGCCTTTTGGGCTCTGCAACGCACCAGGGACCTTCCAGCGGTTGATGGAATGCTGTCTAGTGCACCGAAACTTCGAGACGGTCCTCCTTTACCTGGACGACGTGATCGTCTATTCGAAAACCTACGAGGACCATCTAAAGCATCTGGCCGAGGTGTTCGAAGCCCTGGCAGGCTATGGCCTGAAGGTGAAACCATCGAAGTGTCACCTGCTGAAACCAAAGGTCCAGTACCTAGGGCACGTGGTAAGCGCGGAAGGAGTGGCCCCCGACCCTGACAAGGTCACGGCAATCAAGAGCTGGCCAAGCCCCTCGAACATCAAAGAGGTGAGACAGTTTCTCGGATTGGTAGGCTACTACCGAAGGTTCATCCCCGGGTTCACTAGGATGGCAGCTCCTATGCAGGACCTCCTAATCGGACAGTCTAAGTCCAGGAGCCAAAAGCCGCCATTCAAGTGGGATAAACCGGAAGAGGAGTCCTTCCGCCAGTTGAAGATGGCCCTCACGGGGGATGAGATCCTGGCCTACCCTGATTATGGTCAGCCTTTTATTCTTCACACGGACGCCAGTAATGTGGGGCTGGGAGCAGTACTGTCCCAAAACCAACAGGGCAGAGAAAGGGTGATCGCGTACGCCAGCCGGAAGCTGAGGCCCACCGAGAGGAACCCGGAGAATTACAGCTTCTTCAAGCTAGAATTCTTGGCGGTGGTGTGGGCCGTGACAGAATGCTTCAAGCATTACCTGGCCTCCGCAAAGTTCACCGTGTACACGGACAACAACCCGTTGACACACCTGGGTGCCCTAGAACAGCGGTGGATGGCCCGTCTCTCCAACTATGACTTCGTGATCAAGTACCGGGCCGGCAAAACCAATGCCAACGCTGACTCCCTATCGAGGATGCCTCACTTACCTGAAGGTGACAAAGACCCAGAAGAGCTGGAGGAGGTAGAACTCCCCGCGTTTCACCGGTATGGAGCCGCTTAATACTCCCACCGCGTGATGGAGGAGGATCTAACAACCGTGATGATCAATCCCCTACCTCACCACAGCTGGGCCGAGACCCAAGATAGTGACCCTGCAATCCGCCTGGTGAAAGATCTGCTGACCCGGGAAGACGCCCGCTTAGATCCAGATGCCCCAGAGGAAGCCAAGCAGCTATGGAAAGAGAAGAGCAAGCTGTTCCTCTACGAAGGCAAGTTGTGCAGAAGGATTGTCAACCACCGGATGCACGAGCTGACCTGGCAAGTCGTGGTCCCAAGACGAGATGCAGCTATGGTCCTGGGGGCTTACCATGACAGAGCGGGACACTTCGGTTGGAAGAAACTGGAGTTCCTACTAAGAAGAAGGTTCTTTTGGGTCGGCATGAGAGGAGCAGTAGAAAAATGGTGCAGAGACTGTGGCCCTTGTCACCTAAGGAGGAAGGACCGTGCCAGCCAGAAGACACCCTTGAGACCTATCGTCACCACGCAGCCTCTTGAGCTGGTAGCTCTGGACCATGTCAAATTGGCCGGTCAGGATACATCTATGCCCTGACAATCGTGGACCACTATTCCCGTTTTCTCGTGGTGGTCCTGGTAAAAGACTTGACAGCCCAAACAGCGGCCAGAGCCTTCCAGCAATACTTCTGTCGTCCACACGGGTATCCGGAACAGGTCCTGACAGGCCAGGGTCCAGCGTTTGAAGCTGAAATCTTCCAGTAGTTCTGCAACCTCTATGGCTGTAAGAAGATTCGGACAACGCCTTACCATCCACAAACCAACGGGAAGACGTTGCCCCTGGAGGAACGCAGCCTGTGGCCAGAAAAACTGCCGGACCTGATAGACTTATACAATCATATCCCGGTGAACGCTACCAACTGCACCCCGGCTTACCTGATGCGAGCCAGACCAGGTAAGCTGCCCGTAGACCTGGAGATGGGAGTCCTAACACCTGAGGACACCTCCCCGGATGCAGACTGGGATACGGAAAGGCAACTGCAGTACAAGAAGGTACAGGAAAGTGTGGAGAAGAGCCTGGCCCAGGTGAGAGAGAGGCAAGAAAAACTCTTCAACCAACACGCCCCTGCTGGTCCCCTGGAACCTAGTGAGCAGGTCCTGAAGCGGAAGAGAAGGCTACATAAGTTGGACGACCAGTGGGAAAGGGAACCCTACACCGTACTGCAGTCTGATCACGACAACCCGAAGGTGTGCATGATCACCAAGGACGGAGGAGAAGCCACTAGCACCGTCTCCAGAGACCACCTCAAAAGATGCCCCGAGCAACTCCGTAGTGCAGAAGAGGATCAGAGTGACCATGAACCCGCAGAGGACAAGGAAGAAATGATCAGCACCGTTCTCGGAGAGTTCCCTCAGTCCTGGACTCGCATAAATGATGCCATAGTGATACCAGTCCTGCATTTCCTGCAACCGACTGCGCAACAACCTGCACCAGAGCCGGAAGGTGAAGAGGAGCAAGCAGTTCCAGAGGCAGAAGAGCCTGAACCAGCAGCCCAGGAGAATCAACCCTCTGCTGACAGTGAGCCTGCCATGCCTGCGGTGAGCCAAAGGACACGCAGACAGCTGCCTGCCCTACCTGTACACCCAGCTGGTAGCTGCACCCCTAACGCTAGTGGGGGTCCACCACCAGACAGTGGGTTAAGGAGGTCAACCAGGAGCACAAAGGGGCTGATACCCGCTCGCTGGAAAATATAGAGTGCACTAAAATTGTAAATAACCCTGTTGCCAAATGTTGAAATGTTTGCCAAGTTGCCTGCATTTTTATTAATAGTGTATTTCAGTTTCTTACAGCTACCGTAAGGACTCAAAGGTTATGGGCTTTTTATAACCGGGACCTTGTATGGACTGCGTTCGGAGTCTAACCAAGGAATGAACTAAGACTGTAAAGGACTTGGGGTAGGACAGACCCCCACCTGGTTAAGGCTCCCCGTTGTATTGGTGATATGGACACCCGGTCACAGACCACACTGTGACCTTAAGAACTCAATCTGTGCGTCGCTTGTATACTAATGTTTTATGGTCATGCATATAATCCTTGTTTACTGTTTAGTCCCGGAATACTAAATTTTACTAGGGGGGAATGTGTCACCCTGGCCTGGATGCCACAAAATGTAATAAAGCTGTGTCTGAGAGCAAGGGGGAGGTTCTCTAGTCAGGGGAACATTAGCATGCAGTACCTCCTGTCTCAGGCCAGTAGGGGGAGCTGGCTGCCCCTATAAAAGCTGGTGCTGGGGGCAAGGTTAGAGAGAACTGGATGGCCTGTCTCAGCACTGAGACGTGTCCCGGAGCAGAGCAGGGACAGAAAGTTGTATTGCACCTAAGAGGAAGTGTGGCAGGAGGAGAGCCACAAGCCAGAGACAAGAGGCGAAGTGAGCCTGTCTTGGCAGATAGAGGACTTAATTTACCAGACTTTGGTGTCTGAGGCTGGGAGGATTCCACATCCTACAGCAGATAACCAGTCCGCAGGGGACTGTATATTCCTTGGCCTAAGAAGCCTGGAGGCTCTGCCACAACAGAAGGAACCCGCACAGCTGTACCAGGCTGGGAGCAGAAAGGAACCCACGTCACAGGCCATACAGGCGAGAATACACGGAGAGCTCGGAAACGTGGGCTGTTATCCTATAAGGAGGAGATAGCCAGAAGGAGCGCAGAAAGCACGGTAGGCCTACACCCTCACCCTGACCAGGGCCAATTTCCCCATTGCTCTCAGGCATCCAGGTCCCCTCCTAGCCGGGACTGTTTGTGGGTCAATTTACCTGTTCTAGTAAAGACACTGGACTGCAACCTGTTGTCTGTGTGCTCCTTGCTCCTCCAGCACTATCAGCACTGGAACTCTCACCACTATCACTCCCACCATCCACTACACTGCCCTGGGGCCACACTCTTCCCGTGGGGAGTCACACCATCCCAGCTGCATACATCATCAGCCCCAGTGGTCTGCCTTGCAGTGGCGGTTCCTAATGACCGCAAATCCACGGGTGGCGTAGTCGGACATAATCAACAGCACATAACGGACTACCACTGGCCTGACCACCCTGAGCCACGGAACCGGGTTGCCACTACTACTCCCATCGTTCCCTATTGCCCAGATCCGAGTGCCCCACGGCCCAGGGGGCGAGTCATATGCTTGTGTGGCGCCCTGCTGCGCATTGGTGCCACAGATCCTAGAGGGGTGTGTAGCACCCTGAGGATTCGGCTGCTACAGGGGTATTACACCTCAAGCCAGAGGTGTGATATTCCACTCCCGGGTAAGGACGGAGTGTGGAACTGAGCTCAGTAGGCTGCATGCACTACATACATCCCATTTCCGGGGGACAGATCAACGGTACTCCCACCAGTTTATGTGCAGGTACGTTAGTGTCTGTCCCTGGCTGGAGTGGGAGGGGGGTGGAACATCCCAGTAGTGTAGGGGCAGATAGGGGGAGCAGTCTGGGTAAGGCTAGGAGCTCATTGGGTGCTGGTCACCTGAGCTCACACATAGAGGGAGTATATAAGGTGGGAACCATCTTAGATCAGGGTCAGACAGGCAGACAGCTACCAGTCAGTCTTTTGTAGAGGGTCAAGCAGTCCTGAAAGAAGAGAGAGAGGAGAAGAAAAGGACCCAGAGGGGAAGAAGAGGGAACCCCAAGAGCCCAAATACAAGCAACAGGGTGAAGGGTTGGCACAAGGGTACCGGATCCCAAGCTGGTGGAGGGCACTAATCCTCAGCCAGAGACCGGAGGTTGTGGGCAGGATCTGCCACGACCCCCCACTAAATCCACCCGAAAGGCAGACCAAGTATAGGGTCAGGGAACCCAGAAGAGGTGTACCCACCAAGAGACCCGAGGGAGCCGGACATAGGTGGATCCCTGGTGGGGAAGGCCAGAGAAAAGGAACGTCAGAAAGGGAGCTCAGGATCACACTCCAGAATTACCTGGGGGTTGGCCGAGTCCAGGACCTGGTGGATGCAGCACGGCTCGGGCGGTCACTCAAGGCCGGAGTGACCAGAACAACAGCAGTAAGTAAAAACCCTGAACTGCACAGCCCGACTCGGAGTCTTATTACCACCCTCACTGCACCACCACAACCACCACCCTCTACAACTGACCCCCTGAGGCTATACCCCTCCCTTTGGGGGTTATACTACCAGAAGCTGCACACACACCACCAGCCTCAGCAGACCCTGCTGCAGCGGCGGCCGTATTGACCACAAATCAACGGGTGGCGTAGTCGACACTAAAGAACATCCAGCAACATCTGTAGGACTGCCACACACTGAGCTTGACACCCTGGGCACGGACCGGGTCACCGCCACTCGGAGACTACAACCCCCATCTGATCCGGCTCCGGGTATCCCCCAAACAACACTGGCCCAGGGGGCGCGTCAACTTTGGCGTAGTCGGCAGGATTTCGTGCCCGCAACAACCGGGTACTGCGTGCCTGAAGAAAAGTTCACCGTTACCTTAAAAAGAAGTCTCCCGCCGGTTCCAGAGGGTCCCCGCCATGGAACGCCATCACGGATCGTTTCCCGCCGGTTGCCCGCCATCTGCAGCTTTTTCCCGCCATTTCCAGAAGATTTCCCGCCTTGGAAGAGCGGATGCCATTATGGGCGTGCCGGAGGGTGGCAAGAGGTCACCTCCCATCGTGGGCCAGGTCAAGGAATGGCGCCAAAAGCGGAAACCGCCCCCACCAGCAGAGACTGTGATGATTGATATGTCCATCAGCGTGAGAGAACTGTCCCTGGAACTGACAATCACAAAGTTGCCCCGGGACCACCTTCAATGTGGGCGGAGACAGAACAAAAGAACGAAGATGGGTGCAGCCTGGAGGAGTCTGGAGAGAGCGAACCCGGAGACAAGAAGTCTGGAGAGGACTCCGGAGAAGTCGTACCCGGAGATGGAGGGAGAGACAGGCAGCACCGACCCAGTGGTCAGGAGCCTGCTGCAAGCAACAACGCCACTAGGCTTAGTGGAAATCCTGGCACAGCTCCCCCGAGACCGAGAGTGTGCACAGACCGCGTTGGAGGGCCTCGCACGGAGGATGGCCCAGGTGCAGCAAGACACGCTGACGGAGTGGAGCCGTGAGATGGCCCAGCAGACCGGAACCCGTCAGCGGAGCACGCCACCCGAGACGAGGAGACAGACCGCCTCTGAGGATGGTGCAGGAGGAGTGAAGGCCGGAGACGGCGCCGAGAAGGGAGCTGAATGGACGGAGGCAGGTAAAGGGGACGTCTCTACCCCGAGCCAAGAAACCGTGTACCTGCCCCAGCTCCCCGTCGCAGAGCCCGAAATTCCCCCTGCCGTGCCCGTCGCTGCATCGTCACCGTGCCGGACTAGGCCTCAAGTAGAAGCCGCGGCCGCGACCCCTGTGACGTCACACGCCTCGACCCTGAGCGCGACCAAACAGGAAATACCATCGGCCTGGTCGCAAGGCCTAGTACCCCCGGGCGCCGCAATTCCAACAGCGCCCCCTACCTCCGCGGAGCCACCGGCCTGGTCGCAGGGCCGAGTACCCCCGGGCGCCGCCGTCCTTACGGTGCCCTTTACCTTTAGGGTGCCCCAAGCCTGGTCGCAAGGCCTGGTCAACCCGGGCGCCGCTGCCATCAACGCGCCCTCAACATCTCGAGTGCCGCACCTGGGCGAAGATCTATTTGCCCAGCACACGTGCCCGGATGGGCAGCCCTTTGTATGGCCCCAGGAGTACTACCAACTGGAACTCCAAAGAGCAAGGCCCCTGTGCGAGCCTCTGATTCCGGCTCCGAAGCCCGTCAGGAGAACCCCGCTCTCGCTAGAAGAAGCACAATTCGAGTGGGACCCCACCGGAGGAGACCTCATGGGGTTCACTCAAGAAACGCGGGCAGCTGCAGCAGAGCGAGTGGAGTGCTGCCGCCAGCAGTTGCCAGCCTTCGAGCAAGAGCGGAAAGAGAGGCGGATCCGTGAGCAGCGGCTGCAGGAACAGAGCGCAGGGCAGAAGAGCCGGACCAGGAGGAACCCCCGTGCAGCTCATGGTCCCCGTACCACCGGGACTGTGATTAAATTCAACCTGCAGCATGGGTGGGGCTTCATAAGAGACCATCATACCCCCGGCGACGTCTTTGTAACCCGCAGAGACGTAGAAAGCCATCTGCCGGAGGGACACAGAGGTCATGACCTGTACGTAGGGGACGAGGTCACGTTCACCCGGCACAAGTGTGCCAAAGGACCCTACGCCCTCCATGTGCATCGCCTGACGGAGGAGGAGCTGCGGTGTGAGGAGGAGCAAGAGGACCCGGACGGGTCTGAAGATAAAGAAGGAGCAGGAGGACGCCGTCGTTAAAGTACGGTAAAGAGACTGTAAATAGTTACCCGTCGGGGTACAGTGAACTGTTGCTGCTTTAAATATGTCCCCGTTGGGACAAGTGTAAACTGTTACCTGTATTTCCCTTAATCCCACTGACCGAGGACTGAGAGCGGCCATACCTTCCCTTGTAGATAGTTGCGCTTTCTAAGGCGCCCCCTACCGGTTTTATAGGAAACTGTTGTTTTTCTTGAAGAGACAGTCGCACTTTACCCGGTCACAAGTTGCACTGTGGCCGGAAGAACAAGAGTGTTATTTATGAAAAATGTTTATATGAAAAAATTTTATGCGGATATATATATTGTTTTATATGTTTATGTTTTATGAAAAAAAAATATTTGTATGTTTTGGATGTTTATTCTCTTACAGCCCGAGGACGTGCTGTGATTTACCAGGGGGGAATGTAGCACCCTGAGGATTCGGCTGCTACAGGGGTATTACACCTCAAGCCAGAGGTGTGATATTCCACTCCCGGGTAAGGATGGAGTGTGGAACTGAGCTCAGTAGGCTGCATGCACTACATACATCCCATTTCCGGGGGACAGATCAACGGTACTCCCACCAGTTTATGTGCAGGTACGTTAGTGTCTGTCCCTGGCTGGAGTGGGAGGGGGGTGGAACATCCCAGTAGTGTAGGGGCAGATAGGGGGAGCAGTCTGGGTAAGGCTAGGAGCTCATTGGGTGCTGGTCACCTGAGCTCACACATAGAGGGAGTATATAAGGTGGGAACCATCTTAGATCAGGGTCAGACAGGCAGACAGCTACCAGTCAGTCTTTTGTAGAGGGTCAAGCAGTCCTGAAAGAAGAGAGAGAGGAGAAGAAAAGGACCCAGAGGAGAAGAAGAGGGAACCCCAAGAGCCCAAATACAAGCAACAGGGTGAAGGGTTGGCACAAGGGTACCGGATCCCAAGCTGGTGGAGGGCACTAATCCTCAGCCAGAGACCGGAGGTTGTGGGCAGGATCTGCCACGACCCCCCACTAAATCCACCCGAAAGGCAGACCAAGTATAGGGTCAGGGAACCCAGAAGAGGTGTACCCACCAAGAGACCCGAGGGAGCCGGACATAGGTGGATCCCTGGTGGGGAAGGCCAGAGAAAAGGAACGTCAGAAAGGGAGCTCAGGATCACGCTCCAGAATTACCTGGGGGTTGGCCGAGTCCAGGACCTGGTGGATGCAGCACGGCTCGGGCGGTCACTCAAGGCCGGAGTGACCAGAACAACAGCAGTAAGTAAAAACCCTGAACTGCACAGCCCGACTCGGAGTCTTATTACCACCCTCACTGCACCACCACAGCCACCACCCTCTACAACTGACCCCCTGAGGCTATACCCCTCCCGTTGGGGGTTATACTACCAGAAGCTGCACACACACCACCAGCCTCAGCGGACCCTGCTGCAGCGGCGGCCGTATTGACCGCAAATCAACGGGTGGCGTAGTCGACACTAAAGAACATCCAGCAACATCTGTAGGACTGCCACACACTGAGCTTGACACCCTGGTCACGGACCGGGTCACCGCCACTCGGAGACTACAACCCCCATCTGATCCGGCTCCGGGTATCCCCCAAACAACACTGGCCCAGGGGGCGCGTCAGGTGCATGGATGGATTCCTCCACAAGAAGCCCTCACAGCAAACACAGACCTCCACCTTCCACCTCAGACCACCAGAGGGAGCCCGTTAGGGATATAAAAAGGGAAGGTGGAGCTAGGCAGTCAGTTCCTCTGGAGAGTTCAGCAAGTACAGATCTGAATACAGAGTCGAGCTCAGTCTTGAGGACAGATTCTCTGCTCAGAGCCAGAGAGGGACAGAGTTCTCAGTTCAGTTCCTCTAGTGAGAAAGCCTAGAGTGAAGCTCAAGTTAGTGAGTCCAAGGCGTGCCGACTAGAGATGAGCGTTGTTCGACTCGAACTGTTCGCCAATCTCAAATTCGAGCTGTTTTGGGCGGTGTTCGAGCCGTTCGGCGACCACGAACGATTTGAGAAAAATTCGGCTGTTCGAGGTTATGTTCGATAACTGTTCATGCACCAAAATCATAACTGGATTTTTTCTCCGTAATGATGAAAATTAATGTTAATACGCAGTTTGAGTGTACAGCGGGGCGGGGGGGAGGGGCAGGAGATGGATCTCTGCAGGAATAAAGAAGATCTCCATTTTTTTTTCTCTTTCCTGCATTTACAGTGGGGAGGTGCAATCTGTCAGCCTATCAGCAGCGCACACACGGAGCGAAGTGCTTTATTTCACACAAGCAAGGGCATGTGTCATTCGCAGTGTATGTCACATGTCCTTGCCCTATAAGACCCAGCCATTTTCCCCATCGCCGCCATTTTCTCACTGCTGCAGCTGCGTGTTAGACGGCACCGCTGTTGCTGTGTGCGCTATACCTTGTTAATTTCAAGCCAATTTTCGCACAAATCTACAGATAGCTTGGGAGTAGGGAATAGTTGTGATTGCAGTCCTTTTAAGGACTAGGTTACAGCATTTCCTATGACTTTTATCAGGCTGGTCTGTGCTCTTAAATAGATAGGTTGTGGGAGTAAAGACTAATTGTAATTGCAGTCCTTTTCAGGACTAAGTTACATCAGTTCCTATCAGTTTTTGCCAGGCAGGTCTGTGCCAGTGCTGTGCAAGTTTTTTTTCACAGCATTTGGCTGAATCTAGCAAAGCTAATCCTTTTTGGCCTATTGCAGAGTGTGTTAGTCAGTGGAGTAGCCTATCTGTGTTGCAAGATACACCACCTGTGTATAGAATACCAATTTTTTTACTGCACCTAGTGAAGTAAAACCTTTTGGGCATAGCATCATTCTATTAGTCCATCTATACTGACCTCCATAAGGTTGCAAATTGAATATAATTTTTTTCTGCATCTAGCTCTGAAAAAATATTTGGGCTTCTAGCAGTGTGTGGGACTTGTTCTATTAGTCCATCTATACTGACCTCCATCAGGTTGCAAATTAAAAATATTTTTTTGTCTGTATCTAGCTCTGAAAAAATATTTGGCCTTCTAGCAGTGTGTGGGACTTGTTCTGTTAGTCCATCTATACTGACCTCCATCAGGTTGCAAACTGAATATAATTTTTTTCTGCATCTACCTCTGAAAAAATATTTGGGCTTCTAGCAGTGTGTGGGACTTTCTCTATTAGTCCATCTATACTGACCTCCATCAGGTTGCAAATTAAAAATAATTTTTATCTGCCTCTAGCTCTGAAAAAATATTTGGCCTTCTAGCAGTGTGTGGGACTTGTTCTATTAGTCCATCTATACTGACCTCCATCAGATTGCAAATTGAATATAATTTTTTTCTGCATCTACCTCTGAAAAAATATTTGTCCTTCTAGCAGTGTGTGGGACTTTCTCTGTTAGTCCATCTATACTAACCTCCATCAGGTTGCAAATTCAAAATATTTTTTGGTCTGCATCTAGCTCTGAAAAAATATTTGGCCTTCTAGCAGTGTGTGGGACTTGTTCTATTAGTCCATCTATACTGACCTCCATCAGGTTGCAAACTGAATATAATTTTTTTCTGCATCTACCTCTGAAAAAATATTTGGGCTTCTAGCTGTGTGTGGGACTTGTTCTATTAGTCCATCTATACTGACCTCCATCAGGTTGCAAATTAAAAAAAAATTTTTGTCTGCATCTAGCTCTGAAAAAATAATTGGCCTTCTAGCAGTGTGTGGGACTTGGTCTATTAGTCCATCTATACTGACCTCCATCAGGTTGCAAATTGAATGTAATTTTTTTCTGCATCTAGCCCAGCCAATAGTTTTGGCCTAATACCACAGTTTGGCCACTCAGCTCTGCTCGGTTCCCATCCATTGTTTTTTTGTGCAAACAACTCCAGAGTTGTGAATTAGTTAACCACCAAAATGAGTGGAAAAAGGCCTGCTGCTGGTGGAAAGGGGAATAGGCGTGTTGGGAAGGGGAAAAAAGGTTGTGTCCGTGGGGTAGGTGTTAAAGCAACAGTAACATCTGCAGAAGAAAGACCATCTTCCAGCCAAACTAAAATGTCTACTTCTTTTAGCGGACAATGTGATAAGATCCCTTTCTTACGGCCACGCCAATCGCTACAAATTCCAGATGAGGCACAAAAACAGCAGGTGCTTCAACGGATATCAAGTGCTCCTTTAAGTGGGCTCTCCTCCACATCAACTCCAACATCACAAATACTCCAGTCCTCAAAGGTGTCACCCCAATCGCACTTGCTTCCTCACAGCTCCCAAATCTCCAGCTGCCCGTCTGAGTATGAGGTAGAACAAATGGTTGAGTCTGCAGAGCTGTTTACTCATACTATAGCCTGGGAATCAGAGGTCGGCTCCAGCGCTTCTGTGAATCCAGACGAGGAAATGATCTGCACTGATGCCCAGAATCTTAATGAGTCGGATTAAGGACCAGACGCAGAAGGTTCTGACCATAATGTAGACCCTCATTCCCAAACTGTAACTCCTGTTGGTGGAGACAATGAGGAAGACGATGATGAGACTCAAATACCTGATTGGAGCGACAACTTTAGTTTTTTGTCAGGGCAGGAACAGGTTGGCTCTGAGGACGACGGGTGTGATAACGCACAGGGTGATGATGATGAGGTTGGAGATCCCACTTACTGTCAACCCACAGTCAGCCAAGAGATGAGGTCAGCAGAGAAGGTGGAGGAGAATGCTAGTGACGACGAGGTCAGGTTGCGCCTTCCTGGACAGACACGTAGTAC
Organism: Phyllobates terribilis; assembly: GCF_046119375.1. Lineage (NCBI taxonomy): Eukaryota > Metazoa > Chordata > Amphibia > Anura > Dendrobatidae > Phyllobates > Phyllobates terribilis. Next base: position 192,687,695 of record NW_027362773.1, read on the forward strand.
TGGAAGCACGTCAACAACTGCATCCTCAAACACAACTCTGCCTCTCACCACAAGTCGTGGTGGCTCTTCAGGTCGCATGGGTGCTAAGCCTTGCATAGCCTGGGCATTGTTTCAGATGACCCAACTCGTGTTATCTGTAACATTTGTCAGCAAAAGCTAAGTAGAGGCCAAAAAATACATAGTTTGAGTACTTCATGCATGAACCGGCACATGGACATGAAGCATAAGTAGCAGTGGGAAGCTCACTGTGCTACAATGCTGCCTAGCCGGCCGGGCCTACCACCGTCTGCCATATCTTGTGCATCCGCGGCCTCTTCATCCTCTGTGACTGGGGGGACCGCAGTCACACCTGTTTTGGGGCGCAGACCTGCCACCTCTTTACCCACAACAGCCAGCGTGATTGGCAGGTCATCATTTTCTTTGGAGGTGGTAACACCAGCTGGTGTTGAGCGCTGTGCGACATCGATAGCACCACCTTTGGATCAAGGCAACCTAACATGTCCGCCTACATCTTCCTCACAGACCAGCAGTTTGCCGGGGACACCCTTATCAACCCCGTCTAAGCACAATAGCCAGCCCTCGGTCCCTCAGATGTGGACAAGTAAAAGACCATTTCCTCCTAGCCATGAGAAAGCTAAGAGGTTGAATTTCACCATCTGCAAGCTCTTGGCTACAGAAATGCTGCCTTTCCGCCTGGTGGACACAGAGGATTTTCGAGACCTTATGTCCGTCGCAGTGCCCCAGTACCAGATGCCCAGTCGGCACTACTTCTCAAAGAAAGGTGTGCCTATGCTCCACCAGCATGTCGCACACAACATCACCGCTTCTTTGAGAAACTCTCTGTGTGACAGGGTGCATTTCACCACAGACACTTGGACGAGTAGGCATGGACAGGGGCGTAACATGTCGCTGACTGGGCACTGGGTAACTATGGTGACAGCAGGACAAGGGTCTGCTGTCCAAGTCTTGCCGTCCCCACGAGTTGTGCGTCAATCCTCTTTATCTCAAAGTTCCTCCACTGCTTCTGCCTCCTCAAAATCCTCTCGGTCCTCCACCTGCACCCAAAGCCTGTCTGGTCATGCCACAAGCTTTCTAACTGCGCAGAAGGGATCCTGCACACCTCCTTACTATGCTGGCAGTAGGGCTCAACGTCATCAGGAGGTTTTTACTTTGAAATGTCTGGGAAATGTGAGTCACACAGCTGAGGAGTTGTGGTCAGCTCTGGAGAACCAATTTCATGAATGGTTGTCTCCACTGGACCTGAAACCAGGGAAGGCCGTGTGCGACAATGCTGCAAACCTGGGTGCGGCCCTTCGCCGGGGCAATGTCACACACGTGCCTTGTATGGCTCACGTGTTGAACCTGGTTGTCTAGCAATTTTTAGCCCACTATCCCGGACTAGATGGCCTTCTGCAGAGGACACGGTCGCTGTGTGCTCACTTCCGCCGTTCGCATCCCGCAGCTCAGCGACTTACATCTCTACAGAAGTCGTTGGGCCTGCCACTTCACCGGCTAAAATGCGATGTGCCTACCCAGTGGAATTCAACTCTGCACATGTTGCAGCGACTGTGGCAGCACCAACAAGCCCTGGTGCAATACGTTCTGACGTATAACCTGGGCCAACAAGGTCCAGAGGTGGGGCAAATCACGCTGGAGGAGTGGTCTCAGATCAGGGACCTATGCACCCTTCTGCACAGTTTTGAAATGGCGACGAAGATGTTTAGTGCTGACGATGCCATTATCAGCATGACTATTCCGGTGATTTACATGCTGGAGCACATGTTAAACAGAATTCGGAGTCAGGTGGTGGCACAAGAGGAGGTGGAGGAAGTAGAGGAGGAGGAGTTGTATGTGTAAAGGCTAACATCTGCAAGGTCCAGACGGTCGGCAGCACCAAGGCGGCAGGCATGTGAGGGTGGGGGAGATGGTTTTACCAGGGCGCATGGTAGCAGCCAAACTAGTGAGGAAGGTGCAGGAGCCCAGGAAGAAGTGGAGGACGAACTGATGGAAGACTCATCAGATGAGGGAGACCTTGATCACATTTCTGTTGTGCGAGGTTGGGGGGAGAGGACAGAGGAAGGAAGCATGATTGTTACCTCGCCACCAACACAACAGGGACTTGGTGCTCCTGGATGCGCAACACACATGAGTGCCTTCTTGCTGCACTACCTGCAACATGACCCTCGAATTGTGAGAATTAGAAATAATCCTGACTACGGGGTTGCCACACTGTTAGATCCCCGGTGCAAAAGTAAATTTGCAGAAATTATTCCTGCCATAGAAAGGGATGCACGCATGCAGGAGTATCAGCAGAGACTGTTGCAGAATCTTAAATGTGCTTTTCCACAAAACACCAGTGGTGCACGTACTGAATCTCACAGTTCCAACTTGCCAACCGTGGGACCGTCGAGTGTTCAGCACTCAATCCGTAACAGAAACACAGTATCTGCTGGTAACATCAATTTTGCGGAATCATTTCACCACTTTTTTAGCCCATCCTTTGCAAGGCCACAGGAGACAAGAAGTCTGACACATAGTCAACGCCTAGAGACGATGGTACAGGAGTATCTCCAAGTAAACATTGAAGCCACGACTGTGTCACTGGACCCTTGCTCTTTTTGAGCTTCCAATCTGGATAAATGGCCGGAGCTAGCCACTTACGCCTTGGAGATCTTGTCATGCCCCGCAGCCAGCGTTCTGTCTGAACGTGTGTTCAGCGCTGCTGGTGGTGTGCTGACAGATTAGCGCACGCGGCTCTCCACTGATAATGTAGACAGACTCACGTTTATAAAGATGAACAAATCATGGATCCGAAATGACTTTTCTACCCCTGTGTCATCCTGGGGAGAGTAAAAGCTTGATGATTGGTTAAAATCACCTCACCAACCATTTTAAGCTTTCAAATTACTAATCATGTTTATCTGTATCTTGGCTGGAAAATTATTTGGGCTTTGTAGCAGTGTGCAGTACTGATTCTATTAGGCCATCTATACTAAGCTCCACCACATTTAAAATTACTAATCATGTTTATCTGTATCTTGGTTGGAAAATAATTTGGGCTTTGTATCAGTGTGCAGTACTGATTCTATTAGGCCATCTATACTAAGCTCCACCAGATTTAAAATTAATAATAATTTTTAGCTGCATCTAGCCCGGAAAATAATTTTGGGGCTCCGAGATGTGCAAGACACATAAGTGCCTTCTTGCTGCACTACCTGCAACATGACCCTCAGATTGTCAGAATTCGAAGTAATCCTGACTACTGGGTTGCCACACTCTTAGATCCCTCACACTCTTCGATCAACATTTTCATTTTAATAAAGACCAAAAAAATGGTCATTTTTGAAATTATAAGCATTAGCAGGTTATTAGAAACTGAAATCAAACAGTTTTCAACTCAAAACTCTTTTCTAGGTGATGTTGCATTTGCACATAGGACCCCTTGTTCGAAAGGAGCTTCTGAACTCTCTCGTCCATTGAATTTGTCAGGTTTTGGATGGTTTCTGCTTCAATTGTTTTGCATGAGGACAGAATACCCTCCCAGAGCTGTTGCTTAGATATGAACTGCCTCCCGCCATCATAGACACTCTTTTTGATGATGCTCCAGAGGTTCTGAATGGGGTTGAGGTCAGGGGAGCATGGGGGTCACACCATAAGTTTGTCCCCTTTTATGCCCATATCAGCCAGAGATGCAGATGTGTTATGTGCAGCATGAGACGGTGCATTATCATGCATAAAAATGATCTTGCTGTGGAATACACGGTTCTTCTTCTTGAACCATGGCAGGAAGTGCTGTTTGAGAAACTCCACATACATTATGGAGTTCATCTTTACCCCTTCAGGGATCCTAAAGGGGCCGACAATCTCTCTCCGCATGATTCTAGCCCAAAACATTACTCCACCTCCTCCTTGTTGGCGCTGTAGCCGTGTTTGCGTTGGGTGTCCATCAACCAGCCATCCTCCACTCCATCCATCTGGACCATCGAGCGTTGCACGGCACTCATCCGTGAACAAAACAGTTTTGAAATCAGTCTTCATGTAATGTTTGGCCCACTGGAGCCGTTTCTGCTTGTGTGAAGTGGATAGAGGAGGTCGACAGGATGACGTATGCACAGCTGCAAACCTCTGAAGGACCCTGCATCTTGTTGTTCGGGGGACGTTGGAGGCAACAGCAGCTTCAAAAACTTGTCTGCTGCTATGACAAGGCTTTTTTGCCGCTGCTCTTTTAACCTGACGTAATTGCCTGTAGGAAAGAGTCCTCAATTTGCCCTTATCAGCACACACACGTGTGTACTGTGAATCAGCTACATACTTCTTGATTGCCAAGACACTTCATCCTGATCATCGCACAATGTTGATTGTAGTCATGCCTTGACCTAAACACTCCACAATTTGTTGCTTCTCAGCAGCCGACACATCCTTTTTCTTTCCCATTTTGGCAGAAAATGTAGGCTGCTTAATAATGTGGGACAGCCATCTTAAGTAGTCTTGCCTTTCATTGGACACACCTGCCAAACTAATTAGCACAGGTGTCTGCAATTGCTTACAGTGATATAAAGAGCCCTGACACACATCACCATCAATGAGTTTAACTGACAAACAAACAAATTCTTCCCTTATCACTCCTAAACACTTTTTGCATAATAATTTGGAACACAGTGTACATGTGCTTTTCCACAAAACACCAGTGGTTCACGTAGTGAATCTTACAGTTCTAACTTGCCAACCGTGGTCTGTATGGAGTTGTTCAATAAAGGGCCCAAAATTAAGATAACAAAGATGGGAGAGGTCTCTATGAATAGGAATTCCTAAGTATTTGATACCCTGTGAGGGCCAGGCAAAGGGAAAGTTGGACTGGATGGAATCCTGTATGGATTTGGGGAGGGAGACATCGAGGGCCTCAGACTTCACTGCATTGATTTTAAAATTTGACCATGTAACAAAGTGATCTATTTCAGCCATAACAGCAGGGATGGATATATGTGATTGAGTGATATATACTAGGACATCAGCAGCAAATAGAGAGCACTTGTACTCAGTGCCTCCCACCTCAATCCACCTAATATTGGGGTTATGGCGAATTGATGAGAGCAGGTGCTCCGTCACTAGGATGTATAGGAGAGGGGACAGAGGATATCCCTGCCTTGTCCCATTGGTGATTATGAAAGGTGATGAAAATGTTCTGACGCGCCCCCTGGGCCTTGGGACACCCGGAGCCGGACCCTTTTTGTTGGATGCTGGTGGTTGTAGTCTCCGTGGCGGCGACCCAGTTCCGTGGCTCAGGGCGGTCAAACCAGTGGCGGAACTATTTATGTGGTTTTGATGTTTAAATGTCCGACTACGCCACCCGTGGATTGCGGTCAGAGTGAACCGTCGCTGCAGGGCAGACCGCTGAGGCTGGTGTTGTGGGTGCAGCAGAGCGTAGCATAACTCTCCACGGGAGGAGTATGGCCTCAGGGCAGTGTATGCGGAGGATGGGGGTGATGGTGCAGGGCAGCAACAGTAATGACACGGAGTCAGTGATGCAGTCCAGGGCCTTTACTCACAGTTCTTATTATCCAGACCACGTCTGCAGGTAACGGCTGCCCACGTCGTACTGTGCTCACCAGGTGAGGGCCTCAGACAACTCCCAGATAACTTTGGAGCGCTTCACAGGACCCCCTTTGTGTGTCCTTTGTCTGGCCTTTCTTACCAACCCTTCTATCCGGCTGCCTCGGGCCTCCTCTTGGTAAACTTGGCGCCAATTTCCCTGACCCTATGTGGTGCCATCCTAGCGGGTGTAGCGAGGGGCTGAGCCACATAAAATGTCACAGCCTCCGGTTTCTAGCTGAGGGTCGTTTCCTGCCTCCACTAGTTTCGGGGACCGGTCTCCCCCTTTGGCCTGACCCCTCCACGCAGGTGGATTCGGGCGTGCGGTGGCGACTCGCCCGTCCCCACCCCTGGGATCCCTTCGTTCCTCGTTCCTGGAGCCTTCTCCGCTCCTCTTCCTTCCTTCTCCCTCTTCCAGGCCTGGGCCTCTGTTACTAGGCCCGCCTCCGGAGCAGAGCTCATACAGAGCTCATGCTCCCTGGCACTTCTGCTCTGACTTCTCTGCACTGAACTAAGATGGTGCCCACCTTTTATACTCCCTTCTCAATGCACCCAGGAACTGCTTCCTCCCTGCTCCTGCACTACAGGGTTCCCCTTCCTCAGTGTTCCCTCCCCCCACTCCAGCCAGGGACAGGGACTGTCATGCCCATCTCAGGGGCATATTGGTCGCCCTGCCCCCTGGCAATGTGGTGTAATGCATGCAGGTGTCGGGTCCTGATCCACACTCCATCCTTACCTGAGAGTGAGATATCACACCTCTGGGTGAGGTGCAATACCTCTGTAGCAACCGAGCCCTCAGGGTGCTACAGTTCCATTTATCTTGAGCCTAGGTGACGTATTGCGATACAGGGCCGTGATTTTGGCTATAAAAGGGTCCCCTAGACCCCTACCCCAAACTTTTTAAGAGAATAATATATGGCGTGCCAGGAGACTCTATGGAATGCTTTCTCAGCATCCAATGAGAGTATCTAATTACAAATTTTTAACTGCATCTAGCCCAGGAAATACTTTGTGCCTAGTAGCAGTGTCTGCTAGTCAGCGGATTATCCCGGCTGTTAAGCAAGCTACACCACCTGTAGTTTGGACACTTAATTTTTTCAAAGGAAATGCTTCGGGACCATGGGATACTCAGTGAAGAGCATCAGGAGGCACCCCAAGGCATAGGGGCTGGGACTGGCAGTAGGATGCCTTGCGGTGGACAGCCGAGCTCGATCCTTATAAAAGCTTTTTAACTGCAGCAGCTTTAGTGGACGCTACTGGAGCTGGAATTACGCGGCTGCTGGCATGAGACTTGCCCTCCAATAGATCCTTGTAAATGGATTTAAAGTGTATTCATTCAAATTAGAGAGACAATTTAAATTAAAAAGCTTAGAGCTGCCTCCACCACAGGGGGGCTCGCTCGACCCACCAGCGGACAGGCACCAGTATTGGGAGATGGGGGCTGGCCGTCAGGGTCCACCGCGGCTCTGGCACAAACCCGGCGACACGGAGGTGGCACGGGCAGGAACGGACTGGCCGTGTCGGCTTCTCACTTTTTGGATTTTAGAAGGGCATGACATGCCTATATCTGTGTGTCCCCCTCCTTTTACTCCTCCACCTCTTTTCTTTTCGCATGACTATATGTACTTGTCACTTTTCCATGTGTTAGTTATGTCTTCTGAGCAGTTTGTCAGCTTTTGGACACCTTTGAAGGTGTTTTCTATGTGTTTCTATGTGTTTTTGTTTGCCTGCCATTGGTTTTAACGGTGTTCGAAGGTGTTCGATGAACAGTTCGATGAACAGTTCGGCGAACACACGGGTGTTCGACGAACCGAACCGAACTCGAACACTACGGGGGTGGCTCAACACTAGTGCCGACGCCATAAGAGCGGTGAAGAGTAGCGAGGCCTACTGCCAGTGGGAAGCCTAGGGAGGGCCCGAGCATGGCCGAAGGCAAGTGGAGTGAGCAAGCTACATAGGGGGCAGAGGAGCTTAACGAGCTCACCCCATAACCATATACCGGACACCGGGTCCGTGTCTGCAAGGATCTCTAGGACCAGCAGAAACAACCGGAACCCCTGGCGAACTACATGTCCCAAGTTCACCTGAAACTGATACGTACCAGAGCCAGGAGTCACGGAGGCCCCGCAAGCAGGGAGAGTGACCTACAACAGAAGGCCCTACCACAAAGTCAGCCGGTGCAAGACAGAGACTAGTTAGGCCTAGCTCCAGGCGGGTCATAAACTTATCAATAAAAGGCAAGAAACAGGAGGCCTTACACCCGCTCACTGGGGAGAGTCCTGATGTGCACCCCTCACCCTACAGTGCTCCGGATTGTGCCTTGAATACCACCAGTAAAATGTACTGAAGTGACTATCGTGTTTGTCCCTGTTCTTACTCTGACCCGGCTGGGTCTCCTCTGTCCTGCATCCCTGCATTCCCTCTACCTACGCTGCCCTGAGGCCCAGCTCCACCTGTGGGGAGCTACGCCATCTTAGCTGCCGGAACACCGGCCTCAGAGGACTGCTGCAGCGCTGGTGGTCCTCACCAGAAACCGCAGGTGGCGTCACGAACATTCCCCTTTCCCAAATAAACTTTCCCCCTTTTCTTTCAAGAGTGACCCCAGGGTACGGGCCTGGGAGCCGGCCACCGCGGCATCCCCCAGCACCGTTAACTAGGCCCGGGCGCCGAGTTGCCCCCATCCCCTGGGCTCGTCACTTGTCCTGCTCTTATGCGGAAATTTGGGATTCCAAGAAGTTGAACTCCACCTAATTGACTTTTTGAACTGTCAACTTGACAAGCTCTTTAACCCTTAAAAGGGTTGTCCAGTAGAAAATAAGTTATCACCTATTCAGAGGAGAGATGGTAACTTACCGGTGGGGGTCCAAACACTGGGACCCAGACTGAGCTGCAGAACGGGGAATTGTTATTCCCACCAGGGAACTATTATCCACATTACAAAAAGATGCGTCGGGTCAGATGACTGGACACTGCTCCATTCATTATGGGACTGCTGGAGAAAGCCAAACATTCGGCAGCACTATAAAAAATGAATGGAGCTGAGGTGGAGTATGTGCAGTTTTAATCCAATCCAATAGATATAAAAGTTCCCTGTCCTGCAGGTCGATCCAGAGTGGTCGAATCTCTACCGAAAGGTGATGACTTGATTCCACCAGACAAACACTTTAATGTGTGTGTCTCACTGCTCTTTTCTAGCAGGAAATTACCTTTAACAGCCAATCAGACGTCACTTGCTCAGTAGCTACCTCTTCCGGTGCCAGAGGCGGCCCCTGAGAAGCTCCACGTCCTGCCTCTTCTTTGTTGTTGGGGCGAGAGAGAAAGAAAAGAGGAAATGTTTGATGACAACCACCATTACAGCCATCTTCTGCTCTCTTGGTCTCAATAATCTGAACTGAAGTCTCTAAATGCCTAGGGTGTGGAGGCCGCCAACTTTTTTGAGATAGTATCTAAGAGCTAAATATTAAAAGATGAATTTGATACAACCATGGCAAAATAAAATGAGTCTAATTTGACCTACATCTCCAAGGTCCTATTCACTCATGATCCACATCATCATTGACCATGTATCCCCCAATGCCCAACTTTTTGTTTTATTTTAGAAGACACCTGATGAATATTATGCCCACATTTAGACTGATATTAGTGAGACATATAATAATGACGCATTCAGTCGTAATATGGTTGTTTTTTGCTACTGTATAACGGACGTACAACTTGGACCTTCCGCGGTTCCTTAGAACCAGAGTTAGAGCAACATTGACTGCCAAAGTGTTAGAGATCTACATTATTACATAGCATGTGGCTGGAGTTATCCGAAATCCCACTGTAATCTGGGAGTGATCACAGAACCAGAGGTCTTTTAGAACGAGCTGATACTAAGATGGCTAAACAGATTTCATCCCTGGAGAGTACATGGATACCGAATCTGCCATTTTGTACAGAAACACTTAAATGGGCTTCACAACCACAAATATCAAGACCAAAACAGATTGACCTATATACAAGGAAGAGAAGAAACCACAAAACACGCCCCATAGACAAATACAATAATAAGATTCAGAATAGGATAAGGTCTCAGATTCATGTGCAGTGAATTGTGTGTTTTTATTCTCATGGATATCTGCTTACTAGTGTTGAGCGAGCACTCAAATGCTCGGGTGCTCAAAGCTCGGGCCAAGCTCACCGTGATACTCGGGTGCTCGACCCGAGCAACGAGCCCAATGTTAGTCTATGGGAGACCCGAGCATTTTTGCAGCGGCACCCCCGGCAGTCTGTAGAAAGCCTAAAAAGTGCCCAAAAAGATAGTGACAGTTCTCAAATGACATGGGGACAGCATGGGGATCACCCCAGGATGCATTTCTGACCCCCAGGTCACTGCTGTCAACAATGTGGTGAGAGGTATTAAGCCACTTTTACGAGCTGACAATAAAACGTTCAAAAACGAAACTGAAACGGTTTTCCTGTGAAATATGTTAAGGAACATCCTTCCCAGGGTAAAGACTTGTGTATAAGCTAAAATAAATAACCAAAAACAAAAATACTCCTCCACACCTTGGGCTATGTTCACAAGTAGCATTTTTTATGCGTTTTTGCACTTTTGTATTGCTTTCAACCGTGACAAATGCATTCACCGGGAAACGTCATTTTAACATTTTACAACCTTATCTGGCCATGTGCTGTGTGACACATGCATACAGTGCTGAAAAGACATGGGAACAGCATGGGGAAGACCCCTGGAAGCATCTCTGACACCCAGGTCACTGCCTAAAAGTGTGCCCATCAGAAGTGATCCTTGCCGCATCAGAAGATGCAGACTTGCAACTATCCCTGTGCAAGTCCTTGTCCCAGGGCAGTGTTCAATTGTACCTCCCCCATTCCTTGCAATGCAAGCGCAAGTATTCAGCCTGCAACCCACCCACCCCCAGGCTGAAATACCATACTGCTAGCTTGCTTGCACTTGACCTTGGGCCTTTTAGGCATGTGGAGGCGCAATCTGGCCACCACGTCATGGCTTCGTCGGCGGCCTGGTATCCATACTCAGTCCCCAGCCGCCCGGTGGCCGGGTGTCCACACTTGGTCCCCAGCCGCCAGGGGGCGGCCGAGTGTCCATACTCGGTCCCCAGCCGCCCCGCGGCCGCGTGCCCACACACGGTCCCCAGCCGCCTGGGGGCGGCCAGGTGTCCATAAATGGTCCCCAGCCGCCCCTATTTGAAGGACAGCCTAACCACAAACAAGAGGACAAGTGAATGTGGCCAGGGATGGTCCATCTCACTGACGCCTTCACACTGGGTTAATATTGTGGAAGACGGGACACAGTTGGACACTGGGATGCAACACGTCCTCCAGACATAGAGGATTGCGGGTCCTGGGTCAATCAGGCTTCAACACAAAGTTCAGAAGGTAGACAGCAGCAGAGGTCGGCCTCCTACACAACAAGTATATTATTCATGATCATGAGGCCATCAATCTCATTAGCTTTCTGTTCCTTGGAATGCAAGCGCATGTATGTAGTAGCGGCTAGGCCTGAGGTGGTCAGCATTTTGGCGCATATCCTACCTCCTCCGAGGATTGCTGGATGTTTTCCTGCTACTATCCCAGTTCTATGACTCCCGTTAAAACAAAGCTTCAGGTGATGAATGATGGATCAGTTGGTGGCAAAGGAGAAAGAGCAGGAGGAACAGGGACCATTCACATCAATATCAGGCCAGTCAACAACACATGTCTTGTAGGATATGTTTCTGTACCAAAATGAGCGGTTCGGCTACACAATTATAGGGCATACAGTGAGTGCAATGCCTACCAAAAATTTCGAGGCACTCCAATGCCCCTTGGAAGTGACATGGAGGTCAGAGGGCCTTAACTAAACCGTTTTTTCCATTTATAGCAACTGGGTCTCCTGTACACTGTTGGCCTAAGCAGTGAATGGAAGGCTTTCCAAAAATTATGAGGAAATGCAATGCCCCTTGAAACAGACGTGGATTACAGCGTACTAAAAACCTTCTACCCATTATTGGGGAGTGGGTCTCCCTTTGTGTTCGACTATGCATTGAAAAGCAAAAGCTGACTAAAATTAGGAGGAAATGCAATGCCGGATGGAAGAGTCGTGGAGGTCGCAGTAGCTTAACAAGACTGTTTTAATGCCCCTTGGAAGAGTGGTGGAGGATACAGTGGAATAAAAAGACAATATCAATGCCTCTTGGAAGAGTGGTGGAGGTCGCAGTAGCTTAAAACGACGGTTTTAATGCCCCTTGGAAGAGACGTGGAGGTCACAGTAGCTTAACAAGATGGTTTTAATGCCCCTTGGAAGAGTGGTGGAGGTTGCAGTGGAATAAAAAGACAATATCAATGCCCCTTGGAAGAGCAGTGCAGGTCGCAGTGGAATAAAAAGACAGTATCAATGCCCTGTGGAAGAGACGTGTAGGTCACAGTAGATTAACAAGACGGTTTTAATGACCCTTGGAAGAGTGGTGGAGGTTACAGTGGAATAAAAAGACGATATCAATGCCCCTTGGAAGAGACGTGGAGGTCACAGTAGCTTAACAAGACTGCTTTAATGCCCCTTGGAAGAGTGGTGGAGGTCGTAGTGGAATAAAAAGACAATATCAATGCGCCTTGGACGAGACATGGAGGTCACAGTAGCTTAACAAGACAGTTTTAATGCCCCTTGGAAGAGTGGTGGAGGTCACAGTAGCTTAACAAGTTGGTTTTAATGCCCCTTGGAAGAGTGGTGGAGGTTACAGTGGAATAAAAAGACAATATCAATGCCCCTTGGAAGAGTGGTGGAGGTCGCAGTAGCTTAACAAGACGGTTTTAATGCCCCTTGGAAGAGTGGTGGAGGTTACAGTGGAATAAAAAGACAATATCAATGCCCCCTGGAAGAGACGTGGAGGTCACAGTAGCTTAACAATATGGTTTTAATGCCCCTTGGTAGAGTGGTGGAGGTCGCAATCCCTTAACAATATGGTTTTAATGGCCCTTGGAAAAGTGGTGGAGGTTACAGTGGAATAAAAAGACAATATCAATGCCCCTTGAAAGAGCAGTGCAGGTTGCAGTGGAATAAAAAGACAATATCAATGCCCCGTGGAAGAGACGTGGAGGTCACAGTAGCTTAACAAGATGGTTTTAATGACCCTTGGAAGAGTGGTGGAGGCTACAGTGGAATAAAAAGACTATATCAATGCCCCGTGGAAGAGACGTGGAGGTCACAGTAGCTTAACAAGACGGTTTTAATGCCCCTTGGACGAGTGGTGGAGGTCGTAGTGGAATAAAAAGACAATATCAATGCCCCGTGGAAGAGACGTGGAGGTAACAGTAGCTTAACAAGACGGTTTTAAAGCCCCTTGGAAGAGACGTGGAGGTCACAGTAGCTTAACAAGATAGTTTTAATGCCCCTTGGAAGAGTGGTGGAGGTCGCAATAGCTTAACAATACGGTTTAATGCCCCTTGGAAGAGACGTGGAGGTCACAGTAGCTTAACATGTTGGTTTTAATGCCCCTTGGTAGAGTGGTGGAGGTCGCAGTGGAATAAAAAGACAATATCAATGCCCCTTGGACGAGTGGTGGAGGTCGCAGTAGCTTAACAAGACGGTTTTAATGCCCCTTGGAAGAGTGGTGGAGGTTACAGTGGAATAAAAAGACAATATCAATGCCCCGTAGAAGAGACGTGGAGGTCACAGTAGCTTAACAAGACGGTTTTAATGTCCCTTGGAAGAGACGTGGAGGTCACAGTAGCTTGACAAGATGGGTTTAATTCCCCTTGGAAGAGTGTTGGAGGTTACAGTGGAATAAAAAGACAATATCAATGCCCCTTGGAAGAGCAGTGCAGGTCGCAGTGGAATAAAAAGACAATATCAATGCCCCGTGGAAGAGACGTGGAGGTCACAGTAGCTTATCAAGATGGTTTTAATGCCCCTTGGAAGAGTGGTGGAGGCTACAGTGGAATAAAAAGACTATATCAATGCCCCGTGGAAGAGACGTGGAGGTCACAGTAGCTTAACAAGACGGTTTCAATGCCCTTTGGAAAAGTGGTGGAGGTCGTAGTGGAATAAAAAGACAATATCAATGCCCCGTGGAAGAGACGTGGTGGTCACAGTAGCTTAACAAGACGGTTTTAATGCCCCTTGGAAGAGACGTGGAGATCACAGTAGCTTAACAAGATGGTTTTAATGCCCCTAGGAAGAGTGGTGGAGGTTACAGTGGAATAAAATGACAATATCAAAGCCCCTTGGAAGAGTGGTGGAGGTCGCAGTAGCTTAACAAGACGGTTTTAATGCCCCTTGGAAGAGTGGTGGAGGTTACAGTGGAATAAAAAGACAGTATCAATGCCCCGTGGAAGAGACATGGAGGTCACAGTAGCTTAAAAAGACGGTTTTAATGCCCCTTGAAAGAGTGGTGGAGGTCGCAGTAGATTAACAAGACGGTTTTAGTGAACCTTAGAAGAGACGTGGAGGTCACAGTAGCTTAACAAGATGGTTTTAATGACCCTTGGAAGAGTGGTGGAGGTTACAGTGGAATAAAAAGACTATATCAATGCCCCGTGGAAGAGATGTGGAGGTCACAGTAGCTTAACAAGATGATTTTAATGCCACTTGGAAGAGTTGTGGAGGTCGTAGTGGAATAAAAAGACAATATCAATGCCCCGTAGAAGAGACGTGGAGGTCACAGTAGCATAACAAGACGGTTTTAATGTCCCGTGGAAGAGACGTGGAGGTCACAGTAGCTTGACAAGATGGGTTTAATGCCCCTTGGAAGAGTGTTGGAGGTTACAGTGGAATAAAAAGACAATATCAATGCCCCTTGGAAGAGCAGTGCAGGTCGCAGTGGAATAAAAAGACAATATCAATGCCCCTTGGAAGAGACGTGGAGGTCACAGTAGCTTATCAAGATGGTTTTAATGCCCCTTGGAAAAGTGGTGGAGGTTACAGTGGAATAAAAAGACTATATCAATGCCCCGTGGAAGAGACGTGGAGGTCACAGTAGCTTAACAAGACGGTTTTAATGCCCCTTGGAAGAGACGTGGGGATCACAATAGCTTAACAAGATGGTTTTAATGCCCCTGGGAAGAGTGGTGGAGGTTTCAGTGGAATAAAATGACAATATCAAAGCCCCTTGGAAGAGTGGTGGAGGTCGCAGTAGCTTAACAAGACGGTTTTATTGCCACTTGGAAGAGTGGTGGAGGTTACAGTGGAATAAAAAGACAGTATCAATGCCCCGTGGAAGAGATGTGGATGTCACAGTAGCTTAAAAAGACGGTTTTAATGCCCCTTGGAAGAGTGGTGGAGGTCGCAGTAGATTAACAAGACGGTTTTAATGAACCTTGGAAGAGACGTGGAGGTCACAGTAGCTTAACAAGATGGTTTTAATGACCCTTCGAAGAGTGGTGGAGGTTACAGTGGAATAAAAAGACTATATCAATGCCCCGTGGAAGAGATGTGGAGGTCACAGTAGCTTAACAAGATGATTTTAATGCCCCTTGGAAGAGTTGTGGAGGTCGTAGTGGAATAAAAAGACAATTTCAATGCCCGTGGAAAAGACGTGGAGGTCACAGTAGCTTAACAAGATGGTTTTAATGTCCCTTGGAAGAGACGTGGAGGTCACAGTAGCTTAACAAGATGGTTTTAATGCCCCTTGGTAGAGTGGTGAAGGTTACAGTGGAATAAAAAGACAGTATCAATGCCCTGTGGAAGAGACGTGTAGGTCACAGTAGATTAACAAGACGGTTTTAATGACCCTTGGAAGAGTGGTGGAGGTTACAGTGGAATAAAAAGACAATATCAATGCCCCGTGGAAGAGACGTGGATGTTACAGTAGCTTAACAAGACTGTTTTAATGCCCCTTGGAAGAGACGTGGAGGTCACAGTAGCTTAACAAGACGGTTTTACTGCCCCTTGGAAGAGTGGTGGAGGTTACAGTGGAATAATAAGACAATATCAATGCCCCGTGGAAGAGACGTGGAAGTCACAGTAGCTTAATAAGACGGTTTTAATTCCCCGTGGAAGAGTGGTGAAGGTTACAGTGGAATAAAAAGACAATAACAATGCCCCTTGGATGAGTGATGGAGGTCGCAGTAGCTTAACAAGATGGTTTTAATGCCCCTTGGAAGATACGTGGTGGTCACAGTAGCTTAACAAGTTGGTTATAATGCCCCTTGGAAGAGACGTGGAGGTCACATTAGCTAAACAAGACGGTTTCAATGCCCCTTGGAAGAGACGTGGAGGTCACAGTAGCTTAACAAGACGGTTTTAATGCCCCTTGGAAGAGATGTGGACGTCACAGTAGCTTAACAAGACGGTTTTAATGCCCCTTGGAAGAGTGGTTGAGGTTACAGTGGAATAAAAAAACAATATCAATGCCCAGTGGAAGAGACGTGGAGGTCACAGTAGCTTAACAAGACGGTTTTAATGCCCCTTGGAAGAGTGGTGGAGGTTACAGTAGAATAAAAAGACTATATCAATGCCCCGTGGAAGAGACGTGGAGGTCACAGTAGCTTAACAAGACGATTTTAATGCCCCTTGGAAGAGTGGTGGAGGTCACAGTAGCTTGACAAGATGGGTTTAATGCCCCTTGGAAGAGTGTTGGAGGTTACAGTGGAATAAAAAGACAATATGAATGCCCCTTGGAAGAGCAGTGCAGGTCGCAGTGGAATAAAAAGACAATATCAATGCCCCGTGGAAGAGACGTGGAAGTCACAGTAGCTTATCAAGATGGTTTTAATGCCCCTTGGAAGAGTGGTGGAGGTTACCGTGGAATAAAAAGACTATATCAATGCCCCGTGGAAGAGACGTGGAGGTCACAGTAGCTTAACAAGACGGATTCAATGCCCCTTGGAAAAGTGGTGGAGGTCGTAGTGGAATAAAAAGACAATATCAATGCCCCGTGGAAGAGCCGTGGTGGTCACAGTAGCTTAACAAGACGGTTTTAATGCCCCTTGGAAGAGACGTGGAGATCACAGTAGCTTAACAAGATGGTTTTAATGCCCCTGGGAAGAGAGGTGGAAGTTACAGTGGAATAAAATAACAATATCAATGCCCCTTGGAAGAGACGTAGAGGTCACAGAAGCTTAACAAGATGGTTTTAATGCCCCTTGGAAGAGTGGTGGAGGTCGCAATAGCTTAACAATACGGTTTTAATGCCCCTTGGAAGAGACGTGGAGGTCACAGTAGATTAACATGATGGTTTTAATGCCCCTTGGTAGAGTGGTGGAGGTCGCAGTGGAATAAAAAGACAATATCAATGCCCCTTGGAAGAGTGGTGGAGGTCGCAGTAGCTTAACAAAACGGTTTTAATGCCCCTTGGAAGAGTGGTGGAGGTTACAGTGGAATAAAAAGACAATATCAATGCCCCTTGGAAGAGCAGTGCAGGTCGCAGTGGAATAAAAAGACAATATCAATGCCCAGTGGAAGAGACGTGGAGGTCACAATAGCTTAGCAAGATGGTTTTAATGACCCTTGGAAGAGTGGTGGAGATCACAGTAGCTTATCAAGATGGTTTTAATGCCCCTTGGAAGAGTGGTGGAGCTTACAGTGGAATAAAAAGACAATATCAATGCCCCTTGGAAGAGTGGTGGAGGTCGCAGTAGCTTAACAAGACGGTTTTAATGCCCCTTGGAAGAGTGGTGGAGGTTACAGTGGAATAAAAAGACAGTATCAATGCCCCGTGGAAGAGACGTGGATGTCACAGTAGCTTAACAAGACGGTTTTAATGCCCCTTGGAAGAGTGGTGGAGGTCGCAGCAGATTAACAAGACGGTTTAAATGAACCTTGGAAGAGACGTGGAGGTCACAGTAGCTTAACAAGATGATTTTAATGACCCTTGGAAGAGTGGTGGAGGTTACAGAAGAATAAAAAGACTATATCAATGCCCCGTGGAAGAGACGTGGAGGTCACAGTAGCTTAACAAGACGATTTTAATGCCCTTGGAAGAGTGTTGAGGTTACAGTGGAATAAAAAGACAATATCAATGCCCCTTGGAAGAGCAGTGCAGGTCGCAGTGGAATAAAAAGACAATATCAATGCCCCGTGGAAGAGACGTGGAGGTCACAGTAGCTTATCAAGATGGTTTTAATGCCCTTGGAAGAGTGTTGAGGTTACAGTGGAATAAAAAGACTATATCAATGCCCCGTGGAAGAGACGTGGAGGTCACAGTAGCTTAACAAGACGGTTTCAATGCCCCTTGGAAAAGTGGTGGAGGTCGTAGTGGAATAAAAAGACAATATCAATACCCCGTGGAAGAGACGTGGTGGTCACAGTAGCTTAACAAGACGGTTTTAATGCCCCTTGGAAGAGACGTGGAGATCACAGTAGCTTAACAAGATGGTTTTAATGCCCCTGGGAAGAGTGGTGGAGGTTACAGTGGAATAAAATGACAATATCAAAGCCCCTTGGAAGAGTGGTGGAGGTCGCAGTAGCTTAACAAGATGGTTTTAATGCCCCTTGGAAGAGTGGTGGAGGTTACAGTGGAATAAAAAGACAGTATCAATGCCCCGTGGAAGAGACGTGGATGTCACAGTAGCTTAACAAGACGGTTTTAATGTCCCTTGGAAGAGTGGTGGAGGTCGCAGTAGATTAACAAGACGGTTTTAATGAACCTTGGAAAAGACGTGGAGGTCACAGTAGCTTAACAAGATGGTTTTAATGACTCTTGGAAGAGTGGTGGAGGTTACAGTGGAATAAAAAGACTATATCAATGCCCCGTGGAAGAGATGTGGAGGTCACAGTAGCTTAACAAGATGATTTTAATGCCCCTTGGAAGAGTTGTGTAGGTCGTAGTGGAATAAAAAGACAATTTCAATGCCCCGTGGAAGAGACGTGGAGGTCACAGTAGCTTAACAAGATGGTTTTAATGCCCCTTTGAAGAAACGTGGAGGTCACAGTAGCTTAACAAGATGGTTTTAATGCCCCTTGGAAGAGTTTTGGAGGTTACAGTGGAATAAAAAGACAATATCAATGCCCCCTCGAAGAGTGGTGGAGGTCGCAGTAGCTTAACAAGACGGTTTTAATGCCCCTTGGAACAGTGGTGGAGATCACAGTGGAATAAAAAGACAATATCAATGCCCCGTGGAAGAGACGTGGATGTCACAGTAGCTTAACAAGACGATTTTAATGCCCCTTGGAAGAGACGTGGAGGTCACAGTAGCTTAACAAGACGGTTTGACAGCCCCTTGGAAGAGTGGTGGAGGTTACAGTGGAATAATAAGACAATACCAATGCCCCGTGGAAGAAACGTGGAAGTCACAGTAGATTAATAAGATGGTTTTAATTCCCCGTGGAAGAGTGGGGAAGGTTACAGTGGAATAAAAAGACAATAACAATGCCCCTTGGAAGAGTGATGGAGGTCGCAGTAGCTTAACAAGTCGGTTATAGTGCCCCTTGGAAGAGACGTGGAGGTCACAGTAGCTAAACAAGACGGTTTCAATGCCCCTTGGAAGAGATGTGGAGGTCACAGTAGCTTAACAAGATGGTTTTAATGGCCCTTGGAAGAGATGTGGAGGTCACAATAGCTTAAAAAGACGGTGTTAATGCCCCTTGGAAGAGTGGTTGTGGTTACAGTGGAATAAAAAAACAATATCAATGCCCAGTGGAAGAGACGTGGAGGTCACAGTAGCTTAATAAGATGGTTTTAATGCCCCTTGGAAGAGTGGTGGAGTTTATAGTGGAATAAAAAGACAATATCAATGCCCCGTGGAAGAGACGTGGTGGTCACAGTACCTTAACAAGATGGTTTTAATGCCCCTTGGAAGAGAGGTGGAGGTTGCAGTGGAATAAAAAGAAAATATCAATGCCCCGTGGAAGAGATGTGGAGGTCACAGTAGCTTAACAAAATGGTTTTAATGCCCCTTAGAAGAGACGTGGAGGTCACAGAAGCTTAACAAGACCGTTTTAATGCCCCTTGGAAGAGTGGTGGAGTTTACAGTGGAATTAAAAGACAATATCAATGCCCCTTGGAAGAGTGGTGGAGGACGCAGTAGATTAACAAGACAGTTTTAATGCCCCTTGGAAGAGAGGTGGAGGTCGCAGTGGAATAAAAAGACAATATCAATGCCCCGTGGAAGAGACGTGGAGGTCACAGTAGCTTAACAAGACGGTTTTAATGCCCCTTGGAAGAGTGGTGGAGGTCGCAATAGCTTAACAAGATGGTTTTAATGCCCCTTGGAAGAGACGTGGCGGTCACAGTAGCTTAACAAGATGGTTTTAATGCCCCTTGGTAGAGTGGTGGAGGTCGCAATAGCTTAACCATACGGTCTTAATGCCCCTTGGAAGAGACGTGGAGGTCACAGTAGCTTAACAAGACGGTTTTACTGCCCCTTGGAAGAGTGGTGGAGGTTACAGTGGAATAATAAGACAATATCAATGCCCCGTGGAAGAGACGTGGAAGTCACAGTAGCTTAATAAGACGGTTTTAATTCCCCGTGGAAGAGTGGTGAAGGTTACAGTGGAATAAAAAGACAATAACAATGCCCATTGGATGAGTGATGGAGGTCGCAGTAGCTTAACAAGATGGTTTTAATGCCCCTTGGAAGATACGTGGTGGTCACAGTAGCTTAACAAGTCGGTTATAATGCCCCTTGGAAGAGACGTGGAGGTCACATTAGCTAAACAAGACGGTTTCAATGCCCCTTGGAAGAGACGTGGAGGTCACAGTAGCTTAACAAGACGGTTTTAATGCCCCTTGGAAGAGATGTGGACGTCACAGTAGCTTAACAAGATGGTTTTAATGCCCCTTGGAAGAGTGGTTGAGGTTACAGTGGAATAAAAAAACAATATCAATGCCCAGTGGAAGAGACGTGGAGGTCACAGTAGCTTAACAAGACGGTTTTAATGCCCCTTGGAAGAGTGGTGGAGGTTACAGTAGAATAAAAAGACTATATCAATGCCCAGTGGAAGAGACGTGGAGGTCACAGTAGCTTAACAAGACGATTTTAATGCCCCTTGGAAGAGTGGTGGAGGTCACAGTAGCTTGACAAGATGGGTTTAATGCCCCTTGGAAGAGTGTTGGAGGTTACAGTGGAATAAAAAGACAATATGAATGCCCCTTGGAAGAGCAGTGCAGGTCGCAGTGGAATAAAAAGACAATATCAATGCCCCGTGGAAGAGACGTGGAAGTCACAGTAGCTTATTAAGATGGTTTTAATGCCCCTTGGAAGAGTGGTGGAGGTTACCGTGGAATAAAAAGACTATATCAATGCCCCGTGGAAGAGACGTGGAGGTCACAGTAGCTTAACAAGATGGATTCAATGCCCCTTGGAAAAGTGGTGGAGGTCGTAGTGGAATAAAAAGACAATATCAATGCCCCGTGGAAGAGCCGTGGTGGTCACAGTAGCTTAACAAGACGGTTTTAATGCCCCTTGGAAGAGACGTGGAGATCACAGTAGCTTAACAAGATGGTTTTAATGCCCCTGGGAAGAGAGGTGGAAGTTACAGTGGAATAAAATAACAATATCAATGCCGCTTGGAAGAGACGTAGAGGTCACAGAAGCTTAACAAGATGGTTTTAATGCCCCTTGGAAGAGTGGTGGAGGTCGCAATAGCTTAACAATACGGTTTTAATGCCCCTTGGAAGAGACGTGGAGGTCACAGTAGATTAACATGATGGTTTTAATGCCCCTTGGTAGAGTGGTGGAGGTCGCAGTGGAATAAAAAGACAATATCAATGCCCCTTGGAAGAGTGGTGGAGGTCGCAGTAGCTTAACAAAACGGTTTTAATGCCCCTTGGAAGAGTGGTGGAGGTTACAGTGGAATAAAAAGACAATATCAATGCCCCGTAGAAGAGACGTGGAGGTCACAGTAGCTTAACAAGATGGTTTTAATGTCCCTTGTAAGAGACGTGGAGGTCACAGTAGCTTGACAAGATGGGTTTAATGCCCCTTGGAAGAGTGTTGGAGGTTACAGTGGAATAAAAAGACAATATCAATGCCCCTTGGAAGAGCAGTGCAGGTCGCAGTGGAATAAAAAGACAATATCAATGCCCAGTGGAAGAGACGTGGAGGTCACAATAGCTTAGCAAGATGGTTTTAATGACCCTTGGAAGAGTGGTGGAGATCACAGTAGCTTATCAAGATGGTTTTAATGCCCCTTGGAAGAGTGGTGGAGCTTACAGTGGAATAAAAAGACAATATCAATGCCCCTTGGAAGAGTGGTGGAGGTCGCAGTAGCTTAACAAGACGGTTTTAATGCCCCTTGGAAGAGTGGTGGAGGTTACAGTGGAATAAAAAGACAGTATCAATGCCCCGTGGAAGAGACGTGGATGTCACAGTAGCTTAACAAGACGGTTTTAATGCCCCTTGGAAGAGTGGTGGAGGTCGCAGTAGATTAACAAGACGGTTTAAATGAACCTTGGAAGAGACGTGGAGGTCACAGTAGCTTAACAAGATGATTTTAATGACCCTTGGAAGAGTGGTGGAGGTTACAGAAGAATAAAAAGACTATATCAATGCCCCGTGGAAGAGACGTGGAGGTCACAGTAGCTTAACAAGACGATTTTAATGCCCTTGGAAGAGTGTTGAGGTTACAGTGGAATAAAAAGACAATATCAATGCCCCTTGGAAGAGCAGTGCAGGTCGCAGTGGAATAAAAAGACAATATCAATGCCCCGTGGAAGAGACGTGGAGGTCACAGTAGCTTATCAAGATGGTTTTAATGCCCTTGGAAAAGTGGTGGAGGTCGTAGTGGAATAAAAAGACAATATCAATACCCCGTGGAAGAGACGTGGAGGTCACAGTAGCTTAACAAGACGGTTTCAATGCCCCTTGGAAAAGTGGTGGAGGTCGTAGTGGAATAAAAAGACAATATCAATACCCCGTGGAAGAGACGTGGTGGTCACAGTAGCTTAACAAGACGGTTTTAATGCCCCTTGGAAGAGACGCGGAGATCACAGTAGCTTAACAAGATGGTTTTAATGCCCCTGGGAAGAGTGGTGGAGGTTACAGTGGAATAAAATGACAATATCAAAGCCCCTTGGAAGAGTGGTGGAGGTCGCAGTAGCTTAACAAGACGGTTTTATTGCCACTTGGAAGAGTGGTGGAGGTTACAGTGGAATAAAAAGACAGTATCAATGCCCCGTGGAAGAGATGTGGATGTCACAGTAGCTTAAAAAGACGGTTTTAATGCCCCTTGGAAGAGTGGTGGAGGTCGCAGTAGATTAACAAGACGGTTTTAATGAACCTTGGAAGAGACGTGGAGGTCACAGTAGCTTAACAAGATGGTTTTAATGACCCTTCGAAGAGTGGTGGAGGTTACAGTGGAATAAAAAGACTATATCAATGCCCCGTGGAAGAGATGTGGAGGTCACAGTAGCTTAACAAGATGATTTTAATGCCCCTTGGAAGAGTTGTGGAGGTCGTAGTGGAATAAAAAGACAATTTCAATGCCCGTGGAAAAGACGTGGAGGTCACAGTAGCTTAACAAGATGGTTTTAATGTCCCTTGGAAGAGACGTGGAGGTCACAGTAGCTTAACAAGATGGTTTTAATGCCCCTTGGTAGAGTGGTGAAGGTTACAGTGGAATAAAAAGACAGTATCAATGCCCTGTGGAAGAGACGTGTAGGTCACAGTAGATTAACAAGACGGTTTTAATGACCCTTGGAAGAGTGGTGGAGGTTACAGTGGAATAAAAAGACAATATCAATGCCCCGTGGAAGAGACGTGGATGTTACAGTAGCTTAACAAGACTGTTTTAATGCCCCTTGGAAGAGACGTGGAGGTCACAGTAGCTTAACAAGACGGTTTTACTGCCCCTTGGAAGAGTGGTGGAGGTTACAGTGGAATAATAAGACAATATCAATGCCCCGTGGAAGAGACGTGGAAGTCACAGTAGCTTAATAAGACGGTTTTAATTCCCCGTGGAAGAGTGGTGAAGGTTACAGTGGAATAAAAAGACAATAACAATGCCCCTTGGATGAGTGATGGAGGTCGCAGTAGCTTAACAAGATGGTTTTAATGCCCCTTGGAAGATACGTGGTGGTCACAGTAGCTTAACAAGTTGGTTATAATGCCCCTTGGAAGAGACGTGGAGGTCACATTAGCTAAACAAGACGGTTTCAATGCCCCTTGGAAGAGACGTGGAGGTCACAGTAGCTTAACAAGACGGTTTTAATGCCCCTTGGAAGAGATGTGGACGTCACAGTAGCTTAACAAGACGGTTTTAATGCCCCTTGGAAGAGTGGTTGAGGTTACAGTGGAATAAAAAAACAATATCAATGCCCAGTGGAAGAGACGTGGAGGTCACAGTAGCTTAACAAGACGGTTTTAATGCCCCTTGGAAGAGTGGTGGAGGTTACAGTAGAATAAAAAGACTATATCAATGCCCCGTGGAAGAGACGTGGAGGTCACAGTAGCTTAACAAGACGATTTTAATGCCCCTTGGAAGAGTGGTGGAGGTCACAGTAGCTTGACAAGATGGGTTTAATGCCCCTTGGAAGAGTGTTGGAGGTTACAGTGGAATAAAAAGACAATATGAATGCCCCTTGGAAGAGCAGTGCAGGTCGCAGTGGAATAAAAAGACAATATCAATGCCCCGTGGAAGAGACGTGGAAGTCACAGTAGCTTATCAAGATGGTTTTAATGCCCCTTGGAAGAGTGGTGGAGGTTACCGTGGAATAAAAAGACTATATCAATGCCCCGTGGAAGAGACGTGGAGGTCACAGTAGCTTAACAAGACGGATTCAATGCCCCTTGGAAAAGTGGTGGAGGTCGTAGTGGAATAAAAAGACAATATCAATGCCCCGTGGAAGAGCCGTGGTGGTCACAGTAGCTTAACAAGACGGTTTTAATGCCCCTTGGAAGAGACGTGGAGATCACAGTAGCTTAACAAGATGGTTTTAATGCCCCTGGGAAGAGAGGTGGAAGTTACAGTGGAATAAAATAACAATATCAATGCCCCTTGGAAGAGACGTAGAGGTCACAGAAGCTTAACAAGATGGTTTTAATGCCCCTTGGAAGAGTGGTGGAGGTCGCAATAGCTTAACAATACGGTTTTAATGCCCCTTGGAAGAGACGTGGAGGTCACAGTAGATTAACATGATGGTTTTAATGCCCCTTGGTAGAGTGGTGGAGGTCGCAGTGGAATAAAAAGACAATATCAATGCCCCTTGGAAGAGTGGTGGAGGTCGCAGTAGCTTAACAAAACGGTTTTAATGCCCCTTGGAAGAGTGGTGGAGGTTACAGTGGAATAAAAAGACAGTATCAATGCCCCTTGGAAGAGCAGTGCAGGTCGCAGTGGAATAAAAAGACAATATCAATGCCCAGTGGAAGAGACGTGGAGGTCACAATAGCTTAGCAAGATGGTTTTAATGACCCTTGGAAGAGTGGTGGAGATCACAGTAGCTTATCAAGATGGTTTTAATGCCCCTTGGAAGAGTGGTGGAGCTTACAGTGGAATAAAAAGACAATATCAATGCCCCTTGGAAGAGTGGTGGAGGTCGCAGTAGCTTAACAAGACGGTTTTAATGCCCCTTGGAAGAGTGGTGGAGGTTACAGTGGAATAAAAAGACAGTATCAATGCCCCGTGGAAGAGACGTGGATGTCACAGTAGCTTAACAAGACGGTTTTAATGCCCCTTGGAAGAGTGGTGGAGGTCGCAGCAGATTAACAAGACGGTTTAAATGAACCTTGGAAGAGACGTGGAGGTCACAGTAGCTTAACAAGATGATTTTAATGACCCTTGGAAGAGTGGTGGAGGTTACAGAAGAATAAAAAGACTATATCAATGCCCCGTGGAAGAGACGTGGAGGTCACAGTAGCTTAACAAGACGATTTTAATGCCCTTGGAAGAGTGTTGAGGTTACAGTGGAATAAAAAGACAATATCAATGCCCCTTGGAAGAGCAGTGCAGGTCGCAGTGGAATAAAAAGACAATATCAATGCCCCGTGGAAGAGACGTGGAGGTCACAGTAGCTTATCAAGATGGTTTTAATGCCCTTGGAAGAGTGTTGAGGTTACAGTGGAATAAAAAGACTATATCAATGCCCCGTGGAAGAGACGTGGAGGTCACAGTAGCTTAACAAGACGGTTTCAATGCCCCTTGGAAAAGTGGTGGAGGTCGTAGTGGAATAAAAAGACAATATCAATACCCCGTGGAAGAGACGTGGTGGTCACAGTAGCTTAACAAGACGGTTTTAATGCCCCTTGGAAGAGACGTGGAGATCACAGTAGCTTAACAAGATGGTTTTAATGCCCCTGGGAAGAGTGGTGGAGGTTACAGTGGAATAAAATGACAATATCAAAGCCCCTTGGAAGAGTGGTGGAGGTCGCAGTAGCTTAACAAGATGGTTTTAATGCCCCTTGGAAGAGTGGTGGAGGTTACAGTGGAATAAAAAGACAGTATCAATGCCCCGTGGAAGAGACGTGGATGTCACAGTAGCTTAACAAGACGGTTTTAATGTCCCTTGGAAGAGTGGTGGAGGTCGCAGTAGATTAACAAGACGGTTTTAATGAACCTTGGAAAAGACGTGGAGGTCACAGTAGCTTAACAAGATGGTTTTAATGACTCTTGGAAGAGTGGTGGAGGTTACAGTGGAATAAAAAGACTATATCAATGCCCCGTGGAAGAGATGTGGAGGTCACAGTAGCTTAACAAGATGATTTTAATGCCCCTTGGAAGAGTTGTGTAGGTCGTAGTGGAATAAAAAGACAATTTCAATGCCCCGTGGAAGAGACGTGGAGGTCACAGTAGCTTAACAAGATGGTTTTAATGCCCCTTTGAAGAAACGTGGAGGTCACAGTAGCTTAACAAGATGGTTTTAATGCCCCTTGGAAGAGTTTTGGAGGTTACAGTGGAATAAAAAGACAATATCAATGCCCCCTCGAAGAGTGGTGGAGGTCGCAGTAGCTTAACAAGACGGTTTTAATGCCCCTTGGAACAGTGGTGGAGATCACAGTGGAATAAAAAGACAATATCAATGCCCCGTGGAAGAGACGTGGATGTCACAGTAGCTTAACAAGACGATTTTAATGCCCCTTGGAAGAGACGTGGAGGTCACAGTAGCTTAACAAGACGGTTTGACAGCCCCTTGGAAGAGTGGTGGAGGTTACAGTGGAATAATAAGACAATACCAATGCCCCGTGGAAGAAACGTGGAAGTCACAGTAGATTAATAAGATGGTTTTAATTCCCCGTGGAAGAGTGGGGAAGGTTACAGTGGAATAAAAAGACAATAACAATGCCCCTTGGAAGAGTGATGGAGGTCGCAGTAGCTTAACAAGTCGGTTATAGTGCCCCTTGGAAGAGACGTGGAGGTCACAGTAGCTAAACAAGACGGTTTCAATGCCCCTTGGAAGAGATGTGGAGGTCACAGTAGCTTAACAAGATGGTTTTAATGGCCCTTGGAAGAGATGTGGAGGTCACAATAGCTTAAAAAGACGGTGTTAATGCCCCTTGGAAGAGTGGTTGTGGTTACAGTGGAATAAAAAAACAATATCAATGCCCAGTGGAAGAGACGTGGAGGTCACAGTAGCTTAATAAGATGGTTTTAATGCCCCTTGGAAGAGTGGTGGAGTTTATAGTGGAATAAAAAGACAATATCAATGCCCCGTGGAAGAGACGTGGTGGTCACAGTACCTTAACAAGATGGTTTTAATGCCCCTTGGAAGAGAGGTGGAGGTTGCAGTGGAATAAAAAGAAAATATCAATGCCCCGTGGAAGAGATGTGGAGGTCACAGTAGCTTAACAAAATGGTTTTAATGCCCCTTAGAAGAGACGTGGAGGTCACAGAAGCTTAACAAGACCGTTTTAATGCCCCTTGGAAGAGTGGTGGAGTTTACAGTGGAATTAAAAGACAATATCAATGCCCCTTGGAAGAGTGGTGGAGGACGCAGTAGATTAACAAGACAGTTTTAATGCCCCTTGGAAGAGAGGTGGAGGTCGCAGTGGAATAAAAAGACAATATCAATGCCCCGTGGAAGAGACGTGGAGGTCACAGTAGCTTAACAAGACGGTTTTAATGCCCCTTGGAAGAGTGGTGGAGGTCGCAATAGCTTAACAAGATGGTTTTAATGCCCCTTGGAAGAGACGTGGCGGTCACAGTAGCTTAACAAGATGGTTTTAATGCCCCTTGGTAGAGTGGTGGAGGTCGCAATAGCTTAACCATACGGTCTTAATGCCCCTTGGAAGAGACGTGGAGGTCACAGTAGCTTAACAAGACGGTTTTACTGCCCCTTGGAAGAGTGGTGGAGGTTACAGTGGAATAATAAGACAATATCAATGCCCCGTGGAAGAGACGTGGAAGTCACAGTAGCTTAATAAGACGGTTTTAATTCCCCGTGGAAGAGTGGTGAAGGTTACAGTGGAATAAAAAGACAATAACAATGCCCATTGGATGAGTGATGGAGGTCGCAGTAGCTTAACAAGATGGTTTTAATGCCCCTTGGAAGATACGTGGTGGTCACAGTAGCTTAACAAGTCGGTTATAATGCCCCTTGGAAGAGACGTGGAGGTCACATTAGCTAAACAAGACGGTTTCAATGCCCCTTGGAAGAGACGTGGAGGTCACAGTAGCTTAACAAGACGGTTTTAATGCCCCTTGGAAGAGATGTGGACGTCACAGTAGCTTAACAAGATGGTTTTAATGCCCCTTGGAAGAGTGGTTGAGGTTACAGTGGAATAAAAAAACAATATCAATGCCCAGTGGAAGAGACGTGGAGGTCACAGTAGCTTAACAAGACGGTTTTAATGCCCCTTGGAAGAGTGGTGGAGGTTACAGTAGAATAAAAAGACTATATCAATGCCCAGTGGAAGAGACGTGGAGGTCACAGTAGCTTAACAAGACGATTTTAATGCCCCTTGGAAGAGTGGTGGAGGTCACAGTAGCTTGACAAGATGGGTTTAATGCCCCTTGGAAGAGTGTTGGAGGTTACAGTGGAATAAAAAGACAATATGAATGCCCCTTGGAAGAGCAGTGCAGGTCGCAGTGGAATAAAAAGACAATATCAATGCCCCGTGGAAGAGACGTGGAAGTCACAGTAGCTTATTAAGATGGTTTTAATGCCCCTTGGAAGAGTGGTGGAGGTTACCGTGGAATAAAAAGACTATATCAATGCCCCGTGGAAGAGACGTGGAGGTCACAGTAGCTTAACAAGATGGATTCAATGCCCCTTGGAAAAGTGGTGGAGGTCGTAGTGGAATAAAAAGACAATATCAATGCCCCGTGGAAGAGCCGTGGTGGTCACAGTAGCTTAACAAGACGGTTTTAATGCCCCTTGGAAGAGACGTGGAGATCACAGTAGCTTAACAAGATGGTTTTAATGCCCCTGGGAAGAGAGGTGGAAGTTACAGTGGAATAAAATAACAATATCAATGCCGCTTGGAAGAGACGTAGAGGTCACAGAAGCTTAACAAGATGGTTTTAATGCCCCTTGGAAGAGTGGTGGAGGTCGCAATAGCTTAACAATACGGTTTTAATGCCCCTTGGAAGAGACGTGGAGGTCACAGTAGATTAACATGATGGTTTTAATGCCCCTTGGTAGAGTGGTGGAGGTCGCAGTGGAATAAAAAGACAATATCAATGCCCCTTGGAAGAGTGGTGGAGGTCGCAGTAGCTTAACAAAACGGTTTTAATGCCCCTTGGAAGAGTGGTGGAGGTTACAGTGGAATAAAAAGACAATATCAATGCCCCGTAGAAGAGACGTGGAGGTCACAGTAGCTTAACAAGATGGTTTTAATGTCCCTTGTAAGAGACGTGGAGGTCACAGTAGCTTGACAAGATGGGTTTAATGCCCCTTGGAAGAGTGTTGGAGGTTACAGTGGAATAAAAAGACAATATCAATGCCCCTTGGAAGAGCAGTGCAGGTCGCAGTGGAATAAAAAGACAATATCAATGCCCAGTGGAAGAGACGTGGAGGTCACAATAGCTTAGCAAGATGGTTTTAATGACCCTTGGAAGAGTGGTGGAGATCACAGTAGCTTATCAAGATGGTTTTAATGCCCCTTGGAAGAGTGGTGGAGCTTACAGTGGAATAAAAAGACAATATCAATGCCCCTTGGAAGAGTGGTGGAGGTCGCAGTAGCTTAACAAGACGGTTTTAATGCCCCTTGGAAGAGTGGTGGAGGTTACAGTGGAATAAAAAGACAGTATCAATGCCCCGTGGAAGAGACGTGGATGTCACAGTAGCTTAACAAGATGGTTTTAATGCCCCTTGGAAGAGTGGTGGAGGTCGCAGTAGATTAACAAGACGGTTTAAATGAACCTTGGAAGAGACGTGGAGGTCACAGTAGCTTAACAAGATGATTTTAATGACCCTTGGAAGAGTGGTGGAGGTTACAGAAGAATAAAAAGACTATATCAATGCCCCGTGGAAGAGACGTGGAGGTCACAGTAGCTTAACAAGACGATTTTAATGCCCTTGGAAGAGTGTTGAGGTTACAGTGGAATAAAAAGACAATATCAATGCCCCTTGGAAGAGCAGTGCAGGTCGCAGTGGAATAAAAAGACAATATCAATGCCCCGTGGAAGAGACGTGGAGGTCACAGTAGCTTATCAAGATGGTTTTAATGCCCTTGGAAAAGTGGTGGAGGTCGTAGTGGAATAAAAAGACAATATCAATACCCCGTGGAAGAGACGTGGAGGTCACAGTAGCTTAACAAGACGGTTTCAATGCCCCTTGGAAAAGTGGTGGAGGTCGTAGTGGAATAAAAAGACAATATCAATACCCCGTGGAAGAGACGTGGTGGTCACAGTAGCTTAACAAGACGGTTTTAATGCCCCTTGGAAGAGACGCGGAGATCACAGTAGCTTAACAAGATGGTTTTAATGCCCCTGGGAAGAGTGGTGGAGGTTACAGTGGAATAAAATGACAATATCAAAGCCCCTTGGAAGAGTGGTGGAGGTCGCAGTAGCTTAACAAGACGGTTTTATTGCCACTTGGAAGAGTGGTGGAGGTTACAGTGGAATAAAAAGACAGTATCAATGCCCCGTGGAAGAGATGTGGATGTCACAGTAGCTTAAAAAGACGGTTTTAATGCCCCTTGGAAGAGTGGTGGAGGTCGCAGTAGATTAACAAGACGGTTTTAATGAACCTTGGAAGAGACGTGGAGGTCACAGTAGCTTAACAAGATGGTTTTAATGACCCTTCGAAGAGTGGTGGAGGTTACAGTGGAATAAAAAGACTATATCAATGCCCCGTGGAAGAGATGTGGAGGTCACAGTAGCTTAACAAGATGATTTTAATGCCCCTTGGAAGAGTTGTGGAGGTCGTAGTGGAATAAAAAGACAATTTCAATGCCCGTGGAAAAGACGTGGAGGTCACAGTAGCTTAACAAGATGGTTTTAATGTCCCTTGGAAGAGACGTGGAGGTCACAGTAGCTTAACAAGATGGTTTTAATGCCCCTTGGTAGAGTGGTGAAGGTTACAGTGGAATAAAAAGACAGTATCAATGCCCTGTGGAAGAGACGTGTAGGTCACAGTAGATTAACAAGACGGTTTTAATGACCCTTGGAAGAGTGGTGGAGGTTACAGTGGAATAAAAAGACAATATCAATGCCCCGTGGAAGAGACGTGGATGTTACAGTAGCTTAACAAGACTGTTTTAATGCCCCTTGGAAGAGACGTGGAGGTCACAGTAGCTTAACAAGACGGTTTTACTGCCCCTTGGAAGAGTGGTGGAGGTTACAGTGGAATAATAAGACAATATCAATGCCCCGTGGAAGAGACGTGGAAGTCACAGTAGCTTAATAAGACGGTTTTAATTCCCCGTGGAAGAGTGGTGAAGGTTACAGTGGAATAAAAAGACAATAACAATGCCCCTTGGATGAGTGATGGAGGTCGCAGTAGCTTAACAAGATGGTTTTAATGCCCCTTGGAAGATACGTGGTGGTCACAGTAGCTTAACAAGTTGGTTATAATGCCCCTTGGAAGAGACGTGGAGGTCACATTAGCTAAACAAGACGGTTTCAATGCCCCTTGGAAGAGACGTGGAGGTCACAGTAGCTTAACAAGACGGTTTTAATGCCCCTTGGAAGAGATGTGGACGTCACAGTAGCTTAACAAGACGGTTTTAATGCCCCTTGGAAGAGTGGTTGAGGTTACAGTGGAATAAAAAAACAATATCAATGCCCAGTGGAAGAGACGTGGAGGTCACAGTAGCTTAACAAGACGGTTTTAATGCCCCTTGGAAGAGTGGTGGAGGTTACAGTAGAATAAAAAGACTATATCAATGCCCCGTGGAAGAGACGTGGAGGTCACAGTAGCTTAACAAGACGATTTTAATGCCCCTTGGAAGAGTGGTGGAGGTCACAGTAGCTTGACAAGATGGGTTTAATGCCCCTTGGAAGAGTGTTGGAGGTTACAGTGGAATAAAAAGACAATATGAATGCCCCTTGGAAGAGCAGTGCAGGTCGCAGTGGAATAAAAAGACAATATCAATGCCCCGTGGAAGAGACGTGGAAGTCACAGTAGCTTATCAAGATGGTTTTAATGCCCCTTGGAAGAGTGGTGGATGTTACCGTGGAATAAAAAGACTATATCAATGCCCCGTGGAAGAGACGTGGAGGTCACAGTAGCTTAACAAGACGGATTCAATGCCCCTTGGAAAAGTGGTGGAGGTCGTAGTGGAATAAAAAGACAATATCAATGCCCCGTGGAAGAGCCGTGGTGGTCACAGTAGCTTAACAAGACGGTTTTAATGCCCCTTGGAAGAGACGTGGAGATCACAGTAGCTTAACAAGATGGTTTTAATGCCCCTGGGAAGAGAGGTGGAAGTTACAGTGGAATAAAATAACAATATCAATGCCCCTTGGAAGAGACGTAGAGGTCACAGAAGCTTAACAAGATGGTTTTAATGCCCCTTGGAAGAGTGGTGGAGGTCGCAATAGCTTAACAATACGGTTTTAATGCCCCTTGGAAGAGACGTGGAGGTCACAGTAGATTAACATGATGGTTTTAATGCCCCTTGGTAGAGTGGTGGAGGTCGCAGTGGAATAAAAAGACAATATCAATGCCCCTTGGAAGAGTGGTGGAGGTCGCAGTAGCTTAACAAAACGGTTTTAATGCCCCTTGGAAGAGTGGTGGAGGTTACAGTGGAATAAAAAGACAGTATCAATGCCCCTTGGAAGAGCAGTGCAGGTCGCAGTGGAATAAAAAGACAATATCAATGCCCAGTGGAAGAGACGTGGAGGTCACAATAGCTTAGCAAGATGGTTTTAATGACCCTTGGAAGAGTGGTGGAGATCACAGTAGCTTATCAAGATGGTTTTAATGCCCCTTGGAAGAGTGGTGGAGCTTACAGTGGAATAAAAAGACAATATCAATGCCCCTTGGAAGAGTGGTGGAGGTCGCAGTAGCTTAACAAGACGGTTTTAATGCCCCTTGGAAGAGTGGTGGAGGTTACAGTGGAATAAAAAGACAGTATCAATGCCCCGTGGAAGAGACGTGGATGTCACAGTAGCTTAACAAGACGGTTTTAATGCCCCTTGGAAGAGTGGTGGAGGTCGCAGCAGATTAACAAGACGGTTTAAATGAACCTTGGAAGAGACGTGGAGGTCACAGTAGCTTAACAAGATGATTTTAATGACCCTTGGAAGAGTGGTGGAGGTTACAGAAGAATAAAAAGACTATATCAATGCCCCGTGGAAGAGACGTGGAGGTCACAGTAGCTTAACAAGACGATTTTAATGCCCTTGGAAGAGTGTTGAGGTTACAGTGGAATAAAAAGACAATATCAATGCCCCTTGGAAGAGCAGTGCAGGTCGCAGTGGAATAAAAAGACAATATCAATGCCCCGTGGAAGAGACGTGGAGGTCACAGTAGCTTATCAAGATGGTTTTAATGCCCTTGGAAGAGTGTTGAGGTTACAGTGGAATAAAAAGACTATATCAATGCCCCGTGGAAGAGACGTGGAGGTCACAGTAGCTTAACAAGACGGTTTCAATGCCCCTTGGAAAAGTGGTGGAGGTCGTAGTGGAATAAAAAGACAATATCAATACCCCGTGGAAGAGACGTGGTGGTCACAGTAGCTTAACAAGACAGTTTTAATGCCCCTTGGAAGAGACGTGGAGATCACAGTAGCTTAACAAGATGGTTTTAATGCCCCTGGGAAGAGTGGTGGAGGTTACAGTGGAATAAAATGACAATATCAAAGCCCCTTGGAAGAGTGGTGGAGGTCGCAGTAGCTTAACAAGATGGTTTTAATGCCCCTTGGAAGAGTGGTGGAGGTTACAGTGGAATAAAAAGACAGTATCAATGCCCCGTGGAAGAGACGTGGATGTCACAGTAGCTTAACAAGACGGTTTTAATGTCCCTTGGAAGAGTGGTGGAGGTCGCAGTAGATTAACAAGACGGTTTTAATGAACCTTGGAAAAGACGTGGAGGTCACAGTAGCTTAACAAGATGGTTTTAATGACTCTTGGAAGAGTGGTGGAGGTTACAGTGGAATAAAAAGACTATATCAATGCCCCGTGGAAGAGATGTGGAGGTCACAGTAGCTTAACAAGATGATTTTAATGCCCCTTGGAAGAGTTGTGTAGGTCGTAGTGGAATAAAAAGACAATTTCAATGCCCCGTGGAAGAGACGTGGAGGTCACAGTAGCTTAACAAGATGGTTTTAATGCCCCTTTGAAGAAACGTGGAGGTCACAGTAGCTTAACAAGATGGTTTTAATGCCCCTTGGAAGAGTTTTGGAGGTTACAGTGGAATAAAAAGACAATATCAATGCCCCCTCGAAGAGTGGTGGAGGTCGCAGTAGCTTAACAAGACGGTTTTAATGCCCCTTGGAACAGTGGTGGAGATCACAGTGGAATAAAAAGACAATATCAATGCCCCGTGGAAGAGACGTGGATGTCACAGTAGCTTAACAAGACGATTTTAATGCCCCTTGGAAGAGACGTGGAGGTCACAGTAGCTTAACAAGACGGTTTGACAGCCCCTTGGAAGAGTGGTGGAGGTTACAGTGGAATAATAAGACAATACCAATGCCCCGTGGAAGAAACGTGGAAGTCACAGTAGATTAATAAGATGGTTTTAATTCCCCGTGGAAGAGTGGGGAAGGTTACAGTGGAATAAAAAGACAATAACAATGCCCCTTGGAAGAGTGATGGAGGTCGCAGTAGCTTAACAAGTCGGTTATAGTGCCCCTTGGAAGAGACGTGGAGGTCACAGTAGCTAAACAAGACGGTTTCAATGCCCCTTGGAAGAGATGTGGAGGTCACAGTAGCTTAACAAGATGGTTTTAATGGCCCTTGGAAGAGATGTGGAGGTCACAATAGCTTAAAAAGACGGTGTTAATGCCCCTTGGAAGAGTGGTTGTGGTTACAGTGGAATAAAAAAACAATATCAATGCCCAGTGGAAGAGACGTGGAGGTCACAGTAGCTTAATAAGATGGTTTTAATGCCCCTTGGAAGAGTGGTGGAGTTTATAGTGGAATAAAAAGACAATATCAATGCCCCGTGGAAGAGACGTGGTGGTCACAGTACCTTAACAAGATGGTTTTAATGCCCCTTGGAAGAGAGGTGGAGGTTGCAGTGGAATAAAAAGAAAATATCAATGCCCCGTGGAAGAGATGTGGAGGTCACAGTAGCTTAACAAAATGGTTTTAATGCCCCTTAGAAGAGACGTGGAGGTCACAGAAGCTTAACAAGACCGTTTTAATGCCCCTTGGAAGAGTGGTGGAGTTTACAGTGGAATTAAAAGACAATATCAATGCCCCTTGGAAGAGTGGTGGAGGACGCAGTAGATTAACAAGACAGTTTTAATGCCCCTTGGAAGAGAGGTGGAGGTCGCAGTGGAATAAAAAGACAATATCAATGCCCCGTGGAAGAGACGTGGAGGTCACAGTAGCTTAACAAGACGGTTTTAATGCCCCTTGGAAGAGTGGTGGAGGTCGCAATAGCTTAACAAGATGGTTTTAATGCCCCTTGGAAGAGACGTGGCGGTCACAGTAGCTTAACAAGATGGTTTTAATGCCCCTTGGTAGAGTGGTGGAGGTCGCAATAGCTTAACCATACGGTCTTAATGCCCCTTGGAAGAGACGTGGAGGTCACAGTAGCTTAACAAGACGGTTTTACTGCCCCTTGGAAGAGTGGTGGAGGTTACAGTGGAATAATAAGACAATATCAATGCCCCGTGGAAGAGACGTGGAAGTCACAGTAGCTTAATAAGACGGTTTTAATTCCCCGTGGAAGAGTGGTGAAGGTTACAGTGGAATAAAAAGACAATAACAATGCCCATTGGATGAGTGATGGAGGTCGCAGTAGCTTAACAAGATGGTTTTAATGCCCCTTGGAAGATACGTGGTGGTCACAGTAGCTTAACAAGTCGGTTATAATGCCCCTTGGAAGAGACGTGGAGGTCACATTAGCTAAACAAGACGGTTTCAATGCCCCTTGGAAGAGACGTGGAGGTCACAGTAGCTTAACAAGACGGTTTTAATGCCCCTTGGAAGAGATGTGGACGTCACAGTAGCTTAACAAGATGGTTTTAATGCCCCTTGGAAGAGTGGTTGAGGTTACAGTGGAATAAAAAAACAATATCAATGCCCAGTGGAAGAGACGTGGAGGTCACAGTAGCTTAACAAGACGGTTTTAATGCCCCTTGGAAGAGTGGTGGAGGTTACAGTAGAATAAAAAGACTATATCAATGCCCCTTGGAAGAGTGGTGGAGGTCACAGTAGCTTGACAAGATGGGTTTAATGCCCCTTGGAAGAGTGTTGGAGGTTACAGTGGAATAAAAAGACAATATGAATGCCCCTTGGAAGAGCAGTGCAGGTCGCAGTGGAATAAAAAGACAATATCAATGCCCCGTGGAAGAGACGTGGAAGTCACAGTAGCTTATTAAGATGGTTTTAATGCCCCTTGGAAGAGTGGTGGAGGTTACCGTGGAATAAAAAGACTATATCAATGCCCCGTGGAAGAGACGTGGAGGTCACAGTAGCTTAACAAGATGGATTCAATGCCCCTTGGAAAAGTGGTGGAGGTCGTAGTGGAATAAAAAGACAATATCAATGCCCCGTGGAAGAGCCGTGGTGGTCACAGTAGCTTAACAAGACGGTTTTAATGCCCCTTGGAAGAGACGTGGAGATCACAGTAGCTTAACAAGATGGTTTTAATGCCCCTGGGAAGAGAGGTGGAAGTTACAGTGGAATAAAATAACAATATCAATGCCGCTTGGAAGAGACGTAGAGGTCACAGAAGCTTAACAAGATGGTTTTAATGCCCCTTGGAAGAGTGGTGGAGGTCGCAATAGCTTAACAATACGGTTTTAATGCCCCTTGGAAGAGACGTGGAGGTCACAGTAGATTAACATGATGGTTTTAATGCCCCTTGGTAGAGTGGTGGAGGTCGCAGTGGAATAAAAAGACAATATCAATGCCCCTTGGAAGAGTGGTGGAGGTCGCAGTAGCTTAACAAAACGGTTTTAATGCCCCTTGGAAGAGTGGTGGAGGTTACAGTGGAATAAAAAGACAATATCAATGCCCC
The DNA here is from genome assembly GCF_046119375.1 of Phyllobates terribilis. Classification (NCBI taxonomy): domain Eukaryota; kingdom Metazoa; phylum Chordata; class Amphibia; order Anura; family Dendrobatidae; genus Phyllobates; species Phyllobates terribilis. The sequence continues at coordinate 192,724,678 of NW_027362773.1, forward strand.
GTAGAAGAGACGTGGAGGTCACAGTAGCTTAACAAGATGGTTTTAATGTCCCTTGTAAGAGACGTGGAGGTCACAGTAGCTTGACAAGATGGGTTTAATGCCCCTTGGAAGAGTGTTGGAGGTTACAGTGGAATAAAAAGACAATATCAATGCCCCTTGGAAGAGCAGTGCAGGTCGCAGTGGAATAAAAAGACAATATCAATGCCCAGTGGAAGAGACGTGGAGGTCACAATAGCTTAGCAAGATGGTTTTAATGACCCTTGGAAGAGTGGTGGAGATCACAGTAGCTTATCAAGATGGTTTTAATGCCCCTTGGAAGAGTGGTGGAGCTTACAGTGGAATAAAAAGACAATATCAATGCCCCTTGGAAGAGTGGTGGAGGTCGCAGTAGCTTAACAAGACGGTTTTAATGCCCCTTGGAAGAGTGGTGGAGGTTACAGTGGAATAAAAAGACAGTATCAATGCCCCGTGGAAGAGACGTGGATGTCACAGTAGCTTAACAAGACGGTTTTAATGCCCCTTGGAAGAGTGGTGGAGGTCGCAGTAGATTAACAAGACGGTTTAAATGAACCTTGGAAGAGACGTGGAGGTCACAGTAGCTTAACAAGATGATTTTAATGACCCTTGGAAGAGTGGTGGAGGTTACAGAAGAATAAAAAGACTATATCAATGCCCCGTGGAAGAGACGTGGAGGTCACAGTAGCTTAACAAGACGATTTTAATGCCCTTGGAAGAGTGTTGAGGTTACAGTGGAATAAAAAGACAATATCAATGCCCCTTGGAAGAGCAGTGCAGGTCGCAGTGGAATAAAAAGACAATATCAATGCCCCGTGGAAGAGACGTGGAGGTCACAGTAGCTTATCAAGATGGTTTTAATGCCCTTGGAAAAGTGGTGGAGGTCGTAGTGGAATAAAAAGACAATATCAATACCCCGTGGAAGAGACGTGGAGGTCACAGTAGCTTAACAAGACGGTTTCAATGCCCCTTGGAAAAGTGGTGGAGGTCGTAGTGGAATAAAAAGACAATATCAATACCCCGTGGAAGAGACGTGGTGGTCACAGTAGCTTAACAAGACGGTTTTAATGCCCCTTGGAAGAGACGCGGAGATCACAGTAGCTTAACAAGATGGTTTTAATGCCCCTGGGAAGAGTGGTGGAGGTTACAGTGGAATAAAATGACAATATCAAAGCCCCTTGGAAGAGTGGTGGAGGTCGCAGTAGCTTAACAAGACGGTTTTAATGCCCCTTGGAAGAGTGGTGGAGGTTACAGTGGAATAAAAAGACAGTATCAATTCCCCGTGGAAGAGACGTGGATGTCACAGTAGCTTAACAAGATGGTTTTAATGTCCCTTGGAAGAGTGGTGGAGGTCGCAGTAGATTAACAAGACGGTTTTAATGAACCTTGGAAAAGACGTGGAGGTCACAGTAGCTTAACAAGATGGTTTTAATGACTCTTGGAAGAGTGGTGGAGGTTACAGTGGAATAAAAAGACTATATCAATGCCCCGTGGAAGAGATGTGGAGGTCACAGTAGCTTAACAAGATGATTTTAATGCCCCTTGGAAGAGTTGTGTAGGTCGTAGTGGAATAAAAAGACAATTTCAATGCCCCGTGGAAGAGACGTGGAGGTCACAGTAGCTTAACAAGAAGGTTTTAATGCCCCTTTGAAGAAACGTGGAGGTCACAGTAGCTTAACAAGATGGTTTTAATGCCCCTTGGAAGAGTTTTGGAGGTTACAGTGGAATAAAAAGACAATATCAATGCCCCCTCGAAGAGTGGTGGAGGTCGCAGTAGCTTAACAAGACGGTTTTAATGCCCCTTGGAACAGTGGTGGAGATTACAGTGGAATAAAAAGACAATATCAATGCCCCGTGGAAGAGACGTGGATGTCACAGTAGCTTAACAAGACGGTTTTAATGCCCCTTGGAAGAGACGTGGAGGTCACAGTAGCTTAACAAGACGGTTTGACAGCCCCTTGGAAGAGTGGTGGAGGTTACAGTGGAATAATAAGACAATATCAATGCCCCGTGGAAGAAACGTGGAAGTCACAGTAGATTAATAAGATGGTTTTAATTCCCCGTGGAAGAGTGGTGAAGGTTACAGTGGAATAAAAAGACAATAACAATGCCCCTTGGAAGAGTGATGGAGGTCGCAGTAGCTTAACAAGTCAGTTATAGTGCCCCTTGGAAGAGACGTGGAAGTCACAGTAGCTAAACAAGACGGTTTCAATGCCCCTTGGAAGAGATGTGGAGGTCACAGTAGCTTAACAAGATGGTTTTAATGGCCCTTGGAAGAGATGTGGAGGTCACAATAGCTTAAAAAGACGGTGTTAATGCCCCTTGGAAGAGTGGTTGTGGTTACAGTGGAATAAAAAAACAATATCAATGCCCAGTGGAAGAGACGTGGAGGTCACAGTAGCTTAATAAGACGGTTTTAATGCCCCTTGGAAGAGTGGTGGAGTTTATAGTGGAATAAAAAGACAATATCAATGCCCCGTGGAAGAGACGTGGTGGTCACAGTACCTTAACAAGATGGTTTTAATGCCCCTTGGAAGAGAGGTGGAGGTTGCAGTGGAATAAAAGGAAAATATCAATGCCCCGTGGAAGAGATGTGGAGGTCACAGTAGCTTAACAAAATGGTTTTAATGCCCCTTAGAAGAGACGTGGAGGTCACAGAAGCTTAACAAGACCGTTTTAATGCCCCTTGGAAGAGTGGTGGAGTTTACAGTGGAATTAAAAGACAATATCAATGCCCCTTGGAAGAGTGGTGGAGGACGCAGTAGCTTAACAAGACAGTTTTAATGCCCCTTGGAAGAGAGGTGGAGGTCGCAGTGGAATAAAAAGACAATATCAATGCCCCGTGGAAGACACGTGGAGGTCACAGTAGCTTAACAAGACGGTTTTAATGCCCCTTGGAAGAGTGGTGGAGGTCGCAATAGCTTAACAAGATGGTTTTAATGCCCCTTGGAAGAGACGTGGCGGTCACAGTAGCTTAACAAGATGGTTTTAATGCCCCTTGGTAGAGTGGTGGAGGTCGCAATAGCTTAACCATACGGTTTTAATGGCCCTTGGAAGAGACGTGGAGGTCACAGTAGCTTAACAAGACGGTTTTAATGCCCACTTGGAAGAGTGGTGGAGGTTACAGTGGAATAAAAAGACAATATCAATTCCCCTTAGAAGAGTGGTGGAGGTCACAGTAGCTTAACAAGACAGTTTTAATGCCCCTTGGAAGAGTGGTGGAGGTTACAGTGGAATAAAAAGACAATATCAATGCCCCGTGGAAGAGACGTGGAGGTCACAGTAGCTTAACAAGACGGTTTTAATGCCCCTTGGAAGAGTGGTGGAGGTCGTAATAGCTTAACAATACGGTTTTATTGCCCCTTGAAAGAGACGTGGAGGTCACAGTAGCTTGACAAGATGGTTTTAATGCCCCTTGGTAGAGTGGTGAAGGTCGCAGTGGAATAAAAAGACAATATCAATGCCCCATGGAAGAGTGGTGGAGGTCGCAGCAGCTTGACAAGACGGTTTTAATGCCCCTTGGAAGAGTGGTGCAGGTCACAGTGGAATAAAAAGACAATATCAATGCCCTGTGGAAGAGATGTGGAGGTCACTGTAGCTTAACAAGATGGTTTTAATGCCCCTTGGAAGAGTGGTGGAGGTCGTAGTGGATTAAAATGACAATATCAATGCCCCTTGGAAGAGACGTGGAGGTCACAGTAGCTTAACAACACTGTTTTAATGCCCCTTGGAAGAGATGTGGAGGTCGCAGTAGCTTAACAAGACGGATTTAATGCCCCTTGGAAGAGTGGTGGAGGTCGCAGTAGCTTAACAAGACGGTTTTAATGCCCCTTGGAAGAGAAGTGGAGGTCACAGTAGCTTATCAAGGCGGTTTTAATGCCCCTTGGAAGAGCGGTGGAGGTTACAGTGGAATAAAAAGACAATATCAATGCCCCTTGGAAGAGTGGTGGAGGTCGCAGTAGCTTAACAAGACGGTTTTAATGCCCCTTGGAAGAGTGGTGGAGGTTACAGTGGAATAAAAAGACAATATCAATGCCCCGTAGAAGAGACGTGGAGGTCACAGTAGCTTAACAAGACGGTTTTAATGTCCCTTGGAAGAGACGTGGAGGTCACAGTAGCTTGACAAGATGGGTTTAATGCCCCTTGGAAGAGTGTTGGAGGTTACAGTGGAATAAAAAGACAATATCAATGCCCCTTGGAAGAGCAGTGCAGGTCGCAGTGGAATAAAAAGACAATATCAATGCCCAGTGGAAGAGACGTGGAGGTCACAATAGCTTAGCAAGATGGTTTTAATGACCCTTGGAAGAGTGGTGGAGATCACAGTAGCTTATGAAGATGGTTTTAATGCCCCTTGGAAGAGTGGTGGAGCTTACAGTGGAATAAAAAGACAATATCAATGCCCCTTGGAAGAGTGGTGGAGGTCGCAGTAGCTTAACAAGACGGTTTTAATGCCCCTTGGAAGATTGGTGGAGGTTACAGTGGAATAAAAAGACAGTATCAATGCCCCGTGGAAGAGACGTGGATGTCACAGTAGCTTAACAAGACTGTTTTAATGCCCCTTGGAAGAGTGGTAGAGGTCGCAGTAGATTAACAAGACGGTTTAAATGAACCTTGGAAGAGACGTGGAGGTCACAGTAGCTTAACAAGATGATTTTAACGACCCTTGGAAGAGTGGTGGAGGTTACAGAAGAATAAAAAGACTATATCAATGCCCCGTGGAAGAGACGTGGAGGTCAAAGTAGCTTAACAAGACGATTTTAATGCCCCTTGGAAGAGTGGTGGAGGTCGTAGTGGAATAAAAAGACAATATCAATGCCCCGTGGAAGAGACGTGGAGGTCACAGTAGCTTAACAAGACGGTTTTAATGTCCCTTGTAAGAGACGTGGAGGTCACAGTAGCTTGACAAGATGGGTTTAATGCCCCTTGGAAGAGTGTTGGAGGTTACAGTGGAATAAAAAGACAATATCAATGCCCCTTGGAAGAGCAGTGCAGGTCGCAGTGGAATAAAAAGACAATATTAATGCCCCGTGGAAGAGACGTGGAGGTCACAGTAGCTTATCAAGATGGTTTTAATGCCCCTTGGAAGAGTGGTGAGGTTACAGTGGAATAAAAAGACTATATCAATGCCCCGTGGAAGAGATGTGGAGGTCACAATAGCTTAACAAGACGTTTTCAATGCCCCTTGGAAAAGTGGTGGAGGTCGTAGTGGAATAAAAAGACAATATCAATGCCCCGTGGAAGAGACGTGGTGGTCACAGTAGCTTAACAAGACGGTTTTAATGCCCCTTGGAAGAGACGTGGAGATCACAGTAGCTTAACAAGATGGTTTTAATGCCCCTGGGAAGAGTGGTGGAGGTTACAGTGGAATAAAATGACAATATCAAAGCCCCTTGGAAGAGTGGTGGAGGTCGCAGTAGCTAAACAAGACGGTTTTAATGCCCCTTGGAAGAGTGGTGGAGGTTACAGTGGAATAAAAAGACAGTATCAATGCCCCGTGGAAGAGACGTGGATGTCACAGTAGCTTAACAAGACGGTTTTAATGCCCCTTGGAAGAGTGGTGGAGGTCACAGTAGCTTAACAAGATGGTTTTAATGACTCTTGGAAGAGTGGTGGAGGTTACAGTGGAATAAAAAGACTATATCAATGCCCTGTGGAAGAGATGTGGAGGTCACAGTAGCTTAACAAGACGATTTTAATGCCCCTTGGAAGAGTTGTGGAGGTCGTAGTGGAATAAAAAGACAATTTCAATGCCCCGTGGAAGAGACGTGGAGGTCACAGTAGCTTAACAAGATGGTTTTAATGCCCCTTTGAAGAAACGTGGAGGTCACAGTAACTTAACAAGATGGTTTTAATGCCCCTTGGAAGAGTGGTGGAGGTTACAGTGGAATAAAAAGACAATATCAATGCCCCCTGGAAGAGTGGTGGAGGTCGCAGTAGCTTAACAAGACGGTTTTAATGCCCCTTGGAACAGTGGTGGAGATTACAGTGGAATAAAAAGACAATATCAATGTCCCTTGGAAGAGACGTGGATGTCACAGTAGCTTAACAAGACGGTTTTACTGCCCCTTGGAAGAGTGGTGGAGGTTACAGTGGAATAATAAGACAATATCAATGCCCCGTGGAAGAAACGTGGAAGTCACAGTAGCTTAATAAGACGGTTTTAATTCCCCGTGGAAGAGTGGTGAAGGTTACAGTGGAATAAAAAGACAATAACAATGCCCCTTGGAAGAGTGATGGAGGTCGCAATAGCTTAAAAAGATGGTTTAAATGCCCCTTGGAAGATACGTGGAGGTCACAGTAGCTTAACAAGTCGGTTATAATTGTAACGGGTCTGGGAGGTGGAACCTCTGTGCAACTATACAATGGGGCAGTCCATGTAAGGAAGCGTGTGGCTCCCAGGGAAGACGGGCAGGTAGTCACGGCAAGTGACAGGGACAGTCTCTGGGTAGAGGGGCAGGTAGTCACGGCAAGTGACAGGGACAGTCTCTGGGTAGAAGGACAGGTAGTCACGGCAAGTGACAGGGACAGTCTCTGGGTAGAAGGACAGCAGGCAGGTGGCTGGTGAGCGCTCCCAGGTGAGCGGGCGAGAGTCTCTGGACGGGCAGGTGGTCACGGCAAGTGACGGCAGAGCCTCCAGGTAGACTAGCAGACAGGTAGCAGGTGAGCAGGCAAGAGTCTCTGGACAGGCAGGTGGTCACGGCAAGTGACGGCAGAGCCTCCAGGTAGGCTAGCAGACAGGTAGCAGATGAGCGCTCCCAGGTGAGCAGGCGAGAGTCTCTGGACAGGCAGGTGGTCACGGCAAGTGACGGCGGAGCCTCCAGGTAGGCTAGCAGGCAGGTAGCAGATGAGCACTCCCAGGTGAGCGGGCAGGCTGGTCCATAGACAGACTGACAGGTGTAGGAAAGCAGACCGTCGAACCAAAGGCTTGCAAGCAGGTAAACGGATATCAGGCAGGTATCAAGCAGGAATCAGGCAGGTAACTGGCAGGTAACAGGCAGGAATCCGGCAGGTGACTGGCGGGTAACAAGCAGGAATCTGGCAGGTGACTGGCTGGTAACTGGTAACGGGACCTGAGGGCTGAAGCAGAGTGAAGGCTTTGCAACAACATTGCTCGGGCACCTCCATTTTGGAGGAGGTGCCTTAAATATGGGAGGTCCTCCGGCAATTGGCCGGCGACTTCTTAGGACGGCGCGCGCGGTCCCTTTAAGAGAGGGGGAGCGCGCGCGCGCGCGCCCTAAGCACACTGCCGGGGAAGGAGCGCGTGCCGGAAGCAGCGGGGAGAGAAGCGCTGGAGGACGCCACGCCAGGAGCGGGGAGGTGAGAGGGACGGCGTCTCTGCCTAGTACGGGGCAGAGACGCCGATGCTACAGTACCCCCCCCTTTAGGCCCCCTCTTTTTTTGGCCAGAAAGAAATTTTTCAAGGAGAAGCGGGGCGTTGATGTTCTCCCTGGGTTCCCAAGTTCTCTCCTCAGGACCAAACCCCTTCCAATCTACCAGAAAAAAGGTCTTTCCTCTTACCCTCTTGGAGGCCAGAATACTCTCTACCTCAAAGACGTCATCAGCGGAAACCGGAGCAGGAGGGGCACCTGGATTATTGGAAAAAGAGTTAAAGACAACAGGTTTGAGGAGAGATATGTGGAAGGAGTTGGGAATCCGTAGGGTGGCCGGGAGTTTTAATTTTGTAGGCCACAGGGTTAATTTGCCTGAGGACTTCGAAGGGACCGATGAATCGAGGGCCCAACTTGAAGGAGGGTACTTTGAGCCGCACGTTTGGACGAGAGCCAAACCTTGTCTCCCGGACGGAATTGAGGCGGATCCAGACGTCTCTTATCAGCATATCTCTTCATCCGCTCAGAGGACAGAAGAAGAGCGGACCTGGTACTCTCCCAAATAGTAGAAAATTCGCTGACAAGAGACTCCGCAGCAGGGTTGTCCACAGAAACGGAGACAGGGAGCGGAATCCGGAGGTGCTGGCCATAGACAATAAAGAACGGGGACTTGGAAGAGGATTCGCTCTCGTGGTTATTATAAGAGAACTCGGCCCAAGGAAGGAGGTCCACCCAATCAGAATGGTGGGCATTAACAAAGTGCCGGAGATAGCTGGTAAGGATCTGATTGATCCGCTCCACTTGACCATTGGACTGAGGGTGGTAAGCGGAGGAGAAGTCCAGAGTGACGTCCAGCAGTTTACATGTGGCTCTCCAGAAGCGTGAGGTAAACTGAACCCCTCGATCCGACACGATGTGGAGGGGTAGGCCATGGAGACGGAAGATATGGCGAATAAAGTCCTTAGCCAGCTCAGGTGCAGACGGAAGACCAGGCAGGGGAATGAAGTGGGCCATTTTAGAGAAGCGGTCCGCGACCACCCAAATGACAGTACACCCGGCAGAGACAGGAAGATCGGTAATGAAGTCCATAGCGATGTGTTGCCACGGGGCAACAGGTATGGGAAGCGGCAGGAGATGACCAGCTGGTAAGTGTCTGGGAATTTTGTTGCGGCCACAAGATGAACAGGCAGAGACGAAGTCTACCACATCCTTACGCAGGGTAGACCACCAGTAATGCCGGGAAATGAGTTGGAAGGTCTTCTTTTGGCCGGCATGGCCAGCTAGTTTAGAAGAATGACCCCAGCGAAGAACCCTCTCACGGTCTGGAGGCGCCACGAACGTCTTGCCGGGTGGAAGACGAGTCAATCCAAGGGGGCCACATTCATCACCTTGGAGGGGTCGATAATGTGCATAGGCTCCTCCTCTTGGTCGGAGGACAGGAAGGATCGGGACAAGGCATCAGCTTTGACATTTTTGTCCGCCGGGCGGAAATGAAGGATGAAATCGAAGCGGGCAAAGAACAAAGACCACCGGGCTTGACGTGGATTAAGTCTCTGGGCATTTTGGAGATATGCCAGGTTCTTGTGATCCGTATAGATGATCACCGGGTATAGAGCCCCTTCAAGCAGGTAACGCCACTCCTCCAGCGCCAATTTAACGGCAAGCAGTTCTCGGTCTCCTATGGAGTAATTGCGCTCAGAGGAGGAGAAGATTTTAGAGAAAAAGCCGCAGGTTACCATTCTCCCGGAGGAAGACTTCTGGGTGAGCACCGCTCCGGCACCAGAGGAGGAGGCATCAACCTCCAGGTAGAAATGTTTGTTGCAGTCCGGACGGTGCAGCACAGGGGCAGAGGAGAAGGCTTGTTTCAGGGAAAGGAAGGCCTCCTCAGCTTCGGATGACCATACCTTGGGATTTGCTCCCTTACGGGTGAGCGCAGATATGGGCGCAGTCCGTGACGAGAAGTGAGGAATGAAGAGACGATAGTAATTAGCGAAGCCCAGGAATCGCTGTATCGCCTTCAAGCCCTCCGGACGGGGCCACTTTAGGACAGCAGAGAGCTTCTCGGGATCCATTCGCAAGCCTGTCTGGGAGATAACATAGCCCAAGAAAGGAAGAGAGGTCTACTCAAAAAGTCACTTCTCGTATTTAGCATAGAGGTGGTTCTGCCTGAGCCTAAGCAGGACCTGACGAACATCCCTCCGGTGTGTGGGAAGACCCGGAGAGAAGACCAAGATGTCGTCCAGGTATACCACCACGCAGGAGTAAAGAAGGTCACGGAAGATGTCGTTGACCAGTTCTTGGAAGACGGCGGGAGCATTGCAGAGACCGAAGGGCATCACATGGTACTCATAGTGTCCGTCCCGGGTATTAAATGCTGTTTTCCACTCGTCTCCCTGACGGATACGGACCAGGTTATAAGCTCCACGTAGATCCAGCTTGGAGAAGATCCTGGCGCCTTTAAGACGATCAAATAACTCAGAGATGAGCGGAAGGGGGTATTTATTTTTAACCGTGATCTGATTGAGTCCTCTATAGTCAATACAGGGGCGTAGCGAGCCGTCTTTCTTTTTGACAAAGAAGAATCCGGCTCCAGCCGGGGAGGTAGATTTCCGGATAAATCCCCTAGCCAGATTCTCTTCAATGTACTCAGACATGGCCCGGGTCTCGGCTGCAGACAACGGGTAGATACGCCCACGGGGAGGAGTGGTGCCAGGTACCAGGTCGATCGGGCAGTCATATGGCCTATGGGGTGGCAATGTCTCTGCTTCCTTCTTACCGAAGACGTCCGCATCGGGCCAGTAAGGAGCCGGGAGACCTGGTAAATTAGCTGGAGTAGGCGGAGGGCGAACTGGGCGGACCGGAACCAGGCAGGTCCTATGGCAGTCTGGACCCCATCGGAGTACTTCACCGGATCGCCAGTTCAATACGGGTTCGTGTGTCTGGAGCCAAGGTAGACCTAGCAACAGGGAGTGAGAAAATCCGGACAACACATGGAATGAGATTTCCTCAGAGTGCAGCATTCCCACCTGCAGGGTTATGGGTTCAGTGACGAGCAGGATGGTCTCCGAGAGAAGTCTTCCATCCACGGAGGCGACTGATAATGGTTCAGCCAGGGACTTGGTGGGAATATGGTATCTCTCTACCAGAGACTGGGAGATGAGGTTTCCAGCAGCTCCAGAATCCAGGTGGGCAAGTTCAAAGTGACGGTTTTCTCCCCAAGCAATAGAGACCGGTAAAGTCAGAGACGGAGAGGGCTTACTTTTGTCTAGGACGACCTCTCCGAGCGGTCCTAGACACTGGCGTTTCCCGGCTTCTCCGGGCAGGAACGGATGAAGTGCTCCATACTGCCACAATAGAAACAGCTTTCCTCGGCTCGGCGAGATTCTTGGCGAGATTTGACCATCTTGGTCTGGTCGATCTGCATAGGTTCAGGCGAGGGCGCCCGCGGAGTGACTGATTGAGAGGCAGGTCTCAGGGAAGTAGGAGCAGAGCAAGAAAAGTCTTTCTCCCGGGTAGTCTCTTTGGCACGTTCTTGGAACCGGATGCCAATCCGCGTAGCTAGTGACACCAGGTCATCCAGAGTGGTAGGAATGTCCCGACCAGCTAACTCGTCCTTAATCCGACCGGAAAGACCATCCCAGAAGACGGACACCAGATCCTCATTTTCCCAGGCAAGCTCAGAAGCAAGGGTGCGGAACCGTATGGCATATTGGCCCACGGTGAGACTCCCTTGGCGGAGACGTAGCAGTGAGGAGGCAGAAGAGGTTTTCCGTCCAGGTTCATCGAAGACTTTCCGGAAAGCAGCGAGGAAAGACGGCAGGTCGGACACCAGGGGATCCCCTCTCTCCCACAGGGGATTTAGCCATGCCAGTGCCTCCCCAGTAAGATGGGACATGATGAAGGCCACCTTGGCTCGATCGGAGATGAACTGATATGCCAATAGCTCAAAGTGCAGGGTGCACTGGTTTATGAAACCCCGAGCTAAAGTAGGTTCGCCGGCAAAGCGTGGAGGTGCCAGAAGCCGAGGTCCATAGTCGGGTACCATGAAGGGACTGGATTGCGGTACCGCAGGAATGGGCACGGCTGGACCAGAGGTAGACATAGACAAGTCACACAATGCGCCTAGACGAGAGTTAACGGACCGTAGATAGGACAGTACCACCTCCTGCTGAGTTTTCTGACGTAAGACTTCCTGGTGCAGATCGGAGATCTGGGGGCCACCGGGTTCCATGGCCCGAGCAAACTGTAACGGGTCTGGGAGGTGGAACCTCTGTGCAACTATCCAAGGGGGCAGTCCATGTAAGGAAGCGGGTGGCTCCCAGGGAAGACGGGCAGGTAGTCACGGCAAGTGACAGGGACAGTCTCTGGGTAGAAGGACAGGTAGTCACGGCAAGTGACAGGGACAGTCTCTGGGTAGAAGGATAGGTAGTCACGGCAAGTGACAGGGACAGTCTCTGGGTAAAAGGACAGCAGGCAGGTGGCTGGTGAGCGCTCCCAGGTGAGCGGGCGAGAGACTCTGGACGGGCAGGTGGTCACGGCAAGTGACGGCAGAGCCTCCAGGTAGACTAGCAGACAGGTAGCAGGTGAGCAGGCAAGAGTCTCTGGACAGGCAGGTGGTCACGGGAAGTGACGGCAGAGCCTCCAGGTAGGCTAGCAGACAGGTAGCAGATGAGCGCTCCCAGGTGAGCAGGCGAGAGTCTCTGGACAGGCAGGTGGTCACGGCAAGTGACAGCGGAGCCTCCAGGTAGGCTAGCAGGCAGGTAGCAGATGAGGGCTCCCAGGTGAGCGGGCAGGCTGGTCCATAGACAGACTGACAGGTGTAGGAAAGCAGACCGTGGGACCGCAGGCTTGCAAGCAGGTAAACGGATATCAGGCAGGTATCAAGCAGGAATCAGGCAGGTAACTGGCAGGTAACAGGCAGGAATCCGGCAGGTGACTGGCGGGTAACAAGCAGGAATCTGGCAGGTGACTGGCTGGTAACTGGTAACGGGACCTGAGGGCTGAAGCAGAGTGAAGGCTTTGCAACAACATTGCTCGGGCACCTCCATTTTGGAGGAGGTGCCTTAAATATGGGAGGTCCTCTGGCAATTGGCCGGGGACTTCTTAGGACAGCGCGCGCGGTCCCTTTAAGAGAGGGGGAGCGCGCGCGCGGCCTAAGCACACTGCCGGGGAAGGAGCGCGTGCCGAAAGCAGCGGGGAGAGAAGCGCTGGAGGACGCCACGCCAGGAGCGGGGAGGTGAGAGGGACAGCGTCTCTGCCTAGTAAGGGGCAGAGACGCCGATGCTACAATAATGCCCCTTGGAAGAGACGTGGAGGTCACAGTAGCTAAACAAGACGGTTTCAATGCCCCTTGGAAGAGCTGTGGAGGTCACAGTAGCTTAACAAGATGGTTTTAATGCCTCTTGGAAGAGATGTGGAGGTCACAGTAGCTTAACAAGATGGTTTTAATGCCCCTTGGAAGAGTAGTTGTGGTTACAGTGGAATAAAAAAACAATATCAATGCCCAGTGGAGGAGACGTGGAGGTCACAGTAGCTTAATAAGACGGTTTTAATGCCCCTTGGAAGAGTGGTGGAGGTTATAGTGGAATAAAAAGACAATATCAATGCCCCGTGGAAGAGACGTGGTGGTCACAGTACCTTAACAAGATGGTTTTAATGCCCCTTCGAAGAGAGTTGGAGGTTGCAGTGGAATAAAAAGACAATATCAATGCCCCGTGGAAGAGATGTGGAGGTCACAGTAGCTTAACAAAATGGTTTCAATGCCCCTTAGAAGAGACGTGGAGGTCACAGAAGCTTAACAAGACCGTTTTAATGCCCCTTGGAAGAGTGGTGGAGTTTACAGTGGAATTAAAAGACAATATCAATGCCCCTTGGAAGAGTGGTGGAGGACGCAGTAGCTTAACAAGACAGTTTTAATGCCCCTTGGAAGAGAGGTGGAGGTCGCAGTGGAATAAAAAGACAATATCAATGCCCCGTGGAAGAGACGTGGAGGTCACAGTAGCTTAACAAGACGGTTTTAATGCCCCTTGGAAGAGATGTGGCGGTCACAGTAGCTTAACAAGACGGTTTTAATGCCCCTTGGAAGAGACGTGGCGGTCACAGTAGCTTAACAAGATGGTTTTAATGCCCCTTGTTAGAGTGGTGGAGGTCGCAATAGCTTAACAATACGGTTTTAATGGCCCTTGGAAGAGACGTGGAGGTCACAGTAGCTTAACAAGACAGTTTTAATGCCCCTTGGAAGAGTGGTGGAGGTCGAAATAGCTTAACAAGACGGTTTTAATGCCCCTTGGAAGAGACGTGGCGGTCACAGTAGCTTAACAAGATGGTTTTAATGCCCCTTGGTAGAGTGGTGAAGGTTGCAATAGCTTAACAATACGGTTTTAATGGCCCTTGGAAGAGACGTGGAGGTCACAGTAGCTTAACAAGACAGTTTTAATGCCCCTTGGTAGAGTGGTGGAGGTTACAGTGGAATAAAAAGACAATATCAATGCCCCGTGGAAGAGACGTGGAGGTCACAGTAGCTTAACAAGATGGTTTTAATGCCCCTTGGAAGAGTGGTGGAGGTCGTAATAGCTTAACAATACGGTTTTAATGCCCCTTGAAAGAGACGTGGAGGTCACAGTAGCTTAACAAGATGGTTTTAATGCCCCTTGGTAGAGTGGTGAAGGTCGCAGTGGAATAAAAAGACAATATCAATGCCCCTTTGTAGAGTGGTGGAGGTCGCAGCAGCTTGACAAGACGGTTTTAATGCCCCTTGGAAGAGTGGTGAAGGTCGCAGTGGAATAAAAAGACAATATCAATGCCCCTTTGTAGAGTGGTGGAGGTCGCAGCAGCTTGACAAGACGGTTTTAATGCCCCTTGGAAGAGTGGTGGAGGTTACAGTGGAATAAAAAGACAATATCAATGCCCCTTGGAAGAGCAGTGCAGGTCACAGTGGAATAAAAAGACAATATCAATGCCCTGTGGAAGAGATGTGGAGGTCACTGTAGCATAACAAGATGGTTTTAATGCCCCTTGGAAGAGTGGTGGAGGTCGTAGTGGAATAAAATGACAATATCAATGCCCCTTGGAAGAGACGTGGAGGTCACAGTAGATTAACAAGACTGTTTTAATGCCCCTTGGAAGAGATGTGGAGGTCGCAGTAGCTTAACAAGACGGATTTAATGCCCCTTGGAAGAGTGGTGTAGGTCGCAGTAGCTTAACAAGACGGTTTTAATGCCCCTTGGAAGAGAAGTGGAGGTCACAGTAGCTTATCAAGGCGGTTTTAATGCCCCTTGGAAGAGTGGTGGAGGTTACAGTGGAATAAAAAGACAATATCAATGCCCCTTGGAAGAGTGGTGGAGGTCACAGTGGAAAAATAAGACAATATCAATGCCCTGTGGAAGAGACGTGGAAGTCACAGTAGCTTAATAAGACGGTTTTAATACCCCGTGGAAGAGTGGTGAAGGTTACAGTGGAATAAAAAGACAATAACAATGCCCCTCGGAAGAGTGATGGAGGTCGCAGTAGCTTAACAAGATGGTTTTAATGCCCCTTGGAAGATACGTGGAGATCACAGTAGCTTAACAAGATGGTTTTAATGCCCCTTGGAAGAGACGTGGAGGTCACAGTAGCTTAACAACACGGTTTTAATGCCCCTTGGAAGAGACGTGGAGGTCACAGTAGCTTAACAAGACGGTTTTAATGCCCCTTGGAAGAGATGTGGAGGTCACAGTAGCTTAACAAGACGGTTTTAAAGCCCCTTTGGAGAGTGGTGGAGGTTACAGTGGAATAAAAAAACAATATCAATGCCCCGTGGAAGAGACGTGGAGGTCACAGTAGCTTAACAAGACGGTTTTAATTCCCCTTGGAAGAGACATGGAGGTCACAGTAGCTTAACAAGATGGTTTTAATGCCCCGTGGAAGAGTGGTGGAGGTTATAGTGGAATAAAAAGACAATATCAATGCCCCCTGGTATAGACAGGGAGGTCACAGTAGCTCAAGAAGACGGTTTTAATGCCCCTTGGAAGAGTGGTGGAGGTCGTAGTGGAATAAAAAGACAATATCAATGCCCCTTGGAAGAGTTGTGGAGGTCGCAGTGGAATAAAAAGACAATATCAATGCCCCGTGGATGAGACGTGGAGTTCACAGTAGCTTAACAAGATGATTTCAATGCCCCTTAGAAGAGACGTGGAGGTCACAGAAGCTTAACAAGACCGTTTTAATGCCCCTTGGAAGAGTGGTGGAGTTTACAGTGGAATTAAAAGACAATATCAATGCCCCTTGGAAGAGTGGTGGAGGTCGCAGTAGCTTAACAAGACAGTTTTAATGCCCCTTGGAAGAGTGGTGGAGGTTACATTGGAATAGAAAGACAACATCAATGCCCCGTGGAAGAGACGTGGAGGTCACAGTAGCTTAACAAGACAGTTTTAATGCCCCTTGGAAGAGTGGTGGAGGTCGCAATAGCTTAACAATACGGTTTTAATGCCCCTTGGAAGAGACGTGGAGGTCACAGTAGCTTAACAAGATGGTTTTAATGCGTCTTGGTAGAGTGGTGGAAGTCGCAATAGCTTAACAATACGGTTTTAATGGCCCTTGAAAGAGACGTGGAGGTCACAGTAGCTTAACAAGATGGTTTTAATGCCCCTTGGTAGAGTGGTGGAGGTCGCAACAGCTTAACAATACGGTTTTAATGGCCCTTGGAAGAAACGTGGAGGTCACAGTAGCTTAACAAGACGGTTTTAATGCCCCTTGGAAGACTGGTGGAGGTTACAGTGGAATAAAAAGACAATATCAATGCCCTTTGGAAGAGTGGTGGAGGTCGCAGTAGCTTAGCAAGACAGTTTTAATTCCCCTTGGAAGAGAGGTGGAGGTTACAGTGGAATAAAAAGACAATATCAATGCCCCGTGGAAGAGACGTGTGTTCACAGTAGCTTAACAAGACGGTTTTAATGCCCCTTGGAAGAGTGGTTGAGGTCGCTATAGCTTAACAATACGGTTTTAATGCCCCTTGGAAGAGATATGGAGGTCACAGTAGCATAACAAGATGGTTTTAATGCCCCTTGGTAGAGTGGTTGAGGTGGCAATAGCTTAACAATACGGGTTTAATTGCTCTTGGAAGAGACGTGGAGGTTACAGTAGCTTAACAAGACGGTTTTAATGCCCCTTGGAAGAGTGGTGGAGGTTACAGTGGAATAAAAAGACATCATCAATTCCCCTTGGAAGAGTGGTGGAGGTCGCAGTAGCTTAACAAGATGGTTTTAATGCCCCTTGGAAAAGTGATGGAGGTTACAGTGGAATAAAAAGACAATATCAATGCCCCGTGGAAGAGACGTGGAGGTCACAGTAGCTTAACAAGATGGTCTTAATGCCCCTTGGAAGAGACATGGAGGTCACAGTAGCTTATCAAGATGGTTTTAATGCCCCTTGGAAGAGTGGTGGAGGTTACAATGGAATAAAAAGACAATATCAATGCCCCTTGGAAGAGTGGTGGAGGTCGCAGTGGAATAAAAAGACAATATCAATGCCCCGTGGAAGAGACGTGGAGGTCACAGTAGCTTAACAAGACAGTTTTAATGCCCCTTGGAAGAGTGGTGGAGGTTACAGTCGAATAAAAACATAATATCAATGCCCCTTGGAAGAGTGGTGAAGGTCGCATTAGCTTAACAAGACGGTTTTAATACCGCTTGGAAGTTACGTGGATGTCACAGTAGCTTAACAAGACGGTTTTAATGCCCCTTGGAAGAGACGTGGAGGTCACAGTAGCTTAGCAAGACGGTTTTAATGCCCCTTGAAAGAGACGTGAAGGTCACAGTAGCTTAACAAGACGGTTGTAATGCCCCTTGGAAGAGTGGTGGAGTTTACAGTGGAATAAAAAGTCAATATCAATGCCCCGTGGAAGAGACGTGGAGGTCACTGTAGCTTAACAAGATGATTTTAATGCCCCTTAGAAGAGCCATGTAGTACAGCATAATAAAAACATTATTTCCATTATAGGGGAGTGGGTCTCCCATAGTCTTTGCCTATGCCTCCCAAGCAAAAGCTGCCAAAAATTAGGATGGAGGAACTTGCAATGCTGGCATCACAGACCACGGTCACCCTGGTGGTATAGTGGTGGTGGAGGCTGAGGATAAGGAGAAGAGCAAAAAACAGCCTAAATGAGGAAGCGTATACCCATGTTTGGGTGTGAAGCGGTGCATGGGAATACACCTCCGGAAACAACAAAGTGGATTTGACTTTATGATACTCTGCTGTCATTTGGTGGTGATGAGAAGTCTGGCCCAATCCTGCCCTTGTTCATTTTGATAAGGGTCGGCTTGTCAGCATTGTCAGTTGACAGGCGAGTGCGCTTATCAGTTATAATTCCCCCAGGGGCACTAAAAACACGCTCCGATAACACGCTAGCGGCCGGGCAGGCCAGGACCTCCAAGTCATACAGAGCGAGTTCATTCCAAGTGTCCAGCTTGGATACCCAATAATTAAAAGGCACAGAGGAATCACGGAGGACGCTGGTACGGTCGGCAAGGTATTCACTCACCATCTTTTGAAACTTTCCACTCCTTGTGAGAGTACCCCACGCCTCAGGGCCTGTAAGCTGGGTCTCAGAAAACTGTCCCAGAATGTTGACAGTGTTCCCCTGCCTCTGCTGGATTGGAGTTGCGTCTCTCTCACCTGTACGCCTTGGTTGGTCAACGAACTGTGACCTATGCCGCTAGCGTGTTCAGATGGGAATTTTTTTAACAGTTCTGCAGCAAGGGCCTTCTGGTACTGCCCCATTTTTGTAGACCTCTCCACCTCAGGAATAAGAGAGTGAAAGTTCTCCTTGTAGCGGGGGTCTAAAAGAGTCACTAACCAGTAATGACTGTCACCCAACATTTTGACAACGGGAGGGTCACGGTTAAGGTAGCGTAACATAAAGTCAGCCATGCGTGCCAGACTGGTAACGGGCAAGACTTCCATGTCCTCACCAAGATGACGACTGACCATGCTCTCCTCCTCCTCCCCCTCCTCCCCCCCCCTGTCCTCAGGCCACCCACGCTGAACCGACGGTATGACAGTTGTACAGGTACTACCGTCTACAGCGCATGATACCAGCTCCTGTTTTTCCTCCTCCTCCTCCTCTCCCTCATTGTCCCCCAATGCACGTTGGGATGAGATGAGGCTGGGCTGTGTGTAATCGCCTGCTATGGCTTCTTTATCCATCTCTTCATACTCTGGCTGCAATGCCTCCTCTTTAATTCTCTGCAGAGAGCGTTGCAAAAGACAGACAAGTGGGATGCTGACGCTAATGATGGCGTCATTGCCACTCACCATCTTGGTGGACTCCTCAAATTTTGTCAGGATGGTACATATGTCAGACATCCAGGTCCACTCCTGAGGTCTTATGTGTGGAGTCTGACCTAAATATAGACGGCCTTGTTGCAGCTGGTACTCCACAACTGTTCTCTTCTGCTCACAAATCCTTTGCAACATGTGGAGGGTAGAGTTCCAACGTGTGGGGACATCACACACCAGTCGGTGTGACGGAAGCTGCGAATGCTGCTGCAACACAGCAAGGGCGGCGGAAGCTGGAGCCGACTTCCAAAAATGAGCTGACAGGCTTCGTACTTTGACGAGCAGATCTGGCAACTCGGGGTACGATTTAAGAAACCGCTGAACCACGAGGTTAAGCACATGAGCCAGGCATGGTACGTGTGTGATCTCACCTCGCCTCAGAGCCACCACCAGGTTACGGCCATTGTCACACACGACCATGCCTGGATGTAGGTTCAGCGGTCTCAGCCACAGATCTGCCTGCTCTTTCACAGCTGTCCACATCTCACAAGCAGTGTGAGGTTTATCATCTAAGCTTATGAGTTTCAGCACAGCCTGTAGCCGCTTGGCTGAGGCAGTACTGCATTGCTTCCAGCTTGTAACTGATGTGGTGATATCTGAGATGGAGGCTGAACATGAGGAGGAGGAGGAGGAGGATGATGCGCAGGAGCTGTACACTGAGGGGGCAACTCTGACTGACATAGGGCCCGCAATCCTCGGTGTGGGGAGGATGTGTTCCGTCCCAAGGTCCGACTGGGTTTACCCAATGTGCCGTCAGGGAGATGTACCGTCCCTGGCCACAAGCACTTGTCCACGTGTCCGTTGTCAGGTGGACTCTCCCAGTAACTGCGTTGTTGAGGGCACGGCAGATGTTTTGGGACACGTGCTTGTGTAGTGTGGGGATGGCACACCGGGCAAAATAGTGTCAGCTGGGGACCGAGTACCGAGGGACGGCCACCGCCATAAGGTTGCGGAAGGATTCCGTCTCCACCAGCCTAAAAGGCAGCATTTCCAACGCAAGCAGTTGTTAAATGTGCGAATTTAGGACTGTGGCCTGTGGGGCGTTCCCTGCGAATTTGTGCTTTCGTTCAAAGCTCTGGGATATGGACAATTGAATGCTGCGGTGGGACGTGGACGTGGACATTGATGCTGTTTCTTGAGAAACTGCCATAACAAGTGAAGACTGAGAGGAGGGGGCATCTTTGCATGCAGTATGGACAGGGGATAGCCTTGCACGCACAACAGGGGTTCTCTTACACGCACAACAGTGGAAGAAGCAGTGGTGACACCCGCTGACACTTGTCGTGGACCCTGGGGTTCGCCCCACAAAGTCGAGTGCTTTGCTGACATGTGCCTGATCATGCTGGTGGTAGTCAGGCTTGTAGTTTTGTCACCCCTGCTGATGCTGGCCTGGCAGGTGGTACAAATGGCCTTTTTGGGGTTATCAGCAGAGTCTTTAAAAAAATTCCAGACTCTGGAAGACCTACCGGTTGTACTGGCAACGTCCCTCGTGTTGGTGTTACGGGAACAGTTGCCCGCCTTCTGTCTGCGGCCCCCACACTGCTTCTTCCTGTCTGTTGGTGCACTCTGCCTCCCTCCCCCTGTGTGCTGCTGGCGTCGCTCTGTGTGTCCTGCTGCCACGTTGAGTCAGTTACTAGATCATCCACCACCTCCTCCTCTTCCACTTCCGCACCACGGTCCTCTTCCTCACTTCGTGGCAATTGTGTCTTGTCATCGTCCACCTCTTGTGAGAAATTTGCTAGAGTTGCCTTCCTGTTGCCGTGGCTGTTCAAATATTTGGCCATCGCTACATGGGATCTCCTCTTCCACCACTTCAAGCGGAGCAGGCGAGGGGCACAAATATGGAAATGGACCAGTGAACAGCTCTTCAGAGTGTCCAACTGTGGGATCAGTTGCTGTCTGACGACACTCGGCATGGTGGGAGGAAGGAGCATCAGGGTGAGGAGGAGTATGCAGTCGAGACTCACGGCTACTAAGACTTGACCGTGTGGAAGACAGACCGGAGGTGGTGGTGCCCAGGTGACTGGAAGTATTATCTGCTATCCAATTAATAACCTGTTCACACTGATCAGTTCACAATAGTGGTGCTGTTGTGTGCTTCCCTAGTAATTCGGTCAAGAACTGGAAGCGAGAAGATGTGGCTGTTGGTTGTGACATATTTTCACCATGGCCACGGCCCCATCCTCTGCACGCACCATCACCAGAACGTCCAGTTCCTCATCCCTTGCCACGCGCCTTGCCCATTTTAAATGAAGTAAAATAGCTTACACTCGCACTATCAATGGCAAAAGGGTAATAAAAAGGAGATTTGAACCGTGGAAGAGGAAAACCACAGTTCTATTTCTCTGGCCTACACCAGACTCTTTTAAACAGATATATTGGTGTCTGAACAGTCAGTGAGACACTGAAAATGTTTTTTTATGCAAAAAAGACAAAAAAGTGGATAATACAGAGATTTGAATCGTGGAACTGCAAAACCACAGTTATAATTTCCTGGTGTATACCAGACTTGTTAAAATAGATATATTTGTGTCTGAACAGTCAGCGACACACTCAAACTGTTTTTTTTTAATGGAAAAAAGGCAAGCAGGTTGATAACACCCAGATTTGAACCATGGAAGAGGAAAAACACAGTTCTAGTTCTCTGGCCTACACCAGACTCTTTTAAACAGATATAGTGGTGTCTGAACAGTCAGCGAGACACTCAAATTTTTTTTTGGGGGGGGGAATACCAAAAGGTTAATAAGACGGGTATTAGTACAGTCTGACTGAGGAAAAACAAAAGAAAACAGGATTTAGATGAAAAAAAAAGGATTTTTCCTGGCCCCTGAGACCTGGGGATAAGTCTTGCAATTTGACCAGCAGGAGCACACAGGACTGTAATGCAGTGTTTGTTGGTATAACCACTGCGTCTCCTATACAGCCTGCCTGCCTGATATCTGGGATGGATATTAGTCCTGAGAAGGACTGTTTGTTTGATTTGGCAGGCTTTAGAGACCCTACACCAACTATTTCGCAGTATAAATCTCTCCCTAGCTCTGCAGCACTGACCCTACACTGTCTGATCCGGAGCGACTGTGTCCAAGATGGCGGCGCCCGGTTTTAAATGCTCGAGATGACGCTGTGCGGCCAGCCAATCACTGTAATGCCCACAAACAACATGGCTGCGGCATTACAGTGACTGGCTGGCAATCCCTGCATGTTCATTGGCTCTGTAAAGAGCACCAAACATGCAGGGCGGAGACCCGAGCTCCCGCCCGAGTAATTCGGAAATGCTCGGTGCTCGCCGAACATCCCAAGTAGTGAGATGCTCGGGCGAGTACCGAGCAGTGTCGAGCGCTACTGCTTACCCTATAAAACAGCAGCCTGCAATGATCTTACCTCCCAATGGTCCCTCTTCTGGAAAGACAATCCATACAATTCTTCCAAAAACCCTCTGTCCCTCTTTTGGAAGGGATCAATAGATCTGCATTAAAATGGGTTGCCTCAGTGGGTCAACTCTCTCCTTTATGCCTGATTTGGGCCAAGGGACATCATTGAGGGGGGTGTTCACAAGGATATGACGAAGTGTTAGTGCTCATGCTCGTAAGGCTATAGTCTAAAGGAGTATTCTGGTTGGAACAAGTTATCACCTTGTTCGTTTTTTTTTTTCTAACTTCGGACCCCCACTGATTGTCAGAATAGGGCACTTCTATCCTGTTTGAATGGAGCGGCAGTGTACATGCTCTGATTTCCACTTAATTTATTACCTATAAGCCTACCGAAGAAAGTCATACAGCACTCCAGCAGTCCCATTAAGAATGAAGGGAGCATGAGGTCAAGCATGCACATTGATGCTCCAATCCCCCGATGATAAGAGTGGCCCATTCTGGAAATCGTTTTAGTTCCCAATGATCGGACTCCCATTAATTTAAAAGTTATCACATTTCCTATGGATAGGTGAGAATATTTTCCAACTGCAATACCCTTTGAGGACCACCATGTAAATGTAAACCACAGAAGCGATGCAAAGGGAGTGCGAAGGCTGTAATTTCCTTCAGTCCCCATAAAGACTGCATATTTTTGGCAGCACATCCACTGTTTACACAGGAAGATGTGCTGCCGATAACGATTTGCTCATTTGTCAGCTAATTGCTACCACGTTTATATGACAAATGATCAGGAGTGAATGTTCATTATTGGACCATGTAATGGGGTATTAAATGGTTAATGTCGTTTCAACAAACTTTTCAAACTTTATAAACTGTGTAATGTATTTTATCAAAGAAATATGCTTTTTCTCCACTTATGAACCACTCCCCCCTCCCACTTTCTCCTGAACTCATTATTCACAGCTAGAATCTGTCTTGCACAAAACAGACTGCCAATTTACTGAGGCTGTAATGTCCCGCGTCCTGGTACCTTCTTGTATTAATGACCCCGTCCTGGCCCCTTTCCTTATTAATGTTACCTGTCTTGGCCCCAATTCTGTCATGTTCCTCTTCCTAGGCCTCTTCCTGGTATAATGTTCCCCATCCTCTGCCCCTCCCTGATATAATGTCCTCCATCCCCTGCCCCTTCCTGTTATAATGTCCTTTGTCCTTGGCATCTATCTGGAATAGTGTCCCTCCTCCTAGTATAATGTCCCCCATCATGGACCCTTTCCTTGCATAATGTCCCCCAACCTGAGCCCCTTTCAGTAATTATGTCTCCCCCTACTGAGGCCCCATATTGTATAATATCTCCCACCCTGAGGCCCCTTCTTTGTATAATGTCCCTGATCTTGGGCCCCTTCCTTGCATAATGTCCCCCATCCTGAGACCCTTTCAGTAATTATGTACCCCTATCCTGAGGCCCCTTCTTTGTATAATATCTCCCATCCTGGGCCCCTTCCTTGTATAATTTCCCCCATTCTGGGCCTCTTCCTTGCATTATGTCCCCCATCCTGGACCCTTTCCTTGAATAATGTCCCCCATTCTGGATCACTTCCTTGTATAATGTCCCACATCCTGGGACCCTTCCTTGTCTAATGCCACCCATTCTGGGACCCTTCCTGGTATAATCTCCCCCATCCGGGGCCCCTTCCTTTTATAATGTTCAACATCCTGGGTCCCTTCCTTGTATAATGTCCTGCATCCTGGGCTCCTTCCTGGTATAATATCCCCCATCATGGGCCCCTTCCTTGTATAATGACACCGCAGTCTGGGTCCCTTCATGGTATAATTTCCCCCATCCTGGGCCCCTTCCTGGTATAATTCGCCCCATTCTGGGCCCCTTTCTGGTGTAATGTCCATTCTGTTGCTTTTTTTCAACACATAAAAAAATAAATAAATGATTTCTATTACCTTCTTCTGCTTCCACTGCTACAGTGTCCTTCTCTTCTACAGCCTACAGTACAGACCAAAAGTTTGGACACACCTTCTCATTTAAAGATTTTTCTGTATTTTCATGACTATGAAAATTGTACAGTCACACTGAAGGCATCAAAACTATGAATTAACACATGGTGGAATTATATACTTAACAAAAAAGTGTGAAACAACTGAAAATATGTCTTATATTCTAGGTTCTTCAAAGTAGCCACCTTTTGCTTTGATGACTGCTTTGCACACTCTTGGCATTCTCTTGATGAGCTTCAAGAGGTAGTCACCGGAAATGGTTTTCACTTCACAGGTGTGCCCTGTCAGGTTTAATAAGCGAGATTTCTTGCCTTATAAATGGGGTTGGAACCATCAGTTGTGTTGTGCAGAAGTCTGGTGGATATATAGCTGATAGTCCTACTGAATAGACTGTTAGAATTTGTATTATGGCAAGAAAAAAGCAGCTAAGTATAGAAAAACGAGTGGCCATCATTACTTTAAGAAATGAAGGTCAGTCAGTGCGAAAAATTGGGAAAACTTTGAAAGTGTCCCCAAGTGCAGTTGCAAAAACCATCAAGCGCTACAAAGAAACTGGCTCACATGAGGACCGCCCCAGGAAAGGAAGACCAAGAGTCACCTCTGCTTCTGAGGATAAGTTTATCCGAGTCACCAGCCTCAGAAATCGCAGGTTAACAGCAGCTCAGATTAGAGACCAGGTCAATGCCACACAGAGTTCTAGCAGCAGACACATCTCTTCAACAACTGTTAAGAGGAGACTTTGTGCAGCAGGCCTTCATGGTAAAATAGATGGTAGGAAACCACTGCTAAGGACAGGCAACAAGCAGAAGAGACTTGTTTGGGCTAAAGAATACAAGGAATGGACATTAGACCAGTGGAAATCTGTGCTTTGGTCTGATGAGTCCAAATTTGAGATCTTTGGTTCCAACCACCGTGTCTTTGTGCGACGCAGATAAGGTGAACGGATGGACTCTACATGCCTGGTTCCCACCGTGAAGCATGGAGGAGGAGGTGTGATGGTGTGGGGGTGCTTTGCTGGTGACACTGTTGGGGATTTATTCAAAATTGAAGGCATACTGAACCAGCATGGCTACCACAGCATCTTGCAGCGGCATGCTATTCCATCCGGTTTACATTTAGTTGGACCATCATTTATTTTTCAACAGGACAATGACCCCAAACACACCTCCAGGCTGTCTAAGGGCTATTTGACCAAGAGGGAGAGTGATGGGGTGCTACGCCAGATGACCTGGCCTCCACAGTCACCAGACCTGAACCCAATCGAGATGGTTTGGGGTAAGCTGGACCGCAGAGTGAAGGCAAAAGGGCCAACAAGTGCTAAGAATCTCTGGTAACTCCTTCAAGATTGTTGGAAGACCATTTCCGGTGACTACCTCTTGAAGCTCATCAAGAGAATGCCAAGAGTGTGCAAAGCAGTCATCAAAGCAAAAGGTGGCTACTTTGAAGAACCTAGAATATAAGACATATTTTCAGTTGTTTCACACTTTTTTGTTAAGTATATAATTCCACATGTGTTAATTCATAGTTTTGATGCCTTCAGTGTGAATGTACAATTTTCATAGTTATGAAAATACAGAAAAATCTTTAAATGAGAAGGTGTGTCCAAACTTTTGGTCTGTACTGTACATTCTACTACAAAGCCTACAGCTGACTTTGGCGTGACAGCCATGGGCGGCACATGATGTCATTGTCATGCCGCGCTTATGTTGGGCATGCCAATGTCAGCTGCTGACCTCTGATTGATTGGAGGTGTGTATTGCAGTGCAGGGAGCCGGTGGGTCTCTTGGATGCACATAGGCTCTGGCTTCGATGGGTCTCCTTCCTGTATGGGCCCGGTTGTTATGCCCCTGGCTATGTATTAGGGGTGCACCAAGTTTGCAGCTTTAGTGATAGTCTATAACGACACGTATCTGTCTTCTACTACTATATCCTCTATTATTAATTACAGCAGAGGTTTGTAGTAAACTCATATCTGTGTCATGTTCACAGGGGTGTCCCTCAGCAGGAAGCGAAAAGCCTTGAGTGGATTTTCAAGTAGCAGAAAAAGCAAAGTCTTCACTGGCGGGATGATTTATGACTGCAGACGGAGTGATGTGACATAGCAGCCGGAGAGCACCTTAACGACAACGACTCCTGGACTTCTATTGTCTGAGCAAAGTGGGTGCTCAGTTTTTGTCAGTGACAACTGCCAGCGATCATAAAGCCATAACACTGACGCTGATACTCCCCGGTTTTATTTGCTAGCTCCGTATTGATTGCATAAGTACTCCATGGTGGTGATTAGGTAGCCGTGACCTGTCATAGCGGCGAGATACAGCCAGCGCTATAATTCATTACTGGCTGGAACTAGAACATCAGACATAGGAGCCAAACAATGAGTTTCTTTCTAATGATTAATTACCAGCAGCTGCATTATTTTCACAAACCTACACACCTCGCCTGTATTGGAGATATCTGTTTGCGTTAGATTAACCCTTAGAATAATGCGATGCAATTAACTCCTTCCAAAGCCATAAAGGGATTAACTTGGGAATAATCTGTTCTGTGTTTCCACATGAGTAATAACATTATTTCTGGCCATTATATGACTTGTAGCTTGCATTATTCACCTTTTTTTTCCTTTGCAGGCTCTATCTCTTTATTCACTTTGAGCTTATGGGAGGAGCTTATGATGTCTACCATACACAACACATGCTCATATTACCTTTGGAACCACACAGACAGAAGCAGCAGAGCCATTGATGAGCAATATACAGCTGTACTGAGCATTGTTTCTGTAAATCCAGCACTGGAATGTACTTCCTAGAATTTGCTATATCTGATTGTCTGCCTCTCACTCTGCTTCTCTCTTTTGTCTTCCTTTCTCCATAGACTTCAATATGTTGTGTAATCTGACACCTCACTGTGTTGTAATATGTTGTGTAATCTGACAACTCACTGTGCTAGAATAGATTGTGTAATCTGATTCCTCACTGTGCTGGAATATGTTGTGTAATCTGACACCTCACTGTGCTGAAATATGCTGTGTAATCTGACACCTCACTGTGACAGAATATATTGTGTAATCTGATACCTCACTGTGCTGAAATATGTTGTGCAATCTGACACCTCACTGTGCTGGAATATATTGTGTAATCTGATACCTCACTGTGCTGGTATATGTTGTGTAATCTGACACCTGACTGTGCTATGACACTGGGATATGAACAAGTGGCTCATCAGTGTAGACAGATTCAAAATTTCTCTGATAAAAGTATATTACAACATTTCTTACATGTATTTGAACTACTCATTTATATAAAGTTTCTATTCTAAACTGTGCATTGATCCATTATTCACTTATTCAACCTGGAAATGTATGACTTAATTAAATGTATGACTAAATTAAAAACTAAACTTATATAAGTGTCCCATAGCTAAATATAACGTCTATATGCACAACGTATCAAAATCTATACAAAAAAGTGCATAACTTAATAAACAGAGGTAAAAGATACTCCTTACTGACACATTATTAAAAGAATATATGAACAAAAACAAAACATACAATTCCAGACTATAAAAAGAAACATCCCGTGATGACGCTTGATGCGAAACATGCATCTGGTGCATTTTTTTTAATACTTAATAAATAGAGATAAAAGATGCTCTTTGCCAATGCATTATTAAAAGAATATATATATATAAAAAAAAAAAACATACAATTCCAGACGATAAAAAGAAACATCCTCTGATGACTCTTGATGCAAAACGTGCATCCAGTGCATTTTTTTAAAATATTTAATAAATAGAGATAAAAGATACTCCTTACTGATACATTGTTAAAATAATATATATATACAGTATATATATATATATATATATAAAAAAACATACAATTATAGATGATACAAAGAATCATCCTCTGATGAAGCTTGATGTGAAACGTGCATCCAGTGCATTTTTTTTAAATATTTAATAAATAGAGATAAAAGACACTCCTTACTGATACATTATTAAAATTATATATATATATATATATATATATATATATATATATATATATATACAGTATATATATATATATAAAAAAACAAAAAAACATACAATTATAGATGATAAAAAGAATCATCCTCTGATGAAGCTTGATGCGAAACGTGCATCCAGTGCATTTTTTCTTTCAGTATCAGAGTGTTACTGATATAAATTTATTTTATTCAATTAATTCCATTAATGGGAGGCTTTCTGCTCTTTAGGTTTACTTGTATCAATAAAAAGTAGCCGTTATCCATATATATTTTAAACAAAATTTAATAGTATTTTAAATTAAAAATGTGTCTATATCATTTCCATGGTAAATCCTCTAAAGTCTGATGCGGTGATTGGACAGTGTCAGCCTGTTTATGGGGTACGGTACTGACCGATTATGAGTTTATTTGTTCATTTTCCAAAGGGATATCAGAGGAATGGATTTCTAAGAAAAGATGCTCCATTATTGATAAGTCATGGGGAATGTATTTATTCCCGACTTTTGGGTGGAGGTTTAGAGAAAATAAGACTAAAAATAAGAATAAAAAAATTGAAGGATAAAATAAAAAAAAATAAGAATAAAACTCGTGACTTGCGGAAATCCCACCCATCGTCTTCAATCAATGACAAACGAGCAACGGCAGGAACTTGGGTTGAAGTACAGTATATCCACTCGCTTAAGGACCCAAGTGTCTCCCAGCTCCTTCCACACAGGCAGTGGGTCCTAATTGTGAATGTGAAGCAGTGTATGATATACAGTTACACTTTGCATTTCCCATTGATCGTTAGATAGTATTGATTGTCTTAGTTTCAAGACCATCCTTCTTATCCTCTCAGCGAGTAAAATGATATATATATATAAAGAAACACATGAGAAAGTACAAATTCATCCTGACGCTTCCATTTTTCTCTCTCTCCGGCCTGTCTTCTGCTTATTTTCAGAGGAAGCGTTAGGTATCATTTATCTCGGTCTTTCTTTAGTATTGAAGTGGTTTTTGGGGTAGTACAGCATTGGAACTGTTATTCTTCAAAATGAGAAAGTAGCCAGACGGTTGTGTGATTGATCTAAACCTTACAAATTAAGAGGATTTTAAACCCTTTTTAACAGATAGCAGGTCAATTTAGCACAATTTTTTAAGGAAAAAATAAATAAATAAATAAAAATAAAGAATAGCAGCGAAGGTTCAAAAATAAGGAAAAAAAATAAAAACATAAATTCTATGGGTTTTTTTTATTATTATTATTTTATAATATTTAGGTCATTTTTTATAATATTTACCAACTACCAATTGCCAGTTTTTTTAGTGTCCATTGGTGATGAGCGAGCATTCTCGTTACTCGAGATTTACGAGCATGCTCGGGTGCTTGCCGAGTATCTTCAGCGTGCTCGGGTGATATGATTGAATCACTCCCATGTGCATGATTTGCGACTGTTTGACAGCTTTAATACATGTGAGGAATGTTTCTTAGGCATCCCTCACATGTATTAAAACTGTCAAACAGTCGCAAATCATGAGCACGGAGTGACTCAAACATAACACCCGAGCACGCAGAAGATACTCGGCGAGCACCCGAGCATGCTCATCGAAAGGGTTAACAGAACATACTCGCTCATCACTAGTGTCCATTCACAAAAAGTTTTGTCTACAATAGTGTGTAGCCATCAGTATTTTAGCGCAGTGGTTACTATTCTTTTTTCTCTGCTATATTTTAGAATATTTGCTAACATTTTATTCCAACATTCGGACCCCACAGGTTTATTGAACCAAATAGGTTTCTACTGTAACCTAAGTTCAGATCACTAGAACCATGGAGGGGTCCATGTCCTTCAGCCATAATACTGACGTTAAAGGGGGTGTCATTGGATATTAAATCAATATCTGATCAGTAGAGGTCCGATACCCTGCACCCACGATCAGTGGTTAGCAGCACCCAGATATACAGTGTATGGAGCCAATAAACCACAGCTCTCTACCATGCATAGTGGCCGTTCTCCAGTACTGCAACTTAGACCCCATTTCAATAAGAGCTGCAGTACCCGAGAATGACCACTGCACAATGTATGGAGCTGTGGTCTTTTAGCCCCATAATTTGTGCACATTCAGCCGTGGGACCTCAGTAACACATGAGTGGTGGGGATGTCGGGCGTCAGACCCCACCGTTCTGATATTGATGACCTATACTAAGGATAAGCCATCAATATTAAAATTCTGGACAGTCCCTTTAAAATGTGGTCATTTAAAACTGCACAAATAAAGTAACTTCAAGGTGTTAAAGGGATGTTTTATTTTTTTTTAATTTCATAAATCAATAGTGCATGTGAAAGTAATAAACTTTGTAATATATCTTCTAAGTGAAATCTTTTTTCTCTTCCTGGACTGATAATTTTTTCACCATAGAAAGCAATGAGAAAACCGTGTGAGAATGAAACTAACTTTATTAAACATGTATTGTAGACAAATGACACATATACTGTGCATCTAAATTCAGCAAAAAATGCAGCAAAATCTACTTTTTGCAAGCATCTTATTTTATTGCCAAGAAAGAAGGTTTTGGCTTCAGAAAAAAACGCATCAAAAAAGCAACATGTGTACATAGCCTAACAGCCATTTCATTGGGAACTTGCAGCAGAATGTCTGTGTCAACCTCAAGCTCCTCCTTTTCCTCCATAGAATATTAAAAGCACCAACTGTCATCTCCAATCTCAGTAATGGAAAAATCTGTCTTCACGGGAAAATTGATTTTACTGAATATGAGAGTGAAGGATCAGTCCAGGAGGAGAAAGAAGCAAAATTCTCTGATAAGATATATTATAAAATTGCTTATTTTTCTGTGTACTATTGATTTAGAAAATAGAAATTAAAACAATGGTGACTCTTTGAGGGATAAATTCCATGCTGCTATATCATGTACCAGTAGAGAAGTATGTTGGAAGAGATTTAAAATAAATAAATAAATAAAGAAGTAAATATATATATATATACAGTATATATGTATATATATATAGATATGTATATGTATATCTATCTATCTAAAATGTATTATTATTTTATTAATACTTTCCTTTTTTATTTTTTTTGGGGGGTGGGTAAAATGTGAGAAACTGAAATTTGAGATGGAAATTTCTTAAAAAAGACTAATAGAATAAAAATGAAGAAAAGCAAATAGCGTGGAATAAGAATCTTTTAAGTTTGGCCAAGACCAGCAATGTGGATATGTTTTTAATAACGTAAGTATTTGCATTATTTTTTTTTACAGTAATTTATTACATCTGGATGCATTTTGGTTAATTTATAACCCCCTTGATTTGTATCAGATTAAAAGTGCATAAAATGATATACAGAGAAGAGAGGGTCATAAAAGGAAAAGTGAAATTGACAAAACAAGTGTATTGTTTCTATGTGACATTATTTCAGCAACCAATATTAGGCTACATTTTTTTTTAAATTTCATAAATATTTATTTTTAAAAGGGAAAAAAATAATTTTGAGGGAACATCTATGCAATAATTAAATTTAGAAGAATTTCGATAGAAATCCTTGGCAAAATCTATTACAAATCCGATGCAATATTCTAAAAATAAATCTGCATTCAAATTTGACACTCATTTTGCTGTGGATTTGTGGTGCATTGCAAAGGGTAAAATCATTGGTGAAAATCTGCTGGGTAAATCGCCATGTTTAGAGTTAAAAATTTGTATTGCAGGTCAATTTCTGCGTGGATTCCACCTTGATTTTTTTTTTTGCACAGCATATGGATCATTTACTGCACTTAATTTAATACGTTTAATAATGTCTTTCGTACTATCCTCTCACTTAGGCACAAGTCCCATATTTTTATTTTTATCGGTCAGAAAACAAAAATGCAAATGAGTTAATTCTTATTAAAATATATATATTTTTTTTTTTATTTAGAAAAGGTGTCAAAAATACATTTTTTTAAATAATAATTTTATTCACTGTACAGATGGATTTTGGGGCAGATAGTTGTGAAAAATCTGTGTGAGGCTCAGTCTCTAGAGATCATAAGTGCTACGCTTCTCATCCTGCCTATTGAATTTACTTATTTTTAGTTGTTTTTTTGCATTTTATGGTGAAAATTAAGATAAATAAAGAATATAATGAGCAGGGGATGAGTGTAACGTGCGGTAATTTTACTACTTTTATGATTAGGACTCGAAAAAAGACACAGAGAGAGTCTATAACATACATCCATAATGTAATTAGGTAAGGGTAAATAATGTAATAAGGTTGATTTGTAAAACTTAGATAAAAAAGAGCTGTCATCAGATCTAAAGTGGCAATTTTTGCTCTTATTTTATTCCCTCTGCTTTCTTGAGTATTTTACCTTTTACTTTTTTAAAATCCTCCATTCGGTTCCAGAGATATGGACTTTTTTATTTAGTGATAATTTTTAGACTTTACAAGTAGGCGTGGGTTACAAGGTAATAACACAGAGCAGCCAAAAGACACGCCCCTGGGGATCCTGTGAGCCATACACAAAAATTAGCATGGAATACAAAGTTCCATAACTCTGGAACTCTATGGCGGATTAAAAAAAAAAATTGAAATAGTCAGTGGAGAAGCGGGAATAAAATAAGAGCAAAAGCTGGCCACTCTTGACCTGGTGAAAGGTCCTCTTTAAGGCCTCATGCTCATGGCCATATTATGAATCTGCAATATGGCGACCATTGGTTATGACTGGTCAATACTGAAATTTTGAGTGGATTTTCAGTTTCTAGGTACAATTAAAAACTGCAGAAAAAACAATGTGATATTTTCTATTGCATACTGTTTTAGGAACTTATTCCTTCCCATATTCAGGAATACTACAGTAAAATATGCTGCCACGCCTAGGCACCATACAGTTAATATCATGGAATTACAATGAGGAAGCTACACAATGCAGTTTTCCCATAGAGACAATTTTAGGAATATTTTCCAGAATTTTCGTAAAAGTTTCATAATTGTTTTCCCTATGGATGTTTTTTGTGTGGGTGTATTGGTGCTGTAGTTGGGCGGCACCATTCGGGCAGCACTCAGACCAATGTTAATCAACGGAGAAATGCAAATAAGAAATTTTTTTCACTGACCGAAACTGTACTTGAAACAATTTGCAGCATGTACTAGTTTCTTCCGTGTGTTGGATGAGACTCAACCATTCAAGTATATGTGTACAAAAAAAATTCGGATAAAGGAATGGTCTGCTCTACTGTGTGAAGATCATGCCGAGAAGAATGACCTCTGTCAGTAATATAAATAGGTAACTTCATCATTGATAAATGAAATTAAAGCAGGCACCGGCTTGGCCCTCTTCATAAGGGGAAACGTTCCTCTTTAGATCCCCAGCCAAAGGCCCTTCCCTTAACCAAATAAGATCTCCTGCTTTGCACTGATGAGGAGCAAACACTCAGAAACAAGTGTCTGAAAATGGAATTTCCGGTTTGGCTTGTTACCCTAAGTCATATGGCAAGGCTCATTAAAGAGTCAAAAATGTCTTCTATGATTGCTACGTCAAATAGGTTGTGCTAGAGATTAAGTCATCTCTGAAGAGGACATTTGCATATTTAAATTCCCAGAGGAGCATTGCATGGCCTATAACTCCCCTTACGCAGGCTTGGCACTGTCCACAAGTACAAACGATCCCCCTTAGATCTTGAGTATAATCTTTTTCCTATTTAATCCCTTTTCCTTTCATTGGAGCCTTTACTAACCCAAAAGTCATTTACTTAGGTGTACAACCAAGACTGATCCTGACTCTCGGAGAATTTTCAAATTTGCCAATTAAATCTCCCTTTCAACAAATTTCTTCTATATCTGGTAATCTGAGTGATACTGAAATCTTACAAGATGTAGACTGGTCAGCTCTGGCTGTGCTACCTTTGTGAGAACCGGTCATGTTCTGTACAGGCAAGAGTCCATTGCAACCAATCACTGGCCTCAGTAGTAATTTTTGAAACATTCCTGGCCTTTTGACTAGGGCCAGTGATTGGCTGCAGAGGTCACATGCACTGTGCACGACGTACAGCACTAGAGCGCTGCAGGAAGCAAGCAAAGCCCATCAGGAAAAATTAGGCAGAAAAATGAGTATGAGTACAATTCACAGTTTTTAAAGGCGTAGTCCATAAGTGAAAATAAGGTCTGTTTTTTACCCTGAGAAATAGCGCCACCTTTGTTCACAGGCCATACCTGTTATTAGAAAGAATAGTCACAATGCTAGCCATTAGTTGTCTCATTCTCCTCTAACCATACTCTTACTCCTGTCTTGGGCTGGTGATACCCATGGGCAATTTTTGAGCTACCCAATGTCACGGGTGTGTCAGATGTGACAGATAGATGCCCTGCAATTGGTTGCAGGAGAGATCTCTTTGTTTGGCATTACAGACACCTTCTTAGAATCTGTCTCACTCTAGGACCCAGCGACTACCTCCCACATACTCTAATTAATACCCTGGCTTGGGTGTTTAAATACTTTCAGTCTGCTATAGGGAGGCACCGGTGATATTCACATGCTTCCCTGTAAAGGCTTGGAGCTATTACAGTCTGATTACATCCTCTCTGGTGTTTGGAGGTTCTTTGGTGTAATCTCTCTGAAGTCAGCTCAAGCTAAGTTATCTCCCCCCGTGTTGGTCTCCCCTTGCTGTCTTTAGATGTTAGTGGGGACTGACTAGTGCTCACCCCCCCCTTCCCTAGCCAGGGCCAAGCTCTAAGGAGATACGGGGTTTTAGGTTCCTGTGCGGCGATTGGTGAGGAACCAATATAGGGACGATAGGGGAGACAAGGTGATATCAGATGAGCCTAGGAGGTCTCCAATCCCCCTTTACCTAGTGTCTGGGCTCCCTTCCCCTCATCCCTTCATGTTGCACTTAGTCTTTCCCACACCTTGCGTGACACCCAAGGCCACCTAATTTCAGGCTTTTTATGCAACCAAATTCTAGTTATTTTTCCATGTTTTCAACATTTCTCAGCAATTTCTCACTATCACAACTGAACACATATCCCATTGCATCCCCTCTGCCAGAAAGCAGTAGAACTGGTGCTCTCTACACAATTTCTTCCAATATCGTATGCAGACTTCATGCCCAATCAGAGGTCCACATCTCAAGTCTTAAGGAGATGCAAACATCGTATGTGATACTTCTGCTGAGGATGTTATTCTTTGGCTTCAGCCTTTGGCAAGATAATTTAAGCTGACATGCAAGGGCCTACCTAGTCCTAATATATGATGCATACTAATTGCTGCCAAAGATATAATAAGCGTGCATTAACTTTAACTGTTTCTAAGCGTAGGACGACAATTTTTGATGACACCATCCCCTCCGGTAGCCTATATAATGTTCAGTTGATTACAGGTTAGATATATAGCGGCAATTAATTCTACTACGGAAAGTGTCATATACAAAATATAATCTTATTTATGGATGAGATTAATGGGATTCTGCTCTTGTTTATTAAGACATTTTCTGTCTTTATGAACTACAAAATAAACTCCCAATTCTGTACTGGGGACTAAAGCTTCAAAATGCTAAAAGTCAGATAACCCCCTTAACATATAGGGCCCGATTAATTATTGCATTTGCGCCTGTCTTTTTTCCAGGTGTTTTATGCCTTTTTTATTCACCACATCAAATTCATCTTTCTATTTGGCATTTTTTCTCAGTTCATTTTATATGTTATGCCGAAATGTCGTAAATGTAATTTAAGACATTTCAAAAAAGCGCAAAATTTATTGCCAAAATGAATTCCAGTTCCGCTCCTTTCCCCATAGTGATTCTATGTATGCCAGGATTTTTTTCAGTAACTTTTTGCGATACTTTTTTTGGAAAAGAGATGCAACTTTTTAGTTCTAAAAGTTGCAAAAATGGATAAAGACTAAAAAAAAACAACTTTTGACTTGCAAAAAACATCATGAACAGCGTGCACCATTTTGATGAATTTGTCTAAATAAATGTCAGCGAATACCACAAGATAACAAAATAACTTAAAACAAATACAAATGATGAATCGGACCCATAAAGTTAAGAAATATATATATATACTGTATATATATATTTTTTTGACAAATCATAGGTCAATGACACCATATACATTACACGATTATCGTGCACAATCTTAACGATTATCGGCTCATTTAGAGACAGAATATAAAAAATATATATAGAAAACGATCAGTGAATAGCAGCTTGTTGGCAGCTTTTATACAGTGAAGGAAATAAGTATTTGATCCCTTGCTGTTTTTGTATGTTTGCCGACTGACAAAGACATGAACAGTCTATAATTTTAAGGGTAGGTTAATTTTAACATTTAGAGATAGAATATCAAAAAAAAAGCAAGAAAATCACATTGTATAAATTAGATAAATTTATTTGCATTTTGCAGTGAGAAATAAGTATTTGATCCCCTACAAACCATTATGAGTTCTGGCTCCTACAGACCAGTTAGACGCTCCTAATCATCTCGTTACCTGCATTAAAGACAGCTGTCTTACATAGTCACCTGTATAAAAGACTTCTGTCCACAGACTCAATCAGTCAGACTCTAACCTCTACAACATGGGCAAGACCAAAGAGCTTTCTAAGGATATCAGGGACAAGATCATAGACCTGCACAAAGCTGGAATGGGCTATAAAACCATAAGTAAGACGCTGGGTGAGAAGGAGACAACTGTTGGTGCAATAGTAAGAAAATGGAAGAAATGCTAAATGACTGTCAATCGACATCGATCTGGGGCACCATGCAAAATCTCACCTTGTGGGGTATCCTTGATCATGAGGAAGGTGAGAGATCAGCCTAAAAGTACACGGGGGGAACTTATTAATGATGTCAAGGCAGCTGGGACCACAGTCACCAACAAAACCATTGGTAACACATTACGCCTTAAAGGTTTAAAATCCTGCAGTGCCTGCAAGGTCCCCCTGCTCAAGAAGGCACATGTGCAGGCCCATCTGAAGTTTGCCAATGAACACCTGGACGATTCTGTGACTTATTGGGAGAAGGTCCTGTGGTCAGATGAGACAAAAATTGAGCTCTTTGGCATTAACTCAACTCGCCGTGTTTGGAGGAAGAAGAAGGATGAGTACAACCCTAAGAACATCGTCCCAACCGTGAAGCACTGACTCTTTACAGTAGTAACTAAGTAGTTTGTTGGATGAATGATGAGATGCTGCTTTTGTCTGTACATAGAGAAACAAATGTATTGGGCCAAGTACTGCTCACGTTGTGGGGTAAGTGATTTACACCTGAAGAGGGGCCTACCGGTGAATTTATCTGTTCACCAGAGGGCCAGTCCAAGCCTGCCAAAGAGGCCTTCAGAGATATTAATGCAATAATGGACCAGATCCGTCAATAGCAACTTGTTGACAATTTCCACATTTTAACTTGTTTTTTTTTCACTGCAGAGAGTAAAACAAATTAAAAATAAATCATGACAATTAATACCTACCCTTACAATTGTATTGCTTAATCATGCAATATTGATGAGGCCTTCAGACGTAATAACTTGTCAATAGACTACATTCATCAAAAGAACGTTGTTGGCAGATTGTATCTATATCTATCTATATATATGTGTACATATATATATATTAAATATTTATATATATATATTACTGTTAGTAAAAGAAAAATAAATGGTGACAATTAATATCTCTCTTGTGCCTACATTTCTTATTCATGTATTGATAACAAGGGGTTATTAAATGTTAATGAACCAACTAGGCCCACACCCCATTCACAACAGCTCATAATTATACTATCAAAATACTAAAAAGACACTTAATTAAAGGAACAGATCCAGTCTTCACAATGCAACAGCAGATTTAAAAACGGATCCATCAACAGCATCTCGCTGACTGTTTTCACACTGAATATTTTCCCTACACAGTAAAATTGAACAACAAAGGTAATTGCTGGTAAAAAAAAAGTGGGCAAACAGTATTGATTAGTATAAATCTATTAAACAGCAAGACTATATACAGTGTATTTTGATCTATTGATTATATTCTTTAGTCTTTTTTGACCAGGAAAGCCCCAACTTTACAAATACACGAGTGGTGTCCAGAAAATCATATTGATATTGCAGATACAAATTCACATCTATCTATGTATTTAATTTCTGTCCATATGATGATCACAGGCTGACTGGTACCTGGTACCTTGAGACAGAAATATATTTTTTTAAAGTTTATGTTTAAGTAATTTTCATGGAAATAAAAGACAAAAAAAAATCTAAAACAAATACTAAATCTCACCCTTCAAAAACCAAGTTGAGTTTTTGACAATGATATGTTCTAGACCACATTGGTCTAATGCTTTTTTTTTGCCTATTTTTAGATAGTTTTTACAAGACAAAAAAAGTGGAGATCATCAAGTTAGATAACTGCGGAAATCGAGTTTTTTTTCTACAGTTTAAGTTTTATTCCTATAAACCATATAAACCTCAACATAATAATTAATTTTCATTTAAAAACCCAACATGACCAGAATCCCCCTCCCCGCACACACACATAAATGTAGCTTTGCTTTTGTAAAAACAAAATAAAGCAAAAATATATCACTGTTAAGAATGTGGCAACAGAAAGTGGCAGCAGAAGTACCGTCACCACTGGCAGCAGCCAACTGGGCAATAATACTACCAAACGCAGGCTACAATTGGCCTCCTTTGCCTCTGACAATCATATTAATGAAGAGAAAATGGAGGGCGTTATAGAATATATGTCTCAGTCACAGCAAAATTATGTTACCTCTGACAGCAACACTGTCAGTAAGTAATAAAAATGCCTTAAAGCATTTTCTCTCTCTCATTATTCTGGCATTTGGCAAATATTAAAAATTATGGTAATCCTAATTGACCTAAAACGGGAAAGGTTTATTCTGATTTCATGTCAGATATTGAAAAAAACATGTATATGTGTCCTTTTATATAGATTATGTAAACTTCTGGTTTCAACTGTAAATGACACCTACTTAATCTACAAATATGCTGAACAAAATTACACATATATTGAATTATGGTATTTTCCTCGGTTTGGCCTAACAATATCCCTTTAGCTGAAGCAAACAAGCAGGGGGGAGATTTCTATAAATTATGCCATTAAAGCCATTGAAAGTAGAATGTGTCTTATACAGGAAGTTGGTAGCAAAAAAAATGCAAAAAAAAGACAGTCTATTCAGAAACCACAGTCAGTAAACACCTTGGGGGATACTTACTTAATAAGACATTCCAGGCTGGATTTATATGCACCCGAAGGCACATTTGACATTAATAATTTTGCAGTTGGGACACGGCAATGATCAGCAGCTCTACGAATAAGGATAAAAATACAACTCAGCTTCTGTATTAATAAAACAATTGAAATAGTATACTTGTATTATAGCTTACACACAACTCCTTCACAGTTCTAGCTATCATTTTCAGAGTCAACAGTGGAAAATGTCTTAATGATATTATTAGTTTCTTAAGTGTCTAGGAACCGGCAGGATAGTCTAGATTTTGGTTTTGTGCCTTACAGTTAAGGAGACTCTTGGAACTTTTTATAGTATAGTTTGTAATGTCAGTGAGATACTACTAGTAGCGATGAGCGAATTTATTTCAGTGAAATTGAATTCTTTTTGAATTTTGCAAAATTGTTACAAAAATTTGCATTCTTGAGAATCCAACTTTTTGCAATTCGCTCCACAATCAATTGACCTCTTCTGCCATCCCCACAGCCTGCCACTTGGTCCTCTTCTTTTTACACTCCCCCATCATATGTATCCTCTTCAGCCTGCTTCACTTATAGCACACACTGTGGAGGCACAGCAAGCAGTGATGTCAGAGGCCCTGGAAGCCCTAATGTAGAGTGAAGCAGGCCGATATGGATGTACGCGATAAAAGAAGATGAAGAGAAGAGGCTTGGAGGACACAATGAAAGCTTCTGATGGCAACAGGACATCCTACATTTATTTTGTTCTCATGTCTGGAGAGACGCTAGTGCATAATAAGGAACATTCAATTTCCAGCTAATAACTTTGATGGGAATTGAATTTCCCAATTAAATTTGCATGATTTACTAAACATGAATTTTGTCAGATTCAATCATCTCTATATTAAGCACCAGTCCCAATATCCCGGGCTCTGCTTCCTTCACGTTGGTCTGCTGCTGTCTGTTGTACTCCACGTCGGGTTTTGCAGGTTGCCCAGCATAGCACATTGACGTCATCGCTCTAATCCTATTTAAAGCCCATTAACACACACCTGTGTCTTAGGATTGAGTCTCTAGACTTCTATGTTTGGTGTGCTGCACCTTCTGTGCACACCGTGTTTTACTTGCCTCCATCACTGCTGGGTTCCACTGCATCCATCCTGCTGATCCTGAAATTCCTGAGTGGGCCAAGTCCTTGCTTCCACATGCCTTCCTGCTTGCTGCATCAACTCCTGGGGTCCATGTGGTCACCCGGACCTGAGGCTTTGATGATCCACCTCACCAGGTGTGCTTAAACAATTTAATATGTAGGTCTACATGCTATGGCCAGCGGAAGGAAATCTTACGATCATGCACTGTATGGAAGATTTCTTGGAGCAGGAAGGGGAAGTACTGTAAGTGTTTTCTCCATTGTAAAGAGTGGCTCTGGGTAACTTGAGACTATAAGACAATGTCTGGGCACTTAATGTCACTACATACCTTGTATACACTACGTGATTATTGAATGGTTTTGTATAAGCCCAGTAGAAATCCATGTGCATCAAGTATGATACTCTGTGTGCACAATATGACTATGTGTGCAAAATGTGCCTAGTTATTAGAAACAGTTTTCAATATACAGGTACAAAGTGACTCATTTTGGGAACTATATGGCTATTAGTGGACACAATATTACAACTTTGGTTCTGATGATCTGAATTGACAGCATCATAGGGATCTATACATGTCAATGCGCTCAAGTGTGCACCAGAATTTGCAACCCCTATTACGCTTGTGAGAAATTGACTTCAGAATACGTTTAACAAATTAAAACTGCTTTTGCTGCACATAATAGTCAAATATCCTCAGTAACCATCCCAATTATCAAGCTCTGTAACTTGACTTCCACGCTTATTGAGAAGGCATTCTGCTGCACTATAGATGCTTGAACTTCCTTTCCCCACACTTCCCAGCATGCATTGTTCCATCCATTGCCCAATGGCTTGTCTGCCCCAAACTGTAATCCTCTCTATTATGCCTGCATGCACTTTGACAGACATGAACAGAAGGACAAAGTTCGATCCCCATTTCCTGTAATCTGTGTGACCTGTCTGTTGCTAGAGATAGATTAAACTTGACAAGAGGCAGTGAATAAAAAAATAGCTAGAAGGAAGACAGGTAATTCCTGTATATACTTTGACAGACTGAAAAGCAGGAGCAGAAAGATAATGATCCACCACACTTCCTGTAATCCATATGACCTTTCTGCTGCTAATGAAGGATTACACTTGACAAAAGGCAGTGGTCATCAAGTTAGCCAGAAGGGAGACAGTCAGTGCCTGTATACACTTTGACAGACAGGAAACCATGAGCAGACAAGGCCCTATAACTTCCTGTAATTCAATTTACTTCACTGCTGCTCGTGATAGATTACACTTGACAACAGGCAGTGGACAACAAGTTCTCTAGAAGGGAGATTGCCAGTGCCTGTAAACACTTTGATAGACAGGAGAGAAGTAGCATACAGCCAAATCCTTCTCTCAAATTCCTGTAATCTATTTGACTTCACTGCTTCTAGTGATAGATTAAACTTGACAATGAGCAGTGCACAACAAGTTAGCCAGAAGGAAGACTACCAGTGTCTATATACACTTTAACAGACAGAAGAGCAGAAGCCTACAGGCAAAACCTCCCACAACTTTCTGTAATCTGTTTGACTTCACTGCTGCTAGTGATGGCTTACACTTGACAACAGGCAGAGGACAACGAGTTAGCAAGAAGGAAGACAAATAGTGTATCTATACACTTTGACTGAACAGACAGGAGAGCAGGAGCAGACAGACAAGGCCCTCCCCAACTTCCTGTAATCTGTTTGACTTTACTGCTGCTAGTGATGGCTTACACTTGACAACAGGCAGAGGACAACGAGTTAGCCAGAAGGAAGACAAATAGTGTGTCTATACACTTTAACTGAACAGACAGGAGAGCAGGAGCAGACAGACAAGGCCCTCCCCCAACTTCCTGTAATTCTTTTGACTTCACTGCTGCTAGTGATGGATTACACTTGACAAAAGGTAGTGGAAAACAAGTTAGCCAGAAGGGAGACAGCCAGTGCCTTTATACACATTGACATACAGAAGAGCTGGAGCAAACAGACAAAGCCCTCCCCCTCTCCCAACTTCCTGTAATCT
Source organism: Phyllobates terribilis (assembly GCF_046119375.1). NCBI lineage: Eukaryota > Metazoa > Chordata > Amphibia > Anura > Dendrobatidae > Phyllobates > Phyllobates terribilis. The sequence continues at coordinate 192,767,072 of NW_027362773.1, forward strand.
GCTTGACTTCACTATTGCTAGTGATGGACAACACTTGACAGCAGGTATTTAACAACATGTTAGCCAGAAGAGAGACTGCCAGTACCTGTATACATTTTGATAGACAGGAGAGTAAGGCTAGACAACCAAAAAGCCCTGCCACAACTTCCTGTGATCCATTTGACTTTACTGCTACCAGTGACGTAGTACACTTGACAACAGGCAGTGAACAACAAGATAGCAAGAAGGGAGACAGCCAGTACCTTTATACGCTTTGACAGACAGGAGAGCAAGAGCAGAAAGCTAAAGCCCTCCTCCAACTTCATGGCTGCTTGTGATGGATTACACTTGACCACAAGCAGTGGATAGCAAGTTAGCCAGAAGCCATACAGCCAGTGCCTGTATACACTTTGACAGAAAGGAGAGCAGGAGCAGACAGACAAAACCTTCTCTCAACTTCCTGCAATCCATTTGACTTCACTGCTGATAGTGATGATGGATGGATGGTGAGCTGGAGGAGACAGCCAAAGCCCTGCCCCACTTCCTGTAACCCATCCGATTTCTTTGCTGTCAATGATGGATTACATTTGACAACAGGCAGTGGAAAACAAGTTAAACAGAAAGGAGTCTGCCAATGCCTGTATTTACTTTTTACAGAAAGGAAAGCAGGAGGAAAGAGATAAAGATCCACCCCCACTTCCTGTAATCTATCTGACCTCTCTGCTACTAGTGACGGATTACACTTTTCAAAAGACAGTGGACAACAAGTTAGCCAGAAGGGAGACAGGCAGTGGCTGCATACACTTTGACAGACAGGAGACCAGGAGCAGACATACAAAGCCCTGCCCCCATTTCTTGTAAACTATCCAACTTCTTTGTTGTTAATGACAGATTGCACTTGACAGCAGGCAGAGGACAATAAGTTAAAAATAAAGGAGACACTTAGTGGCTTAATTCTTTTTATCTGAGTAAGAAAACATAATTTTCAAATAAAATTATTTCCATATTGTCTGTTCAACATGTAATCTATCAAACAAGATCAAGTTGTCTGAAAGTGATGGAAGTATTTATTATGATTATGATATTATGGCTTTTTTTTATTTTTTTTTTATCATTTTTGTAAACATTTGTAATGTTATGTATCAAATCCTGGCCTTGACTGGTCATTAGGTTCCCACTTTAAGTCACGGTAAAGTGTTTTTTATTTCAGAGGCGCCTGGGACTTAATGGGTTATCAGCAAAGGACACGTGCACAGTGGAGTATGAAGAGCAGCGACACTGTGAGGTAGATAAGTCTATGAAAAATAAACCATCCAGCGCGCCTTTCGTTACCCCACTAATGTCTTTCCATAGAATCATTGCCTCAATGTCAGAAGCATTGTATTTCTTGGAATGCATTATTTTGATGTCACATTCTCATGTCAAATCTACAGGGCTTTAAAAGGCACTTAAGATACCGGGAGCTGAATGATTCCTCGGAGCTGTGCAGCGCCAGATATTACCCACTTGAAATTAAGCTATGTGTCTCGCTTCATTAAAATGATTCATCTTCACATTTAGATGCACAGGTTAATTGCAATTTATTACACTGACATATACATTGAACGGCTCAGAAGTGTAACCCGGCAGATATTCACTTACCACAAACAGACAAGCTGTCAGATATTTTTATATTAGTTAAAGCTCTATATCAAATCAGCTTAGTGATGGGAACAAGGCTTGATGTCTTGTAGATAAAACAAGGAGAAGAAATTGCGACGTGTATGATATTAGTATAACATTACATTACCGCCATCGCGGCTGTAATTGTTTCGCACAGATACTTCTATTACCTTCCTCTTCGGAGAACTCCTTTCCAAAAATGTTGCTGACTTGGCCGTACACTGCTGTTTTTTGATAGATATACGCTCGTTCCGCCTCCGAAACAACCAATATATTTCTACCTTTCCTGAAATAATTAGAACAAACAGGCTATTTAGTCACCCGCGAGGAATTTTTGGAAAATAATTTAGTGCACTTTTTTTTACTTTGTGATACTACTGGGAAAATGCTATTTTTGCTATTTTTGACATCATTAATTCTTGTTAGAGCTTTTTTTTTATTATTTCGTAGGGATATAATTATAGGGACAGTGAGTAAGGTTGGAGATTTGTCTAATAAAGGAGGTGATCTTGCAAAGTAAAAAAAAAAAACGTAAAAAAATTTGTTTTTTTTTTTAAAAAAATTTAGAAACGAAAAGTTGCTGTTTTTGAGGTTTAGGTTGATGTGTGCTACAATAATAGAATAAAAAAGACAATGAAACAATTTGAGCAACTGAATGAAAAAAATAAAATGATGTTCTTTGTGAGATCTTTTTGCCATTTATTTGCATAGATGCTTATTTTTATAGCATTGTAAATGGCAGAAACCGTCGGCCCAAAAGGCTACTGTGCACTTGGCTTAAGCCACTCTGTCTAATAGATCTCAGAGGACCTCAAGTTTTTATCCATTAACCCCTATACAGTGATTTGTACTTACTACAGGGCCTACTGGGCTGCATTTGTGGAGTGATTGCTGGCCGGTGGAGCGAGGCTGTGGCAAGGATGGTCAAATTAAACTGTGTCAATAGAAAAGGTAAAAAAACAGATACAGAAACAAAAGACAAAACCAAAGTCAGAGGAAAAGCCAGGTTCAGATACCAGGAGGTCAGTCAACGTTGAAGTCAGACAAACCGGGGTCAGAATCCAGAGGGACAACAGATAAGAGAAGGTCAAGATGAAGTAGAGATTGGATACTTTGCCTGGCATTGTGGGTTTTTTTTAGTGTTGGAGGGGATTAAAGGGATTATTTACCATAAAGACCACCTTTACATATGACCTATTATGGATGTGTTACATCTTTCCCTTGGCTTATTCTTCCATTAGTAAGAGTACAAAATCTCTACAATGGGCATTTTTCCCTTTTGGAGAAACTGTCCTGTCCATGTGTTAGATGGCTAGTGTTTGCTAATTCTATATCCTGAACACTTGGCCACCACTTACTCTGATGGTAACTTCTAATTTAGGCCTTATTCAGACATCAGTGATTTTTTTATGTACGCGAAAAATTACCAATTTTTGTCAGTGTTTTGGATCAGATTTTCATTACTGTTTGGTCAATGTGTCCGTTTTTACCATCAGGGTATGTTCACACTATATTTTTTTTCTGGAGTCGAAATCATCCATTTTTCAAGTAGAAGACACTTTTGGTACATGCTCCTTGTCTCTGGCATTTTCTTCTTCTAAATTCTTTTTTGTTATCATTTTTTAATTTTTTTTTTAGATTTTTTAATGACAGCAGTGTTGGTTAACCTTTTTCCTCTTTTCGCCATTTTTGTTTGGGCATCTTTTCATAGGCTTTTTCTCAGATTTCTAAAACCATCAAGTAACTAATTACTAAAAACGCTAGCATTTTTTTTATGTGAAAACACTTACTAAACACTCAAAAACACACATTCCAAACATTTTTTAGCCTTCCTACTGACTTCTATTGCAAAGTATTGATCATCTTCCAAGAGGAAAACGTCTGAAGAATGGTCGGGTAACTTCTTTGGTGTCTTTTGAAAGCCTAAAATTTTTTTAAAATTTTCTCAAAAGTCTAAACTTATGAACAAGTTGTTTTTCCATAGAAATGAATAGGACGATTCTTTTGAGCGTTTTGTGAGCCATTTTTCCTGGCGAAACCTCTCCAAACACTAATAGAAACAGTGTGGCCATACCCTTAGAGTTTCATCAACTTTGTTTTTGCATTATGAGAAGTCTTCTCAAGCCTCTACTATCAAACAAACATGAAAATCGGACAGCACACAAATGGTACATGGATGGCAGACAGCTGGCACCAGATGGCATCCGAGTGCGGTCCGATTTTTTTACGGACCCATAGACTTGCATTGGCTAGTTTGATCCTTGAGTCGGATCAAATTTGGACATGTTCCCATGTTTTGGTGAGGAACAAAAAAAACACACATGTGTGAATAGTCGCAAAGACTATAACCGGTGTTACGAGCTCTATCTGTGAAAAAACATTCACAGTCGCAATGCAAAATTTGTTTCAGGGCCCCTATTGTGTGTCAAATATAATATTGGTGTCTTTGGGCCCCCTAAACACATTTTTCTTATATGTCCCTTATACTGATACAAGATTTAGATTTGCACCGGCATAAAATCCAATGTTCTACTGCTGAAGAAAAATGCCTGTTCTGATCGCAGTACCAGCTCCTTGACTCCCTTGTGTCAGTGCCCGGGAATGTGATGTCTCTGTTCTGGAGCAGAACGCTGTATACGTAGCTGCTAGTATAGCTGTGACTATCTCCAGGACTGTATCACTGATTAAAGATGACAGATTAGGTCCCCTACTGACTTCAGTAAGATTCTGGCAAACATTAAACCTGACAGGTACCCTTCTTCATCCATATGGGATTGAGCCAATTAAGGATTAACATGGGTTGCATGTTCTTGTAATTAACATTTTTCACCCCATGGATTAAATGTGTTATTTGTCACACAGTCTTCACAAAAATGACAAAATTCAGAAAACACTAGTCACTGGGTATTATAGGAAGAATTAATTTTAGGGGAAAAAAATAGATATATTATTTCATATTTGTAATTTTTAATTCTCATAAATGAGCGTCATAGATCAGAGCACTGATAAATTCAAAAATTTTAATTCTGTCTAATGGGTAAAAAAATGGACATTATTCTGTATTCATCATATCTACAATAACAATAGGCAAAAGAAAAAAAATGTTTAAAAATGTAATGGTTCCAATTTTTTACTATTCTCGGCACAACCAGTAAAAAAATACTCTATGTAAGTGCAGACTTGTGAATCCTCACAGCGCGCACATTGTGTGCTGTCAGGATTCTACAGTGTCGATGCCAGGAACAGTAGGCGTGTGATCGCAAGTATGTAATTTGCATACATGCGGTCAAATGCAGACTATACGTGCGCAGCCTTGTTCAATGCAAGTGAAATGAATGAGGCCTGACACCTCTAGTTGGAATGTGGCTGGATGTATGCAAGTCGCATACTTTCAGTCACATGACCGTTCGCTCCCAGGGTCGGCACAGGAAAATTTTCACAGTGCTGTGTATAGAGGGACTGCAGACTTGTACCCCAGGGCCGGACAACCCCTTTGGACAACAGGTGCTCAATATTGGATCAGTGGGAGTTTAACTCTTGCCACCTTCATGGATAAGCTGACTGAAGAGGCTATTACTTTTTTTTGCATTTTTGTAGTGGATTTGTCTGGTTCTGAGTTGTATACAGCTACAGTACCAGTCACAAACTGTCACGAATCATTAAGGGATTCAAGCCAGCTCTGAGTTGCTGGAATTTAAATGTTGTTGTTTTTTTCTTCTGGTCCAGCAAGAGTTAATGTCAGTTTCTTGCTGGAAGTTTCTTTTGTCTGGTCAGCTGATGTTGGTTTTTAACCACTCTCACCTCCCTTTAAATAGTCATATGACCCATCAGCTGAATTTTCGGTTATAGAGTTTTTCTATGCAGACCAGCTAGGTGTGAAGTCCTCCTGTGACTGTGGTGGAGCCACTGAAGGAGTTCTGTTTAACTGGAGCCATTTTAGAGTGTTGCAGCAAATTCGTCTTCTGGTGCTGAATTTTAAGCTAAGTAGGATTTCTTTCTGCCTGTCCCCTGTTTGTATTTTGCCCTGTGTTTATTACCTGCAGTGGCAAGGCTAACGTCATTGCGGGCCAGTGCACTAGCCAGGGTTAGTGAAGGTGACAGCCAGGGACTAGGCACATGAAGGCGGTGGGGGGAAGGACCTGCATAGGGTTTAGGGCTGTTTAGGGGCCGACACAGGTTGGTGGCAGAAGGTGTCCCATTCCCCACTCCCTACCATTAAGGCCTTCCTCTCCCTTTATCATCCCGTTGTAGGTATATGTTGTGCCGTCCACCGGACATGTCTATAGCCGGCCATGATACGAACACTATAAAGTGTAAGACTCTATACCTGGTAAATAATAATAATAAAACAAAACAACTTGTCAGAGTGCCATGGCCTCTTCAATTAGGAGTACTGGGAATCGTATCCCCATCAATCTTATATAGATGGCTCATTAGTATCATAGACCCAGAAAACTCCTTTAAATGTATAGTTAAGCAAGGCATTTAAAGCCTTGTACCAGAAAAAAAAATCGATATCTCCTGTAAAGAGTTATTCTAATGAACCATCAACTAATTATTGAAACTGTGAATCATCAGGAGCGTGCCGCTCCCCTGCCTCCCGGCTTCCTGCTTGCTGGGGGAGCATTGCGCTCCTGATGATTGACAGTTTGTACCAGTGGCATGTCTCTGCTGCTGACTCGAGCTGTGCACTAGTGATCCCACCAGCCTCAAAGCTGCGCTATCAAGCTCTATAGCAAAAAGGATGCAAGCATGGTTCTCCTTAAGACCGACCACCACTTGTAGACTGAATGAGCGGGGAACTACAAAATAAAAAATGACTCTGTTTTTTAAGTACGGAAGGGATTTTTAATAAGAGGTAAAATGCGAAATTACTTGTTTTAACAAGCGCTTTGCAATTTCACCCATTTACGAGAAAAACCCCTTAAAGAACGAAATGTTGGACCTTAAAACTGTTTGACCCAGTAATGTGGGAAATCCACCATTGCTTTTTATTCTATGGACTTTGGTATCATTGGCTCCCATACAAATAAATCATTGCGCGAACACATACTTCATACGTTGGCTGTACTTTGACTAATTGGTTATATCGGAAGGGAAAATAAGCAATTCATATATCAAGGGATGCAGCTGTACGCACAGCTGATGATAGAATAATTGTTTTCCATCAAGGAAACAAAAAAAAAAAGGACTAGTAATAAAATTTTACAAGTTAGCTGCCAACGAGCATAAAGTACAGAGCACTATGCGAAATGAATTGGGTGCCGTAACTGAATCTTCTCTCAGGACAATAAGTCTAATGTAGAGCCAAGGTCTGAGGAGGTCGCATGGAGGGAACACTCTGGGGCCTTCTCTAAGGAGAAAGACAATCTTCCATCCCCTGTCAAGATCACTTCCAGTCATAATACGTCTGACGATGTTCCCTGAAAATGTATTAGTGAGCCAACACTATGAATGGAGGCTCACATCACCGCGAATCATTAGGAAATCTCCGAGGATTGTCAAATTAACCATTTGGAACCGGACCGAGTCCTTCCTCAACAAAAAGAAGCACAGAAGATCATTAATAATTACCTTATATTGTTGTGGAGATTTGCTCCGACATATTGAATTTAAGGCAACTATTTCTATAGACGCTTCCATTTATATCCATAGGAAAAGATTGAGGTTGCTTGTTGGCCCCTAACCCAACTAGCTCTAAATAAATATATTTGATATTGTATATAGATTCTCTATGGCACTTAATTACTAGATTTTTTATTTACTTTTTTATTACGTTCAATAAAGTATTATATCACGTCATCGACGTGGAATTCAACTTCCGTCGACATTTCATTCCTATCACCTCATTCCTCCATAAACCTACATTGGGACTTAAAACTAATTTTTAGAAAGTAACTAAACTTTTATTTATGTATTTTTTATCATTTTATCCTCTAGTAAATGTATTTGAAAGTTTCATAACTTTCCATGCTGGACAGAATTATTAAAAAAATAAATAAAAGTTTAGTAACTTTTTAAAAAATTGCTTGAAGGCCCAGTGTAAGTTTAGGGTCTACAACATCACATAAATCCTGAAAAGAGCCATTTTGTAAAGTGATAGTGAGTCACGTCATTTCCAGCCCAAATTTCGGTGCAGATCAATTTAAAAACATATATATTTACAGGAGTACAAGCTTCATTTTCTTATGATGAGCTTTAGAGAATTAGACGTAAATTATAAAATTCAATCTGCTTGCAACTACCACTAGGGGGAGCGAGGAGCTTTCTGACTACAGTCTTTACTATTGATCTCAAACTCCCCCTAGTGGTGACTTCAGACTGCCAGAATTTTATCATTCATTTATCACATGTTGGAAAGTTATTAAAGGGTTATTGCCGACATTAATAGCTATGACCTATCCAAACGACAGGTGATAACTTACAGATGGATGTGACCTCCACCAATTCTAATAACAAGGCTCTGAAATTAATCTCTATTATTTTCAGACTACTACACACATCTTCTTCATTGCTGCAGTCGTACAATACGTTACAGAATGGAGTATTTGTACAATGTTTTATGACTTTCTCTTCCTATCACTATTACTGACCTATGAGATGCTCTCAATATCATATCTCATAGAATGGCAGCTGCTATCCCTGCTTTGGCTTTTATACAGGCTACGATAGTCTCATCTAATAGGCTGCTCTATACCATGTGATGTGATAACTATCTGAAGTCATGTCAGCCTTCTTTTCCAATGTGTTAAATGGTGATGGGCAATTTTTTCGGTGATTTGCCCTCTTTGACCTCTAAATGTCCTAAAAGGGCAAATTGAAGATTTTTTTGTCTGTGGAATGACTTAAATTAAGCAAAGAATAGTTGCATGAATATTAAAGTATGTAGATTTTTATACATACAGACTAAAGACAAGCCACTTTTCACGCTTTGCTAAGAATCCCTCACATTCACATTGATTGAATCAAAATAATTTGTATGAAATGGAAATGACGGTGCTGAAATCTGGGGAATAATATAGAAACCGCAGAATGTGGGATGTATGCAGCAAATCAGAAGAGCTCTGGAAGCATGTAAACATTATAAATTATATACAGTGAGAGGTCTGGTTACTACACGAGATGTGAATCAGCCATGCACACACCACTCATCAAGTAAAGAGCACCACAAATTAACTTTAATGTTTATTGTGCCAAGCTTGGAACCAGTAGTTTAAAGTTCTGGATAATGTCCATCACACTCACAGTGAGTGCAATATTTAACTGCTTTCATGCCAGCAGAAGTTATAGGATAAGTGCTGTGCAAACTGAATAGAGCAAAGCTGCCTGTCTCATATACAGAAGTGTACAAGGAACGATCAAGGCTGACCAAGTCGTTTATGCTTGTGGAGGGGATGAACTGTCGATAACATAAGCGACAGGGCCTGGGTGGGAGGGTGATCCGCCAATGACCGCCTATTTCAGCTGGATGTGGGTCACCTGGTTCACTCACCTGTTGATGCGTCACTGCAACATTAAAGGGGTGGTCCCAATGCGAACGTCCATTTTTTCTAAATCCCTATCTAAGCTATTTTCTTGTATATTTTCTTTAAAAAATCCCTAATTTTTCCCTATCTACACTATCTAACAGCTATTCTATATTTTCTTTTATTTACTGTCTGATGATGATTAATTTAAGAGCCCCAAGTGCATCCTGGGATACTCAAACAAAGCATTATCAGAGCAGAGGGCAGAGGCTGAGATCACTGTCACAGCCCCTTTCCCCTCCCTGAAACGCAGCCACATCAGATGGAGGGAAGAGGCTGCGGTCACTGTCACAGCCCCTTTCCCCTCCCTGAAAGGCAGCCACATCAGATGGAGGGCAGAGGTTTCTGTCACTGTCACAGCCTCTGCCCCCTCCCTGAAACGCAGCCACATCAGATGGAGGGCAGAGGCTGCGGTCACTGTCACAGCCCCTGTCCCCACCCTGAAATGCAGCCACATCAGATGGAGGGCAGAGGCTGCGGTCATTGTCACAGCCCCTGTCCCCTCCCTGAAACGCAGTCACATCAGAGGGAGGGCAGAGGCTGCGGTCACTGTCACAGCCCCTGTTCCTTCCCTGAAACACAGCCACATCAGATGGAGGGCAGAGGTTGCTGTCACTGTCACAGCCTCTGCCCCCTCCCTGATATGCAGCCATATCAGATGGAGGGCAGAGGCTGCGGTCACTGTCACAGCCCCTTTCCTCTCCCTGAAACAGAACATCATTAGTGATGCTCGTTTAAGGAGCTGGTCCCTGCTCTGTCCCCTGTGCGCTGTCCCATCTCATTCTTGCGCTGTGCCATGTGCACTTCATTCACTCTGTTGTCAGCTTAGATGAATAGTAATAAGCTGGCAGCAGAGAGGTGTTAGAATACCCGGCATGCAGGAGACCAGTGCCGTACCCGCAGGTGATGTTGTGGCACCCTGTTGTTCACAGGTACCACAGGACCCAAAAGGGTGCATGGATGTGTGTCACCCCAGGCCTGGATGCCACAAATATTAAAGGCTGTGTCTGAGAGCAGGAGGGAGGTTCCCTGGTCAGGGACAATTAGCATACAGCACCTCCTGTCCCAGGCCAGTAGGGGGAGCTGGCAGCCCCTATAAAAACTGGAACTGAGGGCAGGGTTAGAAAGAACTGGACGACCTAGCTCAGGACTGAGACTAGTCCCAGAGAAGGAGGGACAGTTCAGCTGTAGCCAAGGAGTCCGTGAGGCAGAGGAGAAGCTGCGAGCCAGGGACAGAGGCGACGAGAGCCGGTCCTGGCTGAGAGAACTACACTACCGGACATTGGGGTCCGAAGCTGTCAGGGTTGTAAGCCCAGCAGCAGAGAACCAACCCGCGAGGGATTTCAGGTCCCTTGGCCTAAGAAGCCTGGAGGCTCCACCACACAGAGGGACCAGTACGGCACAGAGAAGCAAAAGGTACCTAAGGCCCGAGTCGCAAGCCATACAGGCGAAGTACACGGCCATCAAAGGGACGTGGGCTATTACACCACGAAAAGGGGGATAGTCAGCAAGGGCAGAGAGAGAACGGTAGGCCTTCACACTCGCCCTGACCAGTGGGGCTCGCCCGAATGTTCTCAGACACCCAGGCCCATTCCTACCCTGTACTCCTGTTGGGTCAGTAGTAATAGCTACAATAAAGACCCTGGACTGTTTGAAGCGGACTCTGAACTCTTATTACTGCGGCCTGCACTGTCACCCCTAGCATTCACATACGCTGCCCTGAGGCTACACTCTTCCCGTGGGGGGTTATCCTATCCCTGTGCTGCACACCAACATCAGCCTCAGCGGTCTGCCTTGCAGCGGCGGATATCCCTGACCGCAATCCACGGGTGGCGTAGTCGGACATTCATAACTCTACAAATAGACTGCCACAGCATTTGGTCTGACCACCCTGAGCCACGGGAACGGGTTGCCACTACTACCCCCATCATCGCACTAAAGCCTGGTTCCGGGTGCCCCACGGCCTAGGGGGCGAGTCAGATGGACTTCTCCACAAGAGGCCCTCATTACAGACAAACACCTCCACCCTTCCACCTCATACCACCAGAGGGAGCCCGTTAGGGATATATATATGAATGGTGGAGCCAAGCAGTCAGGGAGTTGTTTAGTCAGACAGAGTCAAAGAGTCTGAGAGTGTGCTGACGCTAAGAGCAGCGAAGACGCAGCACATCAGCTGCCGAATTGAGGGCCCCAAGTGTGGCCGGAGGAAAAGAGGAGAGGAGAGAGGAGTTGAGGGGGGCAGAGGAGCCTCATAGGCTCACCCCCGAGTACACAAACCGGACACCGGGTCCGCGCCTACCCAGTAGGGATAACTGGCATACCAGGAGGACTACAAGTCCCTGGCCGACCTGAAGCTAGACCCATTACAGGACCAGGAACCACAAAGGCCCCGGCACCCAGGGATAGTGGTTGCCAGCAGAAGGTCCTACTACCAAGCGACAGGTGAAGGAACAGCACGACACATAAGCTAGGCCCAGTTGCAGGCTGGCCAGGAGCTTAGAGAGAGGGAGACACGGACCAGGAGGCCTTATACCCGCTCACTGGGGAGAAGTCCTGAAGTGCACCCTTCCTACCGAGTACCCTGGACCGTACCTGACATCCGCACCAGTAAAGGTATTGAAGCGAATCCCCTGTCTCTGTCAGTTACTCCTGCTGCGCCATGCCGCCTGCACTACAAGCCCCAGCATCACCACCCACCATCAAACTCTACACTGCCATGAGGCCCGCTCCGCCTGTGGGGAGCTGTTCCATCCTAGCTGCCTATCAACTGCCTCAGAGGTCTGCAGCAGCGCTGGTACAAATTACCAGAAACCACAGGTGGCGTCACGATTGAACTACAAATCCCATATAAACTATCCCCTTTTTGTTGACCGCCCTGGGCCACGGACCGGGCCAGCCACTGTGACATATTTCCCCCCAGCATCCATAGGCCTGGACACCGAGTATCCCACTGCCCTGGGGGCTCGTCAATGTCATTGGTCTTTACTGGGTATTTTGACACCTCTCTGCTGCTGGCTTATTACTATTCATTTAAGTCGACAACAGAGAGGATGCTATGCACAGGGGACAGTGAGCAGGAGACAGGGGACTGTGTGCAGGAGACAGGGGACTGTGCGCAGGAGAAAGGGAACATTGCACAGGAGACAGAGGACAGCACACAAGAGACAGGGGACTGTGCGCAGGAGACAGGGGACTGTGCGCAGGAGACAGGGAACATTGCACAGGAGAGAGAGGACAGCACACAGGAGATAGGGGACAGCGCACAGGAGACAGGACAATGATCAGATGACAGGGGACAGCGAGCAGATGACAGTGCTCAGGGGACAGCGCAAAGGGGGCAGCGTGCAGGTGAAAGGGGACAGTGCACAGGAGACAGGGATAATGAGCAGGTGACAGGGGAGAGTGTGCAGGTGACAGGGGACATCGTACAGGAGACGGGACAGTGAGCAGGGGACAGTGCACAGGAGACAGGGATAATGAGCAGGTGACAGGGGACAGTGCACAGGAGACGGAACAGTGAGCAGGGGACAGTGCACAGGAGACAGGGATAATGAGAAGGTGACAGGGGAGAGTGTGCAGGTGACAGGGGACATCGTACAGGAGACGGGACAGTGAGCAGGTGACAGGGGACAGCGTGCAGGTGACAGGGGACAGCGCACAGGAGACTGTGCTCAAGAGAGAGGGGACAGTGCAAAAAGGATAGAGCAGGGACCAGCCCCTGAAACAAGCATGATGAGCCCATGCCCCATGCTCTGTTGATGATTTTTCATTTTTCTCAAACGATTCGCCATCAGAGAGAAAATAAAAAAAAATAGAATAGCTGTTAGATAGTGTAGTTAGGGAACAATAGGAAATTTTTAAAGCAAATGTATTAGATAATAGCTTAAATTAAGGCATCAAATACGGTAGATAAGGAGTTAGGAGAAAAATGACTTTGCTTTCAGACCACCTCTTTAAGTTTAGGGACTCACTAAGAGGTTTGCTGAGGGCGCGATACATTCTGATCATAATGTTAACTAAGAACTTTGTCCATTTTTGCAGTATGCGTCTTTTTTTCTACAGTTTATATATATTTATTTTACTCACTTACACTGTGTGCAGAATTATTAAGCAAGTTGTATTTTAGAGGATTATTTTTATTATTGATCAACAACTATGATCAATAGTTTTTGGAAGTTGGAGTGGGGTTCTTTTAGATTTGGCTATCTTAGGAGGATATCTGTTTGTGCAGGTAACTATTACTGTGCAGAATTATTAGGCAACTTAATAAAAACCAAATATAATCCCATCTCACTTGTTTATTTTCACCAGGTAAACCAATATCAGTGCACAAAATTTAGAAATAAACATTTCTGACATGCAAAAACAAAATCCCAAAAAATTAGTGATCAATATAGCCACCTTTATTTATGATGACACTCAATAGCCTTCCATCCATAGATTCTGTCAGTTGCTTGATCTGTTTTCGATCAACATTGCGTGTAGCAGCCACCACAGCCTCCCAGACACTGTTCTGAGAGGTGTACTGTTTTCCCTCCCTGTAGATCTCACATTTTATGATGGACCACAGGTTCTCTATGGGGTTCAGATCAGGTTAACAACGGGGCCATGTCATTATTTTTTCTTCTTTTAGACCTTTACTGGCCACCCACGCTGTGGAGTAGTTGGATGCATGTGATGGAGCATTGTCCTGCATGAAAATCATGTTTTTCTTGAACGATACTGACTTCTTCCTGTACCACTGCTTGAAGAAGTTGTCTTCCAGAAACTGGCAGTAGGTCTGGGAGTTGAGCTTCACTCCATCCTCAACCCGAAAAGGTCCCACAAGTTCATCTTTGATGATACCAGCCCATACCAGTACCCCACCTCCACCTTGCTGGCATCTGAGTCGGAGTGGAGCTCTCTGCCCTTTACTGATCCAGCCTCTGGACCATCCATTTTGCCCATCAAGAGTCACTCTCATTTCATCAGTCCATAAAACCTTTGAAAAATCAGTCTTAAGATATTTCTTGGCCCATTCTTGATGTTTTAGCTTATGTTTCTTGTTCAAAGGTGGTCGTTTTTCAGCCTTCCTTACCTTGGCCATGTCCCTGAGTATCGCACTCCTTGTGCTTTTTGATACTCCAGTAACGTTGCAGCTCTGAAATATGGCAAAACTGGTGGCAAATGGCATCTTGACAGCTTCACGCTTGATTTTCCTCAATCCATGGGCAGTTATTTTGTGCCTTTTTTGGCCAACACGCTTCTTGCGACCCTGTTGGCTATTTGTCATGAAACGCTTGATTGTTCGGTGATCATGCTTCAAAAGTTTGGAAATTTCAAGACTGCTGCATCCCTCTGCAAGACATCTCACAATTTTGGACTCTTCAGAGCCCATCAAATCTCTCTTCTGACCCATTTTGCCAAAGGAAAGGAAGTTGCCTAATAATTAAGCACACCTTATATAGGGTGTTGATGTCATTAGTCAACACCCCTCCTCATTACAGAGATGCACATCACCAGATTTACTTAATTGGTAGTTGGCTCTCAAGTCTATGCAGCTTGGAGTAGGACAACATGGATAAAAAGTATCATGTGATCAAAATACTCATTAGCCTAATAATTCTGTGTATATAGCGCCATTAATTCTAGCGCGTTTTACAGATATAATCATCACTTTCCCCATCGGGGATCACAATCTAAATCACCTATCATTGTCTTTGAAGTAAAAGTTCCAAGGAATCCAAGGCATCAAAAATGATTTGTATGTAAAAACATTTTAACATTTCATTGTTAAAATAGCATAGTAACAATTAAAAGACAAAGTAGAGAAGGCAACGTTTCAGCAATATTTGCCCTTTTTCAAGCCAGAAATACAATAGTTAAAATACAACCAGTATGCCTTTAAAATGTGTGAGGAAACCGGATGCAATCACGGAGAGAACATACAAACTCCTTGCAGATGTTGTCCTTGGTGGGATTAGAACCCTTTGCTAACCACTGAGCCACCATGCAGCCCAGTTACAGATATATTCATAACTTAATGTGACATGCAGAAGTAGTGCTGTTGCTTTAAAATCATTCAGAAACTTTTAGAAGAAACACAAGCACAGGGGACAGGAAGTGTTGTGCTCCAGAAGCATCCAGCAACTAGAGGGGTTAACACAGTCACAGGAGAAGATGAGTGTTTTAGCAGAGCCCTAGGGGGATTGTGGGGAAGTTGTTTACTGTCTGGCTGGAGCCGAAGAGAAAGGTAGTGTGCGTGTTCTGTATCTTACAGAAGAGCCCCTACAAGTGTGGCGCCCCTGCGGGTTCAGTTGCCACAGAGGTACTGCATCTCACCCAGAGGTGTGGAACCCCACTCTCAGGTAAGGAGGGAGTACTACCCGGGACCAACACACTCACATCCAATACACTTCACTTCAGTAGGGAATGGCGATATTGCTTCTAAGGGAGAGCACAGTCCCTGGTCCCTAGCTGGAGGGTGGAACTAGGTAGAGGAGGTGGGTGGAGGAAGAAGTTTAGTGGAGCAGGAGTTCAGTGAAGAGAGAGAGGAGTCGGGCCTAGTCTGAGAGGCCCAGGAGAGAGAGTGAGAGAGGACGGGAGCAGAGGGAAGGCTCCAGAAACAGAGGGGATCCCAGGGAGAACAAACAGGCTCAGCTAGATAACCGGAGGCTGCTGTATTTGCAAGGTGCAGCAGCCAACCACCACAATTACATCGCCGAAAAGGTGGCCGCATAGTGTCCAGGGGATTGCAAGTTGCCCGACAAGACCTGAGGCTACCGGCTTGGGACACTGATTGTGAGGCACAGGGCAGGAGGGCGAGACCCAGAGCAGGGAAGACGACAGTGAAAGGAACATAGAACAGGGTCCCATTTAAGTACTCCTGAGTAGAGATGAGCGTTGTTCTACTCGAACTGTTCGCCAATCTCAAATTCGAGCTGTTTTGGGCGGTGTTCGAGCCGTTCGGCGAACACGAACAATTTGAGAAAAATTCGGCTGTTCGAGGTTATGTTCGATAACTGTTCGTGCACCAAAATCATAACTGGATTTTTTCTCAGTAATGATGAAAATTAATGTTAATACGCAGTTTGAGTGTACAGCGGGGTGGGGGGAGGGGCAGGGGATGGATCTCTGCAGGAACAATGAAGATCTCCATTTTTTTTTTCTCTTTCCCGCATTTACAGTGGGGAGGTGCAATCTGTCAGCCTATCAGCAGCGCACACACGGAGCGAAGTGCTTTTTTTCACACAAGCAAGGGCATGTGTCATTGGCAGTGTATGTCACATGTCCTTGCCCTATAAGACCAAGCCATTTTCCCCGTCGCCACCATTTTCTCACTGCTGCAGCTGCGTGTTAGACGGCACCGCTGTTGCTGTGTGCGCTATACCTTGTTAATTTCAAGCCAATTTTCGCACAAATCTACAGATAGCTTGGGAGTAGGGAATAGTTGTGATTGCAGTCCTTTTAAGGACTAGGTTACAGCATTTCCTACGACTTTTATCAGGCAGGTCTGTGCTCTTAAATAGATAGATTGTGGGAGTAAAGACTAATTGTAATTGGAGTCCTTTTCAGGACTAGGTTACATCAGTTCCTATCAGTTTTTGCCAGGCAGGTCTGTGCCAGTGCTGTGCAAGTTTTTTTCACAGCATTTGTCTGAATCTAGCAAAGCTAATCCTTTTTGGCCTATTGCAGAGTGTGTTAGTCAGTGGAGTAGCCTATCTGTGTTGCAAGATATACCACCTGTGTATAGAATACCAATTTTTTTACTGCACCTAGTGAAGTAAAATCTTTTGGGGATAGCATCATTCTATTAGTCCATCTATACTGACCTCCATCAGGTTGCAAACTGAATATATTTTTTTCTGCATCTACCTCTGAAAACATATTGGGCTTCTAGCTGTGTGTGGGACTTGTTGTATTAGTCCATCTATACAGACCTCCATCAGGTTGCAAACTGAATATATTTTTTTCTGCATCTACCTCTGAAAAAATATTGGGCTTCTAGCTGTGTGTGGGACTTGTTGTACTAGTCCATCTATACTGACCTCCATCAGGTTGCAAACTGAATATATTTTTTTCTGCATCTACCTCTGAAAAAATATTGGGCTTCTAGCTGTGTGTGGGACTTGTTCTATTAATTCATCTATACAGACCTCCATCAGGTTGCAAACTGAATATATTTTTTTCTGCATTTACCTCTGAAAAAATATTGGGCTTCTAGCTGTGTGTGGGACTTGTTCTATTAATCCATCTATACAGACCTCCATCAGGTTGCAAACTGAATATATTTTTTTCTGCATCTACCTCTGAAAAAATATTGGGCTTCTAGCTGTGTGTGGGACTTGTTGTATTAGTCCATCTATACTGACCTCCATCAGGTTGCAAACTGAATATATTTTTTTCTGTATCTACCTCTGAAAAAATATTGGGCTTCTAGCTGTGTGTGGGACTTGTTCTATTAATCCATCTATACAGACCTCCATCAGGTTGCAAACTGAATATATTTTTTTCTGTATCTACCTCTGAAAAAATATTGGGCTTCTAGCTGTGTGTGGGACTTGTTGTATTAGTCCATCTATACTGACCTCCATCAGGTTGCAAACTGAATATATTTTTTTCTGCATCTAACTCTGAAAAAATATTGGGCTTCTAGCTGTGTGTGGGACTTGTTCTATTAATCCATCTATACAGACCTCCATCAGGTTGCAAACTGAATATATTTTTTTCTGCATCTAGCTCTGAAAAAATATTTGGCCTTCTAGCAGTGTGTGGGACTTTCTCTATTAGTCCATCTATACTGACCTCCATCAGGTTGCAAAT
Source organism: Phyllobates terribilis (assembly GCF_046119375.1). Lineage (NCBI taxonomy): Eukaryota > Metazoa > Chordata > Amphibia > Anura > Dendrobatidae > Phyllobates > Phyllobates terribilis. Next base: position 192,785,041 of record NW_027362773.1, read on the forward strand.
TGAATATAATTTTTTTCTGCATCTAACCCAGCCAATAGTTTTGGCCTAATACCACAGTTTGGCCACTCAGCTCTGCTCGGTTCCCATCCATTGTTTTTTTGTGCAAACAACTCCAGAGTTGTTAATTAGTTAACCACCAAAATGAGTGGAAAAAGGCCTGCTGCTGGTGGAAAGGGGAATAGGCGTGTTGGGAAGGGGAAAAAAGGTTGTGTCCGTGGGATAGGTGTTAAAGCAACAGTAACATCTGCAGAAGAAAGACCATCTTCCAGCCAAACTAAAATGTCTACTTCTTTTAGCGGACAATGTGATAAGATCCCTTTCTTACGGCCACGCCAATCGCTACAAATTCCAGATGAGGCACAAAAACAGCAGGTGCTTCAACGGATATCAAGTGCTCCTTTAAGTGGGCTCTCCTCCACATCAACTTCAACATCACAAATACTCCAGTCCTCAAAGGTGTCACCCCAATCGCACTTGCTTCCTCACAGCTCCCAAATCTCCAGCTGCCCGTCTGAGTATGAGGTAGAACAGATGGTTGAGTCTGCAGAGCTGTTTACTCATACTATAGCCTGGGAATCAGAGGTCGACTCCAGCGCTTCTGTGAATCCAGACGAGGAAATGATCTGCACTGATGCCCAGAATCTTTATGAGTCGGATCCAGGACCAGACGCAGAAGGTTCTGACCATAATGTAGACCCTCATTCCCAAACTGTAACTCCTGTTGGTGGAGACAATGAGGAAGACGATGATAAGACTCAAATACCTGATTGGAGCGACAACTTTAGTTTTTTGTCAAGGCAGGAACAGGTTGGCTCTGAGGACGACGGGTGTGATAACGCACAGGGTGATGATGATGAGGTTGGAGATCCCACTTACTGTCAACCCACAGTCAGCCAAGAGATGAGGTCAGCAGAAGAGGTGGAGGAAGATGCTAGTGACGACGAGGTCAGGTTGCGCCTTCCTGGACAGAGACGTAGTACTGGAAGCACGTCAACAACTGCATCCTCAAACACAACTCTGCCTCTCACCACAAGTCGTGGTGGCTCTTCAGGTCGCATGGGTGCTAAGCCTTGCATAGCCTGGGCATTTTTTCAGATCGATAAAGATGACCCAACTCGTGTTATCTGTAACATTTGTCAGCAAAAGCTAAGTAGAGGCCAAAAAATACATAGTTTGAGTACTTCATGCATGAACCGGCACATGGACATGAAGCATAAGTTGCAGTGGGAAGCTCAGTGTGCTACAATGCGGCCTAGCCGGCCGGGCCAACCACCGTCTGCCATATCTTGTGCATCCGCGGCCTCTTCATCCTCTGTGACTGGGGGGACAGCAGTCACACCTGTTTTGGGGCGCAGACCTGCCACCTCTTTACCCGCAACAGCCAGCGTGATTGGCAGGTCATCATTTTCTTTGGAGGTGGTAACACCAGCTGGTGTTGAGCGCTGTCCGACATCGATAGCACCACCTTTGGATGAAGGCAACCTAACATGTCCGCCTGCATCTTCCTCACAGACCGGCAGTTTGCCGGGGACACCCTTATCAACCCCGTCTAAGCACAATAGCCAGCCCTCGGTCCCTCAGATGTGGACAAGTAAAAGACCATTTCCTCCTAGCCATGAGAAAGCTAAGAGGTTGAATTTCACCATCTGCAAGTTCTTGGCTACAGAAATGCTGCCTTTCCGCCTGGTGGACACAGAGGATTTTCGAGACCTTATGTCCGTCGCAGTGCCCCAGTACCAGATGCCCAGTCGGCACTACTTCTCAAAGAAAGGTGTGCCTGCGCTCCACCAGCATGTCGCACACAACATCACCGCTTCTTTGAGAAACTCTGTGTGTGACAGGGTGCATTTCACCACAGACACTTGGACGAGTAGGCATGGACAGGGGCGTTACATGTCGCTGACTGGGCACTGGGTAACTATGGTGACAGCAGGACAAGGGGCTGCTGTCCAAGTCTTGCCATCCCCACGAGTTGTGCGTCAATCCTCTTTATGTCAAAGTTCCTCCACTGCTTCTGCCTCCTCAACCTCCTCTCGGTCTTCCACCTGCACCCAAAGCCTGTCTGGTCATGCCACAAGCTTTCTAACTGCGCAGAAGGGATCCTGCACACCTCCTTACTATGCTGGCAGTAGGGCTCAACGTCATCAGGCGGTTTTTACATTGAAATGTCTGGGAAATGTGAGTCACACAGCTGAGGAGTTGTGGTCAGCTCTGGAGAACCAATTTCATGAATGGTTGTCTCCACTGGACCTGAAACCAGGGAAGGCCGTGTGCGACAATGCTGCAAACCTGGGTGCGGCCCTTCGCCGGGGCAATGTCACACACGTGCCTTGTATGGCTCACGTGTTGAACCTGGTTGTCCAGCAATTTTTAGCCCACTATCCCAGACTAGATGGCCTTCTGCAGAGGGCACGGTCGCTGTGTGCTCACTTTCGCCGTTCGCATCCCGCAGCTCAGCGACTTACATCTCTACAGAAGTCGTTGGGCCTGCCACTTCACCGGCTAAAATGCGATGTGCCTACCCGGTGGTATTCAACTCTGCACATGTTGCAGCGACTGTGGCAGCACCGACAAGCCCTGGTGCAATACGTTCTGACGTATAGCCTGGGCCAACGAGATCCAGAGGTGGGGTAAATCACGCTGGAGGAGTGGTCTCAGATCAGGGACCTATGCACCCTACTGCACAGTTTTGAAATGGCGACGAAGATGTTTAGTGCTGACGATGCCATTATCAGCATGACTATTCCGGTGATTTACATGCTGGAGCACATGTTAAACAGAATTTGGAGTCAGGTGGTGGCACAAGAGGAGGTGGAGGAAGTAGAGGAGGAGGAGTTGTATGCGGAAGGGCTAACATCTGCAAGGTCCAGACGGTCGGCAGCACCAAGGCGGCAGGCATGTGAGGGTGGGGGAGATGGTTTTACCAGGGCGCATGGTAGCAGCCAAACTAGTGAGGAAGGTGCAGGAGCCCAGGAAGAAGTGGAGGACGAACTGATGGAAGACTCATCAGATGAGGGAGACCTTGATCACATTTCTGTTGTGCGAGGTTGGGGGGAGAGGACAGAGGAAGGAAGCATGATTGTTACCTCGCCACCAACACAACAGGGACTTGGTGCTCCTGGATGCGCAACACACATGAGTGCCTTCTTGCTGCACTACCTGCAACATGACCCTCGAATTGTGAGAATTAGAAATAATCCTGACTACTGGGTTGCCACACTGTTAGATCCCCGGTACAAAAGTAAATTTGCAGAAATTATTCCTGCCATAGAAAGGGATGCACGCATGCAGGAGTATCAGCAGAGACTGTTGCAGAATCTTACATGTGCTTTTCCACAAAATACCAGTGGTGCACGTAGTGAATCTCACAGTTCCAACTTGCCAACCGTGGGACCGTCAAGTGTTCAGCACTCAAACCGTAACAGAACCACAGTATCTGCTGGTAACATCAATTTTGCGGAATCATTTCACCACTTTTTTAGCCCATCCTTTGCAAGGCCACAGGAGACAAGAAGTCTGACACATAGTCAACGCCTAGAGACGATGGTACAGGAGTATCTCCAAGTAAACATTGAAGCCACGACTGTGTCACTGGACCCTTGCTCTTTTTGGGCTTCCAATCTGGATAAATGGCCGGAGCTAGCCACTTACGCCTTGGAGATCTTGTCATGCCCCGCAGCGAGCGTTCTGTCTGAACGTGTGTTCAGCGCTGCTGGTGGTGTGCTGACAGATAAGCGCACGCGGCTCTCCACTGATAATGTAGACAGACTCACGTTCATAAAGATGAACAAATCATGGATCCGAAACGACTTTTCTACCCCTGTGTCATCCTGGGGAGAGTAAAAGCTTGATGATTGGTTAAAATCACCCTACCAACCGTTTTAAGCTTTCAAATTACTAATCATGTTTATCTGTATCTTGGCTGGAAAATAATTTGGGCTTTGTAGCAGTGTGCAGCACTGATTCTATTAGGCCATCTATAATAAGCTCCACCAGATTTAAAATTACTAATCATGTTTATCTGTATCTTGACTGGAAAATAATTTGGGCTTTGTAGCAGTGTGCAGCACTGATCCTATTAGGCCATCTATACTAAAGCTTCACCAGATTTACAATTAATAAAAATTTTTAGCTGCATCTAGCCCGGAAAATAATTTTGGGGCTCCGAGATGCGCAAGACACATAAGTGCCTTCTTGCTGCACTACCTGCAGCATGACCCTCATATTGTCAGAATTCGAAGTAATCATGACTACTGGGTTGCCACACTCTTAGATCCCCCAAACTTTTCGATCAACCTTTTCATTTTAATAAAGACCAAAAAAATGGTCATTTTTGAAATTATAAGCATTAGCAGGTTGTTAGAAACTGAAATCAAACAGTTTTCAACTCAAAACTTTATTCTAGGTGATGTTACATTTTCACATAGGACCCCTTGTTCGAAAGGAGCTTCTGAACTCTCTCGTCCATTGAATTTGTCAGGTTTTGGATGGTTTCTGCTTCAATTGTTTTGCATGAGGACAAAATACCCTCCCAGAGCTGTTGCTTAGATGTGAACTGCCTCCCGCCATCATAGACACTCCTTTTAATGATGCTCCAAAGGTTCTGAATGGGGTAGAGGTCAGGGGAGCATGGGGGTCACACCATAAGTTTGTCCCCTTTTATGCCCATATCAGCCAGAGATGCAGATGTTTTATGTGCAGCATGAGATGGTGCATTATCATGCAGAAAAATGATCTTGCTGTGAAATACACGGTTCTTCTTCTTGAACCATGGCAGGAAGTGCTGTTTGAGAAAATCCACATACATTATGGAGTTCATCTTTAGCGCCTTCAGGGATCCTAAAGGGGCCGACAATCTCTCTCCCCATGATTCCAGCCCAAAACATTACTCCACCTCCTCCTTGTTGGCGCTGTAGCCGTGTTTGCGTGGGGTGTCCATCAACCAGCCATCCTCCACTCCATCCATCTGGACCATCGAGCGCTGCACGGCACTCATCCGTGAACAACACAGTTTTGAAATCAGTCTTCATGTAATGTTTGGCCCACTGGAGCCGTTTCTGCTTGTGTGAAGTGGATAGAGGAGGTCGACAGGATGGCGTATGCACAGCTGCAAACCTCTGAAGGACCCTGCATCTTGTTGTTCGGGGGACGTTGGAGGCACAAGCAGCTTCAAAAACTTGTCTGCTGCTATGACAAGGCTTTTTTGCCGCTGCTCTTTCAACCTGACGTAATTGCCTGTAGGAAAGAGTCCTCAATTTGCCCTTATCAGCACGCACACATATGTACTGTGAATCAGCTACATACTTGATTGCCAAGACACTTCATCCTGATCATCGCACAATGTTGATTGTAGTCATGCCTTGACCTAAACACTCCACAATTTGTTGCTTCTCAGCAGCCGACACATCCTTTTTCTTTCCCATTTTGGCAGAAAATGTAGGCTGCTTAATAATGTGAGACAGCCTTCTTAAGTAGTCTTGCCTTTCATTGGACACACCTGCCAAACTAATTAGCACAGGTGTCTGCAATTGCTTACAGTGATATAAAGAGCCCTGACACACATCACCATCAATGAGTTTAACTGACAAACAAACAAATTCTTCCCTTATCACTCCTAAACACTTTTTGCATAATAATTTGGAACACAGTGTACATGTGCTTTTCCACAAAACACCAGTGGTTCACGTAGTGAATCTTACAGTTCTAACTTGCCAACCGTGGTCTGTATGGAGTTGTTCCATAAAGGGCCCAAAATTAAGATAACATAGATGGGAGAGGTCTCTATGAATAGGAATTCCTAAGTATTTGATACCCTGTGAGGGCCAGGCAAAGGGAAAGTTGGACTGGATGGAATCCTATATGGATTTGGGGAGGGAGACATCGAGGGCCTCAGACTTCGCTGCATTGATTTTAAAATTTGACCATGTAACAAAGTGATCTATTTCAGCCATAACAGCATGGATGGATATATGTGATTGAGTGATATAAACTAGGACATCATCAGCAAATAGAGAGCACTTGTACCTCAATCCACCTAATATTGGGGTTATGGCGAATTGATGAGAGCAGGTGCTCCTTCACTAGGATGTATAAGAGAGGGGACAGAGAACATCCCTGCCTTGTCCCATTGGTGATTGTGAAAGGTGATGAAAATGTTCTGACGCGCCCCCTGGGCCTTGGGACACCCGGAGCCAGACCCTTTTTGGTGGATGCTGGTGGTTTTGATGTTTAAATGTCTGACTACGCCACCCGTGGATTGCGGTCAGAGTGAACCGCCGCTCCAGGGCAGACCGCTGAGGCTGGTGTTGTGGGTGCAGCAGAGCGTAGCATAACTCCCCACGGGAGGAGTATAGCCTCAGGGCAGTGTATGCGGAGGATGGGGGTGATGGTGCAGGGCAGCAGCAGTAATGACACGGAGTCAGCGATGCAGTCCAGGGCCTTTACTCACAGTTCTTATTATCCAGACCACGTCTGCAGGTAACGGCTGCCCACGTCGTACTGTGCTCACCAGGTGAGGGGCTCAGACAACTCCCAGATAACTTTGGAGTGCTTCACAGGACCCCCTTTGTGTGTCCTTTGTCTGGCCTTTCTTACCAACCCTTCTGTCCGGCTGCCTCGGGCCTCCTCTTGGTAAACTTGGCGCCAGTTTCCCTGACCCTATGTGGTGCCTTCCTAGCGGGTGTAGCGAGGGGCTGCGCCACATAAAATGTCACAGCCTCCTGTTTCTAGCTGAGGGTCCTTTCCTGCCTCCACTAGTTTCGGGGACCGGTCTCCCCCTTTGGCCTGACCCCTCCACGCAGGTGGATTCGGGCGTGCGGTGGCGACTCGCCCGTCCGCACCCCTGAGATCCCTTCGTTCCTCGTTCCTGGAGCCTTCTCCACTCCTCTTCCTTCCTTCTCCCTCTTCCAGGCCTGGGCCTCTGTTACTAGGCCCGCCTCCGGAGCAGAGCTCATGCAGAGCCCCTGCTCCCTGCCACTTCTGCTCAGACTTCTCTGCACTGAACTAAGATGGTGCCTACCTTTTATACTCCCTTCTCAATGCACCCAGGAACTGCTTACTCCCTGCTCCTGCACTACAGGGTTCCCCTTCCTCAGTGTTCCCTCCCCCCACTCCAGCCAGGGACAGGGACTGTCGTGCCCATCTCAGGGGCATATTGGTCGCCCTGCCCCACGGCAATGTGGTGTAATGCATGCAGGTGTCGGGTCCTGATCCACACTACATCCTTACCTGAGAGTGAGATATCACCCCTCTGGGTGAGGTGCAATACCTCTGTAGCAACCGAGCCCTCAGGGTGCTACAGTTCCATTTATCTTCAGCCTAGGTGACGTATTGCGATACAGGGCCGTGATTTTGGCTATAAAAGGGTCCCCTAGACACCTACCCCAAGCTTTTTAAGAGAATCATATATGGCGTGCCAGGAGACTCTATGGAATGCTTTCTCAGCATCCAACGAGAGTATCTAATTACAAATTTTTAACTGCATCTAGCCCAGGAAATACTTTGTGCCTAGTAGCAGGGTCTGCTAGTCAGCAGATTATCCCGGCTGTTAAGCAAGCTACACCACCTGTAGTTTGGACACTTCATTTTTTCAAAGGAAATGCTTCGGGACCACGGGATACTCAGTGAAGAGCATCAAGAGGCACCCCAAGGCATAGGGGCTCGGACTGGCAGTAGGATGCCTTGCGGTGGACAGCCGAGCTCGATCCTTATAAAAGCTTTTTAACTGCAGCAGCTTTAGTGGACGCTACTGGAGCTGGAATTACGCGGCTGCTGGCATGAGACTTGCCCTCCAATAGATCCTTGTAAATGGATTTAAAGTGTATTTATTCAAATTAGAGAGACAATTTAAATTAAAAAGCTTAGAGCTGCCTCCACCACAGGGGGGCTCGCTCGACCCACCAGCGGACAGGCACCAGTATTGGGAGAGGGGGGCTGGCCGTCAGGGTTCATCGCGGCTCTGGCACAAACCCGGCGACACGGAGGTGGCACGGGCAGGAGCGGACTGAACGTGTCGGCTTCTCACTTTTTGGATTTTAGAAGGGCATGACATGCCTATATCTGTGTCTCCCCCTCCTTTTACTCCTCCACCTCTTTTCTTTTCGCATGACTATATGTACTTGTCACTTTTCCATGTGTTAGTTGTGTCTTCTGAGCAGTTTGTCAGCTTTTGGACACCTTTGAAGGTGTTTTCTATATGTTTCTATGTGTTTTTGTTTGCCTGCCATTGGTTTTAACGGTGTTCGAAGGTGTTCGACGAACAGTTCGACGAACAGTTCGGCGAACACACGGGTGTTCGACAAACCGAACCGAACTCGAACACTACGGGGGTGGCTCAACACTACTCCTGAGAGACTCGAGAGTTGCTGAGCCCCTTCCCTGGTGAACACAGTACGACGTGGGAGGTTACACACTGGCCCTGGTAACCTGGAGTCTTGAACAACTGTGAGTAAACCTTGAAGACTGCATGACGCTCACAGCCCACCCTGGGAGATGGGGGTACTCGGAGCCGGGTCAGATGTTTGGGGGGTTGCAGTCGTGGCCTGGACCCATTCCGCGCCCAGGGCCGTCACATTAAAAGATTTAATGGGCTATCAGGGTTTGGTGTCGATCGAGTGGATGTAATGACTACGCCACCTGCGGTGCCTGGTGATTCTCCACCAGCGCTGCGTTCAGTCCTCTGAGGCGGGATGTAGTGGCAGCAGCAGATGGTACTACTCCCCACAGGTGAAGCAGGGCCTCAGGGCAGAGGGAGCAGGAGGATTGGAGTTGTAGTGGGAGATGTGGTGCGGTGTAGTGCGGTGCCGCGTTGCAATAAGGAACCGGAGGCCATAGGGGTAGTCTTCCAAGCTTTACTCACGGTAGAATGCACAGCTGCAAGGCTTCTCCCTGCTCCTCACGGCGCGCTGCGGCCACCAGGAAGGGCTTCAGCACATTCCGGGTAGTTCGAGTGCATGAATCAGGACCCCCTGCACCAGAGTGTTCCTAGACTTTCCACTAGGTCCTCTCCTGTCCTTATGTGGTACGTGTACAAGGCTGGGTCTCCCTCTGGACTCTGCACAGAACAAGGGTACGGGTGGCGACTCCGGTCTGTCCGTTACCCGGTGGGATCCACTGAGCCTCCGGGCTTCTCCGACTTAGACTTAAAGTGACAGAGTCAGATATCAGGGGCCGGTACCCCTTTTGCAGCAGGAATCCCTCTGACTAGGCCAGAATAGTGAGGACAGGTGGCGTATACCGCTCCGTCTGCATCCCCCTTGGATCCTTTTGCCTGTGGAGCTTGTCTCCTCTGCTCCCCTCCAGGCCTTCTTGGGTAGGGACCTTGACCGGATAGAGACAGCCATTAACTCTAGCCTGCTCTTCGCCTCAAGGCCAGAGCACGAGGACCGTGTCCCCATCAACTGCAGGTTCACACAGAAAGCCACGTTCAGTGATGAAGATCACAATCAAAGACCTTGAACCTAAGATGGCCGTAAATTAAATATGAATTTTGTGGTGTAACCTAAAGTGCGTCCTCCACCCTCACCCACTACATGGTTCCCCCTATCTTTGGTTCCCCCCCATCTCCTCTTATCCCGGCTGGGGCAGCACTATGGTGCCTTAAAGCCCCCCTCAGGTGGGAGAGGTGTAGTGTTGGATGGATGTGGTGGGGTCCCAATAGATGCTCCTTCCTTACCTCGGAGAGGAGATACCACACCTCGGTCTGAGGTGCAGTACCCCTGTGGCGACTGAACCCTCAGGGGCGCCACAACTGCACCCCACTGTGTCCTGGAATTATTGCTGCACCATCACCAGCCCTGCACTACACAGCACCAACAACATCTACCTCATAAATCCCCTATATCCTGCCCTGGAGCTTAGCTCTGCCTGTGGAGAGCTGAACCAACTCTGCTGCGTCACCATCAGCCCCAGAGGATCTGCACCGCAGTGGCAGCTCCATATAGCCGTAAACCACAGGTGGCGTCATGAACATTATCTTTATAAAAATTTTATTCCCCTTTAATTAATTGACCACCCTGGGTCACGGACTGGGTCACTGCCACCGTGACATCTCCAGCACCGACCGGCCCGGCTTCCGAGTACCCCACGGACCAGGGGGGGCATCACAAGTGAAAAGGATTCAAGTCAGGAGTGAAGCTAAACACAGGTCAGCTAGAGTTCCTGAACTAGCAGGGCAGAGTATTGTCAGGCAGAAAGATAAGCACTGGAAGAAATGGTTTCACAGGGATCATCTCCCTCAGCAAGCCCTCCTCCCTCCTACATCTCACTGTGCTGTAAAGAATGCTGTGTTCATTAATGTGCCTTTGCATTAGAACTGTGCTGTCCTGTACTACTGGGAAGACTGTGAACTGCTGTGCTTATAAGAAAACTGTACTGTTTGTCACTGGAGCCTGTTGCTCATAAGACTTAACTAGCACTGGCTGTGCCGCTTCTTATTAAATGCTACTGTTCTACCTTTTATGAGGACTCTTGTCAAGTGTGTCTGGTCAGCAAGTGAAGCAACCCACAAGTCTGTGCCTAAGGGTCAATAACCCTATGTGCCTGAGAGAAGCTGCAGAACATGGTATATGGTCGCCCTGAGTAACGGTTCCTCTAGAATTCCAAAGAATTAATGTAACCGGTCTCGCCCATCTGAACTTAGGCGGCGTGCGTGTAACATTGGTGGCCCGTACGGTGAGTCCTAAACGGGAATTAGCATGTAGAGGAAGAAGAGGATACATGTTTGGAAAAACACAGCAGAACAGCACCTCAACTCAACTCAGCTACACCAGTTAAAGGGGACCAGCACTAAAGAAAACTCTCTAGCAGCAATGGATGTGGAAATACAAATGGACAGAATTAGTGAGCTGCTTCTTCAGTTAACCTGTGAAGAATTGAGAACAGTAGCAGAACATCTAAAAATGTCAGTAAAACAGATTTACAAAGCACACAACCGCAGGCAACTGTTAGCTGCCCTAATGCAAAAATGGATGAACTGGGGGAGAAAGAAGCTGAAGACATTCCTCCAGGAATTAACACAGTTTCTAACCAGGTTGAAGTTGGAGGATGGAGGGGCGGCACCAAGTACCAAAAGCGAAAATCTCCGGCCACAAACTGAACTACAGGAATTGAAAGAACAACTCAAAGCCCTAACAACAGCCCTGCAGGAATCGACCAAAACCTCTGAACGGGTGATAGACTAAGACAGGACCTTTAACCTGCTCAGGTTAGATAAATTAGGGAGACAGTTCTCTCTAACACCACAAATCACCATAAGGAAAGAATTCAAGATCCTAGGACAGATTGGAGAGTGTGAACAGAAAGAGAAACTGTCTTATATGAAATTGTTGCACCAGATTGATGCAGGCTTATGGAAAGGCTACCAGCCAGATGAGATCTTTGAGGGGGTGGTGAAAGCAATCAGCCCAGGACTGAACCTCCGTAGTATGCTAGAAATGAAGAGTCAACTGACCTTGCAACAGCTGAAGATGATTTTAAAAGGGAACTATAAAGAATAGAGTACTTCAGAATTGTTCAACCGACTCATTAACCTCTCACAGAAAAATAATGAATCACCCCAAAGTTTCTTGTTCAGAGCAATTGAACTGAAGGATAGACCGTTGTTTGCATCCAGAGATGTAGAAGCAGAAGAGAAGTTTGATGCTGGACTAGTCCAGAAGAAGTTCTTGAGATCATTGGGAACGGGGTTAATCAGCAAAGACATCTAGTTGCAGCTGAAACAGTACCTAGAAGATCCTGCCATTCTGGACGAAGTCCTAATTGAAAAAATGAATGAGGCAGCTAGTTTGGAGTCAGAGCGCAAACAGAAGTTAAAGAAAGGCTCTGCTCCTAAAATCACCAAAATGAGTCATCTGAAGTTGGAGACCCCCAGTGTCCAGTCCGAAGATCATCATAGAGACCCTCCAGTGCCACCTCCGAGAGGAAACCTTAAATCACCAACAAAAGAGAGGACCGCCAGCGCTGACTGGGAGGAAGTAATAGGAGAACTGCGAGCCGAGTTGATTGAGGTGAAAAAGTTGATTTGTTCCAGGTCAGAATCGGTATACCTCAGACCCAGGAGCGGGTTCCAAAGCAGAAGATACCCAGCTTGCGAAGCGTGCCGCTCATCAATTCAGAGTGCGGTGTGTGTCCACTGTCTAAGATGTGGTGAGGATGGATATTATGCCAAGGAATGCCAATGGTCATGGTCGTTTTGGTTAAAAGACAGGAGGTTACCAGTGCGGGGCGACTGCTAACCGCGACACGGAGGAGGCCCCAGAAGCAAATCCAAATCTCACCAAACCCCAGAACGGCGCATGAGGTAAAACGGTTGCATCAGTACTATCCCCAAGTGTGTTCCCATCTACAACAGCTGCAATGAAGACAGGGGCATCAGTTACTTAATGCCCATTGCGGAGGTCAAACGATGTACTCCTGGGAGGAGGATTCTTCGGTCAGTAAAGATAGCCTCATCAGCCTAATTGGTGAAAGGTGCTTTATACAGTGCCAGCTAGATGGACTCCTAGTAAAAGCACTATGGGACACAGGAGCCCAAGAGAGCCTTTTAAATGAAGAATGGAGAAGGCGCTATCTGCCACACACTTGCCTTCGGTCACTAACAGAACTCTTGGGTCCAGTGGAACTCCACAGCAAAGCTGTCAACCAGACCGAAATCCCTTTCATAGTCTGGGTGGAAGTGATTTTCCAAATCAGGGCGTTGAAGAACAGCAACACCATTGAGCTTTTGGTACCTTTTCTCGTGACAAGTGATCAGAACGTGGCAGAGGATCCTATCCTGGGTTATAATGTAATCAGTGAGGTCATCACGAAACACAAGGCAGGGGCACTGGTGGTGGATGCAATCGCCACATCGCTCGCCATACCCAACACCGTGGCGGAAAATGTGATTCATAGAGTAAAAAAAAACACAGAATACAATGGACCTAAAAGAAGTCAAGGTAGGCTGGCGCCCAACCATCATCCCTGCAAACCAAATAGTGGGCGTGAGGTGTGGAGTCTGGATATAACTGGGAAGAAAAGTCCAGAAAAGACTGTTCGTGCCAAAAGACTCCTCAGAACTTCCGGAAGGCCTAGTTCTAGGTGAGACTGTGCTTACGATTTCTACTGGTGGGTTTGCTCGAGTGACAGTACCGGTGATGAATACTACGAGACACGAATTAGCCTGGATCCAAAGACTGTGTTATGTTACATCGAAACCGTTAAAACGGTATATCCATCCGGTGTAGGACCTGCCCAGGGGTCTACAGTGAATTCTGTCTCCCCACCAAGGAACAGGAGTTGCCCAGGGGAAGAAATTGCACGACCCACCTCGGAGTCCTGGGATCCCCCAGTACCCCTGGAACACTTGTGTGCTGAAGATCGAACGGTAGTAAAACAGATGCTGATTGAAGTGTGTAATTTATTCTCCAAAGATGACTCTGATATAGGCTGTATCCCATCGTTGCAGTGCAAAATCAATTTGAAAGACGTGACCCCTCTAACCAGAAGTTACATGTCTGTTCCGAAACCATTACACCGTGAAGTGAAAGAATATTAAAAGACCTAATCAACAGAAGCAGGGTCCAAAAGTCGAAATCGTCTTATTCCTCTCCTATTGTTTGTGTTAGGAAGAAGGATGGTACTTTGAGACTGCTGTGATTACCGGGAACTAAATCAAAGTCAGTTCCTGATCGGCACCCAATGCCAAAGATCCAAGATATGCTGGATAGCCTATCATAAAGTACCTGGTTCTCTGTCCTCGATCAGGGTAAAGCATACCATCAAGGGTTTATTGAAGAGTCCAGTAGTTCTTTGACGGCATTCATCACACCATGGGGATTATATGAGTGGATCCGCATACCATTTGGGCTCAGTTCAGCTCTAGCAGAATTCCAGAGGAGCATGGAGACATGTGTGGCACCCCAGGGGTCTGGTTTCCACAGTAACAGCAGTGTTATGTCTGAGAGCAGGTGGGAGGTCTCTTGGTCAGGAATCCTATGCATGCCACACCTCCTGCCCAGTCCTGGGAGGGGAAGGACTTCCCCTATATAAAGCTGGGGCTGAGGCAGGGTTAGTGAGTAGAGTAGAGAGAAGAAGAGAAGCAGCTATAGGAAAGAAAGATCAGGAGCTCAGTGGGAGCAGTGCTAAAAGGAATCAGGGGCTGGCAGCTGAAGAGCTCGCCCTGATTGAAGAGTTACTACCGGACCCGGAGTCCGAGGCTGTGGGGACTAACTCCTACCCAGCAGCAGAAACCGACCGGCAGGGGATTTCAGGTCCTCTGGCCCAGAAACCCGAAGGCTCGGTCACACGTGTGGGACCAGCACCGCCGTCGTGGAGCGGAAGCTACTAGAAGGCCCCGAGTCACCGGCCATACGGGTGAGCACCACACGGTACACTCAGGGACGTGGGCTACCTTTACCCGCCTCTAGCAAGGAAGCCAGAAGAGTACAATTAGTTGGGGAGGCCTACAACTCCGCCTGGCTAAAGGGGATCCCATCTGCTCAAGGACTGACCAGGCCCCGACCGCTAGCCAGTACTCCGGGAGGGTCTATCTTTGTCACCAGTAAAGACCCTGAACTACACCGCATCGTCTCTGAGTGGTTCCTGCTACCACCATCATCCACGTCGGCTGCCCTGAGGCCATACCCCTCCCGTTGGGGGTTATACCATCTACGCTGCACTATCCTACCACCGGCCTCAGCGGTCTGCCCTGCAGCGGCAGCTCCATAGCTGCATTCAACGGGTGGCGTAGTCGTCCTACATCTACTGCTAATATACCGCCACTTAGTCTGACTCCCTGGGCACGGACCGGGTCTCCGCCACGAGACTACTACACCTATCAGATCCGGCTCCGGGTAGGCTCCCGCGTGCGCAACGCTACTCAGCACAGGCCCAGGGGCGCGTCACATGTTTAGAAGGATTGAGGGACGATATCTGCCAGCCGTACTTGGATGACAATGTGGTACGCAGCAAAACCTTCGGGGAGCATGTTGAACACGTGAGGACCGTACTACAACGGTATCAACAACACGGAGTTAAGTTGACCCCAAAGAAGTGTGAACTATTCAAAAGACAAGTCCAATTTCTAGGGAAAATTGTGTACGGAGAAGGATATACCATGGACCCAACAGAAAAGACAAGCGTCCCACTACAGTTGGAGAGTTGAGGCAGATATTAGGATTCCTCTCCTACTATCGTACTTACGTTCGGAACTTCTCCAGGATTGCCGTCCCACTATAGCTCCTCTTGGGGGGGACGACAGAGACAACACACACGGAGAAAAGGAAGAACTTGAGTAGGACGGGGCTTAAAAGAAGCAACGCCGTTTCGTCCCAACAGCCCATTCTCAGGACAGCAGTCCACCAGGTCGTATTGGAAGAACTAGTAGACTACCTGGTAAAACCACCCATCTTGGGATATCCTGATTTCAATTTACCATTTGTTCTTCTTTGTGATGCTTCTCAAATTGCACTGGGAGCTGCCCTGTATCAGCATCAAGATGGAAAATTGAGGGTCATCGGTTTAGGTTCTAGAACGTTGACAGACGCCGAGAAGAATTACTGTCTACATTCTGGAAAATTGGAGTTCCTGGCATTGAAATTGGCTATCTGTGAACGATTTAGAGATTATCTCTACTACAGCAAAGAGCTTGAGGTATACACTGGCAACAACCCTTTGACCTACATGTGTGTGTATATAACAGTGTATTTTTATGTCTCTGTATTCTAGAGGGAGAATAAAATAAGTTTTTTTCTTCCAAAAAAAATTACAAAAAAATAATGAAAAATACTTACATAAATGTCTTTTTTACTGTGCTTTTTTAAAGAATAACAAACATCACAGATCAGCAAATAACAAACATATTTTGTCCCTGTAATCATGATGATCTGCACAATACAGCAATCATTATTCAATGGGACCAGAAAAAGGAGTAAAAAATGGCGTGATTGATATTTTTTCTTTATTTAACCCATAAAAAAATGTAACAATGAGGCCATGTTCACACATAGTGTAAATGTTGCGTTTTTTCTATTGCCTTTTTTCTGCATTTTCTGCAGGTGTCTGCGCACCATGACGCAGTAAAAATCTACTCTGAATATTGCATGTTTGTTGAGTTTCTTTTATGCGTGTTTTCCCATATGTAATGTCTTTTTGGTGCAGATATGAAGCAGAGTTTTCAATACTTCCTTAATAGTATAGAAAAGCTTTGATTCTGCACTGTAAAATGCAATAGCATTTTTTTCCTTGCGTTTTTTTTAGGCTTTTTTAAGCCTAAAACCTATAGAGAAAAAAAATCACCAAAACTGCAGAGTTCAGCTGGCCAATAAAAAGCTGAGCTGGGGATGCCGGAAGGTAAGAGATTTGTGGCCTCCCATCCAGCCACCAGGTACCACTGACCTGGACGCTGGACCAGAGACCCATGAATCCATCCGCTCATCTCTAGTCCCAACTCTTCTGGATACAGCGGACCATCCCGGATTTGAGTCTACGCCTTGCAGTCTCGGCCGTCTACTGAATGTCCCACACTGCCACCTCCCCTCTGACATCTCCTCAGGGGCATGACTAAGAATTTGCCGTGGCGTGCTACTCACGACGCATGATTTGTCCTTCTCTCTGTTCTTAAAGAGTTTTGAGGTATGTAATACCATCAGGGAGAGATTAAATTGACTCCAAATTTATTCTGCAGCAGGACAATGACACCAAACATCCAGCCAATGTCATTAAGAATGATCTTCAGTGTAAAGAAGATCAAGGAGTCCTGGAAGTAATAATACGGTCCTACAGAGCCCTGATCTCACATCATCCAGTCTGTCTGGGATTACACGAAGAGACAGAAGAATTTGCACAAGTGACACCAACAGAAGATCGGTGGTCAGTTCTCCAAGATGTTTGGAGGAACCTCCTGCCGAATTCTTTAAAAAATTAGAAGAACTGAAGAAGGAAAAGGGTGGTCATCAAATATTCATCTGATTTAGATTTGCATTTTTTAATTGATAAAAATAAACTATTATCATTTCTGTTTTAGAAATCATTTTTACTTTGCAGCATTTTATGTACCATTGTCTAAAACTTTTGCACACTACTGTATGTCACCTCTCCTGTAGATAGGTGATAAATGTCATTCGTGAGGAAACCCCTTTGAAGCTTAGACTTGACAAACCCGTGAACAGTTCCCATACTTTAGCCCTCAATGGAGATTTTTCTTTTCTCGAATTCCAATTTGTTTCATCATCAAATGGGTTAACCCTCGCTCAACACATTCCCTTGTCGAAACAGACAAATGCTGTTTATCTAGATAATCCCTGTGTTATCAAATGAGGTTACGGCTGCCGGTAAGTTGAGTTCTGCACGTCTCACCGCCATCCCTACACTACAACTGCCTGACTAATCTCTCAAATGATTCCCGGTGTCTTTCATGAAATGAAAGCAGGAGATTTAGTCACAGGAAATGCTTAGAAAAAGGGTCATCTCCATGACATCTCCCACTAAATGGACACCGCTAGACTCAACAGATAGTAATTACCCTATCGATCAGATTCTAAATGGATAAGTTAGCCGGCATACCAAATTATCTGAGTGCGCTTCTGTTTGCAGATGGCTGCCTGAATTAACTGCTTTTCAGCTTTAGGCCATTGAACACTTTGGGAATTTTTTTTTTAATACTTTTCTAAAAAAAATACCCTTTGCTATGTGTACGGAATGGACTGAAATGTCATGGATTGACGTGTCCAAGTACGTAGCCTGAGCTTTTCTCACATTTATTGAATATTTTACTATTCTAGCAAAATATATAGGCTAAAATTCCTATAATTCAACTGATCTGATTATCTACAAAGTCTGAAAATCTGCCAATTGTTTCTAGTACAAATGACCAGAAATAAAAGACTGAGCAAAAAAATGTAAAATATTTTTGTCATTTCCCCAATTTTTGAATTTTCAGACTTACTTTATAAAAATGTTTACCCTTGCAAATTTTTTTGTAAAAGGATCAAAATTACAGAAAATCCCCCTACTGCAACGCTGCCGGTGTCCCTAATTTCTGGTTTGATCACAATACACAGGAAAAGCTCGGAAATGCCACTCAACCAATCACTGGCTGAGATGAGTATCTGTTGCAGTAAGTGATTTGGTGTGATGGCATTTTGTAGTAATTCTCTGTATCAAGATCAGATCAAGAAGTAGAGACCAAAGGGAAACAGGGCTTTGTTGGAAAGTTTTTTTTCCAAACTGGACAACCCCTTTAAAGGAAACCTTTCAGTTTGGAGTTTGAAACATCCATGGAATTCCTAAGTGTTAGGTTCACCTAGTGTGGTGGATCCACTAAGCCCTCAGGTCCTGGTGGGCACACAGACTCTGGGCATTGGTGTAGCTGGTAGGAAGGCACGTGTGGAGTGAGGACTCGGCTCACTGGAGACCACAGGAGGACAGGTGCCGAGAGGATTCAGGAAAGTCCGAAGCAACAAAGGTAGCAGGTATACAGGGTCACAAGGTGGATCCACTAAGCCCTAAGGTCCCAGTGGGCACACAGACTCTTCGCATTGGTGTAGCAGGCAGGAAGGCACGTGTGGATTGAGGACTTGGCTCACTGGAGACCACAGGAGGACAGGTGCAGAGAGGATTCAGGAAAATCCAAAGCCACAAAGACAGCAGGTATACAGAGTCACAAGGCAGATGTAGACCAGGAGCTGATGGAGGTGCACAGAAAACAAACAGAACATAAAGACTAGGAGTATTAATACCAAGACTCAGATGTGGGTCTTAGTGGTCCTTAAATAGGCCTAGGCAGATAATGTCATAGAGGCACACCGGGCCACTTGTAAAAACCAGATGTGGAGTGTAACATACCTGGCGGCGTCCTTGCATAGTGGTCCATCTCCCACTGTGCAAGAGCGCGCACTTGATCTCCAGTCCAGGGTGTCTCTCTGGCTTCCCTCCATGCTGTCTGTTTGTGTCTGTTTCTGCTGCTTAAGGGCGGCGCCCGATCACTTCCTGCTTTTTGTACCTGCTGCAGGCACACCCCTTGTGCGTCCTCAGCCTATTGCTGTCTATCACCTGGTATTTAAATCAGCTGCCCCAATTAACTGATGCCTGAGCATCTTGCCCTGTCAGTTGGCTTTTGTCTCTGACATGCCAGGTCTTGTCTATGTTACCTGTCTTGCAGTATCTGTTCCCATGTCTGTACTGTGTCCTATCTGTGTACCTTAACCTGCAGTCTGTACTCGTTCCTTGCCTGTTCGTTCCGCCCTCCTGGAGGCTGTATTTCCAGGCCAGTCTGAACACGCTCCTTGCCTGTTCGTCCTGCCTCTCTGGGGGCCGTATTCCCAGACCCGCTCCTGTATCCCGCTGCAGTGTCGGTCTCCTCCGTACACTCAGTTCCAGTCTGAACTCTCTCCTATCTTTTACCTGTTTTTTCTCTATGTCCGTTCCATTCCTTTTTCTGCAGAGTCTGAACTCGTACCTACTCCTGCTCGTTGTCACTGTACTTCAGTTTGTGAGTTTGTGGTCCACTCGCTACTTCTCTGCAAGTACCCTGTGGGTATCTGGTTCTGCCTTTCCCTTCTAGTCTGTTCCGTGTGAACAGAGCCCTGTTCCTTCCGCATCTGCGGTTTTCGCTTTGCTCAGCTCTGTCCGCCGCGTTTGCGGTTTTCGCTTTGCTCAGCTCTGTCCGCCGCGTCTGCGGTTTTCGCTTGGCTCAGCTCTGTCCGCCGCGTTTGCGGTTTTCGCTTTGCTCAGCTCTGTCCGCCGCGTTTGCGGTTTTCGCTTTGCTCAGCTCTGTCCGCCGCGTCTGCGGTTTTCGCTTTGCTCAGCTCTGTCCGCCGCGTCTGCGGTTTTCGCTTTGCTCAGCTCTGTCCACCGCGTCTGCGGTTTTCGCTTTGCTCAGCTCTGTCCGCCGCGTCTGCGGTTTTCGCTTTGCTCAGCTCTGTCCGCCGCGTCTGCGGTTTTCGCTTTGCTCAGCTCTGTCCGCCGCGTCTGCGGTTTTCGCTTTGCTCAGCTCTGTCCACCGCGTCTGCGGTTTTCGCTTTGCTCAGCTCTGTCCACCGCGTCTGCGGTTTTCGCTTTGCTCAGCTCTGTCCACCGCGTCTGCGGTTTTCGCTTTGCTCAGCTCTGTCCACCGCGTCTGCGGTTTTCGCTTTGCTCAGCTCTGTCCACCGCGTCTGCGGTTTTCGCTTTGCTCAGCTCTGTCCACCGCGTCTGCGGTTTTCGCTTTGCTCAGCTCTGTCCACCGCGTCTGCGGTTTTCGCTTTGCTCAGCTCTGTCCACCGCGTCTGCGGTTTTCGCTTTGCTCAGCTCTGTCCACCGCGTCTGCGGTTTTCGCTTTGCTCAGCTCTGTCCACCGCGTCTGCGGTTTTCGCTTTGCTCAGCTCTGTCCACCGCGTCTGCGGTTTTCGCTTTGCTCAGCTCTGTCCACCGCGTCTGCGGTTTTAGCTTTGCTCAGCTCTGTCTACCGCGTGTGCGGTTTCGAATTTGTCTCCCAGTCTGTACTGGACCCTATCCAGCTTGTGCTCTAGTCTGCCTGTTCCTGTATTCCCCGGTGTGGGTCAACAGCCGTGTCCGGAGTCTGACCTGGAGTAGACCCTGGTTCCTCTGCTCGGTTCCTCCCTGGTGCACTGGCGTCGTATGCCGTCGTGCAACCTTGGTCGGATCGGGCAGATACTTAGTTACGCCCCTCCAGGCACTCTCCGGTTCATGGCACAGTGGAATCACTACATAAACATGCACACGCCAGTCAGTCCGGGCGTGTGCATAACAGCATGCTCAGGCCATGGTTCCCGTTGAGCCCCACGGCCTTCGCTCTCTGAGAAGTTTTCCAGCGAATACATGCATTAAAATAAATAAATAAAAAAATTTTTTTTTTTTTTCTTAGCTGAGTTCCAGGCGAATTACGCACCCGTCCAGATGGATCTATCTGCTCTCGTTCCTGCGGATCCGCTACGTTATTATGGGGATCCAAGACAAAGTCGTGCATTTGTGGAGCAATGCATGCTACACTTCAAGTTCTACCCTCTATGTTTTACCACCGATCGGGTTAAGGTGGCATTCATTATGTCTTACCTGGCGGGTGATGCCTTGGAATGGATCAACCCCCTATATGAAACACAGGATCCGATCCTCTTGGACCTAATGGCCTTCCTGGTGGCCTTTCTAATGGTCTTTGATGATCCTAACCCGGAGGCTCCTGCTGAAGCTTCACTTCCCAATATCCCGGAGCAACCCCGATGGGTAATGTGTGTGGGTAGCGCAATAGTCCTCCAGCCCAATGAGACTACTGCCCACCCAGAATCCTCACAGGGTGATTACGCTTTCCGGAATACTTCTCCCAACCTCAAGAGGCAGTCCAGACATGCTAGACGTAGAGGCAAGCCGTCACGTCAGGGTCTGTCCTCCCTGAGACCTCCTGACCCCAACCTTGAAGTCTCTACTGAAGCTTCATCTCCCTGTATCGCGGAGAAGCCCCAACGGGTAATGTGCGTGGGTAGTGCACCGGTTCTCCTGCCCGAAGAGACTTCTGCCCATCCAGACTCCACACAGGAGAACTTCCTGCACCCGGCATCAGATGCTTCACCCACTTTAACCGGTGTGCATGTCCAAGGATGCTCCAAAGCTGTGGTTACCTCAGAGTCTGTGCACCTCTACTACCTGGCGGAGGACCTCCAGTTGTCTCCAGAACCCTTCGGGGTGCTACCTGGTAGCGAAAGGACAGAGACTCTCCTATACTTTGTACCTGATACCTCGCTCGCTTCGTCCAGTGAGTCCAACCTAGTGTACTCTGAAGCAGAGGTTACTCCCGAGTCTCTACACCCCTCCGACCAGGCGGAGGACCTCCAGTCGTCTCCAGAACCCTACGGGGTGCTACCTGGTAGCGAAAGGACAGAGACTCTCCTATACTCTGTACCTGATTCCTCGCTCGCTTCGTCTAGTGAGTCCAACCTAGTGTACTCCGAAGCAGAGGTCACTCCCGAGTCTCTACACCCCTCCGACCAGGCAGAGGACCTCCAGTTGTCTCCAGAACCCTTCGGGGTGCCACCTGGTGGTGAATGGACAGAGACTTTCCTATATCCTGGATCTGATACCTCGCTTGCTTCGTCCAGTGAGTCCGACCTAGTGTACTCTGAAGCAGAGGTTACCCATGAGTCTCTACACCCCTCTGACCAGGCGGAGGACCTCCAGTTGTCTCCAGAACCCTTCGGGGTGCCACCTGGTGGTGAATGGACAGAGACTTTCCAATACTCGGTACCCGATACCTCGCCTGCTTCGTCTAGTGAGTCCGACCTAGTGTACTCTGAAGCAGATGTTTTCCCCGAGCCTCTGCACTCTTTTGACCCGGCAGAGGACCTCCAGTTGTTTCCTGACTCCTCCGGGGTACCACCAGATAACAAAGAGACAGTGACTTTTTCTCACCCTGTACCTGATAACCCGTCTATTTATTCCTGTGAATTTGACAAGATGTACCTCGAAGCAGAGGTTATCCCCGAGTCTCTACACCCCTCCGACCAGGCGGAGGACCTCCAGTTGTCTCCTGAACCCTTCGGGGTGCTACCTGATAACGAATGGACAGGTACTCTTCTATATTTGGTACCTGATACCTCGCCCGCTTCATCCAGCGAGTCCGACCTAGTGTACTCCGAAGCAGAGGTTACCCCCGAGTCTCTGCACTACTCCGACCCGGCGGAGGACCCCCAGTTGTTTTCTGAATCCTCCTGGGTACCACCAGATAACAAGGTAACAGGGACTTTTCTACATCTTGTACCTGATACCTCGCCTATTTCATCCTGTGAGTTTGACAAGATGTACCCCGAAGCAGAGGTTACCCCCGAGTCTCTGCACTCCTTCAACCCGGCGGAGGACTTCCAGTTGTCTCCTGAACCCTCTGGGGTGCTACCTGATAATAAGTGGAGAGAGACTTCCCTGTGTGCTGTTCCTGGTATTCCACCTGTTTCGTCTGTTGCTGAGGATGGCTGGATAGGAGGTAGCATCCTAGCTACCCAGATGAGACCAGTTTCTCCAGTGGACAGTGGAAGTGATCTCCTTGAAGTAAAGGATTGGCCCTCGAGTTCCCTGCGGAAGATTCTGGCAGGCCTGAAGAAGAGGGGGCGTAAGGGGGGGGTACTGTAACATACCTGGCGGCGTCCTTGCATAGTGGTCCATCTCCCACTGTGCAAGAGCGCGCACTTGATCTCCAGTCCAGGGTGTCTCTCTGGCTTCCCTCCATGCTGTCTGTTTGTGTCTGTTTCTGCTGCTTAAGGGCGGCGCCCGATCACTTCCTGCTTTTTGTACCTGCTGCAGGCACACCCCTTGTGCGTCCTCAGCCTATTGCTGTCTATCACCTGGTATTTAAATCAGCTGCCCCAATTAACTGATGCCTGAGCATCTTGCCCTGTCAGTTGGCTTTTGTCTCTGACATGCCAGGTCTTGTCTATGTTACCTGTCTTGCAGTATCTGTTCCCATGTCTGTACTGTGTCCTATCTGTGTACCTTAACCTGCAGTCTGTACTCGTTCCTTGCCTGTTCGTTCCGCCCTCCTGGAGGCTGTATTTCCAGGCCAGTCTGAACACGCTCCTTGCCTGTTCGTCCTGCCTCTCTGGGGGCCGTATTCCCAGACCCGCTCCTGTATCCCGCTGCAGTGTCGGTCTCCTCCGTACACTCAGTTCCAGTCTGAACTCTCTCCTATCTTTTACCTGTTTTTTCTCTATGTCCGTTCCATTCCTTTTTCTGCAGAGTCTGAACTCGTACCTACTCCTGCTCGTTGTCACTGTACTTCAGTTTGTGAGTTTGTGGTCCACTCGCTACTTCTCTGCAAGTACCCTGTGGGTATCTGGTTCTGCCTTTCCCTTCTAGTCTGTTCCGTGTGAACAGAGCCCTGTTCCTTCCGCATCTGCGGTTTTCGCTTTGCTCAGCTCTGTCCGCCGCGTTTGCGGTTTTCGCTTTGCTCAGCTCTGTCCGCCGCGTCTGCGGTTTTCGCTTGGCTCAGCTCTGTCCGCCGCGTTTGCGGTTTTCGCTTTGCTCAGCTCTGTCCGCCGCGTTTGCGGTTTTCGCTTTGCTCAGCTCTGTCCGCCGCGTCTGCGGTTTTCGCTTTGCTCAGCTCTGTCCGCCGCGTCTGCGGTTTTCGCTTTGCTCAGCTCTGTCCACCGCGTCTGCGGTTTTCGCTTTGCTCAGCTCTGTCCGCCGCGTCTGCGGTTTTCGCTTTGCTCAGCTCTGTCCGCCGCGTCTGCGGTTTTCGCTTTGCTCAGCTCTGTCCGCCGCGTCTGCGGTTTTCGCTTTGCTCAGCTCTGTCCACCGCGTCTGCGGTTTTCGCTTTGCTCAGCTCTGTCCACCGCGTCTGCGGTTTTCGCTTTGCTCAGCTCTGTCCACCGCGTCTGCGGTTTTCGCTTTGCTCAGCTCTGTCCACCGCGTCTGCGGTTTTCGCTTTGCTCAGCTCTGTCCACCGCGTCTGCGGTTTTCGCTTTGCTCAGCTCTGTCCACCGCGTCTGCGGTTTTCGCTTTGCTCAGCTCTGTCCACCGCGTCTGCGGTTTTCGCTTTGCTCAGCTCTGTCCACCGCGTCTGCGGTTTTCGCTTTGCTCAGCTCTGTCCACCGCGTCTGCGGTTTTCGCTTTGCTCAGCTCTGTCCACCGCGTCTGCGGTTTTCGCTTTGCTCAGCTCTGTCCACCGCGTCTGCGGTTTTCGCTTTGCTCAGCTCTGTCCACCGCGTCTGCGGTTTTCGCTTTGCTCAGCTCTGTCCACCGCGTCTGCGGTTTTCGCTTTGCTCAGCTCTGTCCACCGCGTCTGCGGTTTTAGCTTTGCTCAGCTCTGTCTACCGCGTGTGCGGTTTCGAATTTGTCTCCCAGTCTGTACTGGACCCTATCCAGCTTGTGCTCTAGTCTGCCTGTTCCTGTATTCCCCGGTGTGGGTCAACAGCCGTGTCCGGAGTCTGACCTGGAGTAGACCCTGGTTCCTCTGCTCGGTTCCTCCCTGGTGCACTGGCGTCGTATGCCGTCGTGCAACCTTGGTCGGATCGGGCAGATACTTAGTTACGCCCCTCCAGGCACTCTCCGGTTCATGGCACAGTGGAATCACTACATAAACATGCACACGCCAGTCAGTCCGGGCGTGTGCATAACATGGAGCACAGCAGAGGGCAGCGGCCAAAGGAGAAGGTGAGAAAGCCATGCAGAGTGGAGTCAGATGCATAACACTAAGGCTGTTTTGAGCAGGTATTTCAATGAAAATATAAGCTAAAATTATCTGTTTGTTAATATACTCAGCTCCTCCTCATCCTCAAGATGCTTCTTGCAAATTCGACAATTCATTCAATGTCATTGTTCCCTTTAAGTGTCATAGAATTTTCCAATAAAGTCCATGAAAAGGGAAATAAATCAGAAATGAATCTGGCCCAACTGATGCCACTTTAAAACATTTCATACTCTGGATTCATTTTATAGCCACCCAATATTAGAAATATATTGCTCCCAATCTAATGCATTGTGCCCATCTTGCAACTTTTTGTTAGTTGGTCTTAACAGAGAAATCAGTACATGATCCTGAGTTCCTTTAAAAGGCAAATTTACAGTATAGCTTATGTAAAAAAATGAATATGAAAAGTAGAAACTACAGTGAAAAATTCACAAGAATATTGGAGACCTCTCGAATCTCGATAAATGCATTGTTCCATAGGCATGGAGGAACAAAGTTCCACCTCTGCTCCACTGTTCCCATATTAAGGACCCATTACCCTACTGCTCACTCTAGATCCCTTGCCGGGTTCTTGGACCAGCATATTCTGGATGATCCTGGATCCTACACCTTCATGGATCATTATAAAGCAATGGTCAGAAATCACTTGGTGGGATTTTCAAACTTGACTGGTTAATAGAGTTTTCCTATAGTAGTAAGCAGTTTGGATGATGAAAGGTATTTTTGACAAGACTCTGCTATTTTTGACCGACTGAGACTTTACCACAGTTGTTTATTTGCTGTCTCTGTTCTTATGGTTCATTCCTGAGGGATCAAAATTGGTAGCAAAAGTTCTCCAAATACATCTCACTTTTCTCTCTGGCTTCCTTCTCTGTGATAATTGGAATACTGTTGTGGATATTATCCAAAACTCCACTTAATGCATTTGGAGAATAACCTCATTCACTTCTGCCCAATACATCCTACGATTAGACTGGAAATGTCCGCCTGTCACTGGCTGCCTACGGTTTCCATGCATCTTAGCTTTGTGGCTTTTGGTTGTTATAGATGAGGAGCACTTTGACCCTGAAATTTTATTTTACATTGACTTTTAGATTTGCTAGATTTGATCTCTATAGATTAATGATATTCAATGGAGTACAGTACCGTTTTTGGCCTTTCAGTAGGAGAAATAAATACAAGTAGTCTAGAAGTGAAATTAAATATATTGTGGGCAAATCAGTTATCTTCTTGTAAAGTGGAAATGATCCAGCTATTAATATCAGATATCTGAGATGCACAATATCCTTTGGCTTGAAGCCCAGTAGAAGGATCATCATTGATAGTAACAGCCTCACGTCCACCAGGAGTCATGTATCAGTTGTACTGGGTTAATTGCGATGCTCTTGAATATGCCATGTATAAAAGTCAAGGAAATTCTATGAAGACCTAATCAGCCACTGGGGGTCAACCAGTATTTAATTGAACCTACATATTTTGCCTTCAGTTAGTCGAACCAAAATACATAAACTATTTGTCGTGAGGACCTCACACGTGTAGTCAACGCCGCGTCTCATGATGTACTGAGGAGGGAGTGGTGCCCAAGCCAGGAAACTACTGAAACAGACAATTACCTACCTTCCATACTTGTGGAAATATGACGAAAACAAACTCCCTTGGGGCCCAATGGACCCCATGTGACTAATTACATGTTAAGCTAATAGTTTTTGATGAACCTCTATGCCGGTGACCATTATGGTTGAAATGTCTCTTGGTATGCTACAGAGTAGATAGATCTTGCCACCAATGCAAAAAAATGCAAAAAAAAATAAAAACGATTCCCTTACACTCCTCTATCAATCACCTGAATCACTTCCCTAACAATTTATTCCATGCTAAAGCAGTTATGATTAATTATTGTTTGTTAGAAGGGTCTTGCAGACAGTTTTGATGGAACTCAGCAGAAAGGTTGTTCCAAACATCTTGGAGAACTAACCACAGATTTAACCACTTATCAATTAAGCAACACCATCAAGTAGGCATCTGATTGGCTCCAAATGTATTCTGCAGCAGGACAACGACCCTAAAAATACAATCAATGTAATTAAGAATTATCTTCAGCCTAAAGAAGAACAAGGAGTCCTGGAATGATGATATGACCCCCACCGAGCCCTGATTTCAACATCATTGAGTTTGTCTGGAAATGCATGAGGAGTCAAAAGGATTCGCAAAAGCGACATCCACAGAAGATCTATGGTTAGTTCTCCAAGATGTTTAGAACAATACTACTTGAACTGGTCAAGTATTGCTGCTCCCCAGTAGTGATGGGCGAGCACTAAAATGCTCGGTTGCTCGATGCTCGGTTCGAGCACATTGCAATACTCGGATGCTCGACCCGAGCAAAGAGCCCAATGTAAGTCTATGGGAAACTCGAGCATTTATCAGGCGGCTCCCCTCGGTGGTCTGCAGAGGGCCTAAATATTGCCCAAATCGATGGGAACAGTGCTAACTTACATGGGAACAGCATGGGGAAGACCCCTGGAAGCATTTCTGACTCCCAGGTCACTTCTGTCAATAACATTGTCAGAGGTATTACGCCACTTTTACAGACTCACAATTAAACATACAAAAACTAAACTAAAATGGGAATTATGTTAAGAAACATCCTTTCCAGGGTAATGACTTGTATATAAAGCAAAATAAATAAAAGCAAAAATACTCCTCCACGCATTGGGCTATGTTCATACTTAACGTTTTAGATGCGTTTTTGCACTTTTGCATTGCTTTCAACCGTGACAAATGCATTCACCAGGAAATGTCATTTTAACATTTTACAACCCTATCTGGCCATGTGGTGTGTGAGATATCATCAGACACATCGTGTTTCATTTATGAAGGAGGGACTCTGAAAGTCACGAAGCCTATCTTTATAGGGCCATCAGGCGACCTTTACTATTCTTAAAGGGCCATCAGTCGGCCCTCACTATTCTTAGAGAGCCATTAGTCGGCTATGTTTTATTGTTCCCATTACTAAAGAGTGGGTCTCCTATACTGTTATTGCGTATGCAGTGAGTGGCAGGGCTGCCCAAAATTTGGGCGCACCCCAATACCACTTTGAAAATATTGGACGCACCCCAATACCCCTTTGAAGAGACTTAGAGGAGGGCCTCCTGAAAACAATGTTCCCATTATTAGGAAGTAGGTCTCCCATTGTGTTTGCCTATGCAGTGAATGCAAGGGTTGCCAAAAATTTGGAGGCACTCCAATGCCCCTTGGAAGAGACGAGGAGGTCAGAGGGCCTCCTGAAAACAATGGTCCCATTATTAGGAAGTGGGTCTCCCATTATGTTTGCATATGCAGTGAATGCAAGGGTTGCCAAAAATTTGGAGGAACTCCAATGCCCCTTGGAAGAGACGTGGAGGAGGGCCTCATAAAAAATATTCCCGTTAGAAAGGAGCGGGTCTCCTATGCTTGTAATGCCCATGCACTAAGTGTATGGGCAGACAAACATTTACCCCTGGTGGGAATACATGAACATACTGTATACAAAATTTTTTTTTACGGGCATCATAAACACCCTTTAAAAAAATTATGTGGGTGTTGCATCATGGACCACGGTCACCCTGGTGATATGCTGGTGGAGGATGAGGTTGAGGAGAAGGAGGAGGACAAGAGCAAATAGCCATAATCAGGAAGCGTATACCCATGTGTGGGTGTGAAGAGGTGCATGGGAATACACCTCCCAAGAAAAGACACTGGATTTGAGTTTATGTTACGCTGCTATCATTCGGTGGTGTTGAGAAGTCTGGCCCAATCCAGCCCTTGTTCATTTTTATAAGAGTCAGCCTGTCAGCATTTTCAGTTGACAGGCGGATACGCTTATCAGTTATAAAACCACTCTGATAAAACACAGGGGCTTGAGTTTATGTTACACTGCTATCATTCGGTGGTGTTGAGAAGTCTGGCCCAAGCGTTTTAGATGCGTTTTTGCACTTTTGCATTTCTTTCAACCAAGACAAATGCATTCACCAGGAAATGTCATTTTAACATTTTACAACCTTATCTGGCCATGTGGTGTGTGACACATCATCAGACGCTTGCATACAGTGCTGAAAAGACATGGGAACAGTTTGGGGAAGACCTCTGGAAGCATCTCTGACTCCCAGGTCACTGCCTAAAAGTGTGCCCATCATAAGTGATCCTTGGCGCATGCGAAGATGCCTCCCGCAATGCACCTGTCGTTGCAGACTTGCAACAATCACTGTCCACGTCGTTGTCCCACTGCAGCGTTCAGTTGTCCCTACCCCATTCCTTGGAATGCAAGCGCAAGTATGCAGGCAGCCACCCACCCACCCACAGGCTGCAATACTATACTGCCAATTTTTTGACAGCTGCTTGCACTTGAAATGTGGCCTTTTAGGCTCATCGAGGCAGAAGCTTTTCATAACCTCATGCCGGTGGCAGCTGGGTGTCCATACTCGGTCCCCAGCCGCCACTATATTTCCCGGTATCGCCTCCGCCCTCCACAAGCACGGGTCCCACAACATTACCCGTGCCCTCCCCAGTGCACTTACTGGGAAGGACCGCCTAACCACAAACACGTGGACAGGTGAATGTGGCCAGGAACGGTACGGAGCCAGTCCACAACTTTTTTTGCTAAGAGTTTTATTTAGCTCGGTGAAAGGACTGGCATAGAGGGAAGCCGTATCTACCCTGCGTGTCATTTCTCCCAGGAAGTCCTCTAAAGCTGCTTGCACTTGAAATGTGGCCTGAACATTACTGCTGGTACTTTTCTGAGGGAATTTGCTTGCCTCCTACCAGCCTGGAATATTTCCAGCAAACTATGGTACGACGCCATGGTATTAGCACTGCCCCCAGTACCAGTAGCGAAGCCATCCCCAATTTCCTTCTCAGGAATTTATTTGGTAGACTGAGTGGCTGCCCAAATACATTTTCTCACAAAGGAGCTGAAGATAGAGTGGCAGTAGGTGCAAGTTTCTCCAGCCTGTTAGATATTAGAGGATGAACGGCAGCACATTGGATCAGTGGTTAGCACTGCAGCGCTAGGATCCTGGGTTCAAATCCCAGCAAGGACAACATGTGCAAGGACTTTGTATGTTCTCCCTGTGTTTGCGTGTGTTTCCTCCTCAGTAAAAAAGCAGCCATAGAGTGTCCGGGAACCTTCCCATGCACTTTTCTTAGCCAGGACTGCTTCTCGGCAGGGTTGGACGGTCCCACCAGAGAATACTCTGGTGTGCCTTGGCTTCTACCTCAGGAGAGTTCATGATAGAGCTAACTTTGCAGCTGCTATGGGGCTCTTGAGCAGGTGAGAAAGGTTAGTGACACACCCCCAGCCGTGGGGTACTCGACAGCCGGGCCTATGGATGCCGGTAGGGGATATCACGGTGGCTGGCCCGGTCCGTGGCCCAGGGCGGTCACCAAAAAGGGGGGTTATTTACGGGGAATTTGTGAAGTGTTCGTGACACCACCTGTGAAATGCGGCTAAAGGGAGCCCCCGCTGCGGAGCAGTCCTCTGAGGCAGATGTTAGGGCAGCTTATGATGGAATGGCTCCCCACAGGTGGAGCGGGCCTCAGGGCAGCGTGGGGGTAATGGATGGTGGTGCAGGGGGGAGATGGCCAGGACGGTTCAGGAAGAAATGACAGACACTCACACAGGGGTGCGCTTCGGTACCTTTACTGGTGTAGGTGCAAGTATGGTCCAGGGTACTCGGTAGGCAGGGTGCACTTCTGGACTCTCCCCAGTGAGCGGGTATAGGGCCTCCTGATCCATTGTTTCCACTTGCTAAGCTTCTGACCTGCCTGGATCTAGGCCTGGCTTAAGTACTGTCTCTCTCTCTTGCACCTGCTGACCTGGTGGTAGGGCCTTCTCTTTGAGATCACTCTCCCTGGATGCTGGGGCCTCCGTGACTCCTAGCTCTGGTACTGTAGTCAGCGTTGGTCGACCTGGGACTTGTAGTCCTTCAGGTGTCCCGTGATCCCTACTGGGTATGAAGGGACCCGGTAGGCGCGGAACCGGTGTCCGGTGTTTATTTCAGGGTGAGCCTGGTACGCTCCTCTGCCCCCTCAACTCCTCTCTCCCTTCCTCTTTGCCGTCGGCCACACTCGGGGCCCTCACCCCTCACTTGTGCTGTAGGCCTTGGCTCGCCTAAGCACAGCAGCCAGCATGCTGCCTCTTCACTGGTCTTAGTGCCAGCACACTCTCTTCTCACTGAACTAACTAACACTAAACTGAGCTGCCTGGCTCCACCCTCCACATATATATCCCTATCAGGGCTCCCTCTGGTGGTTTGAGGTAGTAGGGTGGAGGTGTGTGAATGTGTGAGGGTCTCTTTTGGAGAAGTCCATCCATGCATCCTACTGGGTTCTGTGGCACCTAGGCGTAGCACAGTGCCACATTAGCCCTCAGAATCAAATCCTCTTGTGGGCACAATGTTTTTCAATCTGAAACAGCTTCTCAGTGGGAGTTGTATTTCACCACAGCCATATTCTTTAGCTCGGTGAAAGGACTGGCATAGAGGGAAACCGTATATACCCCGGCTGTCATTTCTCCGTCACCAGGTTTCGCCCATTGTCACACACGACCATGCCTGGCTGTATGTTCAGCGGTGAGAGCCACAGATCAGGCTGCTGTGTTACAGCTTTCAACAACTCTGCAGCGCTGGGCGGTTTGTCAATTAAGCATTAAGCATGTTATCTTCAGCACAGCCTGTTGCCGCTTGGCCAAGGCAGTGCTGCAGTGCTATCAGCTTTTGACTGATGTGATCATTTCAGAGATGGAGGAGGAGGTGCATGAGCTGAACAATGTGATTACATTGAGGTTAAATTGGTGACGCTGTTTTTTATACTAAAGAAAGATCCTATTGTTTTGTTTTCTTTACGTTATTTTTTAAGACAAATGCATTCATCGGCAAAGGTCATTTTAACATTTTACGACCTTATCTGGCAATGTGGTGTGTGACACATTATCAGACACATCCTGTTTTATATATGATGGAGGGACTCTGAAAGTCATAAAGCCTATTTTTATAGGGACACCAGACGGCCCTTACTATTCTTAAAAGGCCAGCAGTCAGCCCTCGCTATTGTTAGAGAGCCATCAGCCGGCTATGCTTTGTTGTTCCCATTATTAACAAGTGGGTCTCCTATACTGTTATTGTGTATCCAGTGACTGCTAGGACTGCCCAAAATTTGGACGCAACCCAATACCCCTTTGAAGAGACATAGAGCAGGGTCTCAGTAAAAAAAATTTTCTCATTATAAAGGAGGGGGTCTCCTATAGTGGTAATGCCCATGTTGTGACTGCAAGGGCTGCCAAAATTTGGGAAAATCCCCACTAAGAATTTAAAGACACATAGAGCAGGGCCACAGTAACAAGGTACGACATGTCCCCATTAGAAAGGAGAGGGTCTTCTATACAGTTATAGGGTATGCAGTGAGTCCAATGGCTGACCAATTTTAGGAAGAACCCCACTAAGGATTTAAAGACACACAGAGCAGGGCCGCAGTAACAAGTACGACATGTTCCCATTAGAAAGGAGAGGGTCTGCTATACAGTAATAGGGTATGCAATGAGTCCAATGGCTGACAAATTTTAGGAAAAACCCCACTAGGAATTTAAAGACACACAGAGCAGGGCCACAGTAATAAGTACGACATGTTCCCATTAGAAAGGAGACAGTCTGCTATACAGTTATAGGGTATGCAGTGAGTCCAATGGCTGGCCAATTTTAGGAAAAACCCCACTAATAATAATAATAATAATTTTTATTTATATAGCGCTAACATATTTCACAGCACTTTACAATTAAGCGGGGACATGTACAGACAATAAATTCAATACAAGGTGAGACAGTTTAAACAGTTACATCAGGAGTGAGGTCCCTGCTCGCAAGCTTACATTCTACAAGGAAATGGGGGGACACAATAGGTGGAAAGTGCTTGTTATTTCAGGTCTGGCAATTATAATAAGTCAGGGTTATCATAAAAAGGTGTATGATCCGGTCATCAGCCTGTATGTTCAAGTGCAATACTCAATTACCGAGTGCAGTTATCGTGTGCATGGAGGGTGTAGAGACAGATGAACAGTAGGGAGCAGATTCTGAATAGTATTTAGGAGGGAACAGGGGAAAGTTAGTTTACTGGGTATTTGAGGTGGTAAGCTTGTTTAAAGAGATGGGTTTTTAAAGCGCGCTTGAAGACATCGGGGCTAGGCATCAATCGGATCATCTGGGGTAAAGCATTCCAGAGAACTGGCGCAGCAAGAGAGAAGTCTTGGAGACGGAGGTGCAAGGTTCGGATTATGGGGGCTGTTAGTCTTAGGTCATTTGTGGAACGGAGGGCACGTGTAGGACAATAGACTGAGATGAGAGAGGAGATATAAGGTGGTGCAGAACTGTGGAGAGCTTTGTGGGTGAGAGCAATGAGTTTATATTGGACCCTGTAGTGAATGGGTAACCAGTGTAATGACTGGCACAAGGTGGAGGCATCGGTGAAGCGGCTGGACAGAAATACGACCCTGGCTGCCGCATTCAGGACAGATTGGAGAGGGGAAATTTTGGTAAGAGGGAGACCGATCAGAAGAGAGTTGCAGTAGTCCAGACGAGAGTGAATAAGAGCGACAGTAAGAGTTTTAGCAGTTTCAAAAGTGAGAAAAGATCGGATTCTGGAGATGTTTTTAAGATGCAGGTGACAAGAGCGAGTGAGTGATCGGATATAGGGAGTAAAGGAAAGGTTAGTGTCGAATATGACCCCAAGGCAGCGGGCGTGCTGCTTGGGAGTTATGGTTGAACCCTCCAAGGTAATTTCGATGTTAGGTAGAGTTAGATTAGTAGAGGGGGGAAACACAAGAAGTTCAGTTTTGGAGAGATTCAGTTTAAGATAGAGGGAGGACATGATGTTAGACACAGCAGACAAATAATCCTTAGTATGTTGTATTAGGGTAATGGTGATGTTAGGGGAGGAAGTGTATAATTGGGTGTCGTCAGCATAGAGTTGATACTGGAACGCAAATCTGCTGATTGTTTGTCCAATAGGGGCAGTGTATAGAGAGATGAGGAGGGGGCCTAGGACTGAGCCCTGCGGAACCCCAATAGTAAGGGGATGAGGAGGGGAAGAGGATCCGGCAAAAGATACAGTGAAGGAGCGGTCAGAGAGGTAGGAGGAGAACCAGGAGAGAACGGTTTCCTTGAGGCCTATAGAGCGGAGCATAGTGAGGAGGAGCTGGTGATCCACAGTGTCAAATGTTGCAGAGAGATCCAGGAGAATCAGCAGGGAGCAGTGACCTTTGGATTTGGCTGTTAGTAGATAATTAGAGACTTTAGTGAGGGCAGTTTCAGTGGAGTGTAAGGAGCGGAAACCAGATTGTAGAGGGTCGAGGAGAGAGTTATCTGAGAGATAGCAGATTAGACCGGAGTGGACCAGGCGTTTCAGGAGTTTAGAGATGAAAGGAAGATTAGAGACAGGTCTGTAGTTAGCAGTGCAGTTCTGGTCCAGGGATGGCTTTTTAAGTAAAGGGGTTATGATGGCATGTTTAAATGAGGAGGGAAAGATACCTGAAGAAAGAGAGAGGTTAAATATTTTTGTTAGGTGAGTGGTTACCACCGGTGAGAGGGACTGCAGGAGATGTGAAGGAATGGGGTCACTGTTGCAGGTTGTAGGCCGAGAAGAAGCGAGGAGCTGGGTAACTTCTTCTTCTGTAACAAGCTCAAAGATGGCAAGTGAGCTTGAAATGCAGCAGGGAAGGGGATCCAGGCACTGAGGAGATTGGGCTGAGATGTCCTGATGGATGTGGTTGATTTTTTCAAAGAAATCAGTGGCCAGATCCTCCCTGCTGAGGTTGGTGGTGGGGGCCTGTGCTTTAGGTTTCAGGAGGGAGTTTAAGGTTTCGAAAAGTCGTTTTGGATTGTTGGACATTGAAGTGATGAGGGTGGTGAATTAGGATTGTTTGGCCAGATGAAGGGCAGAGTGATAGGTTTTGAGCATGAATTTATAGTGGATGAAGTCCTCTGCTAAAAGAGATTTTCTCCACTGACGCTCAGCACACCTTGAGCAACGTTGAAGATAACGTGTTTGCATCGTGTGCCAGAGCTGCCGTTATCTGTGTCGGGTCTTTCTGCGAGTAGAAGGAGCTGCTTCATCTAGGGCACTCTTCAGTGTATTATTGTTGTGTGACAATGCTAAGTCTGGACAGGAGAAGGAGGAGGTGGGGCTAAAGATGTGTGGAGATTGTCCATAAGCTGCTGGGTATTAATGGTACTTGTATTCCTATAAGTGTGGTAAGTGGGGGTGTCCCGGGTGAGGAGACAATTCTTGACAGAGAAGGAAAGAAGGTTGTCGTCCGAGAGCGGCAGAGGGGAGTTGGTAAAGTCATCCAGCTAGCAGAGACTGGAAAAAAACAGGTCCAGAGTATTCCCATCTTCATGGGTAGGAGAATTAGTAAACTGTGAGAGACGGAATGAAGAGGTTAGAGAAAGTAGATGAGAGGCAGATTGGGAGAGGGGATCATCGATGGGGATGTTAAAGTCGCCCATGATGAGAGTAGGGATGTCACAGGATAGAAAGTGTGGAAGCCAGGTGGCAAAGTGATCCAAGAACTGGTGGAAGGAGCCTGGAGGGCGATACACCACCGCCACTCGCAGGGAGAAGGGTTTAAATAGTCTGATGGTGTGGACTTCAAAGGAAGGAAACATATGTGAGGGAACCGGGGGGATGACCTGGAAAGCACATTATGAGGAAAGGAGCAGACCAACACCTCCACCCTGTCTGCTGCCAGGTCTGGCGGTATGTGAAAATTTCAGCCCACCAAACGAGAGAGCAGCAGCAGCGGTAGTGTCTGGCTGCAGAATCCAGGTTTCTGTGATAGCCAGAAGGTTAAGGGAATTAGAGAGGAAAAAAATCATGGATGTAAGTTAGTTTGTTACACACAGACCGTGCGTTCCAGAGAGCACAATGGAAATCGATAGGAGAGGGCATGCACTGAACGTTAATAAGATTAGCAGGGTTTCTATATGCAGCTTGAGGAGAGTAATGTATGCTAGTGGAGGGGGGCCCAGGGTTGGGGGAGATGTCACCTGCGACTAGTAAAAAGGTGAAAGAAGAGAAAGAGCAGGTGGTGCAATGATTTGTATGAACGTTTTGAGTGCTGTATGGAGGTAGAGGATGGTTTGCAGTGGGTGAGGAATGTCAGTAGAGCCTCAGAGTTATACATGGGAGAGGGGAGAAGGGAGGGGTTGATACAGAGAGAGTGCACAGAATGTGTTAAAGGGCGGGCGAGTTGTGAGAAAGCAGAAAACAAATAAAAAGCAGATTGATAAGACTAATGCATAATGCAGTATGACTGATCAAGAAGCATGTTTGTATGAATATCTTATGCACCTTACCTGTCTCCTGCCCAACTGCCATTGTATAACTGCACTTTTAACTATTGTACTTCAAATCTATTGCACGCGTGAACCAGCACGCGTGCTATCCCAAGCCAGAGCTGAATATATATGAAATGTCTACTAAAATCCAGCACCAGTTGGTCATACTGAGTAATTAGTCAATTAGCACAAGGCCAGAGCAGCCAAAGCTATGCAGCTGCATACCCAATGTTAAACAAGCTACCCAATGTTAAACAAAGAGGCCATAAAACAGTGAAATAGAAAGCTTTGAACACTAAAATAGGAACAGGAAAAAAAAAACAAAAAAAAAAACGGATGGAGCAATTAAATACCATGGAAAAATCTCGCTAGAGAATATGACTCTGTTCACACTTATCATCAGACAGCACACAAAAACGGATGGAGCAATTAAATACCACTAAATACCACTAAGAATTTAAAGACACACGGAGCAGGGCCACAGTAACAAGGTACGACATGTTCCCATTAGAAAGGAGAGGGTCTGCTATACAGATATAGGGTTTGCAGTGAGTCCAACCGCTGACCAATTTTAGGAAAAACCCCACTAAGAATTTAAAGACACATAGAACAGGGCCACAGTAATGACAAATTCCACTAGAAAGGAGAAAGTCTCCCATAGTCTCCCTAAGCAGTGAATGCAAGGGCTGCCCAAAATTTGGAGTCACTTCAATGACCATTGGAAGAGACGTGGAGGAGGGCCTCATAATAAAATGTTCCCATTAGAATGGAGCGGGCCTCCTATACTTGTAATGCCCATGCACTAAGTGTATAAGCTGACAAACATTTACCCCTGGGGGGTATACATGAACATACTGTACAAAAAAAAATTTTATGGGCATCATACACACCATTTAAAAAAGTTAGGTGGGTGGTGCATCACGGACCACGGTCACCCTGGTAATATGGTGGTGGAGGATGAGGAGAAGGAGGAGGGCGAGAGCAAATAGCCAAAATCAGGAAGCGTATACCCATGTGTGGGTGTGTAAAGGTGCATGGGAATAAACCTCCCAAGAAAAGACACTGGATTTGAGTTTATGTTACTCTGCTATCATTCGGTGGTGTTGAGAAGTCTGGCCCAATCCAGCCCTTGTTCATTTTTATAAGAGTCAGCCTGTCAGCATTTTCAGTTGACAGGCAGATGCGCTTATTAGTTATAAATCCACCAGCGGCACTAAAAATCCGTTCTGATAAAATGCTGGCGGCAGTGCAGGCCAGGACCTCCAAGGCATACAGAGCCAGTTCATTCCACATATCCAGCTTGGATACCCAATAATTATAAGGCACAGCGGAATCACGGAGGACGTTGGTACGGTCGGCAAGGTACTCCCTC
Organism: Phyllobates terribilis; assembly: GCF_046119375.1. Classification (NCBI taxonomy): domain Eukaryota; kingdom Metazoa; phylum Chordata; class Amphibia; order Anura; family Dendrobatidae; genus Phyllobates; species Phyllobates terribilis. The sequence goes on from NW_027362773.1 coordinate 192,822,920, forward strand.
AGCATCTTCCCAAACTTTGCACTCCTTGTGAGAGTACCCCGCGCCTCAGGAATTGTGCGATGGGAGGGTCTGAGGAAACTCTCCCAGAACTTTGACAGTGTTCCCCTGCCTCTGCTGGATTGAAGTTGGGTCTCTCTCGCCTGTACTCCTTGGTTGTCCAACGAAGTGTGCCCTCTGCCGCCAGCGTTTTCAGATGGGAATTTTTTTAATAGTTCCGCAACAAGGGCCTTCTGGTACTGCCCCATTTTTGTACACCTGTCCGCCTCAGGAATAAGAGATATAAAGTTCTCCTTGTAGTGTCGGTCTAGAAGTGTCACCAATCAGTAATAACTGTCACCCAAAATTTTGAGAACGTGAGGGTCATAGGAAAGGCAGCGTAACATAAACTCAGCCATGCGTGCCAGACTACTAACAGGCAAGACTTCCGTGTCCTCACCAGTAGGATGACTGACCATGCTCTCCTCCTCCTCCTCTCTGTCCTCTGGCCATCCACGCTGAACAGACGGTATGACAGCTGTGCAGGTAGTACCGTCTATAGTGCATGAAACTAGCTCCTGTCCTTCCTCCTCCTCCTCCTCTTCCTCATTGTCACCCAATCCACGTTGGGATGAGATGAGGCTTAGCTGTGTGTAATCACCCTGTATGGTTCCTTGCTCCATCTCATCGTGCTCCGCCTGCAATGCATCCTCTTTGATTGTGAGCAGAGAGCGTTTCAGAAGACAGAGAAGCGGGATGGTGACGCTAATTATGGCATCATCGCCGCTCACCATCTTGGTGGAGTCCTCAAAGTTTTGGAGGATGGTACATAAACCTGACATCCATGTCCACTCCTGAGGTCTTATGTGTGGAGTCTGAACTGAATACCGACGGCCTAGTTGATGCTGGTACTCAACAACTGCCCTCTTCTACTCACAAATCCTTCCCAACATCTGCAGTGTAGAGTTCCAATGCGTGGGGACATCACACACCAGTCTGTGAGCCGGAAGCTGCAAACTCTGCTGAAACACAGCAAGGGTGGCGGAAGCTGTAGCTGACTTTCTAAAATGGGCACACATGCGGCGTACTTTAACAAGCAGATCCGGCAGCTCCGGGTAGGATTTGAGAAACCACTGAACCACGAGGTTAAGCACATGGGCCAGGCATGGTAAGTGTGTGAGCTCGCCTCGCCCCAGAGCCGCCACCAGGTTCCGGCCACTGTGACACATGACCATGCCTGGCTGTAGGTTCAGTGGTGTGAGCCACAGATCTGCCTGCTCTTTCAGAGCTGTCCACAACTCTTCAGCAGTGTGCGGTTTGTCACCTAAGCATATTAGCTTCAGCACAGCCTGTTGCCGCTTGGCCGAGGCAGTGCTGCAGTGCTTCCAGCTTGTGACTGATGTGGTCATTTTGGAGATGGAGGCTGGAGAGGAGGAGGAGGCTGAGGAGGATGAGGTGCAGGAGCTGTAGACTGTGGGAGCAACCGTGATTGACCTCGGGCCCGCAATCCTTGGCGTCGGGAGGACCTGTTCCGTCCCAAGGTCCGACTGGGTCCCAGCTTCCACTATGTTAACCCAGTGTGCCATCAGCGAGATGTACCGTCTCTGCCCACAAGCACTTGTCCACGTGTCTGTGGTTAGGTGGACTTTCCCGGTAACTGCGTTGTTGAGGGCACGGCTAATGTTTTGGGACACGTGCTTGTGTAATGCGGGGACGGCACACCAGGTGAAATAGTGGCGGCTGGGGACTGGGTACCGAGGGACGGCCGCCACCATCAGGTTGCGGAATGCTTCCGTCTCCATGAGCCTAAAAGGAAACATTTCGAGCGGAAGCAGTCGTGAAATGTGAGAATTTAGTAGTGTGGTCTGTGGGACATTGGCTGCATATTTGCGCTTGCGTTCCAAGGACTGGGGTATGAACAACTGAACGCTGCGATGGGACAAGGACGTGGACGTGCTTCCTGATGCTGCTACTTGAGAGTGGGCAATGACAGGTGCAGGGCAGGAGGCATCTTCGCATGCACCATGGACATGGGATTGACTTGCATGCACAACAGCAGAAGAAGCAGTGGTGACACCTTCAGACACTGTTCCTGGACCCTGGAGTTCGGCCCACAAAGTCGGGTGCTTTGCTGCCATGTGCCTGATCATGCTGGTGGTGGTCAGGCTACTAGTTTTGCCACCCCTGCTGATGCTGGCCTGGCCGGTGGTGCAAACGACCTTTTTGGGGTTGTCGTCAGAGTCTTTAAAAAACAACCAGACTCGGGAAGACCTAACAGTTGTACTGGCAACTTCCTTCATGTTGGTGTTACGGGGAACGTTTGCCTGCCTTCAGTCTGCGGCCACCACACTGCTTCTTCCTGCCTGTTGGGGTGCTCTGCCTCCCTCCCCCCTGTGTGCTGCTGTCCTCGCTCTGCATATCCTCCTGCCAGGTTGGGTCAGTTACTATATCATCTACCACCTCGTCTTCCGCTTCCGCACCCTGGTCCTCCTCCTGACATTCTGGCAATTGTGTCTCATCATCGTCCACCTCTTGTGACACTTTCCCACCGTCGCTTTTGTGTGACCGTGGCTGCTCAAAAATTTGGACATCGTTACATGCTATCTCCTCTTGCCCCGCTTCAAGTGGACCGGGCGAGAGGCCCAAATCTATAAATGGAAAAGTGAACAGCTCTTCAAAGTGTCCAAGTGTGGGATCAGTTGTCTCCGGGCGCTCGGCATGGTGGGAGGAAGGAGGATCAGGGTGAGGAATATGCAGTCCAGACTAGTGTTGAGCCACCCCCGTAGTGTTCAAGTTCGGTTCGGTTCGTCGAACACCCGTGTGTTCGCCGAACTGTTCGTCGAACTGTTCGTCGAACACCTTCGAACACCGTTAAAACCAATGGCAGGCAAACAAAAACACATAGAAACACATAGAAAACACCTTCAAAGGTGTCCAAAAGCTGACAAACTGCTCAGAAGACATAACTAACACATGGAAAAGTGACAAGTACATATAGTCATGCGAAAATAAAAGAGGTGGAGGAGTAAAAGGAGGGGGAGACACAGATATAGGCATGTCATGCCCTTCTAAAATCCAAAAAGTGAGAAGCCGACACGGCCAGTCCGCTCCTGCCCGTGCCACCTCCGTGTCGCCGGGTTTGTGCCAGAGCCGCGGTGAACCCTGATGGCCAGCCCCCCTCTCCCAATACTGGTGCCTGTCCGCTGGTGGGTCGAGCGAGCCCCCCTGTGGTGGAGGCAGCTCTAAGCTTTTTAATTTAAATTGTCTCTCTAATTTGAATGAATACACTTTAAATCCATTTACAAGGATCTATTGGAGGGCAAGTCTCATGCCAGCAGCCTCGGTAATTCCAGCTCCAGTAGCGTCCACTAAAGCTGCTGCAGTTAAAAAGCTTTTATAAGGATCAAGCTCGGCTGTCCACCGCAAGGCATCCTACTGCCAGTCCCAGCCCCTATGCCTTGGGGTGCCTCCTGATGCTCTTCACTAAGTATCCCATGGTCCCGAAGCATTTCCTTTGAAAAAATTAAGTGTCTAAACTACAGGTGGTGTAGCTTGCTTAACAGCCGGGATAATCCGCTGACTAGCAGACACTGCTACTAGGCACAAAGTATTTCCTGGGCTAGATGCAGTTAAAAATTTGTAATTAGATACTCTCGTTGGATGCTGAGAAAGCATTCCATAGAGTCTCCTGGCACGCCATATATGATTCTCTTAAAGAGCTTGGGGTAGGGGTCTAGGGGACCCTTTTATAGCCAAAATCACGGCCCTGTATCGCAATACGTCACCTAGGCTGAAGATAAATGGAACTGTAGCACCCTGAGGGCTCGGTTACTACAGACGTATTGCACCTCACCCAGAGGTGTGATATCTCACTCTCAGGTAAGGATGGAGCGTGGATCAGGACTAGAGATGAGCGTTGTTCTACTCGAACTGTTCGCCAATCTCAAATTCGAGCTGTTTTGGGCGGTGTTCGAGCCGGTCGGCGAACACGAACAATTTGAGAAAAATTCGGCTGTTCGAGGTTATGTTCGATAACTGTTCGTGCACCAAAATCATAACTGGATTTTTTCTCAGTAATGATGAAAATTAATGTTAATACGCAGTTTGAGTGTACAGCGGGGCGGGGGGAGGGGCAGGGGATGGATCTCTGCAGGAACAATGAAGATCTCCATTTTTTTTTCTCTTTCCCGCATTTGCAGTGGGGAGGTGCAATCTGTCAGCCTATCAGCAGCGCACACACGGAGCGAAGTGCTTTTTTTCACACAAGCAAGGGCATGTGTGATTGGCAGTGTATGTCACATGTCCTTGCCCTATAAGACCAAGCCATTTTCCCCGTCGCCACCATTTTCTCACTGCTGCAGCTGCGTGTTAGACGGCACCGCTGTTGCTGTGTGCGCTATACCTTGTTAATTTCAAGCCAATTTTCGCACAAATATACAGATAGCTTGGGAGTAGGGAATAGTTGTGATTGCAGTCCTTTTAAGGACTAGGTTACAGCATTTCCTACGACTTTTATCAGGCAGGTCTGTGCTCTTAAATAGATAGATTGTGGGAGTAAAGACTAATTGTAATTGGAGTCCTTTTCAGGACTAGGTTACATCAGTTCCTATCAGTTTTTGCCAGGCAGGTCTGTGCAAGTTTTTTTCACAGCATTTGGCTGAATCTAGCAAAGCTAATCCTTTTTGGCCTATTGCAGAGTGTGTTAGTCAGTGGAGTAGCCTATCTGTGTTGCAAGATATACCACCTGTGTATAGAATACCAATTTTTTTACTGCACCTAGTGAAGTAAAATCTTTTGGGCATAGCATCATTCTATTAGTCCATCTATACTGACCTCCATCAGGTTGCAAACTGAATATAATTTTTTTCTGCATCTAGCTCTGAAAAAATATTTGGGCTTCTAGCAGTGTGTGGGACTTGGTCTATTAGTCCATCTATACTGACCTCCATCAGGTTGCAAATTAAAAATAATTTTTTTCTGCATCTAGCTCTGAAAAAATATTTGGGCTTCTAGCAGTGTGTGGGACTTGGTCTATTAGTCCATCTATACTGACCTCCATCAGGTTGCAAATTAAAAATAATTTTTTTCTGCATCTAGCTCTGAAAAAATATTTGGGCTTCTAGCAGTGTGTGGGACTTGGTCTATTAGTCCATCTATACTGACCTCCATCAGGTTGCAAATTAAAAATAATTTTTTTCTGCATCTAGCTCTGAAAAAATATTTGGGCTTCTAGCAGTGTGTGGGACTTGGTCTATTAGTCCATCTATACTGACCTCCATCAGGTTGCAAATTGAATAAAAATTTTTTCTGCATCTAGCTCTGAAAAAATATTTGGGCTTCTAGCGGTCTGTGGGACTTGGTCTATTAGTCCATCTATACTGACCTCCATCAGGTTGCAAATTAAAAATAATTTTTTTCTGCATCTAGCTCAGAAAAAATATTTGGGCTTCTAGCAGTGTGTGGGACTTGGTCTATTAGTCCATCTATACTGACCTCCATCAGGTTGCAAATTAAAAATAATTTTTTTCTTCATTTAGCTCTGAAAAAATATTTGGGCTTCTAGCAGTGTGTGGGACTTGTTCTATTAGTCCTTCTATACTGACGTCCAGCAGGTTGCAAATTGAATATAATTTTTTTCTGCATCTAGCTCTGAAAAAATATTTGGGCTTCTAGCGGTGTGTGGGACTTGGTCTATTAGTCCATCTATACTGACCTCCATCAGGTTGCAAATTAAAAATAATTTTTTTCTGCATCTAGCTCTGAAAAAATATTTGGGCTTCTAGCAGTGTGTGGGACTTGGTCTATTAGTCCATCTATACTGACCTCCATCAGGTTGCAAATTAAAAATAATTTTTTTCTGCATCTAGCTCTGAAAAAATATTTGGGCTTCTAGTAGTGTGTGGGACTTGGTCTATTAGTCCATCTATACTGACCTCCATCGGGTTGCAAATTAAAAATAATTTTTTTCTTCATTTAGCTCTGAAAAAATATTTGGGCTTCTAGCAGTGTGTGGGACTTGTTCTATTAGTCCTTCTATACTGACCTCCAGCAGGTTGCAAATTGAATATAATTTTTTTCTGCATCTAGCTCTGAAAAAATATTTGGGCTTCTAGCGGTGTGTGGGACTTGGTCTATTAGTCCATCTATACTGACCTCCATCAGGTTGCAAATTAAAAATAATTTTTTTCTGCATCTAGCTCTGAAAAAATATTTGGGCTTCTAGCGGTGTGTGGGACTTGGTCTATTAGTCCATCTATACTGACCTCCATCAGGTTGCAAATTAAAAATAATTTTTTTCTGCATCTAGCTCTGAAAAAATATTTGGGCTTCTAGCAGTGTGTGGGACTTGGTCTATTAGTCCATCTATACTGACCTCCATCAGGTTGCAAATTAAAAATATTTTTTTTCTGCATCTAGCTCTGAAAAAATATTTGGGCTTCTAGCAGTGTGTGGGACTTGGTCTATTAGTCCATCTATACTGACCTCCACCAGGTTGCAAATTGAATAAAAAAAATTTCTGCATCTAGCTCTGAAAAAATATTTGGGCTTCTAGCGGTGTGTGGGACTTGGTCTATTAGTCCATCTATACTGACCTCCATCAGGTTGCAAATTAAAAATAATTTTTTTCTGCATCTAACCCAGCCAATAGTTTTGGCCTAATACCACAGTTTGGCCACTCAGCTCTGCTCGGTTACCATCCATTGTTTTTTTGTGCAAACAACTCCAGAGTTGTGAATTAGTTAACCACCAAAATGAGTGGAAAAAGGCCTGCTGCTGGTGGAAAGGGGAATAGGCGTGTTGGGAAGGGGAAAAAAGGTTGTGTCCGTGGGGTAGGTGCAGAAGAAAGACCATCTTCCAGCCAAACTAAAATGTCTACTTCTTTTAGCGGACAATGTGATAAGATCCCTTTCTTACGGCCACGCCAATCGCTACAAATTCCAGATGAGGCACAAAAACAGCAGGTGCTTCAACGGATATCAAGTGCTCCTTTAAGTGGGCTCTCCTCCACATCAACTTCAACATCACAAATACTCCAGTCCTCAAAGGTGTCACCCAAATCGCACTTGCTTCCTCACAGCTCCCAAATCTCCAGCTGCCCGTCTGAGTATGAGGTAGAACAGATGGTTGAGTCTGCAGAGCTGTTTACTCATACTATAGCCTGGGAATCAGAGGTCGACTCCAGCGCTTCTGTGAATCCAGACGAGGAAATGATCTGCACTGATGCCCAGAATCTTTATGAGTCGGATCCAGGACCAGACGCAGAAGGTTCTGACCATAATGTAGACCCTCATTCCCAAACTGTAACTCCTGTTGGTGGAGACAATGAGGAAGACGATGATAAGACTCAAATACCTGATTGGAGCGACAACTTTAGTTTTTTGTCAGGGCAGGAACAGGTTGGCTCTGAGGACGACGGGTGTGATAACGCACAGGGTGATGATGATGAGGTCGGAGATCCCACTTACTGTCAACCCACAGTCAGCCAAGAGATGAGGTCAGCAGAGGAGGTGGAGGAAGATGCTAGTGACGACGAGGTCAGGTTGCGCCTTCCTGGACAGAGACGTAGTACTGGAAGCACGTCAACAACTGCATCCTCAAACACAACTCTGCCTCTCACCACAAGTCGTGGTGGCTCTTCAGGTCGCATGGGTGCTAAGCCTTGCATAGCCTGGGCATTTTTTCAGATCGATAAAGATGACCCAACTCGTGTTATCTGTAACATTTGTCAGCAAAAGCTAAGTAGAGGCCAAAAAATACATAGTTTGAGTACTTCATGCATGAACCGGCACATGGACATGAAGCATAAGTTGCAGTGGGAAGCTCAGTGTGCTACAATGCGGTCTAGCCGGCCGGGCCAACCACCGTCTGCCATATCTTGTGCATCCGCGGCCTCTTCATCCTCTGTGACTGGGGGGACAGCAGTCACACCTGTTTTGGGGCGCAGACCTGCCACCTCTTTACCCGCAACAGCCAGCGTGATTGGCAGGTCATCATTTTCTTTGGAGGTGGTAACACCAGCTGGTCTTGAGCGCTGTCCGACATCGATAGCACCACCTTTGGATCAAGGCAACCTAACATGTCCGCCTGCATCTTCCTCACAGACCGGCAGTTTGCCGGGGACACCCTTATCAACCCCGTCTAAGCACAATAGCCAGCCCTCGGTCCCTCAGATGTGGACAAGTAAAAGACCATTTCCTCCTAGCCATGAGAAAGCTAAGAGGTTGAATTTCACCATCTGCAAGCTCTTGGCTACAGAAATGCTGCCTTTCCGCCTGGTGGACACAGAGGATTTTCGAGACCTTATGTCCGTCGCAGTGCCCCAGTACCAGATGCCCAGTCGGCACTACTTCTCAAAGAAAGGTGTGCCTGCGCTCCACCAGCATGTCGCACACAACATCACCGCTTCTTTGAGAAACTCTGTGTGTGACAGGGTGCATTTCACCACAGACACTTGGACGAGTAGGCATGGACAGGGGCGTTACATGTCGCTGACTGGGCACTGGGTAACTATGGTGACAGCAGGACAAGGGGCTGCTGTCCAAGTCTTGCCGTCCCCACGAGTTGTGCGTCAATCCTCTTTATGTCATTTTTCCTCCACTGCTTCTGCCTCCTCAACCTCCTCTCGGTCTTCCACCTGCACCCAAAGGCTGTCTGGTCATGCCACAAGCTTTCTAACTGCGCAGAAGGGATCCTGCACACCTCCTTACTATGCTGGCAGTAGGGCTCAACGTCATCAGGCGGTTTTTACATTGAAATGTCTGGGAAATGTGAGTCACACAGCTGAGGAGTTGTGGTCAGCTCTGGAGAACCAATTTCATGAATGGTTGTCTCCACTGGACCTGAAACCAGGGAAGGCCGTGTGCGACAATGCTGCAAACCTGGGTGCGGCCCTTCGCCGGGGCAATGTCACACACGTGCCTTGTATGGCTCACGTGTTGAACCTGGTTGTCCAGCAATTTTTAGCCCACTATCCCAGACTAGATGGCCTTCTGCAGAGGGCACGGTCGCTGTGTGCTCACTTCCGCCGTTCGCATCCCGCAGCTCAGCGACTTACATCTCTACAGAAGTCGTTGGGCCTGCCACTTCACCGGCTAAAATGCGATGTGCCTACCCGGTGGAATTCAACTCTGCACATGTTGCAGCGACTGTGGCAGCACCGACAAGCCCTGGTGCAATACGTTCTGATGTATAGCCTGGGCCAACGAGATTCAGAGGTGGGGCAAATCACGCTGGAGGAGTGGTCTCAGATCAGGGACCTATGCACCCTTCTGCACAGTTTTGAAATGGCGACGAAGATGTTTAGTGCTGACGATGCCATTATCAGCATGACTATTCCGGTGATTTACATGCTGGAGCACATGTTAAACAGAATTCGGAGTCAGGTGGTGGCACAAGAGGAGGTGGAGGAAGTAGAGGAGGAGGAGTTGTATGCGGAAGGGCTAACATCTGCAAGGTCCAGACGGTCGGCAGCACCAAGGCGGCAGGCATGTGAGGGTGGGGGAGATGATTTTACCAGGGCGCATGGTAGCAGCCAAACTAGTGAGGAAGGTGCAGGAGCCCAGGAAGAAGTGGAGGACGAACTGATGGAAGACTCATCAGATGAGGGAGACCTTGATCACATTTCTGTTGTGCGAGGTTGGGGGGAGAGGACAGAGGAAGGAAGCATGATTGCTACCTCGCCACCAACACAACAGGGACTTGGTGCTCCTGGATGCGCAACACACATGAGTGCCTTCTTGCTGCACTACCTGCAACATGACCCTCGAATTGTGAGAATTAGAAATAATCCTGACTACTGGGTTGCCACACTGTTAGATCCCCGGTACAAAAGTAAATTTGCAGAAATTATTCCTGCCATAGAAAGGGATGCACGCATGCAGGAGTATCAGCAGAGACTGTTGCAGAATCTTACATGTGCTTTTCCACAAAATACCAGTGGTGCACGTAGTGAATCTCACAGTTCCAACTTGCCAACCGTGGGACCGTCAAGTGTTCAGCACTCAAACCGTAACAGAACCACAGTATCTGCTGGTAACATCAATTTTGCGGAATCATTTCACCACTTTTTTAGCCCATCCTTTGCAAGGCCACAGGAGACAAGAAGTCTGACACATAGTCAACGCCTAGAGACGATGGTACAGGAGTATCTCCAAGTAAACATTGAAGCCACGACTGTGTCACTGGACCCTTGCTCTTTTTGGGCTTCCAATCTGGATAAATGGCCGGAGCTAGCCACTTACGCCTTGGAGATCTTGTCATGCCCCGCAGCCAGCATTCTGTCTGAACGTGTGTTCAGCGCTGCTGGTGGTGTGCTGACAGATAAGCGCACGCGGCTCTCCACTGATAATGTAGACAGACTCACGTTCATAAAGATGAACAAATCATGGATCCGAAACGACTTTTCTACCCCTGTGTCATCCTGGGGAGAGTAAAAGCTTGATGATTGGTTAAAATCACCCTACCAACCGTTTTAAGCTTTCAAATTACTAATCATGTTTATCTGTATCTTGACTGGAAAATAATTTGGGCTTTGTAGCAGTGTGCAGCACTGATCCTATTAGGCCATCTATAATAAGCTTCACCAGATTTAAAATTAAAAATAATTTTTAGCTGCATCTAGCCCGGAAAATAATTTTGGGGCTCCGAGATGCGCAAGACACATAAGTGCCTTCTTGCTGCATTACCTGCAGCATGACCCTCATATTGTCAGAATTCGAAGTAATCATGACTACTGGGTTGCCACACTCTTAGATCCCCCAAACTTTTCGATCAACCTTTTCATTTTAATAAAGACCAAAAAAATGGTCATTTTTGAAATTATAAGCATTAGCAGGTTGTTAGAAACTGAAATCAAACAGTTTTCAACTCAAAACTTTATTCTAGGTGATGTTACATTTTCACATAGGACCCCTTGTTCGAAAGGAGCTTCTGAACTCTCTCGTCCATTGAATTTGTCAGGTTTTGGATGGTTTCTGCTTCAATTGTTTTGCATGAGGACAGAATACCCTCCCAGAGCTGTTGCTTAGATGTGAACTGCCTCCCGCCATCATAGACACTCCTTTTAATGATGCTCCAAAGGTTCTGAATGGGGTAGAGGTCAGGGGAGCATGGGGGTCACACCATAAGTTTGTCCCCTTTTATGCCCATATCAGCCAGAGATGCAGATGTTTTATGTGCAGCATGAGATGGTGCATTATCATGCAGAAAAATGATCTTGCTGTGAAATACACGGTTCTTCTTCTTGAACCATGGCAGGAAGTGCTGTTTGAGAAAATCCACATACATTATGGAGTTCATCTTTAGCGCCTTCAGGGATCCTAAAGGGGCCGACAATCTCTCTCCCCATGATTCCAGCCCAAAACATTACTCCACCTCCTCCTTGTTGGCGCTGTAGCCGTGTTTGCGTGGGGTGTCCATCAACCAGCCATCCTCCACTCCATTCATCTGGACCATCGAGCGCTGCACGGCACTCATCCGTGAACAAAACAGTTTTGAAATCAGTCTTCATGTAATGTTTGGCCCACTGGAGCCGTTTCTGCTTGTGTGAAGTGGATAGAGGAGGTCGACAGGATGGCATATGCACAGCTGCAAACCTCTGAAGGACCCTGCATCTTGTTGTTCGGGGGACGTTGGAGGCACAAGCAGCTTCAAAAACTTGTCTGCTGCTATGACAAGGCTTTTTTGCCGCTGCTGTTTCAACCTGACGTAATTGCCTGTAGGAAAGAGTCCTCAATTTGCCCTTATCAGCACGCACACGTGTGTACTGTGAATCAGCTACATACTTCTTGATTGCCAAGACACTTCATCCTGATCATCGCACAATGTTGATTGTAGTCATGCCTTGACCTAAACACTCCACAATTTGTTGCTTCTCAGCAGCCGACACATCCTTTTTCTTTCCCATTTTGGCAGAAAATGTAGGCTGCTTAATAATGTGAGAGAGCCTTCTTAAGTAGTCTTCCCTTTCATTGGACACACCTGCCAAACTAATTAGCACAGGTGTCTGCAATTGCTTACAGTGATATAAAGAGCCCTGACACACATCACCATCAATGAGTTTAACTGACAAACAAACAAATTCTTCCCTTATCACTCCTAAACACTTTTTGCATAATAATTTGGAACGCGGTGTACATGTGCTTTTCCACAAAACACCAGTGGTTCACGTAGTGAATCTTACAGTTCTAACTTGCCAACCGTGGTCTGTATGGAATTGTTCAATAAAGGGCCCAAAATTAAGATAACATAGATGGGAGAGGTCTCTATGAATAGGAATTCCTAAGTATTTGATACCCTGTGAGGGCCAGGCAAAGGGAAAGTTGGACTGGATGGAATCCTATATGGATTTAGGGAGGGAGACATCGAGGGCCTCAGACTTCGCTGCATTGATTTTAAAATTTTACCATGTAACAAAGTGATCTATTTCAGCCATAACAGCAGGGATGGATATATGTGATTGAGTGATATATACTAGGACATCATCAGCAAATAGAGAGCACTTGTACTCGGTGCCTCCCACCTCAATCCACCTAATATTGGGGTTATGGCGAATTGATGAGAGCAGGTGCTCCGTCACTAGGATATATAAGAGAGGGGACAGAGGACATCCCTGCCTTGTCCCATTGGTGATTGTGAAAGGTGATGAAAATGTTCTGACGCACCCCCTGGGCCTTGGGACACCCGGAGCCGGACCCTTTTTGGTGGATGCTGGTGGTTGTAGTCTTCGTGGCGGCGATCCGGTTCCGTGGCTCAGGGCGGTCAAACCAGTGGCGGAACTATTTATGTGGTTTTGATGTTTAAATGTCCGACTACACCACCCGTGGATTGCGGTCAGAGTGAACCGCCGCTACAGGGCAGACCGCTAAGGCTGGTGTTGTGGGTGCAGCAGAGCGTAGCATAACTCCCCACGGGAGGAGTATAGCCTCAGGGCAGTGTATGCGGAGGATGGGGGTGATGGTGCAGGGCAGCAGCAGTAACGACACGGAGTCAGTGATGCAGTTCAGGGCCTTTACTCACAGTTCTTATTATCCAGACCACGTCTGCAGGTAACGGCTGCCCACGTCGTACTGTGCTCACCAGGTGAGGGTCTCAGACAACTCCCAGATAACTTTGGAGCGCTTCACAGGACCCCCTTTGTGTGTCCTTTGTCTGGCCTTTCTTACCAACACTTCTGTCCGGCTGCCTCGGGCCTCCTCTTGGTAAACTTGGCGCCAGTTTCCCTGACCCTATGTGGTGCCTTCCTAGCGGGTGGAGCAAGGGGCTGCGCCACATAAAATGTCAGAGCCTCCGGTTTCTAGCTGAGGGTCGTTTCCTGCCTCCACTAGTTCGGGGACCGGTCTCCCCCTTTGGCCTGACCCCTCCACGCAGGTGGATTCGGGCGTGCGGTGGCGACTCGCCCGTCCGCACCCCTGGGATCCCTTCATTCCTCGTTCCTGGAGCCTTCTCCGCTCCTCTTCCTTCCTTCTCCCTCTTGCAGGCCTGGGCCTCTGTTACTAGGCCCGCCTCCGGAGCAGAGCTCATGCAGAGCCCCTGCTCCCTGCCACTTTCTGCTCAGACTTCTCTGCACTGAACTAAGATGGTGCCCACCTTTTATACTCCCTTCTCAATGCACCCAGGAACTGCTTCCTCCCTGCTCCTGCACTGCAGGGTTCCACTTCCTCAGTGTTCCCTCCCCCCACTCCAGCCAGGGACAGGGACTGTCGTGCCCATCTCAGGGGCATATTGGTCGCCCTGCCCCACGGCAATGTGGTGTAATGCATGCAGGTGTCGGGTCCTGATCCACACTCCATCCTTATCTGAGAGTGAGATATCACACCTCTGGGTGAGGTGCAATACGTCTGTAGCAACCGAGCCCTCGGTGCTACAGTTCCATTTATCTTCAGCCTAGGTGACGTATTGTGATACAGGGCCGTGATTTTGGCTATAAAAGGGTCCCGTAGACCCCTACCCCAAGCTTTTTAAGAGAATCATATATGGCGTGCCAGGAGACTCTATGGAATGCTTTCTCAGCATCCAACGAGAGTATCTACTTACAAATTTTTAACTGCATCTAGCCCAGGAAATACTTTGTGCCTAGTAGCAGTGTCTGCTAGTCAGCGGATTATCCCGGCTGTTAAGCAAGCTACACCACCTGTAGTTTGGACACTTAATTTTTTCAAAGGAAATGCTTCGGGACCACGGGATACTTAGTGAAGAGCATCAGGAGGCACCCCAAGGCATAGGGGCTGGGACTGGCACTAGGATGCCTTGCGGTGGACAGCCGAGCTCGATCCTTATAAAAGCTTTTTAACTGCAGCAGCTTTAGTGGACACTACTGGAGCTGGAATTACGCGGCTGCTAGCATGAGACTTGCCCTCCAATAGATCCTTGTAAATGGATTTAAAGTGTATTCATTCAAATTAGAGGGACAATTTAAATTAAAAAGCTTAGAGCTGCCTCCACCACAGGGGGGCTCTCTCGACCCACCAGCGGACAGGCACCAGTATTGGGAAGGTGTTTTCTATGTGTTTCTATGTGTTTTTGTTTGCCTGCCATTGGTTTTAACGGTGTTCGAAGGTGTTCGACGAACAGTTCGACGAACAGTTCGGCGAACACACGGGTGTTCGACGAACCGAACCGAACTCGAACACTACGGGGGTGGCTCAACACTAATCAGGACCCGACACCTGCATGCATTACACCACATTGCCGTGGGGCAGGGCGACCAATATGCCCCTGAGATGGGCACGACAGTCCCTGTCCCTGGCTGGAGTGGGGGGAGGGAACACTGAGGAAGGGGAACCCTGTAGTGCAGGAGCAGGGAGGAAGCAGTTCCTGGGTGCATTGAGAAGGGAGTATAAAAGGTGGGCACCATCTTAGTTCAGTGCAGAGAAGTCTGAGCAGAAGTGGCAGGGAGCAGGGGCTCTGCATGAGCTCTGCTCCGGAGGCGGGCCTAGTAACAGAGGCCCAGGCCTGCAAGAGGGAGAAGGAAGGAAGAGGAGCGGAGAAGGCTCCAGGAACGAGGAATGAAGGGATCCCAGGGGTGCGGACGGGCGAGTCGCCACCGCACGCCCGAATCCACCTGCGTGGAGGGGTCAGGCCAAAGGGGGAGACCGGTCCCCGAACTAGTGGAGGCAGGAAACGACCCTCAGCTAGAAACCGGAGGCTCTGACATTTTATGTGGCGCAGCCCCTTGCTCCACCCGCTAGGAAGGCACCACATAGGGTCAGGGAAACTGGCGCCAAGTTTACCAAGAGGAGGCCCGAGGCAGCCGGACAGAAGTGTTGGTAAGAAAGGCCAGACAAAGGACACACAAAGGGGGTCCTGTGAAGCGCTCCAAAGTTATCTGGGAGTTGTCTGAGCCCCTCACCTGGTGAGCACAGTACGACGTGGGCAGCCGTTACCTGCAGACGTGGTCTGGATAATAAGAACTGTGAGTAAAGGCCCTGGACTGCATCACTGACTCCGTGTCGTTACCGCTGCTGCCCTGCACCATCACCCCCATCCTCCGCATACACTGCCCTGAGGCTATACTCCTCCCGTGGGGAGTTATGCTACGCTCTGCTGCACCCACAACACCAGCCTTAGCGGTCTGCCCTGTAGCGGCGGTTCACTCTGACCGCAATCCACGGGTGGCGTAGTCGGACATTTAAACATCAAAACCACATAAATAGTTCCGCCACTGGTTTGACCGCCCTGAGCCACGGAACCGGATCGCCGCCACGAAGACTACAACCACCAGCATCCACCAAAAAGGGTCCGGCTCCGGGTGTCCCAAGGCCCAGGGGGTGCGTCAGAACATTTTCATCACCTTTCACAATCACCAATGGGACAAGGCAGGGATGTCCTCTGTCCCCTCTCTTATACATCCTAGTGACGGAGCACCTGCTCTCATCAATTCGCCATAACCCCAATATTAGGTGGATTGAGGTGGGAGGCACCGAGTACAAGTGCTCTCTATTTGCTGATGATGTCCTAGTATATATCACTCAATCACATATATCCATCCCTGCTGTTATGGCTGAAATAGATCACTTTGTTACATGGTAAAATTTTAAAATCAATGCAGCGAAGTCTGAGGCCCTCGATGTCTCCCTCCCTAAATCCATATAGGATTCCATCCAGTCCAACTTTCCCTTTGCCTGGCCCTCACAGGGTATCAAATACTTAGGAATTCCTATTCATAGAGACCTCTCCCATCTATGTTATCTTAATTTTGGGCCCTTTATTGAACAATTCCATACAGACCACGGTTGGCAAGTTAGAACTGTAAGATTCACTACGTGAACCACTGGTGTTTTGTGGAAAAGCACATGTACACCGCGTTCCAAATTATTATGCAAAAAGTGTTTAGGAGTGATAAGGGAAGAATTTGTTTGTTTGTCAGTTAAACTCATTGATGGTGATGTGTGTCAGGGCTCTTTATATCACTGTAAGCAATTGCAGACACCTGTGCTAATTAGTTTGGCAGGTGTGTCCAATGAAAGGCAAGACTACTTAAGAAGGCTCTCTCACATTATTAAGCAGCCTACATTTTCTGCCAAAATGGGAAAGAAAAAGGATGTGTCGGCTGCTGAGAAGCAACAAATTGTGGAGTGTTTAGGTCAAGGCATGACTACAATCAACATTGTGCGATGATCAGGATGAAGTGTCTTGGCAATCAAGAAGTATGTAGCTGATTCACAGTACACATGTGTGCGTGCTGATAAGGGCAAATTGAGGACTCTTTCCTACAGGCAATTACGTCAGGTTGAAAGAGCAGCGGCAAAAAAGCCTTGTCATAGCAGCAGACAAGTTTTTGAAGCTGCTTGTGCCTCCAACGTCCCCCGAACAACAAGATGCAGGGTCCTTCAGAGGTTTGCAGCTGTGCATACGCCATCCTGTCGACCTCCTCTATCCACTTCACACAAGCAGAAACGGCTCCAGTGGGCCAAACATTACATGAAGACTGATTTCAAAACTGTTTTGTTCACGGATGAGTGCCGTGCAGCGCTCGATGGTCCAGATGAATGGAGTGGAGGATGGCTGGTTGATGGACACCCCACGCAAACACGGCTACAGCGCCAACAAGTAGGAGGTGGAGTAATGTTTTGGGCTGGAATCATGGGGAGAGAGATTGTCGGCCCCTTTAGGATCCCTGAAGGCGCTAAAGATGAACTCCATAATGTATGTGGATTTTCTCAAACAGCACTTCCTGCCATGGTTCAAGAAGAAGAACCGTGTATTTCACAGCAAGATCATTTTTCTGCATGATAATGCACCATCTCATGCTGCACATAAAACATCTGCATCTCTGGCTGATATGGGCATAAAAGGGGACAAACTTATGGTGTGACCCCCATGCTCCCCTGACCTCTACCCCATTCAGAACCTTTGGAGCATCATTAAAAGGAGTGTCTATGATGGCGGGAGGCAGTTCACATCTAAGCAACAGCTCTGGGAGGGTATTCTGTCCTCATGCAAAACAATTGAAGCAGAAACCATCCAAAACCTGACAAATTCAATGGACGAGAGAGTTCAGAAGCTCCTTTCGAACAAGGGGTCCTATGTGAAAATGTAACATCACCTAGAATAAAGTTTTGAGTTGAAAACTGTTTGATTTCAGTTTCTAACAACCTGCTAATGCTTATAATTTCAAAAATGACCATTTTTTTGGTCTTTATTACAATGAAAAGGTTGATCGAAAAGTTTGGGGGATCTAAGAGTGTGGCAACCCAGTAGTCATGATTACTTCGAATTCTGACAATATGACGGTCATGCTGCAGGTAGTGCAGCAAGAAGGCACTTATGTGTCTTGCGCATCTCGGAGCCCCAAAATTATTTTCCGGGCTAGATGCAGCTAAAAATTATTTTTAATTTTAAATCTGGTGAAGCTTATTATAGATGGCCTAATAGGATCAGTGCTGCACACTGCTACAAAGCCCAAATTATTTTCCAGTCAAGATACAGATAAACATGATTAGTAATTTGAAAGCTTAAAACGGTTGGTAGGGTGATTTTAACCAATCATCAAGCTTTTACTCTCCCCAGGATGACACAGGGGTAGAAAAGTCGTTTCGGATCCATGATTTGTTCATCTTTATGAACGTGAGTCTGTCTACATTATCAGTGGAGAGCCGCGTGCGCTTATCTGTCAGCACACCACCAGCAGCGCTGAACACAAGTTCAGACAGAACGCTGGCTGCGGGGCATGACAAGATCTCCAAGGCGTAAGTGGCTAGCTCCGGCCATTTATCCAGATTGGAAGCCCAAAAAGAGCAAGGGTCCAGTGACACAGTCGTGGCTTCAATGTTTACTTGGAGATACTCCTGTACCATCGTCTCTAGGCGTTGACTATGTGTCAGACTTCTTGTCTCCTGTGGCCTTGCAAAGGATGGGCTAAAAAAGTGGTGAAATGATTCCGCAAAATTGATGTTACCAGCAGATACTGTGGTTCTGTTACGGTTTGAGTGCTGAACACTTGACGGTCCCACGGTTGGCAAGTTGGAACTGTGAGATTCACTACGTGCACCACTGGTATTTTGTGGAAAAGCACATGTAAGATTCTGCAACAGTCTCTGCTGATACTCCTGCATGCGTGCATCCCTTTCTATGGCAGGAATAATTTCTGCAAATTTACTTTTGTACCGGGGATCTAACAGTGTGGCAACCCAGTAGTCAGGATTATTTCTAATTCTCACAATTCGAGGGTCATGTTGCAGGTAGTGCAGCAAGAAGGCACTCATGTGTGTTGCGCATCCAGGAGCACCAAGTCCCTGTTGTGTTGGTGGCGAGGTAACAATCATGCTTCCTTCCTCTGTCCTCTCCCCCCAACCTCGCACAACAGAAATGTGATCAAGGTCTCCCCCATCTGATGAGTCTTCCATCAGTTCGTCCTCCACTTCTTCCTGGGCTCCTGCACCTTCCTCACTAGTTTGGCTGCTACCATGCGCCCTGGTAAAATCATCTCCCCCACCCTCACATGCCTGCCGCCTTGGTGCTGCCGACCGTCTGGACCTTGCAGATGTTAGCCCTTCCGCATACAACTCCTCCTCCTCTACTTCCTCCACCTCCTCTTGTGCCACCACCTGACTCCGAATTCTGTTTAACATGTGCTCCAGCATGTAAATCACCGGAATAGTCATGCTGATAATGGCATCGTCAGCACTAAACATCTTCGTCGCCATTTCAAAACTGTGCAGAAGGGTGCATAGGTCCCTGATCTGAGACCACTCCTCCAGCGTGATTTGCCCCACCTCTGAATCTCGTTGGCCCAGGCTATACGTCAGAACGTATTGCACCAGGGCTTGTCGGTGCTGCCACAGTCGCTGCAACATGTGCAGAGTTGAATTCCACCGGGTAGGCACATCGCATTTTAGCCGGTGAAGTGGCAGGCCCAACGACTTCTGTAGAGATGTAAGTCGCTGAGCTGCGGGATGCGAACGGCGGAAGTGAGCACACAGCGACCGTGCCCTCTGCAGAAGGCCATCTAGTCTGGGATAGTGGGCTAAAAATTGCTGGACAACCAGGTTCAACACGTGAGCCATACAAGGCACGTGTGTGACATTGCCCCGGCGAAGGGCCGCACCCAGGTTTGCAGCATTGTCGCACACGGCCTTCCCTGGTTTCAGGTCCAGTGGAGACAACCATTCATGAAATTGGTTCTCCAGAGCTGACCACAACTCCTCAGCTGTGTGACTCACATTTCCCAGACATTTCAATGTAAAAACCGCCTGATGACGTTGAGCCCTACTGCCAGCATAGTAAGGAGGTGTGCAGGATCCCTTCTGCGCAGTTAGAAAGCTTGTGGCATGACCAGACAGGCTTTGGGTGCAGGTGGAAGACCGAAAGGAGGTTGAGGAGGCAGAAGCAGTGGAGGAACTTTGACATAAAGAGGATTGACGCACAACTCGTGGGGACGGCAAGACTTGGACAGCAGCCCCTTGTCCTGCTGTCACCATAGTTACCCAGTGCCCAGTCAGCGACATGTAACGCCCCTGTCCATGCCTACTCGTCCAAGTGTCTGTGGTGAAATTGTAGCACCCTGAGGATTCGGCTGCTACAGGGGTATTGCACCTCAACCCAGAGGTGTGATATTCCACTCCCGGGTAAGGATGGAGTGTGGGACTGAGCCCAGAAAGCTGCATGCACTACACACATCCCATTTCCGAGGAACAGACCAACGGTACTCCCACTTAGAAATGTGCAGGTACGACCGAGTCTGTTCCTGGCTGAAGTGGGAGGGGGGTGGTACATCCCAAGTAGTGTAGGGGCAGATAGGGGGAGCAGCCTGGGTAAAGATAGGAGCTCATTGGGTGCTGGTCACCTGAGCTCACACATAGCGGGAGTATTTAAGGTGGGCACCATCAAAGATCAGGGTCAGTCAGTCAGTCAGTCTTTGCAGAGGAGTCAGAGGAAGAGGAGCAGAGCAGCCCCAGGCCCAGAGAGAGTGAGAGAGGAGAGTCAGAAGGACCCAGAGAAAACAAGCAGGAACTCTGAGAACCCATATACGAACCTAGGGTGAAGAGTTGGCAAAAGGGTACCGGATCCCAAACTGGTGGGGGCTCAAGCACACCTCAGCCAGAGACCGGAGGCCGTGGGCAGGATCTGCCACGGCCACCCACCACATCCACCCTGAAGGCAAACCACGTGTAGGGTCAGGGAACCCAAGGCCAAGGGTTTCCCAACAGAAGGCCCGAGGGAGCTGGACCTAGGTGGATCCCTGGTGGGGACGGCCAGAAGACAGGACAGGAAGGAGGGCTCAGGGTCACGCTCCGGACTTGCTTGGGGGTTGGCTGAATCCAGGACCTGGTGGACGCAGCACGGCTCGGGTGGTCACTTGAAGCTGGAGTGACCGGAACATCAGCAGTAAGTAAATACCCTAAACTGCACAACCCGACTCTGTCTTTAATTACCATCTATGCTGCACCACCACAACCCCCATCCTCTGCACCTGACCCCCTGAGGCTATACCCCACCCGTTGGGGGTTATACTATCAAAAGCTGCACCAACACCATCAGCCTCAGCGGACCCTGATGCAGCGGCGGCCGTAGTGACCGCAATACAACGGGTGGCGTAGTCGACATAAAGAACTTTATAACATCTGTAGGACTGCCACATACTCTGAGCTTGACACCCTGGGCACGGACCGGGTCACAGCCACTCGGAAGACTACAACCCCCATCTGATCCGGCTCCGGGTATTCCCCTAAAGAATATGGCCCAGGGGGTGCGTCAACTTTGGCGTAGTCGGCAGGATTACGTGCCCGCAACACCCGGGTACTGCGTGCCTGAAGAAAAGAACAAGTTTACCTCAAAAAGAAGTCTCCTGCCGGTTCCGGAGGGTCCCCGCCATCGGACTCCATCACAGATCGATTCCTGCCGGTTGTCCGCCATTAACAGCTTTTTCCCGCCATCTGCAGAGTTTCCCGCCACTGGGAGACGATTCCCGCCATTTCCAAAGGTTTCCCGCCTTGGAAGAGCGGACGCAATTATGGGCGTGCCAGAGGGTGGTGAGAGGCCGCCTCCCATCGTGGGCCAGGACCGAAAATGGCGCCAAAAGTGGAAACCGCCCCCACCAACAGAGACTGTGATGCTAGAGGTGTCTGTCAGCGTGAAAGAACTGCCCCTGGAGCTGACAATCACCAAGTGGCCCGGGACCGCCCTCGAAGTGGGAGGACTGAGAAGAAGAGAGCAAAGATGGGTGTCGCCTGGAGCAGTCTGGAGAGAGCGCACCCGGAGACAAGAAGCCTAGAGCTGAGTCCAGAAGAAGCTTACCCGGAGATGGGAGAAGAGCAGAGCAGCACCGGCCCGCTGGCCAGGAGCCTGCTGGAGACAACAGAAGGAGAGCAGAGCAGCACCGACCCGTTGGTCAGGAGCCTGCTAGAAGCAACGACCCCACTAGGCCTAGTGGAGGTCTTGGCACAGCTCCCCCGAGATCGGGAGTGTGCGCAGACTGCGCTGGAGGGCCTCGCACGGAGGATGGCCCGGGTGCAACGAGAGACGTTGGCGGAGTGGAGCCGAGAGATGGCCCAGCAGACAAGAACCCGTCAGCGGAGCACGCCACCCGAGACGAGGAGACAGACCGCCTCTGAGGATGGCGCAGGAGGACTGAAGGCCGGAGACGGCGCTGAGAAGGGAGCCGAACGAAAGGAGGCAGGTAAAGGGGACGTCTCTACCCCAAACCGGGAAACCGCGTACCTGCCCCAGCTCCCCGTCGCAGAGCCCGAAGTACCCCCTGCCGTGCCCGTAGCCGCAACGTCACCGCCACAGACTAGGCCTCAACCGGAAGCCGCAGCCGCGACCCCTGTGACGTCACACGCCTCGACCCCGAGCGTGACCAAGCAGGAAGTACCACCAGCCTGGTCGCAAGGCCTAGTACCCCCGGGCGCCGCAATACCAACAGCGCCCCCTACCTCCGCGGAGCCCCCAGCCTGGTCGCAGGGCCAAGTAGCCCAGGGCGCCGCCGTCCTTACGGTGCCCTTCACTTTCCAGGTGCCCCAGGCCTGGCCGCAAGGCTTGGGCAACCCGGGCGCCACTTCCACCGCGCCCATAAGACCAAGAGTGCCGCACCTGGGAGAAGATCTGTTTGCCCAACATACGTGCCCGGATGGGCAGCCCTTTATATGGCCACCGGAGTTTCACCATCCCCGACTCCGGAAAGAGAGACCCCTAGATGAACCCCTGATCCCGGCTCCAAAGCCCGTAAAGAGGATCTCGCCCCCGCTGGCAGAAGCGCAGTTTGAGTGGGACCCCACCGGAGAAGACCTCATGGGGTTCACTCAGGAGACCCGGGCAGCCGCAGCGGAGCGTGCAGAGTGCTGCCGCCAGCAGCTCGAGGTCTTTGAGAGGGAGCGGAGAGAGAGGCGGGTCCGAGAACAACAAGCGCAGATAAGGAGCGCGGAGCAGAAGAGCCGGGCCAGGAGGAATCCCCGTGCAGCACATGGTCCCCCTTCCACCGGGACTGTGATCAAGTTCAATATGCAGCACGGGTGGGGCTTCATCCGAGATCACCGCACCCCAGGCGACGTCTTCGTGACCAGGAGAGACGTTGAGTCCCACCTACCGGAGGGACACAGAGGTCGTGACCTGTATATAGGGGACGAGGTCACCTTCACCCGGCACAAGTGTGCCAAAGGACCCTACGCCCTCCATGTGCATCGCCTGACGGAGGAAGAGCTGCGGTGTGAGGAGGAAGAACAAGAGGACCCGGACGGGTCTGAAGTTAAAGGTAACCACAAAGAAAGAGCAGGAGGACGTCGTCGTTGAGTACAGCAGAGTACAAGCTGTATATAGTTGCCCGTCGGGGCACAGTGAACTGTTGTTGCTAATATAGTCCCCGTTGGGACCAGCAAGTGTGAACTGTTTACCCGTTTATCCCTTAAATCCCACTGACCGAGGACTGAGAGCGGTCATTCCTCCCTAATACCTGGCCGAGGACTGAGAGCGGCCATATTCCCTTGTAAATAGTTGCGCGTCCTAAAGCGCCCCTACTGGTTTTATAGGAAAGCCACGAGTTCTAGAGACTGTCGCACTTTACCCGGTCACACGTTGCACAGTGACCGGAGGAGGAGCCAGAGGCGACGAGAATGTTATTAATATGAAAAGTTTTATGATGATGCTGATATATATATGATATTTTATATGTTGTTATTATGTTGTTTATATGAAAAAAAAAAAAATGTATGTTTGTGGATGTTTTATATCTTACAGCCCGAGGACGTGCTGTGATTTACCAGGGGGGAATGTAGCACCCTGAGGATTCGGCTGCTACAGGGGTATTGCACCTCAACCCAGAGGTGTGATATTCCACTCCCGGGTAAGGATGGAGTGTGGGACTGAGCCCAGAAAGCTGCATGCACTACACACATCCCATTTCCGAGGAACAGACCAACGGTACTCCCACTTAGAAATGTGCAGGTACGACCGAGTCTGTTCCTGGCTGGTGTGGGAGGGGGGTGGTACATCCCAAGTAGTGTAGGGGCAGATAGGGGGAGCAGCCTGGGTAAAGATAGGAGCTCATTGGGTGCTGGTCACCTGAGCTCACACATAGCGGGAGTATTTAAGGTGGGCACCATCAAAGATCAGGGTCAGTCAGTCAGTCAGTCTTTGCAGAGGAGTCAGAGGAAGAGGAGCAGAGCAGCCCCAGGCCCAGAGAGAGTGAGAGAGGAGAGTCAGAAGGACCCAGAGAAAACAGGCAGGAACTCTGAGAACCCATATACGAACCTAGGGTGAAGAGTTGGCAAAAGGGTACCGGATCCCAAACTGGTGGGGGCTCAAGCACACCTCAGCCAGAGACCGGAGGCCGTGGGCAGGATCTGCCACGGCCACCCACCACATCCACCCTGAAGGCAAACCACGTGTAGGGTCAGGGAACCCAAGGCCAAGGGTTTCCCAACAGAAGGCCCGAGGGAGCTGGACCTAGGTGGATCCCTGGTGGGGACGGCCAGAAGACAGGACAGGAAGGAGGGCTCAGGGTCACGCTCCGGACTTGCTTGGGGGTTGGCTGAATCCAGGACCTGGTGGACGCAGCACGGCTCGGGTGGTCACTTGAAGCTGGAGTGACCGGAACATCAGCAGTAAGTAAATACCCTAAACTGCACAACCCGACTCTGTCTTTAATTACCATCTATGCTGCACCACCACAACCCCCATCCTCTGCACCTGACCCCCTGAGGCTATACCCCACCCGTTGGGGGTTATACTATCAAAAGCTGCACCAACACCATCAGCCTCAGCGGACCCTGATGCAGCGGCGGCCATAGTGACCGCAATACAACGGGTGGCGTAGTCGACATAAAGAACTTTATAACATCTGTAGGACTGCCACATACTCTGAGCTTGACACCCTGGGCACGGACCGGGTCACAGCCACTCGGAAGACTACAACCCCCATCTGATCCGGCTCCGGGTATTCCCCTAAAGAATATGGCCCAGGGGGTGCGTCAAAATGCACCCTGTCACACACAGAGTTTCTCAAAGAAGCGGTGATGTTGTGTGCGACATGCTGGTGGAGCGCAGGCACACCTTTCTTTGAGAAGTAGTGCCGACTGGGCATCTGGTACTGGGGCACTGCGACGGACATAAGGTCTCGATAATCCTCTGTGTCCACCAGGCGGAAAGGCAGCATTTCTGTAGCCAAGAGCTTGCAGATGGTGAAATTCAACCTCTTAGCTTTCTCATGGATAGGAGGAAATGGTCTTTTACTTGTCCACATCTGAGGGACCGAGGGCTGGCTATTGTGCTTAGACGGGGTTGATAAGGGTGTCCCCGGCAAACTGCCGGTCTGTGAGGAAGATGCAGGCGGACATGTTAGGTTGCCTTGATCCAAAGGTGGTGCTATCGATGTCGGACAGCGCTCAAGACCAGCTGGTGTTACCACCTCCAAAGAAAATGATGACCTGCCAATCACGCTGGCTGTTGCGGGTAAAGAGGTGGCAGGTCTGCGCCCCAAAACAGGTGTGACTGCTGTCCCCCCAGTCACTGAGGATGAAGAGGCCGCGGATGAACAAGATATGGCAGACGGTGGTTGGCCCGGCCGGCTAGACCGCATTGTAGCACACTGAGCTTCCCACTGCAACTTATGCTTCATGTCCATGTGCCGGTTCATGCATGAAGTACTCAAACTATGTATTTTTTGGCCTCTACTTAGCTTTTGCTGACAAATGTTACAGATAACACGAGTTGGGTCATCTTTATCGATCTGAAAAAATGCCCAGGCTATGCAAGGCTTAGTACCCATGCGACCTGAAGAGCCACCACGACTTGTGGTGAGAGGCAGAGTTGTGTTTGAGGATGCAGTTGTTGACGTGCTTCCAGTACTACGTCTCTGTCCAGGAAGGCGCAACCTGACCTCGTCGTCACTAGCATCTTCCTCCACCTCCTCTGCTGACCTCATCTCTTGGCTGACTGTGGGTTGACAGTAAGTGGGATCTCCGACCTCATCATCATCACCCTGTGCGTTATCACACCCGTCGTCCTCAGAGCCAACCTGTTCCTGCCCTGACAAAAAACTAAAGTTGTCGCTCCAATCAGGTATTTGAGTCTTATCATCGTCTTCCTCATTGTCTCCACCAACAGGAGTTACAGTTTGGGAATGAGGGTCTACATTATGGTCAGAACCTTCTGCGTCTGGTCCTGGATCCGACTCATAAAGATTCTGGGCATCAGTGCAGATCATTTCCTCGTCTGGATTCACAGAAGCGCTGGAGTCGACCTCTGATTCCCAGGCTATAGTATGAGTAAACAGCTCTGCAGACTCAACCATCTGTTCTACCTCATACTCAGACGGGCAGCTGGAGATTTGGGAGCTGTGAGGAAGCAAGTGCGATTTGGGTGACACCTTTGAGGACTGGAGTATTTGTGATGTTGAAGTTGATGTGGAGGAGAGCCCACTTAAAGGAGCACTTGATATCCGTTGAAGCACCTGCTGTTTTTGTGCCTCATCTGGAATTTGTAGCGATTGGCGTGGCCGTAAGAAAGGGATCTTATCACATTGTCCGCTAAAAGAAGTAGACATTTTAGTTTGGCTGGAAGATGGTCTTTCTTCTGCACCTACCCCACGGACACAACCTTTTTTCCCCTTCCCAACACGCCTATTCCCCTTTCCACCAGCAGCAGGCCTTTTTCCACTCATTTTGGTGGTTAACTAATTCACAACTCTGGAGTTGTTTGCACAAAAAAACAATGGATGGTAACCGAGCAGAGCTGAGTGGCCAAACTGTGGTATTAGGCCAAAACTATTGGCTGGGTTAGATGCAGAAAAAAATTATTTTTAATTTGCAACCTGATGGAGGTCAGTATAGATGGACTAATAGACCAAGTCCCACACACCGCTAGAAGCCCAAATATTTTTTCAGAGCTAGATGCAGAAAATTTTTTTATTCAATTTGCAACCTGATGGAGGTCAGTATAGATGGACTAATAGACCAAGTCCCACACACTGCTAGAAGCCCAAATATTTTTTCAGAGCTAGATGCAGAAAAAAATTATTTTTAATTTGCAACCTGATGGAGGTCAGTATAGATGGACTAATAGACCAAGTCCCACACACCGCTAGAAGCCCAAATATTTTTTCAGAGCTAGATGCAGAAATTTTTTTTATTCAATTTGCAACCTGATGGAGGTCAGTATAGATGGACTAATAGACCAAGTCCCACACACTGCTAGAAGCCCAAATATTTTTTCAGAGCTAGATGCAGAAAAAAATTATTTTTAATTTGCAACCTGATGGAGGTCAGTATAGATGGACTAATAGACCAAGTCCCACACACTGCTAGAAGCCCAAATATTTTTTCAGAGCTAGATGCAGAAAAAAAATATTTTTAATTTGCAACCTGATGGAGGTCAGTATAGATGGACTAATAGACCAAGTCCCACACACCGCTAGAAGCCCAAATATTTTTTCAGAGCTAGATGCAGAAAAAAATTATTTTTAATTTGCAACCTGATGGAGGTCAGTATAGATGGACTAATAGAACAAGTCCCACACGCTGCTAGAAGCCCAAATATTTTTTCAGAGATAAATGAAGAAAAAAATTATTTTTAATTTGCAACCTGATGGAGGTCAGTATAGATGGACTAATAGACCAAGTCCCACACACTGCTAGAAGCCCAAATATTTTTTCAGAGCTAGATGCAGAAAAAAAATATTTTTAATTTGCAACCTGATGGAGGTCAGTATAGATGGACTAATAGACCAAGTCCCACACACCGCTAGAAGCCCAAATATTTTTTCAGAGCTAGATGCAGAAAAAAATTATATTCAATTTGCAACCTGCTGGAGGTCAGTATAGAAGGACTAATAGAACAAGTCCCACACACTGCTAGAAGCCCAAATATTTTTTCAGAGCTAAATGAAGAAAAAAATTATTTTTAATTTGCAACCTGATGGAGGTCAGTATAGATGGACTAATAGACCAAGTCCCACACACTGCTAGAAGCCCAAATATTTTTTCAGAGCTAGATGCAGAAAAAAATTATGTTCAGTTTGCAACCTGATGGAGGTCAGTATAGATGGACTAATAGAATGATGCTATGCCCAAAAGATTTTACTTCACTAGGTGCAGTAAAAAAATTGGTATTCTATACACAGGTGGTATATCTTGCAACACAGATAGGCTACTCCACTGACTAACACACTCTGCAATAGGCCAAAAAGGATTAGCTTTGCTAGATTCAGCCAAATGCTGTGAAAAAAACTTGCACAGCACTGGCACAGACCTGCCTGGCAAAAACTGATAGGAACTGATGTAACCTAGTCCTGAAAAGGACTCCAATTACAATTAGTCTTTACTCCCACAATCTATCTATTTAAGAGCACAGACCTGCCTGATAAAAGTCGTAGGAAATGCTGTAACCTAGTCCTTAAAAGGACTGCAATCACAACTATTCCCTACTCCCAAGCTATCTGTATATTTGTGCGAAAATTGGCTTGAAATTAACAAGGTATAGCGCACACAGCAACAGCGGTGCCGTCTAACACGCAGCTGCAGCAGTCAGAAAATGGTGGCGACGGGGAAAATGGCTTGGTCTTATAGGGCAAGGACATGTGACATACACTGCCAATCACACATGCCCTTGCTTGTGTGAAAAAAAGCACTTCGCTCCGTGTGTGCGCTGCTGATAGGCTGACAGATTGCACCTCCCCACTGCAAATGCGGGAAAGAGAAAAAAAAATGGAGATCTTCATTGTTCCTGCAGAGATCCATCCCCTGCCCCTCCCCCCACCCCGCTGTACACTCAAGCTGCGTATTAACATTAATTTTCATCATTACTGAGAAAAAATCCAGTTATGATTTTGGTGCACGAACAGTTATCGAACATAACCTCGAACAGCCGAATTTTTCTCAAATTGTTCGTGTTCGCCGACCGGCTCGAACACCGCCCAAAACAGCTCGAATTTGAGATTGGCGAACAGTTCGAGTAGAACAACGCTCATCTCTAGTAATGTGTGGACATGCCAAATACTCTCTCTCTCTATAGAAAGAGAGAGAATCTTTGCTCCAATGGAAGTCAAAGGGATTGAATAAGGCCACTTTTTTCCATTTTTGTTTGTAGGCCGTGTACCATTGTAGTCCAATTCCATTTACATGAATAAGGATGAGCTCTAATATTACTCACAACTCTTAAACCCTAAGCGCTGCTCTTCTTGGTAGAAAGCAGCTATGGTTTTGCCTGATCTCATCCTATTACATTTTTCTAGAAAAACTATAATAAATATAGATTTAAGAAAGAAAGATCAAAATCTAATTGCAATAGTTCAACATAGCATCCACAGGTTGCTGCGATATGATTATGTCTCATGAGTGGTGGTCACCACATTATTGTCAGCCAAAGGAAATACTTCTCTGAGAATTAGGGATTTGAAAAAAAGCAAGAAAATGATAAAATGTTAAAAATAATAAATATACAAATTTCTACTTCAGTGCATCAACATTTTGACACCATGGACAGTTGTCTAGGGCATAATCCTTTGCCTTATCAGGTAATTCTGAGTTTATAGTGTAGGTCACTTTTTTTTCAATCTTCCGCACCTGTCTTGTCCTGTATACAAAGTGTAGTTCTCAATTTCTCCAGTGGATCTGCAGCAGTGAAATTAGTCATTTCTATGCCAGACTCAAACTGATTGCTAGGGTTTCTGGCAGGAGAACACCGTCTGATCAGGTTCTTGTGAAGGTACCAAAGTGAAGATCCCCAGAATTTCATATCATTACAGTTAAAGATGTTATGCAAGGTTAGAAAAGTACAGCTGCATTCTTCCGGAAACATTGCCATATCTGTCCATGTGTTCTTCTGGCTGATATTGTGGTCAATTCCATTGACATGAATGTGGCTGAGTTGCAATACCTCAACCAGTGGACAACCTGGTATGGAACAATTTTGTCCACAGGTCACTTCATTCCAGACAAATACACAAACTTAACCTATTTTAAATAGGAAATGATCATTGGATCTTCATCATCAAGTTCCAACAGTCGGTACTGAACTATCTTCATCCATTTCTGAAGATGCAACATTTCACAAGCTCAGTGTCAATACGTCTAGACTCATGATTTTGGTTATGAACATAGTGTTGTGACTATAGCATATATTCCTTTTCTCTTTTATGATATTTTACCTTGTACATTTGTACAGAAATTATATTGTCTACATAAAATGTCAGTAAAGAACGTCAGACACATTTGATTTTGTTCTACCATCAACTCTTGTGTCAGCATTTTTCCTGGGAAGCCTTCGTGAAGGTTCCTGATGTATGGTAAGTTAATCCAGTTAAGCTTTCACTCTGTTTGTGGCATGTATGATAGTATTAAGAGGAGGTCATGACACTCAGTATGAAGTGGGTCAGTTCACAGACACCCTGACACAAAGTCTTAAGATGCTCTGTTCAACTCAGCTCCATGTGACCCCATACAGTTCAAGTCATCTCGCCCTGCCCGAGGTGCTGAATGTAAGTCAGGCTGAAATCTTATCTCACTGCTCTAAAGATGATATGAGAATTAAGGTTTATATTTTTTGGTTTTTTAAATGTTTTATGGCCTTTTTTCATGGTTTCTGTATGGAAATTACCTTCAAAATGTTACGAAAAACAACAACGACCAAGGGCACCAATGGGCATCACAATAAAAAAATTAGCAGTATCTATAAATGTGCATGTACTGAGACCAATATCTTTCTGATCAGTTCCAATCTGAACCATGATGAGTAAAACTTTAGATTTCTTGGCTAACTTTTAGTACCCACCAGCTTATCCTTAGTCAACATTTGACAATCTACAGTCAAGTCCCATTTATAAATGTCATTGAATCCAGTTTCAGTTGTTGGAGATTTCTCTGGGACCTTTTATATTATAGAGGGTTTCGCATTGAAAGCCTGAGGATACTAGATTCCTATAAGCCTGACACTCGGTACTCCGGGTGATCAGCATTTTATACAAAGCTTTACAAGTACTGAAGCCTCTTTAATGTTTATATTGCTCTATTTATATAGTGGTCATCCATTTATTAGCGGCAGTGCAGGTCATTGTAGTGTTTAGCGATGAGCGAATTGCTTTGATGCAAATTGAATCTGTTGAATTTTTGGAAACTTGCTGGACTCTTTTCTCGTGAATTGACAAAAAAATTAGTCACCACCATTTTACAGAAAGCAGAAGATTGCATCAGCTAGAGAAAGCTCCTATGCCCTCAGGTTCAGCTGTGTGGTCTTCTCCAAAATGCCTTGCAGCTACCACATCACATGGTATAGCACAGCCAATGAGTTGGGACTGTCATAGCCTGTTTAAAACCAGAGGCAGGGAATGAAGCAGCCATTTTGTAGTAAATCTGGATGGTGAGAGAACGTCACATCTTAGCAACAGAGATAGAGTTGAATAAACGTTAAAGATATCGTGTGTGACAGGACAACAGTGAAAACCCATCCAAATACCCAAAGCTGTATATGTCATCTTTACTTTGACATAACTAAGGATATCTTTGTGTTAAAGAGCTCAAAATCTGATCAGTTCTAGGAGACGTCAGAGTGTTAAATACAAATTTTAAATTCTCTTGGAGGCTTTGTCGTACTTACAGTTCGCCGTGTATCACATTTTTTTAAAAAAAATTGACAAAACTGGAGAATTCACATTTGAAGATATTTGGCAATTTCTAGTAGTGCTGTCCAATTGAAATGAATGATTGCAGTGCTTGTGTAAATGCTGTCACCCACTTGAGGGGTGCCGAGAGTTTAGACCCCCATCGATAAGATATTGATAACTTATCCTTAGGATGAACCAAAAAATTATGTGGCCCCAGAAGTCACTATTAATGCAGAAGTAGACATTTTGGTGAGGGTTTGACCCAATTGTCATATTGTCCTCAAGATCTTTCTGACAGGTTCAAAGAGTAGGGGTTTTTAACAGCTCATTTCCTATGGGTGGCAAGGTTTACTATGGTATAAATGGATATTATAAAGGTTTGCAACAAGTTATTGTCCAGGTTGAACTTACATAACTCCCTTATAGTAGCCAGCTCAAAATCACAGGTTTCATCTAGTACTTTGGGAACAATCCAAGCGCCGCAGGCTGCAGACCCTTGGAACACCGTCTCCCTACTGATAGCCCCTTCCAGTACAGCTTGGTTGTATACAAAAGAAGTACGGGAAACATTAAGCTGTGGTTATAAAAGTAAACTGGCTTTGAACGGCATACACTTTCCAGTCTCACCCCCTAACCGTCAAGTATAGGCCTTAGTCTCCAATGTTCAGTGGAAACAAACACCCAGTAAACCAAAATTGTACACGTCTAGGGTTTTATTATAATAGTAACGAAATACTTAAAATGTCATTTAGTCAGTAACTGTTCTTATCATATGCTTTGTACGTAGCATAGAAAGAACCTTTCTAAGAGGTGTGTGGGCAGACGTGTGGCGAAGCTGGCAAGGACAGGCCTCTTTTCGTTATATCTGGTAACTAGAAGAAAGGAACAGTCCAGCAATTTGGCCGATACTATATTTTAGTTACTTCATTATTACATCTTTACGAAAGAAACCTGGAATGAATTCTCGGGTAATGTCTACCATACTGTGCTTGTATATCAAAGCTAATGAGAAAGAAGGTGAATAAGTTACTATTCATGGCAACATGGTAATTATCTGCTCATTACAGATCATTTACTATACCCATTGAATTGTGCGATCATATGTTGTAAAGGATTGCCAAGCTCAAAAAACCCAATTTCTAAAAAACTGTGAGCTAGTAGTGGCAGATCCATCAGGTCTGTCTCTGGAGAACCTGGTACATCCTTGCATTGCATGGATTGTCTCTGGAGAACCTGGTACATCCTTGCATTACATAGATTGTCTCTGGAGAACCTGGTACATCCTTGCATTACATAGATTGTCTCTGGAGAACCTGGTACATCCTTGCATTTCATGGATTGTCTCTGGAGTAACAGGCACATTCCTTGTGTTACATGGACTGTCTCTGGAGGACCTTGTACAACCTTACACCAAATAGATTGTGACTCGCCCAGGGGAATGGGGATGACTCGGTACCCGGGCCTTTAGCCTGGCCTTTAGGGATGTCGCGGTGGTCGGCTCCCAGGCCCGTACCCTGGGGTTGCTCCTTAAAAGCGTTTATGGTTGTTTATTATATTAAAGAGTTTGTGACGCCACCCGTGGCTTCTGGTGAGGATCACCAGTGCTGCGCAGTCCACTGAGGCCAATGATATGGCAGCTAGATGGTATAGCTCCCCACAGGTGGAGCTAGGCCTCAGGGCAGTGTATGACGGGGAATGCAGGACAGGCGAGACCGAGCCGGGTCAGAGCAAGAACAGGGACAGACACGATTGTCACTTCAGTACCTTTTACTGATGGAAATTCAGGCACATCCCGGAGCACTGTAGGGTGAAGGGTGCATGTCAGGATCCTCCCCAATGAGCGGGTTTTGGGCCTCCTGTTTCTTGCCTCTGCGTAGTAAGTTTCTGACCTGCCTGGAGCTAGGCCTAACTTTGTCTCTGTCCTGCGCTGGCTGACCTTGTGGTAGGGCCTTTTCTTGGAGTACACGCTCCTCAGCTTGCGGGGCCTATGTGTCTCCCGGCTCTGTTACGTATCAGCACTTTAGCGATCCTGGGACTTGTAGTTCTCCAGGGATTCCGGTTATATCTTACTGGGTCATAGAGATCCCGGTAAACTTCGGACCCGGTGTCTGGTAAAATCTTCGGGGTGAGCTAGTTAAGCTCCTCTGCCCCCTATGTGCTAACTCTCCACTCGCCTTCGGCCTACTCGGGCCCTCACTAGGCTACTCACACTAACGGCAGCTTGCCGCGCTTCACCGATCTTATGGCGCCGGCACACCTGACGCTCACCTCTCTGAGCTACCCGGAGTCTTGATCTGGATAAGCTCCACTGCAGGATAGCAATTGCAGGAGCTGGAACAGGCTTTTGTCATCTGAGGTAACTGTTCTCAGACTGCACTGGACTCACTGCTAAACCAGAATAGACTAGACTCTGACTCCAACTAACTGCTGCCTGGCTCCACCTTCCCTATTTATCTATCCCTAACGGGCTCCCTCTGGTGGTCTGAGGTGCAAGGCGGAGATGTGTGAATGGTTATGGGGGCCTCTTGTGGAGGAATTCATCAATACACCCTTCTAGGATCTGTGATACCAAGTGCAGCTGGGCGTCACAATTGTCTCTGGAGGACCTCATATGTCCTTGCGCTACATGGACTTTCTCTCGACTATCTGGTATGACCTTGCGTTACAGGAACTGTCTCTGGAAGATCTGATACGTTCCTGCAAATATGCCATGAATGGCTAAGCTAACAGTTACCCTTTAACATTTCTGCACCTTTTGACCTCAAATGTAAAAATTCTCTCTAATCATTAAAATAGGAACAAGACAAATCTAGTTTGGGTCCTTTCTCTCTAGGGGGCACGAAGCAGTGGTATAGATTTCATCTCTGGTGAGGGAAACCACATAGAAACCAAGATACATTTTGAAGGAACTAAAATGTCAACCTAAACAGCACCTGCCACCAGGTGAAAAGTGGCCACTTTTTGTTCTTGTTTTATTTCTGCTGCTCCACTGAATATTTTCTTTTTTTTTTCTTTTTAGAAATCCTCCCTACAGCTCCAGAGATAAGGGCCTTTTCATTCCATTCAAATTTCTATGGAGAGGAGGTGTCTCACAGGATCCTCTAGGGAGTGCCTTAAGATTGCTCTGCATTTCTACCCTGTTAGCCACACCCACTTGGAAAGACCATAACATTTAGTACTAAATAAAAAAAGCCTATATCTCTGGAACCGTATAGCTAATTTGTAAAAAAAAAAAATTAGAATACACAGGGGAAAAACAAGAATAAAACAAGAGTAGAAACTGGTCACTTTTCACCTGGGGATAGACCCACTTTTAAAGATGCCTCAATTTATAATGCCAATAGTAACAATTTTGGTGAGACCTTCCTTCAAGCTGAACAGGAAAGATTTGAAGCTTATGAAAACTGTGCCCAAAAGGGGCATTCCTGTGCATTTTGGGCAAGTTCATTGGTGTGTTTAAATTTGATATTGTAAATGTTGATATGAAAGTTCATAGGGGGACAGCCATCTGATTTATTGGAAACTAGGGGTACCATGTAGTCAAATTTTGGCAAAATGTGATATTTTTGTGAACTGCGTTAAGTTTTTCATCTGTGACATTCCTTCTATTGAACATACTGTAGTAAATGCTTGAGAAGGAAAAAAAATAACAGATTGTGGATAATATTCTGTATTGTGTAGCTCATTGTGAAAAATATAAAACAGTTTAATATGTCATCATCTGAATCGGGAAGTCTGTGTGCTGCCGCCTGATGAGCGAATACTCGGTAGAGTCGTTCTCTGTATTCCTTCCGTGATCCGCTTTGATATTAAGTGTTTATTCATGAATTGATTTTCATACGGCGACACTAAACCGGAATATACAGGCTTCCTCTTCTTCCCACCTCCCCCGCTCTATTTTTGTGTCCCGAAAAAAACAATAAATTAAACATAGTATGAAATGCAAAAAGGTTATTCTGAGACATCTAATATTTGAAGATTTAATTCATTTTCCGAGTGTATAAGACACAAGGCTATTAAATTTTTTAGAGCAGTGATCTCTTAAAGTCCCTACTTTATGAGAGCTTTCTTCATAAAGATAAATGGTTTCTTTGCCAAATCGAATGCAGATTTGAAACAAATTAAGTTAATGTTCAACAGTACAAGGTAGAATGGATGAGGGGGACTGTTTTATTTTGCATTGTAATAACCATACGTACCTAAATCAATAGCTCTGGAAAAAAAAAGACAATAATACCATGCAACTGCAGGAAATGAAATATAAGAATATGAGAGTGGAGCAAGACTGTAAAAGTGAAAGGATTTGTATTGGAATAATGACATTTCATTAAAAAGCCAAGGAGCCATATTGAATATGGGCCCTCGCCAGTAAATTCTATTTCTTATAATAACACTTGAGATGAGTTAGAGTTTGTTTACCGTTCGGATAATGCCGGCTTCTTTATGCGCAGATATAATTTCATGTTCGAGGAGAGCTGGAATGTTAAAATGAACTGAATGTATTTTTAAAAAGTTCTTTTGTTTTTATTAAATATTTATTCAGCACTTGCATATTTATTTATGGTATTGTTGTAGTTTGTCCTATTTTTATTCCTTTTTTCTTCAGCTGTTTGTACCTAGCATCGACGGCCATAGAAAAAAAAGAGAAGCGCATAGTGAAGAGCAATATTGGTCCCCATTATGGTGCCAGATTTTGCCAACTAGAACAGAAGGGCCTAGTGTTCATTTTGCCCAATAGTCTCTTTCCATGATTTGAGACCAATTCTCTACTTATTGGAGGAGCATTTTTACTACTACCCTTCATTAACCTCACTCTTTTGAGAAAGCGATATACAGTACAGACCAAAAGTTTGGACACACCTCATTTAAAGATTTTTCTGTATTTTCATGACTATGAAAATTGTACATTCACACTGAAGGCATCAAAACTATGAATTAACACATGTGGAATTATAGAGTTAACAAAAAAGTGTGAAACAACTGAAAATATGTCTTATATTCTAGGTTCTTCAGAGTAGCCACCTTTTCCTTTGATGACTGCTTTGCACACTCTTGGCATTCTCTTGATGAGCTTCAAGAGGTAGTCACAAGAAATGGTTTTCACTTCAAAGGTGTGCCCTGTCAGGTTTAATAAGTGGGATTTCTTTCCTTATAAATGGGGTTAGGACCATCAGTTGTGTTGTGCAGAAGTCTGGTGGATACACAGCTGATAGTCCCACTGAATAGACTGTTAGCAGCTAAGTAAAGAAAAACTAGTGGTCATCATTACTTTAAGAAATGAAGGTCAGTCAGTGCGAAAAATTGGGAAAACTTTGAAAGTGTCCCCAAGTGCAGTTGCAAAAACCATCAAGCGCTACAAAGAAACTGGCTCACATGAGGACCGCCCCAGGAAAGGAAGACCAAGAGTCACCTCTGCTTCTGTGGATAAGTTTATCCGAGTCACCAGCCTCAGAAATCGCAGGTTATCAGCAGCTCAGATTAGAGACCAGGTCAATGCCACACAGAGTTCTAGCAGCAGACACATCTCTTCAACAACTGTTAAGAGGAGACTTTGTGCAGCAGGCCTTCATGGCAAAATAGCTGCTAGGAAACCACTGCTAAGGACAGGAAACAAGCAGAAGAGACTTGTTTGGGCTAAAGAACACAAGGAATGGAAATTAGACCAGTGGAAATCTGTGCTTTGGTCTGATGAGTCCAAATTTGAGATCTTTGGTTCCAACCACCATGTCTTTGTGCGACACAGAAAAGGTGAACAGATGGACTCTACATGCCTGGTTCCCACCGTGAAGCATGGAGGAGGAGATGTGATGGTGTGGCGGTGCTTTGCTGGTGACACTGTTGGGGATTTATTCAAAATTGAAGGCATACTGAACCAGCATGGCTACCACAGCATCTTGCAGCGGCATGCTATTCCATCCGGTTTGCGCTTAGTTGGACCATCATTTATTTTTCAGCAGGACAATGACCCATCCAGGGTGTGTTAGGGCTATTTGACCAAGAAGGAGATTGATGGGGTGCTACGCCAGATGACCTGGCCTCCACAGTCACCAGACCTGAACCCAATCGAGATGGTTTGGGGTGAGCTGGACCGCAGAGTGAAGGCAAAAGGGCCAACAAGTGCTAAGCATCTCTGGGAACTCCTTCAAGATTGTTGGAAGACCATTTCCGGTGACTACCTCTTGAAGCTCATAAAGAGAATGCCAAGAGTGTGCAAAGCAGTCATCAAAGGAAAAGGTGGCTACTTTGAAGAACCTAGAATATAAGACATATTTTCAGTTGTTTCACACTTTTTTGTTAACTATATAATTCCACATGTGTTAATTCATAGTTTTGATGCCTTCATTGTGAATGTACAATTTTCATAGTCATGAAATTACAGAAAAATCTTTAAATGAGAAAGTGTGTCCAAAGTTTGGGTCAGTACTGTACGTGAAACGCGCGTCAGGGGCCTCAAGGAGGACATTCATAATACGGGGTAATTATGAGTAAGCACCAGTATACTTTTGTATCCCAGTACATGCCCTATTTCTAATCTATTGATGGGATTTTTATAACTTTATCTGACCAATTGATGGCCTTTCTATTGTTTATATCTCCATCTTTGGCTCTATGGTGTTTTTCCTATCCCATATGAGATTGTGCTGCTCTTTGCTGTTGTCTTCCAGTTTTTCTTCCTTATGCATAATCTAAAATGCTATGTATGGCAGATATAATTTATTAATGTGTTGTTTTTAATTGTTCTCAATAAATATTGTTTTTATATCTTACCCTTTAGTGGCATTGTGTGACTCCATTTTTGATAATTCATTCCTTCATTAAAAAATGTCGTTTTCATCAGTGTTAGTGCTTTTACCAAGTCTGTGACTCTGTTTTTAAGATGGGATGTTTTTGGTCAAAAGTGGTGTATAGACAAATCTGTCATGGCAGCTTATGGCAGGGGAAGGCGGGAAGTTCTTGAAGTTGGGTACTGTAGTTGATGGCTGGGATAGGGAGACGACAAGATTCTTGACCCCCCCCAGGTGACTTTAAAGGGGTTATCTGATACTTTTTTATTTTCCCTGTTCGCTAAGCACTTATTGACAGGTAATTGCAAACTACCTACCTGTTCTGTTGTGCAACGATCTCTCTTGGCTCAGATCAGTCACGGACCGCTCTTGCCGGCAATTCCCCTGCTTACTGTGACATCATAACAATAGAGCAATTCCTTTTCTTCCATGGTCCTCTGTTGATGGGTCATCACTGCCGATATACTGATGGACAGCCAGCTTAGTCTAACGCAGTGTGGATCCGGCTGTCAATCAACATGTCGTCAGCAGTGATAACCTGTTGATAGAGAAGAGGAAAAAGGGAGGATCACAGACAGGAGCAGTCCGTGAGGACTCTGATCCAGGAGAGATTGTAACAGGGCAGCACGGGCAGGTTGCATGCAGCTACTGTAGCATCGGCGTCCCACTCACCTCCTCGCTCCCCGCGCTCCCCGCTCTGCGTTCTCCAGCGCTCCTCTTCCTGCTGCCAGCGTGCGCAGCTCCCCGGGCACTGTGCTTAGGGCGCACGCGTGCTCCCTCCCTCTTAAAGGGGCCGCGCACGCCGTCCTAAGGAGTCCCTGGCCAATAGCCGAGGGTCCTCCCATATAAAAGGCACCTCCTCCAAAATGGAGGTGCCCGAGCAAAAGTTGTTGCACAGTGTTTCTGACCTCTGCTTCAGCCCTCAGGTCCCGCTGCTAGCCTGACTACCAGTCTTGCCTGCCAGCCTATTACCTGCCTGTTACCTGCCTGTTAACTGCGGTGCCTGCCAGCCCGCTCACCTGGGATCACTTGCCTGTTGCTTGCCTGTTACCTGCCGTGCCTGCCTGCCCGCTCACCTGGGAGCACTTGCCTGTGACCTGCCTGTTACCCACTTGTTACTTGCCGTGCCTACCCGGAGGCTCCTGCCGTCACTTGCGCTGACCACCTGCCAGTTCACCTAGAGACTCCTGCCGTCACTTGTCGTGTCTACCTGATAGCCTACCTGGAGGCTTCTGCTCGCCAGCCTGCCTGCTGTGCCTACCTGCTATTCCAGTCAGTCGCTGCCATCTGTATCGTGGGAGTCACCTGCTCCTTTACAAGGTCGTCCCCAGAGTAGCACCTGGTCCCTCGGCTCGGTCCCTCCCTGGTCACGGAGTCGTTAGCCGCCGTACGACCAGGGTCGGTCCGAGTTGATACTTAGTTACGCCCCTCTGGGTCCCTCCTTGCACCATAGCACAGAGGTTCCACCACCCGGACCCGTAACAGCTACCTGTGGATAAATGCATAGCCCCATAGAGGAAAAAAGTCCTGGATAACTCCTTTAATTTTGTTTAGTTTTGTTCTGGCGGGCATAGGGACTCCTGTGCTTAAGATTAATTGGCCCACAGGGGAAGGAAAAATGCCAAGTTGAATGAGGTGTATCGGAACTGGTGATGAAACAGCTAGAAATCATATGATCTGCTAGAATAAAGGGATTCATGTTAATGATTTAATAATTCAAGTTAAAGTTATTTAGGGGCAGAATATTATTAGATGATATCATGAAATTGTGGTAATTTATGTTTTTGTATGCTTTTTGTATGCTGATGTGGTCAACTCATTCAATTTTTGTTTGTGGACATGTTATTTTACTTGGTAAGTATACATATAATGAGTCAGCAAGATCTTTTATTATATTGTTCATTTTGACAAGGCAGTCCGGCCCAGTTTATAACCATAAAAGAGATTCGTAGAGAAAAATTAAAATCCATAAAGAGTCTGCATACAGTCATAAACGCCCACATACCTCCCCTTGGTGAGCTCATATGGGAGCAAGGTGTGGATGTTCTAGGCCTTTAGAGAATTCTGAGATCCCAAATTGCAGGATAGCTTCGCCCCTGGAGGTCCCAGGCGGGAGATATCATAGTCATGTTTCCTATCACAATTTTACATTTTTATAGAGGTAAAACATGGAATGGATAGCATCATCCATCTGGCCGACATTAAGATGGAGGCGATAGAATGGCTTTACGGTGATGAGAGTGAATGCATTATCGTTGTCCCTTCGCTACAACGCCAAAAATATATCTCCCATAAATATTGAATAGATGCAAAACCCAATATTCATCACTGACTACTGGCTCCAGAAAGTCTACGACCAGTGCTTTGAACAGAGAAAGCTCTTACCTTGGAGGTGTACTTCTCCGCCTCTGAATATTCAAATCCTATCCTTGGTATCTGGTTCTCAGAGCAGATCTCCTGTTGTAATTACCTGGTCATCGCAGGAGGTTTACTTCAATGGAGGTTGAAGTGCCAGCCTACTCTCTCTCAATTCCCCAGTTATAATTAGTTTCTCACTTCCCAGTTATAATTAATCCCATATGTTCAATGTGAGGGTGATATGTCCCCTCTGTGGAGATGTCTTAATGGATTTTAATTTTTCTGTACAACAGAATTTGAGTTGTCATATTGTTTTAATAGCTGAACAATAGTTATTCCTTCTGATGCCTCAGGAAGAAAAGTATATGTGGACTTTTCAATCCAATAGCTCATCTTAATAAACAAGTCCACCTACTCTGAAGGTGTAAGTGAGCCTCCTTACCTATTTGGCACCTATGCGGCTGCACAGGTTGTACCATTGGTATGTTCACCTCGGCTTTACAAGGCAGAATATATAAGACTGCATATAAAAGTTCATCTTATAGTCCTGGACCATTTTCCTTTGTACTGAATAACTGTAGGGCAATCTATGTGTGGTTTAGTGGATCCCCTGAACGTCCAGTTATTTAGAAAGTCATGTAAACGCTAATACACATCCGTGTTATGGACATTTGAAACTATACTAAGCTAAGTCTATAGTATTCTCCTATGTTTGCAAGGTTGTAGTCAGTTTTGATGAGGTCTTTTTAGGTCGAAGGTGAACCTCCCGATACCTTCTCAATTAAATTTTTTTTTATTATAAATGATACGTAAAATTTCTAGGTGGGCATTGTGTTTATTTACATTTTAAGAATAAATGTGTTGAGTATGAAATATTGGTCAGATCACTCATCTTTTGGTTTATGATCTGGCTGTTTTGGGCGCCATTAATAACATTTGGAAAATGTTTAGAGGAGCTGACAAAGCTCCAAAACAGTGGACTCCAACATGTGACTTTCCAGCTATTGCTAAACTAGAACTTTGTGGCTATCAAGGCATGATGAATAGTGTTGAGAGAGTACTAAAATGCTCGGGTGCTCGAAGCTTGGGCCGAGCTCGCCGTGATACTCGGGCGCTCGACCCGAGCAACGAGCCAAATGTTAGTCTATGGGAGACCCGAGCATTTTTGCGGCGGCACCTCCGGCAGTCTTTTAAAAGCCTAACAAGTGCCCAAACGATAGTGACAGTGCTCAAATGACATGGGGACAGCATGGGGATCGCCCCAGGAAGCATTTCTGACCCCCAGGTCACTGCTGTCAACAACGTGGTCAGAGGTATTAAGCCACTTTTAAGGGCTCACAATAAAACGTTCAAAAACAAAACTGAAACTGCTTTCCTGTGAAATATGTTAAGGAAGTTCCTTTCCAGGGTAAAGACTTGTGTATAAGGTAAAATAAATATCGAAAACCAAAAATACTCCTCCACACCTTGGGCTATGTTCACAAGCAGCATTTTTTATGCGTTTTTGCACTTCTGTATTGCTTTCAACCGTGACAAATTCATTCACCGGGAAATGTCATTTTAACATTTTACAACCTTATCTGGCCATGTGCTGTGTGACACATGCATACAGTGCTGAAAAGACATGGAAACAGCATGAGGAAGACCCCTGGAAGCATCTCTGACACCCAGGTCACTGCCTAAAAGTGTGCCCATCAGAAGTGATCCTTGCCGCATCAGAAGATGTAGACTTGCAACTATCCCTGTGCAAGTCCTTGTCCCAGGGCAGTGTTCAATTGTACCTCCCCCATTCCTTGCAATGCAAGCGCAAATATGCAGCCAACCACCCACCCACCCACCCGCAGGCTGCAATACTATACTGCTAGTTTGCACTTGAAATGGGGCCTTTTAGTTTGGAGGAGGCCGAAGCTGGCCACTACCTCATGGCTGCGTCGGCGGCGAGGTCTCCATACTCAGTCCCCAGCTGCCAATATTTGTCCCGGGAACCTTCCCCACACTTTTCTTAGCCTGGCCTGCTTTAGGGCCACGCTCGGTCCATGCTCGGTCCCCAGCCGCCAGGGGACTGCCGGGTGTCCATACTCGGTCCCCAGCCGCCCTGCGGCCGGGTGTCCACACACGGTCCCCAGCCGCCTGGGGGCGGCCGGGTGTCCATAAACGGTCCCCAGCCGCCCCTATTTCTCCTGTCACCTTCCCCCACACTTTTCTTAGCCTGGCCTGCTTTAGGGCAGCATTGGACGAGCCCACCAGAGAACCAGACTCCTCCGGTGGGCCCTGGCTTCTCCATCAGGGGAGTTGAGAGTGCCAAGGTAAGGAGCATGATGAGGATAGAAGTTAGCATCTGCTTTGTTTTCTTTTAATGCAAGCGTAAGTGTGCAGCCTGCCACCCACCCACCCCCAGGCTGCAATGCCATACTGCTAGCTTGCACTTGAAATGGGGCCTTTTAGTTTGGAGGAGGTCGAAACTGGCCATTACCTCATGGCTGCTTCGGCAGCGAGGTATCCATACTCAGTCCCCAGTCGCCCGGCGGCCGGGTGTCCAGGCTCGGTCGCCAGCCACCGGGAGGGGCCGGGTGTCCATACTCGGTCCCCAGCCACCCCGTGGCCGGGTGTCCACACACGGTCCCCAGCCGCCTGGGGGCGGCCGGGTGTCCATAAGCGGTCCCCAGCCACCCCTATTTCTCCTTTCACCTTCCCACACACTTTTCTTAGCCTGGCCTGCTTTAGGGCAGGATTGAACGAGCCCACCAGAAAACCAGACTCCTCCGGTGGGCCCTGGCTTCTCCATCAGGGGAGTTGAGAGTGCCAAGGTGAGGAGCATGATGATGATGATAGAAGTTAGCATCTGCTTTGTTTTCTTTTAATGCAAGCGTACGTGTGCAGCCTGCCACCCACCCACCCCCAGGCTGCAATGCCATACTGCTAGCTTGCACTTGAAATGGGGCCTTTTAGTTTGGAGGAGGTCGAAGCTAGCCACTACCTCATGGCTGCTTCGGCAGCGAGGTATCCATACTCAGTCCCCAGCCACCTGGCGGTCAGGTGTCCACACTCGGTCCCCAGCCGCCCGGGGCGGCCGGGTGTCAATACTCGGTCCCCAGCCACCCCGCGGCCGGGTGTCCACACACGGTCCCCAGCCGCCTGGGGGCGGCCGGGTGTCCATAAACGTTTCCCAGCCGCCCCTATTTCTCCTGTCACCTTCCCCCACACTTTTCTTAACCTGGCCTGCTTTAGGGCAGCATTGGACGAGCCCACCAGAGAACCAGACTCCTCCGGCGGGCCCTGGCTTCTCCATCAGGGAGTTGAGAGTGCCAAGAATGATGATGATAGAAGTTGGCATCTGCTTTGTTTTCTTGGAAT
Organism: Phyllobates terribilis; assembly: GCF_046119375.1. NCBI lineage: Eukaryota > Metazoa > Chordata > Amphibia > Anura > Dendrobatidae > Phyllobates > Phyllobates terribilis. The sequence goes on from NW_027362773.1 coordinate 192,866,921, forward strand.
GCAAGCGCATGTATGTAGTAGCGGTTAGGCCTGAGGTGGTCAGCTTTTTGGCGCATATCCTACCTCATCCGAGGATTGCTGGATGTTTTCCTGCTACTATCCCAGTTCTATGACTCCCGTTAAAACAAAGCTTCAGGTGATAAATGATGGATGAGGTGGTGGCAAAGGAGAAAGAGCAGGAGGAACAGGGACCATTCACATCAATATCTGGCCAGTCAACCACATATGTCTTGTAGGATATGTTTCTGTAACAAAAGGAGCAGTTCGGCTACACAGTTATAGGGCATAAAGTGAGTGCAAAGCCTACCAAAAATTTCGAGGCACTCCAATGCCCCTTGGAAGTGACATGGAGGTCAGAGGGCCTTAACTAAACCGTTTTTTCCATTTATAGCAACTGGGTCTCCTGTACACTGTTGGCCTAAGCAGTGAATAGAAGGCTTTACAAAAATTATGAGGAACTGCAATGCCCCTTGAAACAGACGTGGATTACAGCGTACTAAAAACCTTCTACCCATTATTGGGGAGTGGGTCTCCCTTAGTTTTCGCCTTTGCATTGAAAAGCAAAAGCTGACTAAAATTAGGAGGAAATGCAATGCCGGTTGGAAGAGTCGTGGAGGTTAGAGGTAATTAAAAACATTTCAATGCCCCTTGGAAGAGCTGTGGAGTTCAGAGTGGTTTAAGAAGACGCTTTTAATGCCCCTTTGAAGAGACGTGGAGGTCACAGTAGCTTAACACGACGGTTTTAATGCCCCTCGGAAGAGACGTGGAGGTCTCAGTAGCTTAACAAGACAGTTTGAATGTCCCTTGGAAGAGACGTCGAGGTCCCAGTAGCTTAACAAGATGGTATTAATGCCCCTTACATGTCCCCCTTTGCTTATGCCTTCCAAGCAAAATCTGAAAAAAATTAGGACGGAGGAACTTGCAATGCCCCTTACAAGAGCCATGCAGTACAGCATATTACAAACATTATTCCCATTATTGGGGTGTGGGTCTCCCATAGTCTTTGCTTATGCCTTCCAAGCAAAATCTGAAAAAAATTAGGGCAGAGGAACTTGCAATGCCCCTTACAAGAGCCATGCAGTACAGCATATTACAAACATTATTCCCATTATTGGGGAGTGGGTCTCCCATAGTCTTTGCTTATGCCTTCCAAGCAAAAGCTGCCAAAAATTAGGACGGAGGAACTTGCAATGCCCCTTACAAGAGCCATGCAGTACAGCATATTACAAACACTATTCCCATTATTGGGGAGTGGGTCTCCCATAGTCTTTGCTTATGCCTTCCAAGCAAAATCTGAAAAAAATTAGGACAGAGGAACTTGCAATGCCCCTTACAAGAGCCATGCAGTACAGCATATTACAAACATTATTCCCATTATTGGGGAGTGGGTCTCCCATAGTCTTGGCTTATGCCTTCCAAGCAAAAGCTGCCAAAAATTAGGACGGAGGAACTTGCAATGCCCCTTACAAGATCCATGCAGTGCAGCATATTGCAAAAATTATTCACATTATTGGGGAGTGGGTCTCCCATAGTCTTTGCTTATGCCTTCCAAGCAAAAGCTGCCAAAAATTAGGAGGAAATGCAATGCCCGTTCGAAGACTTGTAAAGGTTAGAGTTAATTAAAAACAACATTTCAATGCCCCTTGGAAGAGCTGTGGAGTTCAGAGTGGTTTAACAAGACGCTTTTAATGCCCCTCGGAAGAGACGTGGAGGTCGCAGTAGCTTAACAAGACGGTTTTAATGCCCCTCGGAAGAGACGTGGAGGTCGCAGTAGCTTAACAAGACGGTTTTAATGCCCCTTGGAAAAGTGGTGGAGGCCACAGTTGCTTAACAAGACGGTTTTAATGCCCCTCGAAAGAGACGTGGAGGTCACAGTAGTTTAACAAGATGGTTTTAATGCCCCTCAGAAGAGACGTGGAGGTCACAGTAGCTTAACAAGACGGTTTTAATGCCCCTTGGAAAAGTGGTGGAGGTCATAGTAGCTTAACAAGATGGTTTTAATGCCCCTCGAAAGAGACGTGGAGGTCGCAGTAGCTTAACAAGACGGTTTTAATGCCCCTCGGAAGAGACGTGGAGGTCACAGTAGCTTAACAAGACGGTTTTAATGCCCCTCGGAAGAGACGTGGAGGCCAGAGTAGCTTAATAAGACGGTTTTAATGGCCCTCGGAAGAGACGTGGAGGTCCCAGTAGCTTAACAAGACGGTTTTAATGCCCCTTGGAAAAGTGGTGGAGGTCACAGTAGCTGAACAAGACGGTTTTAATGCCCCTCGGAAGAGACGTGGAGGTCACAGTAGCTTAACAAGACGGTTTTAATGCCCCTCGGAAGAGACGTGGAGGTCACAGTAGCTTAGCAAGACGGTTTTAATGCCCCTCGGAAGAGACGTGGAGGTCCCAGTAGCTTAACAAGACGGTTTTAATGCCCCTTGGAAAAGTGGTGGAGGTCACAGTAGCTTAACAAGACGGTTTAAATGCCCCTCGGAAGAGACGTGGAGGTCACAGTAGCTTAACAAGACGGTTTTAATGCCCCTCGGAAGAGACGTGGGGGTCACAGTAGCCTACAAGACAGTTTTAATGCCCCTCGGAAGAGACGTGGAGGTCCCAGCAGCTTAACAAGATGGTTTTAATGCCCCTTGGATGAGACGTGGAGGTCACAGTAGCTTAACAAGACGGTTTTAATGCCCCTCGAAAGAGATGTGGAGGTCCCAGTAGCTTAACAAGATGGTTTAAATGCCCCTTAGAAAAGTGGTGGAGGTCACAGTAGCTTAACAAGACGGTTTTAATGCCCCTCGAAAGAGACGTGGAGGTCACAGTAGCTTAACAAGACGGTTTTAATGCCCCTCGGAAGAGACGTGGAGGTCACAGTAGCTAAACAAGACGGTTTTAATGCCCCTTAGAAGAGCCATACAGTACAGCATCTTAAAAATATTATTCCCATTATTGGGGAGTGGGTCTCCCACAGTCTTTGCTTATGCCTTCCAAGCAAAAGCTGACAAAAATAAGGACGGAGGAACTTTCAATAATGGCAACACGGACCACAGTCACCCTGGTGGTATAGTGGTGGTGGAGGCTGAGGATAAGGAGAAGAACATAAAACAGCCGAAATGAGGAAGCATATACCTGTGTGTGGGTGTGAAGCGGTGCATGTGAATACACCTCCCGAAATAACACAGTGGATTTGACTTTATGCTACTCTGCTGTCATTTGGTGGTGATGAGAAGTCTGGCCCAATCCAGCCCTTGTTCATTTTGATAAGGGTCAGCTTGTCAGCATTGTCAGTTGACAGGCGAGTGCGCTTATCAGTTATAATTCCCCCAGTGTCTCTAAAAACACTCTCCGATAACACGCTAGCGGCAGGGCAGGCCAGGACCTCCAAGGCATACAGAGCAAGTTCATTCCAAGTGTCCAGCTTGGATACCCAATAATTAAAAGGCACAGAGGAATCACGGAGGACGCTGGTACGGTCGGCAAGGTACTGCCTCACCATCTTTTGAAACTTTCCACTCCTTGTGAGAGTACCCCGTGCCTCAGGGTCTGTCCGAAGGGAGGGTCTGAGAAAACTGTCCCAGAACGTTGACAGTTTTCCCCTGCCTCTGCTGGATTGGAGTTGCATCTCTCTCGTATGTATGCCTTGGTTGGGTAACGAACTGTGACCTCTGCCGCCAGCGTGTTCAGATGGGAATTTTTTTAACAGTTCTGCAGCAAGGGCCTTCTGGTACTGCCACGTTTTTGCAGACCTCTCCACCTCAGGAATAAGAGAGTGAAAGTTCTCCTTGTAGCGGGGGTCTAAAAGTGTCACCAACCAGTAATGACTGTCACCCAACATTTTGACAACGCAAGGGTCACGGTTAAGGCAGCGTAACATAAAGTCAGCCATGCGTGCCAGACTGGTAACGCGCAAGACTTCCGTGTCCTCACCAAGATGACGACTGACCATGCTCTCCTCCTCCTCCTCCTCCTCCTCCCTTTCCTCAGGCCACCCACGCTGAACCGACGGTATGACAGTTGTACAGGTACTACCGTCTACAGCGCATGATACAAGCTCCAGTTCTTCCTCCTCCTCCTCTCCCTCATTGTCCCCCAATGCACGTTGGGATGAGATGAGGCTGGGCTGTGTGTAATCGACCGCTACGGCTTCTTGATCCATCTCATCATACTCTGGCTGCAATGCCTTCTCTTTAATTCTCTGCAGAGAGCGTTGCAAAAGACAGACAAGTGGAATGCTGACGCTAATGATGGCGTCATCGCCACTCACCATCTTGATGGACTCCTCAAAGTTTGTAAAGATGGTACATATGTCAGACATCCAGGTCCACTCCTGAGGTCTTATGTGTGGAGTCTGACCTGAATATCGACGGCCTTGTTGCAGCTGGTACTCCACAACTGCTCTCTTCTGCTCACAAATCCTTTGCAATATGTGGAGGGTAGAGTTCCAACGTGTGAGGACATCACATACCAGTCGGTGTGACGGAAGCTGTAAATGCTGCTGCAACACAGGAAGGGCGGCGGTAGCTGTAGCCGACTTGCGAAAATGAGCTGACAGGCGGCGTACTTTGACCTGGCAACTCGGGGTATAATTTAAGAAAGCGCTGAACCACGAGGTTAAGCACATGAGCCAGGCATGGTACGTGAGTGATCTCGCCTCGCCTCAGAGCCGCCACCAGGTTACTGCCATTGTCACACACGACCATGCCTGGATGTAGGTTCAGCGGTCTCAGCCACAGATCTGCCTGCTCTTTCACAGCTGTCCACAACTCACAAGCAGTGTGAGGGTTCTCACCTAAGCTTATGAGTTTCAGCACAGCCTGTTGCCGCTTGACTGAGGCAGTACTGCAGTGCTTCCAGCCTGTAACTGATGTGGTGATATCTGAGGCTGAACATGAGGAGGAGGAGGAGGATGATGAGCAGGATCTGTACACTGTGGGGGCAACTCTGACTGACATGGGGCTCGCAATCCTCGGTGTGGGGAGGATGTGTTCCGTCCCAAGGTCCAACTGGGTCCCGGCTTCCACTATGTTTACCCAGTGTGCCGTCAGGGAGATGTACCATCCCGGGCCACAATCAGTTGTCCACGTGTCCGTTGTCAGGTGGACTCTCCCAGTAACTGCGTTGTTGAGGGCACGGCAGATGTTTAGGGACACGTGCTTGTGTAGTGCGGGGATGGCACACCGGGCAAAATAGTGTCGGCTGGGGACCGAGTACCGAGGGACGGCCACCGCCATAGGGTTGCGGAAGGATTCCGTCTCCACCAGCCTAAAAGGCAGCATTTCCAAAGCAAGCAGTTGTGAAATGTGCGAATTTAGGACTGTGACCTGTGGGGCGTCAGTTGCGAATTTCCGCTTTCGTTCAAAGGTCTGGGATATGGGCAATTCAACGCTGCGGTGGGAAGTGGACGTGGACGTTGATGCTGTTTCTTGAGAAACTGCCATAACAAGTGAAGACTGAGAGGAGGGGGCATCTTTGCATGCAGTATGGACAGGGGATTGCCTTGCACACACAACAGGGGGTTCTATTGCATGCACAACAGCGGAAGAAGCAGTGGTGACACCCGCTGACACTGGCCGTGAACCCTGGGGTTCGCCCCACAAAGTCGGGTGCTTTGCTGCCATGTGCCTGACCATGCTGGTGGTGGTCAGGCTGATAGTTTTGTCACCCCTGCTGATGCTGGCATGGCAGGTGGTACAAATGGCCTTTTTGGGGTTATCAGTAGAGATGAGCGTTGTTCTACTCGAACTGTTCGCCAATCTCAAATTCGAGCTGTTTTGGGCGGTGTTCGAGCCGGTCGGCGAACACGAACAATTTGAGAAAAATTCGGCTGTTCGAGGTTATGTTCGATAACTGTTCGTGCACCAAAATCATAACTGGATTTTTTCTCAGTAATGATGAAAATTAATGTTAATACGCAGTTTGAGTGTACAGCGGGGCGGGGGGAGGGGCAGGGGATGGATCTCTGCAGGAACAATGAAGATCTCCATTTTTTTTTCTCTTTCCCGCATTTGCAGTGGGGAGGTGCAATCTGTCAGCCTATCAGCAGCGCACACACGGAGCGAAGTGCTTTTTTTCACACAAGCAAGGGCATGTGTGATTGGCAGTGTATGTCACATGTCCTTGCCCTATAAGACCAAGCCATTTTCCCCCTCGCCACCATTTTCTCACTGCTGCAGCTGCGTGTTAGACAGCACCGCTGTTGCTGTGTGCGCTATACCTTGTTAATTTCAAGCCAATTTTCGCACAAATATACAGATAGCTTGGGAGTAGGGAATAGTTGTGATTGCAGTCCTTTTAAGGACTAGGTTACAGCATTTCCTACGACTTTTATCAAGCAGGTCTGTGCTCTTAAATAGATAGATTGTGGGAGTAAAGACTAATTGTAATTGGAGTCCTTTTCAGGACTAGGTTACATCAGTTCCTATCAGTTTTTGCCAGGCAGGTCTGTGCCAGTGCTGTGCAAGTTTTTTTCACAGCATTTGGCTGAATCTAGCAAAGCTAATCCTTTTTGGCCTATTGCAGAGTGTGTTAGTCTGTGGAGTAGCCTATCTGTGTTGCAAGATATACCACCTGTGTATAGAATACCAATTTTTTTACTGCACCTAGTGAAGTAAAATCTTTTGGACATAGCATCATTCTATTAGTCCATCTATACTGACCTCCATCAGGTTGCAAACTGAATATAATTTTTTTCTGCATCTAGCTCTGAAAAAATATTTGGGCTTCTAGCAGTGTGTGGGACTTGGTCTATTAGTCCATCTATACTGACCTCCATCAGGTTGCAAATTAAAAATAATTTTTTTCTTCATTTAGCTCTGAAAAAATATTTGGGCTTCTAGCAGTGTGTGGGACTTGTTCTATTAGTCCTTCTATACTGACCTCCAGCAGGTTGCAAATTGAATATAATTTTTTTCTGCATCTAGCTCTGAAAAAATATTTGGGCTTCTAGCGGTGTGTGGGACTTGGTCTATTAGTCCATCTATACTGACCTCCATCAGGTTGCAAATTAAAAATAATTTTTTTCTGCATCTAGCTCTGAAAAAATATTTGGGCTTCTAGCAGTGTGTGGGACTTGGTCTATTAGTCCATCTATACTGACCTCCATCAGGTTGCAAATTAAAAATAATTTTTTTCTTCATTTATCTCTGAAAAAATATTTGGGCTTCTAGCAGCGTGTGGGACTTGTTCTATTAGTCCATCTATACTGACCTCCATCAGGTTGCAAATTAAAAATAATTTTTTTCTGCATCTAGCTCTGAAAAAATATTTGGGCTTCTAGCAGTGTGTGGGACTTGGTCTATTAGTCCATCTATACTGACCTCCATCAGGTTGCAAATTAAAAATAATTTTTTTCTTCATTTAGCTCTGAAAAAATATTTGGGCTTCTAGCAGTGTGTGGGACTTGTTCTATTAGTCCTTCTATACTGACCTCCAGCAGGTTGCAAATTGAATATAATTTTTTTCTGCATCTAGCTCTGAAAAAATATTTGGGCTTCTAGCGGTGTGTGGGACTTGGTCTATTAGTCCATCTATACTGACCTCCATCAGGTTGCAAATTAAAAATAATTTTTTTCTGCATCTAGCTCTGAAAAAATATTTGGGCTTCTAGCAGTGTGTGGGACTTGGTCTATTAGTCCATCTATACTGACCTCCATCAGGTTGCAAATTAAAAATAATTTTTTTCTGCATCTAGCTCTGAAAAAATATTTGGGCTTCTAGCAGTGTGTGGGACTTGGTCTATTAGTCCATCTATACTGACCTCCATCAGGTTGCAAATTGAATAAAAAAATTTTCTGCATCTAGCTCTGAAAAAATATTTGGGCTTCTAGCGGTGTGTGGGACTTGGTCTATTAGTCCATCTATACTGACCTCCATCAGGTTGCAAATTAAAAATAATTTTTTTCTGCATCTAGCTCTGAAAAAATATTTGGGCTTCTAGCAGTGTGTGGGACTTGGTCTATTAGTCCATCTATACTGACCTCCATCAGGTTGCAAATTGAATAAAAAAAATTTCTGCATCTAGCTCTGAAAAAATATTTGGGCTTCTAGCGGTGTGTGGGACTTGGTCTATTAGTCCATCTATACTGACCTCCATCAGGTTGCAAATTAAAAAAAATTTTTTTCTGCATCTAACCCAGCCAATAGTTTTGGCCTAATACCACAGTTTGGCCACTCAGCTCTGCTCGGTTACCATCCATTGTTTTTTTGTGCAAACAACTCCAGAGTTGTGAATTAGTTAACCACCAAAATGAGTGGAAAAAGGCCTGCTGCTGGTGGAAAGGGGAATAGGCGTGTTGGGAAGGGGAAAAAAGGTTGTGTCCGTGGGGTAGGTGCAGAAGAAAGACCATCTTCCAGCCAAACTAAAATGTCTACTTCTTTTAGCGGACAATGTGATAAGATCCCTTTCTTACGGCCACGCCAATCGCTACAAATTCCAGATGAGGCACAAAAACAGCAGGTGCTTCAACGGATATCAAGTGCTCCTTTAAGTGGGCTCTCCTCCACATCAACTTCAACATCACAAATACTCCAGTCCTCAAAGGTGTCACCCAAATCGCACTTGCTTCCTCACAGCTCCCAAATCTCCAGCTGCCCGTCTGAGTATGAGGTAGAACAGATGGTTGAGTCTGCAGAGCTGTTTACTCATACTATAGCCTGGGAATCAGAGGTCGACTCCAGCGCTTCTGTGAATCCAGACGAGGAAATGATCTGCACTGATGCCCAGAATCTTTATGAGTCGGATCCAGGACCAGACGCAGAAGGTTCTGACAATAATGTAGACCCTCATTCCCAAACTGTAACTCCTGTTGGTGGAGACAATGAGGAAGACGATGATAAGACTCAAATACCTGATTGGAGCGACAACTTTAGTTTTTTGTCAGGGCAGGAACAGGTTGGCTCTGAGGACGACGGGTGTGATAACGCACAGGGTGATGATGATGAGGTCGGAGATCCCACTTACTGTCAACCCACAGTCAGCCAAGAGATGAGGTCAGCAGAGGAGGTGGAGGAAGATGCTAGTGACGACGAGGTCAGGTTGCGCCTTCCTGGACAGAGACGTAGTACTGGAAGCACGTCAACAACTGCATCCTCAAACACAACTCTGCCTCTCACCACAAGTCGTGGTGGCTCTTCAGGTCGCATGGGTGCTAAGCCTTGCATAGCCTGGGCATTTTTTCAGATCGATAAAGATGACCCAACTCGTGTTATCTGTAACATTTGTCAGCAAAAGCTAAGTAGAGGCCAAAAAATACATAGTTTGAGTACTTCATGCATGAACCGGCACATGGACATGAAGCATAAGTTGCAGTGGGAAGCTCAGTGTGCTACAATGCGGCCTAGCCGGCCGGGCCAACCACCGTCTGCCATATCTTGTGCATCCGCGGCCTCTTCATCCTCTGTGACTGGGGGGACAGCAGTCACACCTGTTTTGGGGCGCAGACCTGCCACCTCTTTACCCGCAACAGCCAGCGTGATTGGCAGGTCATCATTTTCTTTGGAGGTGGTAACACCAGCTGGTCTTGAGCGCTGTCCGACATCGATAGCACCACCTTTGGATCAAGGCAACCTAACATGTCCGCCTGCATCTTCCTCACAGACCGGCAGTTTGCCGGGGACACCCTTATCAACCCCGTCTAAGCACAATAGCCAGCCCTCGGTCCCTCAGATGTGGACAAGTAAAAGACCATTTCCTCCTAGCCATGAGAAAGCTAAGAGGTTGAATTTCACCATCTGCAAGCTCTTGGCTACAGAAATGCTGCCTTTCCGCCTGGTGGACACAGAGGATTTTCGAGACCTTATGTCCGTCGCAGTGCCCCAGTACCAGATGCCCAGTCGGCACTACTTCTCAAAGAAAGGTGTGCCTGCGCTCCACCAGCATGTCGCACACAACATCACCGCTTCTTTGAGAAACTCTGTGTGTGACAGGGTGCATTTCACCACAGACACTTGGACGAGTAGGCATGGACAGGGGCGTTACATGTCGCTGACTGGGCACTGGGTAACTATGGTGACAGCAGGACAAGGGGCTGCTGTCCAAGTCTTGCCGTCCCCACGAGTTGTGTGTCAATCCTCTTTATGTCAAAGTTCCTCCACTGCTTCTGCCTCCTCAACCTCCTCTCGGTCTTCCACCTGCACCCAAAGCCTGTCTGGTCATGCCACAAGCTTTCTAACTGCGCAGAAGGGATCCTGCACACCTCCTTACTATGCTGGCAGTAGGGCTCAACGTCATCAGGTGGTTTTTACATTGAAATGTCTGGGAAATGTGAGTCACACAGCTGAGGAGTTGTGGTCAGCTCTGGAGAACCAATTTCATGAATGGTTGTCTCCACTGGACCTGAAACCAGGGAAGGCCGTGTGCGACAATGCTGCAAACCTGGGTGCGGCCCTTCGCCGGGGCAATGTCACACACGTGCCTTGTATGGCTCACGTGTTGAACCTGGTTGTCCAGCAATTTTTAGCCCACTATCCCAGACTAGATGGCCTTCTGCAGAGGGCACGGTCGCTGTGTGCTCACTTCCGCCGTTCGCATCCCGCAGCTCAGCGACTTACATCTCTACAGAAGTCGTTGGGCCTGCCACTTCACCGGCTAAAATGCGATGTGCCTACCCGGTGGAATTCAACTCTGCACATGTTGCAGCGACTGTGGCAGCACCGACAAGCCCTGGTGCAATACGTTCTGACGTATAGCCTGGGCCAACGAGATTCAGAGGTGGGGCAAATCACGCTGGAGGAGTGGTCTCAGATCAGGGACCTATGCACCCTTCTGCACAGTTTTGAAATGGCGACGAAGATGTTTAGTGCTGACGATGCCATTATCAGCATGACTATTCCGGTGATTTACATGCTGGAGCACATGTTAAACAGAATTCGGAGTCAGGTGGTGGCACAAGAGGAGGTGGAGGAAGTAGAGGAGGAGGAGTTGTATGCGGAAGGGCTAACATCTGCAAGGTCCAGACGGTCGGCAGCACCAAGGCGGCAGGCATGTGAGGGTGGGGGAGATGATTTTACCAGGGCGCATGGTAGCAGCCAAACTAGTGAGGAAGGTGCAGGAGCCCAGGAAGAAGTGGAGGACGAACTGATGGAAGACTCATCAGATGAGGGAGACCTTGATCACATTTCTGTTGTGCGAGGTTGGGGGGAGAGGACAGATGAAGGAAGCATGATTGTTACCTCGCCACCAACACAACAGGGACTTGGTGCTCCTGGATGCGCAACACACATGAGTGCCTTCTTGCTGCACTACCTGCAACATGACCCTCGAATTGTGAGAATTAGAAATAATCCTGACTACTGGGTTGCCACACTGTTAGATCCCCGGTACAAAAGTAAATTTGCAGAAATTATTCCTGCCATAGAAAGGGATGCACGCATGCAGGAGTATCAGCAGAGACTGTTGCAGAATCTTACATGTGCTTTTCCACAAAATACCAGTGGTGCACGTAGTGAATCTCACAGTTCCAACTTGCCAACCGTGGGACCGTCAAGTGTTCAGCACTCAAACCGTAACAGAACCACAGTATCTGCTGGTAACATCAATTTTGCGGAATCATTTCACAGTTTTTTAGCCCATCCTTTGCAAGGCCACAGGAGACAAGAAGTCTGACACATAGTCAACGCCTAGAGACGATGGTACAGGAGTATCTCCAAGTAAACATTGAAGCCATGACTGTGTCACTGGACCCTTGCTCTTTTTGGGCTTCCAATCTGGATAAATGGCCGGAGCTAGCCACTTACGCCTTGGAGATCTTGTCATGCCCCGCAGCCAGCGTTCTGTCTGAACGTGTGTTCAGCGCTGCTGGTGGTGTGCTGACAGATAAGCGCACGCGGCTCTCCACTGATAATGTAGACAGACTCACGTTCATAAAGATGAACAAATCATGGATCCGAAACGACTTTTCTACCCCTGTGTCATCCTGGGGAGAGTAAAAGCTTGATGATTGGTTAAAATCACCCTACCAACCGTTTTAAGCTTTCAAATTACTAATCATGTTTATCTGTATCTTGACTGGAAAATAATTTGGGCTTTGTAGCAGTGTGCAGCACTGATCCTATTAGGCCATCTATAATAAGCTTCACCAGATTTAAAATTAAAAATAATTTTTAGCTGCATCTAGCCCGGAAAATAATTTTGGGGCTCCGAGATGCGCAAGACACATAAGTGCCTTCTTGCTGCACTACCTGCAGCATGACCCTCATATTGTCAGAATTCGAAGTAATCATGACTACTGGGTTGCCACACTCTTAGATCCCCCAAACTTTTCGATCAACCTTTTCATTTTAATAAAGACCAAAAAAATGGTCATTTTTGAAATTATAAGCATTAGCAGGTTGTTAGAAACTGAAATCAAACAGTTTTCAACTCAAAACTTTATTCTAGGTGATGTTACATTTTCACATAGGACCCCTTGTTCGAAAGGAGCTTCTGAACTCTCTCGTCCATTGAATTTGTCAGGTTTTGGATGGTTTCTGCTTCAATTGTTTTGCATGAGGACAGAATACCCTCCCAGAGCTGTTGCTTAGATGTGAACTGCCTCCCGCCATCATAGACACTCCTTTTAATGATGCTCCAAAGGTTCTGAATGGGGTAGAGGTCAGGGGAGCATGGGGGTCACACCATAAGTTTGTCCCCTTTTATGCCCATATCAGCCAGAGATGCAGATGTTTTATGTGCAGCATGAGATGGTGCATTATCATGCAGAAAAATGATCTTGCTGTGAAATACACGGTTCTTCTTCTTGAACCATGGCAGGAAGTGCTGTTTGAGAAAATCCACATACATTATGGAGTTCATCTTTAGCGCCTTCAGGGATCCTAAAGGGGCCGACAATCTCTCTCCCCATGATTCCAGCCCAAAACATTACTCCACCTCCTCCTTGTTGGCGCTGTAGCCGTGTTTGCGTGGGGTGTCCATCAACCAGCCATCCTCCACTCCATTCATCTGGACCATCGAGCGCTGCACGGCACTCATCCGTGAACAAAACAGTTTTGAAATCAGTCTTCATGTAATGTTTGGCCCACTGGAGCCGTTTCTGCTTGTGTGAAGTGGATAGAGGAGGTCGACAGGATGGCGTATGCACAGCTGCAAACCTCTGAAGGACCCTGCATCTTGTTGTTCGGGGGACGTTGGAGGCACAAGCAGCTTCAAAAACTTGTCTGCTGCTATGACAAGGCTTTTTTGCCGCTGCTCTTTCAACCTGACGTAATTGCCTGTAGGAAAGAGTCCTCAATTTGCCCTTATCAGCACGCACACGTGTGTACTGTGAATCAGCTACATACTTCTTGATTGCCAAGACACTTCATCCTGATCATCGCACAATGTTGATTGTAGTCATGCCTTGACCTAAACACTCCACAATTTGTTGCTTCTCAGCAGCCGACACATCCTTTTTCTTTCCCATTTTGGCAGAAAATGTAGGCTGCTTAATAATGTGAGAGAGCCTTCTTAAGTAGTCTTGCCTTTCATTGGACACACCTGCCAAACTAATTAGCACAGGTGTCTGCAATTGCTTACAGTGATATAAAGAGCCCTGACACACATCACCATCAATGAGTTTAACTGACAAACAAATTCTTCCCTTATCACTCCTAAACACTTTTTGCATAATAATTTGGAACGTGGTGTACATGTGCTTTTCCACAAAACACCAGTGGTTCACGTAGTGAATCTTACAGTTCTAACTTGCCAACCGTGGTCTGTATGGAATTGTTCAATAAAGGGCCCAAAATTAAGATAACATAGATGGGAGAGGTCTCTATGAATAGGAATTCCTAAGTATTTGATACCCTGTGAGGGCCAGGCAAAGGGAAAGTTGGACTGGATGGAATCCTATATGGATTTAGGGAGGGAGACATCGAGGGCCTCAGACTTCGCTGCATTGATTTTAAAATTTTACCATGTAACAAAGTGATCTATTTCAGCCATAACAGCAGGGATGGATATATGTGATTGAGTGATATATACTAGGACATCATCAGCAAATAGAGAGCACTTGTACTCGGTGCCTCCCACCTCAATCCACCTAATATTGGGGTTATGGCGAATTGATGAGAGCAGGTGCTCCGTCACTAGGATGTATAAGAGAGGGGACAGAGGACATCCCTGCCTTGTCCCATTGGTGATTGTGAAAGGTGATGAAAATGTTCTGACGCACCCCCTGGGCCTTGGGACACCCGGAGCCGGACCCTTTTTGGTGGATGCTGGTGGTTGTAGTCTTCGTGGCGGCGATCCGGTTCCGTGGCTCAGGGCAGTCAAACCAGTGGCGGAACTATTTATGTGGTTTTGATGTTTAAATGTCCGACTACGCCACCCGTGGATTGCGGTCAGAGTGAACCGCCGCTACAGGGCAGACCGCTAAGGCTGGTGTTGTGGGTGCAGCAGAGCGTAGCATAACTCCCCACGGGAGGAGTATAGCCTCAGGGCAGTGTATGCGGAGGATGGGGGTGATGGTGCAGGGCCGCAGCAGTAACGACACGGAGTCAGTGATGCAGTTCAGGGCCTTTACTCACAGTTCTTATTATCCAGACCACGTCTGCAGGTAACGGCTGCCCACGTCGTACTGTGCTCACCAGGTGAGGGGCTCAGACAACTCCCAGATAACTTTGGAGCGCTTCACAGGACCCCCTTTGTGTGTCCTTTGTCTGGCCTTTCTTACCAACACTTCTGTCCGGCTGCCTCGGGCCTCCTCTTGGTAAACTTGGCGCCAGTTTCCCTGACCCTATGTGGTGCCTTCCTAGCGGGTGGAGCAAGGGGCTGCGCCACATAAAATGTCAAAGCCTCCGGTTTCTAGCTGAGGGTCGTTTCCTGCCTCCACTAGTTCGGGGACCGGTCTCCCCCTTTGGCCTGACCCCTCCACGCAGGTGGATTCGGGCGTGCGGTGGCGACTCGCCCGTCCGCACCCCTGGGATCCCTTCATTCCTCGTTCCTGGAGCCTTCTCCGCTCCTCTTCCTTCCTTCGCCCTCTTGCAGGCCTGGGCCTCTGTTACTAGGCCCGCCTCCGGAGCAGAGCTCATGCAGAGCCCCTGCTCCCTGCCACTTCTGCTCAGACTTCTCTGCACTGAACTAAGATGGTGCCCACCATTTATACTCCCTTCTCAATGCACCCAGGAACTGCTTCCTCCCTGCTCCTGCACTACAGGGTTCCCCTTCCTCAGTGTTCCCTCCCCCCACTCCAGCCAGGGACAGGGACTGTCGTGCCCATCTCAGGGGCATATTGGTCGCCTTGCCCCACGGCAATGTGGTGTAATGCATGCAGGTGTCGGGTCCTGATCCACACTCCATCCTTACCTGAGAGTGAGATATCACACCTCTGGGTGAGGTGCAATACGTCTGTAGCAACCGAGCCCTCAGGGTGCTACAGTTCCATTTATCTTCAGCCTAGGTGACGTATTGCGATACAGGGCCGTGATTTTGGCTATAAAAGGGTCCCCTAGACCCCTACCCCAAGCTCTTTAAGAGAATCATATATGGCGTGCCAGGAGACTCTATGGAATGCTTTCTCAGCATCCAACGAGAGTATCTAATTACAAATTTTTAACTGCATCTAGCCCAGGAAATACTTTGTGCCTAGTAGCAGTGTCTGCTAGTCAGCGGATTATCCCGGCTGTTAAGCAAGCTACACCACCTGTAGTTTAGACACTTAATTTTTTCAAAGGAAATGCTTCGGGACCATGGGATACTTAGTGAAGAGCATCAGGAGGCACCCCAAGGCATAGGGGCTGGGACTGGCAGTAGGATGCCTTGCGGTGGACAGCCGAGCTCGATCCTTATAAAAGCTTTTTAACTGCAGCAGCTTTAGTGGACGCTACTGGAGCTGGAATTACCGCGGCTGCTGGCATGAGACTTGCCCTCCAATAGATCCTTGTAAATGGATTTAAAGTGTATTCATTCAAATTAGAGAGACAATTTAAATTAAAAAGCTTAGAGCTGCCTCCACCACAGGGGGGCTCGCTCGACCCACCAGCGGACAGGCACCAGTATTGGGAGAGGGGGGCTGGCCGTCAGGGTTCACCGCGGCTCTGGCACAAACCCGGCGACACAGAGGTGACACGGGCAGGAGCGGACTGGCCGTGTCGGCTTCTCACTTTTTGGATTTTAGAAGGGCATGACATGCCTATATCTGTGTCTCCCCCTCCTTTTACTCCTCCACCTCTTTTATTTTCGCATGACTATATGTACTTGTCACTTTTCCATGTGTTAGTTATGTCTTCTGAGCAGTTTGTCAGCTTTTGGACACCTTTGAAGGTGTTTTCTATGTGTTTCTATGTGTTTTTGTTTGCCTGCCATTGGTTTTAACGGTGTTCGAAGGTGTTCGACGAACAGTTCGACGAACAGTTCGGCGAACACACGGGTGTTCGACGAACCGAACCGAACTCGAACACTACGGGGGTGGCTCAACACTAGTTATCAGCAGAGTCTTTAAAAAAATTCCAGACTCTGGAAGACCTACAGGTTGTACTGGCAACGTCCCTCGTGTTGGTGTTACGGGGAACTGTTGCCTGCCTTCTGCGTGCGGCCACCACACTGCTTCTTCCTGCCTGTTGGGGTACTCTGCCTCCCTCACCCTGTGTGCTGCTGGCCTCGCTCTGCATGTCCTCCTGCCACGTTGGGTCAGTTACGAGATCATCCACAACCTCCTCCTCTTCCACTTGCACACCACGATCCTCTTCCTCACTTCCTGGCAATTGTGTCTCGTCATCGTCCACCTCTTGTGACAAATTGCCAGCGTCGACTTCCTGTGGCCGTGGCTGTTCAAATATTTGGGCATCGCTATATGGGATCTCCTCTTCCACCACTTCAAGCGGAGCAGGCGAGGGGCACAATTATGGAAATGAA
The DNA here is from genome assembly GCF_046119375.1 of Phyllobates terribilis. Classification (NCBI taxonomy): domain Eukaryota; kingdom Metazoa; phylum Chordata; class Amphibia; order Anura; family Dendrobatidae; genus Phyllobates; species Phyllobates terribilis. Next base: position 192,883,740 of record NW_027362773.1, read on the forward strand.
CCAGTGAACAGCTCTTCAGAGTGTCCAAGTGTGGGATCAGTTGCTGTCTGACGACACTCGGCATGGTGGGAGGAAGGAGCATCAGGGTGAGGAGGAGTATGCGGTCGAGACTCACGGCTACTAAGAGTTGACCGTGTGGAGGACAGACCGGAGGTGGTGGTGCCCAGGTAACTGGAAGTATTATCTGCAATCCAATTAATAACCTGTTCACACTGATCAGTTCGCAATACTGGTGTTGTTCTGTGCTTCCCTAGTAATTCGGTCAAGAAGTGGGAGCGAGAAGATGTGGCTGTTGGTTGTGGCACATTTTCACCTTGGCCACGGCCCTGTCCTCTGCACGCACCATCACCAGAAAGTCCAGTTCCACGTCCCTTGCCACGCGCCTTGCCCATTGTAAAGGAAGTAAAATAGCTTACACTCGCACTGTCAACGAAAAAAGGGTAATACAAAGTAGATTATAACCGTGGAAGAGGAAAACCACAGTTCTATTTCTCTGGCCTACACCCGACTCTTTTAAACAATCTGAACTATCAGGGAGAAAATATTAATGTTTTTCTTTACGGAAAAAATACCAAAAGCTGAATAATAGAGATTTTTTACCGTGGAACAGCAAAACCACAGTTATAATTTACTGGTGTATGTATACCAGACTTTTTTAAATATATATATATTTGCGGCTGAACAGTGAGCTACACACTCAAACTGTTTTTTTTAGATACAAATGGCCCAAAAGTGGATAATACAGAGGTTTGAACCGTGGAACTGCAAAAGCACACTTGTATTTCTCGGGCCTACACCAGACTATTTTCAACAGATATATTTGTGTCTGAAAAATCAGGGAGACACTATTAGCTTTTTTTTTACGGCAAAAAAAGCTAAAAGCAGGATAATAGAGATTTTTTACCGTGGAACCGCAAAACCACAGTTATAATTTACTGGTGTATACCAGACTTTTTTAAATATATATATTTGTGGCTGAACAGTGAGGGACACACTCAAACTGTCTTTTTTTTAGATACAAATGGCCCAAAAGTGGATAATACAGCGGTTTGAACCGTGGAACTGCAAAACCACACTTCTGTTTCTCTGGCCTACACCAGACTATTGTCAACAGATATATTTGTGTCTGAACTGTCACAGACACACTTTTTTTTTTGTGGGGGGGGGACACCAAAAGGTTAATAAGACGGGTATTTGTACAGTGTGAAGGAGGAAAAAAAAAAAGAGGATTTAGATGAAAAAAAAAGGATTTTCCTGGCCCCGAGACCTGGAACTAAGTCCAGCAATTTTAGCAACAGGAGCACACAGGACTGTAATGCAGCGTTTGCTGGTATAACCACCGCGTCTCCTATACAGCCTGCCTGCCTGCCTGATATCTGGGATGGATATTAGTCCTGAGAAGGACTGTTTGTTTGATCTGGCAGCCTTTACAGACCCTACACTAACTATTTCGCAGTATATATCTCTCCCTAAATCAGCAGCGCTGTCCCTACACTGTCTGATCCCAGTCGTCTGTGTCCAAGATGGCGGCGCCCTTTTTAAATACTCAAGGTGACGCTGTGTGGCCAGCCAATCAATGTAATGCCCACAGCCAACATGGCTGCGGCATTACAGAGACTGGCTGGCAATCCCTGCATGATCATTGGCTCTGTAAAGAGCGCCAAACATGCAGGGCGGAGAGCCGAGCTCCCGCCCAAGTAACCCGGAAATGATCGGTGCTCGCCGAACATCCCGAGTAGCGTGATGCTCGGGCGAGTACCGAGCAGTGTCGAGCATGTTCGCTCAACACTAATGATGAATAGAAATAGATGAGATGAAAGAATCTTTAGAAATTCGAATTCACCAAATTTTCCCAGAAAATTCCATTTGCTTTGAATAAAAAGTACTCCAAAGCCTCCAACTGCCCTGAAAAACACTCTATCTGCTCAGTTCTTCAGTGTTTTATGTCTTTCACTCTAAATCTCTATGGTTAAGCTGTGATGTCCTTTCAGTATCCAGATTCACCACAAAACGGCCGCTGCATTCCCTGCTTCTGCTTTTATACAGGCTTTGCTAGTCCTTCCTGATTGGCTGTGCTATACCATGTGATGTGATAGCTGCAAGGCATTATGTTGAAGCCCATCTGGCTGCACCCAAGGTGATGTGATCCTTCTCTGGCTGGATATTTTAGGCGATTTGTGAGAAGGAAACACAAATTATTCTAATTTTCCGGGCTTGGCAAATTCCTAAAAATTAGACCTAAATTCAATTTTCATTTAATCGATTGTGTGCTGGTTGGTTGGTGTATTATTGCATTTTCTAGAGGGCCATAGGTTGGAGTCCACTGATGTAAGTCACCAATGGAACGAGTAAACATCTTTTCACATTTCGGATTGGAGAGTACAGCCGTGAAGACATTCAGCAAGGAAGTAGTTAGCAGACTCAACGCGTGTTGTGATTCTGCTTCCTTTGCAGAATTTTCTCTAACATTTGCCTAAATTTGATCCAATGCAAAGATTTTGTCACTACTTAGCAGCACTTCTTATTAAAGTGCATTAAGAACCTGGCCTGCAGCTGTGATATTATTGATTACAGAGATGTTAAATCATTTCCTGTTGCTTCATCTGCATTATACGGCAACCAAATTACATCTCCGTGTGTTATCAGCAGTCTGCATTGTCCTTAATCAAGCGGCCCACCTTTGTTTTGCTTTCTAATGAATAATTCACACATTGAGACAAATTATTGTTTCATCATTTACATCCTCACAAGTTATTACTACTGCCCCGGTAAGCCAGCTTTGTTGATTTTTAACCCTTTTTCAACAGCAAATTGCAGCAAATGTATTTGTGATCTCAAGCTTGGGATGTGATTGGTTGATTTTGGTCCAATCGGGTTTATACTTTTGCCTTAAAGTTGATTTGTAAAATATATATTTGATAATATATTTATAATCTAAATGTACATGTCTTAGATCCTCATAATCACCATAGCATAGACAATATGGAGATTGTTTGACCCTCACAAACCTTACTGGGAAAAAACAGAAACTAAGACACCCCTAATTTAGACTTACTTGTGTGAATAGACATCAGGATCCATCTTTAAAAAGTTTTGATAATGGGGGTTTTCCAGCTCAGAATAATAGTGTAGATATGATTCCAGCTCCATCAATAAAATAATAAAAAGGGACTACAGAATCAACCAAATTCTGATACTTCTACACCTCAGGGGGTACTGGCTCCAACTGAAGAGACCCAAATATGTTTGGAGACATATTTACAAGAAAGGCTACATGGGAAAAAAAAAGTATGCAACTGAACTCATATCAGCCAAACTTGAGACTCTTCCAAAAGAAAGAGACTCATCTGTAGAGCTAGTATCTCCTGAACTTCATCTCAGGCGTCTAATCCAACCAACCAGTAACCTAGTCTGTACTGATGAAAGGCAAGAAACCCCGAAAAAGCGGTCTACGGATGGACCTTTGAAGTAGTCTCTGGTTTGGTTGATGTGATTTACTTTGGATACCTCTACAAAGAACTCAGGACTAAAGCTGAGTGGATTGATCCAAGGAGGATTGAGTTTGAGTTAAATTTTCTGAAATTTGTGGTTTCATGCGAATTCAAACATTTTGAGATTCAATTTGAAGTTTGGAAGAAAAAAAAAATGTCCAGCGACATTTCCAACACTGTTGAAGTATCAGAGAGTGGACTAATGTCATTTTGCATGGCCACGACAGTTTCACCACAATATCCTGCAGCTATAACATCTAACAGAGTATCACACCTTGTACAGTGGTGGTCAGTAGCGGGGTCATCACAGATCAGCGGTTCCCAGTGGAGCACAGTTTGTACGGCAGAGCCGTTTTCCATCTCCAGAGTCACAGGGAAAGTCTTTCTCCTGTGGAGTGTAAGTGCTTATGGTCAGCAGTGTCCTCACTCTTCATACTGTAGAGTGTAAGCTCTTATGATCAGTAAGGTCTTCTCTCTATCTCTCCTGCAGAGTGTAAGCTCTTATGGTCAGCGGGGTCCTCTCTCTCATATAGAATGTAAGCTCTTATGGTCGGTGAGGTCCTCTCTCTCCTGTGGAGTGTAAGCTCTTATGGTCAGCAAGGTCTTCTCTCATATAGAGTGTAAGCTCTTATGGTTAGCGGGCTCCTCTCTATGTCCTGTAGAGCGTAAGCTCTTTTGGTCAGCGTGGCCCTCTCTCACCTGTAGAGTATAAGCTGTTATGGTCAGTTGTGGTCCTCTCTCCTGTAGAGTGCAAGCTGTTATGGTCAGCGGGGTCCTCTCTCTCCTGTAGAGTGTAAGCTGTTATGGTCAGTGGGGTCCTCTCTCTCTTCTGTAGAGTGTAAGCTCTTATGGTCAGTGTGGTCCTCTCTCTCCTGTAGAGTGTAAGCTCTTATGGTCAGTGGGCTCCTCTGTCTCTTGCAGAGTGTAAGCTCTTATGATCAGTGGGGTCCCCTCTCTCCTGTAGAGTGTAAGCTCTTATGGTCAGCGGGGTCCTCTCTCTCTCCCATAGAGTGTAAGCTCTTATGGTCAGCGGGGTCCTCTCTCTCCTGTAGAGTGTAAGCTCTTATGGTCAGCGAGGTCCTCTCTCCCATAGAGTATAAGCTCTTATGGTCAGCGGGGTTCTCTCTCTCTCCTGTAGAGTGTAAGCTCTTATGGTCAGCGGGGTCCTCTCTCTCTCCCATAGAGTGTAAGCTCTTATGATCAGCAGGGTCCTCTCTCTCCTGTAGAGTGTAACCTCTTATGGCCAGCGGGGTCCTCTCTCCCATAGAGTGTAAGCTCTTATGGTCAGCAGGGTCTTCTCTCTTCTGTAGAGTGTAAGCTCTTATGCTCTGCGGGGTCCTCTCTCTCCTGTAGAGTGTAAGCTCTCATGGTCAGCAAGGGGCCTTGGGATTGCAGAAAACTTGCGATTAAAAATCCTGTCATGGGCATTGGTTTTCTCTTAGAATTTTTTTTAGAAATTAAAAAAAACTTTTATTCCAATCATGGGTAACGCCTTTCAATAAAATATTTAATTTTGCCCATACTACATTTTTTTTTGTAGCAAATATATTTGAAATAGTTACCAATTCAATAGCCAAAAGTCAATGAACTCTAGCTCACAAGAACACTGACCTGATGACAGGAGTTGTTGGATCTCTTGGTTCATTGTCTAAAGAAAGTTTCCTAATATTCTTCGAGGATTTGACACAGCAGAAAAATAAAATTTGGTTTTATCATTCATTGTCTGAGCTCAATCTCTACATTGATGCATTACTCCTGTGAGGTTAAATGTCCAAGCCTTGGCTCACACATAAATTCTTCAGATCTGATGCCGCTTTCATAAATTGAGCTTGTGTTTTAGTGGTGGTGAGCACAGGAGCTGACATATTTTATCTTATCACTGATATATCTTGTATGTTATTGTCATTACGTTCTTGCTATTTCTTTCACCATATGGTTTCTGACTCTTTTTTAGTGATATATCTGTCACTATAAACAATGTTTCAATATAGAAGATGACAATCTATCCATCTTCCATCCGTCCGTCCATCCATCTCTCTGTCTATCCTCATCAACATTGAAATTTCTGCCCCAAGAAGGAAAAGTTATGAAATTATGGAAATCACAGGATGGGATAGACGTGATAATGATTTGCAAATGATGAAAAAAATTGAAAACTTTCAAAATATTTTGATTTATTCAGTATGGAGTATGAGCGCCAAACGCAAAAATCACTGGACTTAAAGCCTTGGCTGCTATCAATGAGGTTATTATGGGTCTTCTGGGGAAGGCTCTGCCGCACTGAATCCACTTGAGCAAGTCATCAAGATCCGCTTCTGACAGCTTCTTTTGCACCTGCCGAACAATAACTTCCCATCAAGATCCGTTGCTGGCAGCTCCTTTTGCATCTGCTGAACAATGACGTCCCAGAGGTTCTCAATGGGAGACAAATCTAGAGATGCTCCATTGTAGCACATTTAGGCCATGCAGGCTGCTCATATTAGCAAGAGCAACATGCGGCCTGATGTCGTGTTGAAAATTTGTATGCCCAAGTGCATTCAGTGTGGCAAAAAATTTCTCAGAATACCATTAATAACCTCACTGATAGTAGCCAAGGCTGTAAGTGCCGGAATTTCTGCGGATGGCACTCATACTCAATACTGAATAGTTTTGAAAATATGTTTTCACTTTTTCATCATTGGATCTATCTTGTTCCTTGCTTATGGAATTTCATGAATAGCGCTTGTACCCTGGGTAAAAGATTCTTTCACTTCCAATCTCCCACCTGGTATCCTGAACTCTGTTACTTGGCCACCCTTGGCAATGTACTTGGTAGTGGTAATTAGGCACTCTATGACATGGTTATCTCTAAAACAGTATTATTTTGGCTTTAAACTTCATACGGGAAAGGGCTAATAGAAGGTGAAGCCATCCAGCCGAAAGCTATTTATGGGAACATCAATCTGTCACCAGCTCATTATTGTGGAGAGTATATGTTACATGGTGCCATGCTGAGTCATACTCATAAAACGATGAGAAAAGCTATATACAAATAGCCTCTTCAGAGAGGAAGAGGACTTGAACTCTACTGGCATGCCAGACCTGGCATGTCAATCTCCATAAGGAGAAAACCTACCCCTTAGATTGCAGTCTACGCCTCTCACCCAGCCAAACCAGATCTCATACTTTGCACTGATAAAGGACAGCACCCCGAAACACCTTGTCTGCAAATTGAGATTCTGATTTGGCTTTTATCCTAAATCATGTTGGAAGCCTTGTTAAAGGGTATTGACTTGTAGGATTGCTACTTTTAATAGGTAGTACTAGAGTTCAAGTCCTCTTCCCCTCTGAAGAGACAATTTGCATATTTAATTTTCCAGAGGAACATGTAAGGCATTTAAGCCTCATACTGGCATGCCAGACCTGGCATGTCACTCTCCATAAGGAGAAAACTTACCCCTGAGAAAAGCTCTAGTTACTTTTACAAGAACTTGTAAGATAGCATAATTAATCATAATGGTCACAAAAGCAAATTATTTCAAGGTCCCACTATTTCAGAGATGGAGTGATCCTATTCCCTATTCCTGGCTGGAGAGTGGGATGCGTATGCACCCTCTTAGAAGAAGTGGCTTAGAAGCTGCTTTTCAGGTACACTAGGCTGTATTTAAAGTTTCATAAACTCTATGGAAGGGGGTGGCTCATACTTTTCAAGAGTTTAAACCTCCACATAACCTAGTTGTATGACCTAATTCATTAATGGATCATAAAAATAATGAATGAGTTGTCGTAATGTGACACCCCAGGGGTCTGGTTGCCACAGTAATAGAGATATTATGTCTGAGAGCAAGTGGGAGGTTTCTCTGGTCAGGAGCCCTAAGCATGCAACACTGTCTGCCCAGACCTGGGAGGGGAGGAATCTGCCCTTATAAACTGGGTCTGGGGCGGGATTAAGTCAGTCAGAGCCTGGAAAGGGAAAGTGACAACAGGAGCTCTGTAGGAGCAGGAGCGAGTGCCAGAGGCTGGAAGCTAGAGAGCTCGCCTTGGCTGAAGACACTAATACCAGACACGGAGTCCGAGGCAGTGGGGACATCCAGGTCCAGCAGCAGAATCCAACAGGCACAGGATTCCATGTCCTCTGACCTTAGAAACCCGAAGGCACGGTCACAAGCAAGGGACCAGCACCGCCATCGTGAAGCGAAGGCTAACGGAAGGCCCCAAGTCACCGGCCATACTGGTGAGCACCACACGGTATACTCAGGGACGTGGGCTACTTCTACCCGCATAGAGCAAGGTAGCCAGGAAAGAGTGCAGATAGTCGGGGAGGCCTACAACTCCACCTGGCCAGGGGAGATCCTGCTTGCTCACAGACTGACCAGGCCCCTACTGCTAACCAGTACTCCAGGGAGGGTCTGCTTTATACCATCAGTAAAGACCCTGAACTGCACCACACGTCTCTGTGATTCCTTGCCGCACCAGCACCATCACTACTGGGACGCTCACACCATCACTCCCATCATTCACATTAGCTGCCCTGAGGCAATACTTCTCCTGTGGGGAGTTATCCCATACTCGGCTGCGCAAACAACATCAGCCTCAGCGGTCGGCAGCGCAGCGGCGGTCCCCACTGACCGCAATCCACGGGTGGCGTAGTCGGACATTGTTTTTACCTATAGACTGCCACTGGTTTGACCGCCCTGGGCACGGACCGGGTCACCGCCACGGAGGTCTACAACCCCCAGCGATCCGGCTCCGGGTATCCCCCTGCACAGCACAGGCCCAGGGGGCGCGTCAACTTTGGCGTAATCGGCAGGATTTCGTGCCCGCAACCACCGGGTACTGCGTGCCTGAAAAAAGAGTTTTATACTTACCTGTGGTGAAGTTTCCCGCCGTCCGGAGCCGTTTCCCGCCATCGGACGCCATCTTGGACGGTTTCCCGCCGTCTTCTGCCGTCTTCCCGCCATCCGCAGCTGCTTCCCACCTTTGGACGCCATCTTCGGGACGCCGCACGGGAAGAAGAGAGGCGTGGACGCCGAAAGCGCGCGAGATCCGAAGCTCCGCCCCACGCTCCGCCCCACGCTCCGACGCTGCGTAAGGTCCTAGAAGGAAGGAAGAGCGACGCTGACGTCATCGGAGCGCGACGCCAGGTCATCAACCCCGACGATTGACTGCGGAGCCGCGGCCTACGGAAGAAGATCATCGCAAGGTAGGCCACGGTCCACTAGGGGGGAAGGAGGATGTCGGACACCGAGGGGAGCTCCACCGCCACACCGGCCACCAGCGCAACCGCTGCAGCGGTCATGCCATTCACCATGCCCTATATCCCGGGGGCAACCTGGCTACCCCAGTACTCAGGGGAGTCACATACCCTAAGTGACGTTAGGGAAAGACTTGATAGCCTCTTCCAAGTATACCCCCTCACAGAAGAGCAAAAAGTGAGCATTCTGGTGGCCCAGTTAATCGGGGCAGCCCAAAGGGAGGTAAAGTCCTGGTCACCTGGGAAGAAGAGGACTGTCAGAGAGATACTAGCCCGGCTGAAAGACACATTTGACACCCGCACCTCAGCCGAGATAAAACTAAGATTTTACGGGTGCAAACAACAGGCACATGAAAGTATAAGAGACTATGCTCTAAACCTACAAGAGGCCCTGAGAGCCATTAAGCAGGCAGACCCTGACAGTGTGGGAAATGAAGACAAGCTGCTGACCGAACAATTTATTGAGGGTCTACTGTGCAATGCCCACCGAACCCAGTTGCGGGCAATGGCCTTACAGGACCCTGACCTGGACTTTGCACAGTTCAAGGACAGAGCCATCCGGGTGCTCCGAGAACCGGCACCAGGTGGCACTGTGACCCACAGGCGCCCTGCTATCACTTACCACCAGGAGACGGCGCCCTTGTCTGCAGGGCCTGTGGGAGCTGATGCGCAGGCTTTGAACAATGACCCGGCAACAGACCTGCACCACCAGATCCAAGAGCTGACTAAGAGTGTTGCCGCGCTAACCAGAACTGTGCAGTCTTTACAGGTCTCTTCTCCAGAAAAGATCCAGCTGGCATTCGGACCGGAGGACGTCCCGTGGCGCCGACTGAGGAGGACCCCACCCGCCAGAGGAAGACCCAGCGACAGATACAACAAGGACGGACGACCCATCTGCCGCCGCTGCAATCAACCCGGACATATGGCAAGGTACTGTCATTTAAACGGGCACAACCTGGGGTAGAGGGCCAACCCCCAGGCATAAGATCATCAGGCCCATCAAACTGGCGTGACAAATACGTAGGGGGACGTCCGGTCTTGCCTGCGGTACTGGATGGCATTCCTATGAGTGCCCTACTAGACACCGTGTCACAGGTCACCACCATCCCGTACGTGCTCTTCAAGCGGTACTGGAATGACTCGGACATAACCCGCTACCCAGATGACGACCTGAGCATTATAGCCAGCAATGGCCAGCCCGTGCCACAGATAGGATTTAAAGAGGTGACCATCAAGGTCGGTAAAGTTGAACTGCCGGCACAAGGACTGATCATTGTGGACATTGACCGTCGCGAGAGTCACCCAAAAATAACCCTAGGTACTAATGTAATCGAAAACTGTCTTGCAGAGGTGATTCTTATTTTGCAGCAGGTTGCCAAGAACGCCAGTTCCAGCCAGCAGCGTGTGCTCCAAAAAGAGATCCGGGCACTGATGAAGCGGCAACAAGTGGAACTATCTGGTGATGAGATAGGTAGCGTGAGGATGTGTGACCCATTCCCTATTGCCATGCCCCCAAAAAGTGACATGATGATTTGGTGCCGGGCAGCTATTGGTCTAAGAGGTAGAGACTACCAAGCAATGGTAGAACCCGTCTACTCAGACAGTAGGCCCACCATTTTGACAGCACGGGGGGTGGTCGATGTACGCCATGGGAGGGGGCCCGTCCGCATCATCAATATCGGGGAGAGAGAAGTATACCTGCCCCGGTATGCCACGCTAGCCAAATTGTTCACCATCAACCAGAACTCTGTACAGGCCGTGGAACCCTTGCCTTCATCTCAGCCAGAGGAAGGTAACGGCTCTAAGAAACCAATGGAGGACTGGTGTCAGCAACTGCATTTGGGTACTGACTCCACTCCCTCACACCAAAAACAGGGAGTCTATCGGGTGGTTCAAGAGTATGAGAGAGTGTTTAGTAAACACCCGCTAGACTTTGGGCGAGTAAAGGGGGTAGAACATCACATCCCAACGGGAGACCATCCTCCCATAAAGGAGAGATATCGACCTGTACCCCCTGCACACTATCAACACGCCAAGGGGATGCTAAAAGACATGAAGGAGGCTGGGGTAATTAGGGACAGCTGTAGCCCCTGGGCAGCTCCACTAGTCTTAGTGAAAAAGAAAGACAACACCATGAGAATGTGTGTAGACTACAGGAAGGTCAACCGTATCACACACAAAGATGCATACCCGTTACCAAGGATAGAAGAGTCCTTAGCTGCATTAAAATCTGCTAACTTCTTCTCTACTTTGTATCTCACTAGCGGGTACTGGCAGGTTCCTGTAGCAGAGGCGGACCGGGAGAAAACCGCATTCACCACCCCGATGGGACTCAGCGAATTTAACTGTATGCCGTTCGGGCTCTGCAACACACCAGGAACCTTCCAACGGTTGATGGAATGCTGTCTGGGACACCGGAACTTCGAGACGGTCCTATTATACCTGGACGATGTCATCGTCTATTCCAAGACCTATGAGGACCATCTGGAACACCTGGCAGAAGTGTTTGAAGCCCTGGCAAACTATGGCCTAAAGGTAAAACCCTCAAAGTGTCATCTACTGAAGCCAAAGGTACAATACCTGGGACACGTGGTGAGTGCTGGCGGAGTGGCTCCCGACCCTGACAAGATCACCGTGATCAAGGACTGGCCAAGACCATCCAGCATAAAGGAAGTGCGGCAGTTCCTCGGGTTGGTAGGTTACTACCGAAGATTCATTCCTGGTTTTACCAAGAAGGCAGCTCCCATGCAGGACCTCCTGATAGGCCAGTCCAGGAAGGCCAAAAAACAGAAGCCACCCTTCAAATGGGAAAAGCTGGAAGAGGAGTCCTTCCGCCAGCTGAAGATGGCCCTCAAGGGGGATGAAATCCTGGCGTACCCTGATTACAGCCAGCCCTTTATCCTCTACACGGACGCAAGCAACATCGGGCTAGGAGCCGTACTGTCCCAGATCCAGCAGGGGAGAGAACGGGTAATTGCTTACGCCAGCCGAAAACTGCGACCCACGGAAAGAAACCCTGAGAATTACAGCTCGTTCAAGCTCGAGTTCCTGGCAGTGGTGTGGGCAGTAACCGAAAGTTTCAAGCATTACCTTGCCTCTTCCAGGTTCACCGTGTACACGGACAACAACCCATTGACACACCTGGACACTGCAAGACTGGGTGCCCTGGAGCAGAGATGGATGGCCCGCCTGTCCAATTTTGAGTTCACGATCAAATACCGGGCAGGACGTTCCAATACCAACGCAGATGCCCTGTCCAGGATGCCAAACCTACCAGATGAAGGGGAGGATCCAGAAGAATGGGAAGAGATCGAACTCCCTGCGTTTCACCGTCATGGGATTACCGTGTATTCCCACCGTGTGAGGGGCCAGCGATCCGCTACGTTCAACCCCTTACCCCACTACAACTGGGCGAAGACGCAAGACAGTGACCCCGCAGTCCATCTGGTGAAGGAGATGCTGACCCAGGCTGACGCCCGCCTGGACCCAGACGCTCCGGAAGAGACCAAGCAACTGTGGATGGAGAAGAGCAGACTGTTTCTCTACAAGGAGAAGTTGTGCCGCAGAATAGTCAATTCCCGGACACATGAACTGATCTGGCAGGTGGTGGTACCGAGACGCCACGCAGCTATGGTGCTGGAGGCCTACCACAATGGGGCAGGGCACTTCGGATGGAAGAAGCTGGAGTTCCTGCTGCGTGAACGGTTCTACTGGATAGGCATGAGAGGAGCCATTGAGAGGTGGTGTAGAGACTGTGGCCCGTGCAACCTAAGAAGAAGGGACCGTGCCAGCCAGAAGACTCCCCTGCAGCCCATCATCACCAGGCAGCCGCTGGAACTGGTCGCCCTGGACCATGTTAAACTGGCTCCAAGCAGAAGCGGGTATGTCTACGCCCAAACCATCGTGGATCACTACTCCCGGTTCCTGGTGGTGGTCCCTGTCAAAGACTTAACAGCACAAACAGCAGCTAGAACCTTCCAGCTGCACTTCTGCCGCCCACACGGGTACCCGGACCAAGTGCTGACGGACCAAGGACCAGCCTTCGAAGCGGAGGTCTTCCAGGAGTTTTGCAACCTGTATGGCTGCATGAAGATAAGAACAACGCCCTATCATCCCCAAACCAATGGACTCTGCGAGAAGATGAACCAGGTGGTGATAGATCTGCTAAAAACATTGCCCCTGGAAGAACGCAGTCTGTGGCCTGAGAAACTGCCCGATCTGGTGGACCTGTATAACCACATCCCGGTAGGTTCCACCAACTGTACCCCGGCTTACCTAATGCGAGCAAGACCTGGTAAGCTGCCTGTTGACCTGGATATGGGAGTCCTGATACCCGAGGACACCTCACCAGAGACAGACTGGGATACAGAACGGCAGCAGCAGTACCGGAAAGTACAAGAGAGCGTCGAGCGAAGTCTCTGTCAATCAAGAGAAAGGCAGGAGAGAACTTATAACCAACATGCTCCCGCTGTTCCCCTGGTACCTGGAGAGCAGGTCTTGAAAAGAAAAAGGCGGCTCCATAAGTTGGACGACCAGTGGGAAAAGGACCCGTACACCGTACTGCCCTCAAGCCACCATAATCCAAAGGTGTACGTCATCAGCAAGGATGGAGGAGAGACCACAGCCACTGTCTCCAGAGACCACCTGAAAAAGTGCCCCGAGAAGTTGCAAAGCACGGATGAAGATGAGGAAGACCCTCAACCCGTAGAGGAAAAGGAGGAAATGATCAGCACCGTACTCAGAGACTTTCCCCGGTCCTGGACACAAGTGAACAACGCTATCGTGGTGCCCGTCCTCACCTTTCTCCAGCCAGCCCCTCAAGTGCCTACAGAAGACCAGGTAGAGCTGGAAGAGCAGCCGGCCCAGTAGGCAGAAGAGTCCACACCAGCAGCACAGGAGGATCAACCCTCTGCTAGTAGTGAGCCTGCCGTGCCCCTAGTGAGCCAAAGAGTGCGCAGACAGCTGCCCAGCTTGCCCATAACACCTCCTACACCCTGTAGTGCAGGACCAGTTAGTGAGCTCCGTAGGTCCACCAGAGTCACTAGAGGTCAGATGCCCGCTCGCTGGAGAATCTAAACTAATGCACTGTGAATTTATCTGTTTAAATGTTTATGGTTTATGTTTGTTGCCTGTTATTAATTATGTTTCTCCAGTTACCCTGCAGATTTTTTATGGACTAACAGGTTATGGACACTGGATAACCGGAACAGTTTTGTAGATAGTTGCACCTTGGTGCCTCTTGTGAAGACGGCCGCGGAAGAGAAAACCTGTCTGGCGTGGCCTACTTGCGGCCCAAAGTAGCTAGCTCCAGCCTTGCAGCCACGCCCAAGGACAACGCAAGGGGTTTGCTTTGGACAGGTCCCCTACTTCGCTTAAAGCTTCACCTTGGGTGATATGGACACACCCGGTTGCGGACACGCCGTGACCTTTAAAGAACTAAAGCTTCTTGTAAATATGTTATTGTGTTATTGTTATACCCTGTATTTATGTTTCTTTAAAAAAATGTGTTTAGTCCCGGAGTACTAAAATTTACTAGGGGGGAATGTGACACCCCAGGGGTCTGGTTGCCACAGTAATAGAGATATTATGTCTGAGAGCAAGTAGGAGGTTTCTCTGGTCAGGAGCCCTAAGCATGCAACACTGCCCGCCCAGACCTGGGAGGGGAGGAATCTGCCCTTATAAACTGGGTCTGGGGCGGGATTAAGTCAGTCAGAGCCTGGAAAGGGAAAGTGACAACAGGAGCTCTGTAGGAGCAGGAGCGAGTGCCAGAGGCTGGAAGCTAGAGAGCTCGCCTTGGCTGAAGACACTAATACCGGACACGGAGTCCGAGGCTGTGGGGACATCCAGGTCCAGCAGCAGAATCCAACCGGCAGGGGATTCCATGTCCTCTGGCCTTAGAAACCCGAAGGCACGGTCACAAGCAAGGGACCAGCACCGCCATCGTGAAGCGAAGGCTAACGGAAGGCCCCAAGTCACCGGCCATACGGGTGAGCACCACACGGTATACTCAGGGACGTGGGCTACTTCTACCCACATAGAGCAAGGTAGCCAGGAAAGAGTGCAGATAGTCGGGGAAGCCTACAACTCCACCTGGCCAGGGGAGATCCTGCTGGCTCACAGACTGACCAGGCCCCTACTGCTAACCAGTACTCCCGGGAGGGTCTGCTTTATACCATCAGTAAAGACCCTGAACTGCACCACACGTCTCTGTGATTCCTTGCCGCACCAGCACCATTACTACTGGGACGCTCACACCATCACTCCCATCATCCACATTAGCTGCCCTGAGGCAATACTTCTCCCGTGGGGAGTTATCCCATACTCGGCTGCGCAAACAACATCAGCCTCAGCGGTCGGCAGCGCAGCGGCGGTCCCCACTGACCGCAATCCACAGGTGGCGTAGTCGGACATTGTTCTTACCTATAGACTGCCACTGGTTTGACCGCCCTGGGCACGGACCGGGTCACCGCCACGGAGGACTACAACCCCCAGCGATCCGGCTCCGGGTATCCCCCTGCACAGCACAGGCCCAGGGGGCGCGTCAGTAGGACAATCCGTTTAATCATTTTTTAAGAAAAGTTCTGAAGAAGAAACAAACCGATGTATTAAGCAATATTACATAACTATTTCATTACTTGCCAGATAAAAATGATGGGCAACAAGGGGTGAAATTTAGTTGAGGTCATTTTCCAAAGACCCTTCTGTAGTATACAGGTTGCATTGTGTGGGATGAGGACCATTTATAGTCTGCCTGTCCTCATAACCTTACAGCCCTCCATGCGTTTTGACCTGGTTGAGCTTATAATGTCTATTGCTATGCTTATAGATCATAGTGCATATATCCTATAGGGGCTGTGTATCTTTATCCTATGAGTCCAACATACAGGGCATAGTGGTTGGGTGGGAAAATGTGCACTGTTCCTCTCATCCTTAGCTATTTTTAATGCAAGTGGTTGTATTTTAGGAAGAAAAAAGTTATTGTCTCTCACTTCTCAGCACACTCGGGGTGGGAAAAGCACAATCTGAAGTCTTTATCAATAGCACAAGCCAGATCTTGAGGCCCTAATTTATTTGATACGTTCCCGCTACAGTGTATGACAGTAGTGGCCACGTAATTTCCCAAGGGGCTACACAAGAGACAGTCAAAATTTAATTCTGCTTATTATTATTATTATTATTATTATTATTTCTATATATTAATTTCTATCACTTAATATTGAGCAAAATGAAGTCTGTTGACTAGGTACTACTGCTAATACTGTAACGCAAGGTGTGGGAAAGACTAAGTGCAACACGAAAGGAAGAGGGGTACGGAGCCCAGACACTAGGGAAAGGGGGAGGGGAGACCTCCTAGGCTGATCTGATATCACACTGTCTCCCCTATCATCCCTATATTGGTTCCTCACCAATCGCCGCACAGGAACCTACACCCTGTATTTCCCTAGAGCTTGGCCCTGGATAGGGAAGGGGGATGAGCACTAGCCAGTCCCCACTAACAACTAAAGACAACAAGGGAGACAAACACGGGGGAAAGTAACTTAGCTTGAGCCGACTTCAGAGAGATTACACCACATGTCCTCTTAGCACCAGAGAGGAAGTAAGCAGATTGCAATAGCTCCAAGCCTTCACAATGAAACATGGGAATATCACCGGCACCTCCCTGTAGCAAACAGAAAGTATTTAAACACCCAGGCCTGGGTGTCAACTAGTAGGAGGGAGGTAGCCACTGGGTCCTAGAGTGAGACAGATCTAAGAAGGTGTCTGTAGTGCCAAACGAAGAGATGTTCTGCAATCAACTGCAGGGCGACTGTCTGTCACATCTGACATACCCGTGACAAATACATGTTACTATATGGCTTATTATAACATGTATCTTTTCCTGTAGTAGATAATCAAAATCAAATAATTTTACTGTTTTTATAAAGTTTATAAATCATACAGCTCCTGTTATTCAGCCCTTATACCTTGATCACGAAATCTCAACACAATATGATGCCCTCACAGCCCTTTGCAGAGTATGATGACCCCTCAAAGCCTCTCCCAGCAGTGTAATGTCCCCACTTATCCCCACACACAGTATGATGTTCCGAAACAGCCTCTCACACAGTATGATGTTGACACTAGGCTTCTCATACAGTATGATTTCCACACACAGCCCCCCATGCAGTATGATGTACCCACAAAGCCCTCCACATAGAATGATGTCCCCACACAGCCTCCCATTCAGTATGATGTCCACACACAATCAGCCATGCAGTATGATAACCCGACACAGCCTCCCATGCAGTATGATGTCCCCACAAAGTCCTCTATGTTGTATAATATCCCCTCAAAGTCTTCCACACAGTATGATTTACCCACACAGTCCCTCATGCATTATGAAATTCCCACAAAACCGCTCACACAGTATGATTTCCCTACATTGCCCATCATGCAGTATGATGTCCTCACAAAGCTCTCCACACAGTATGAGGACCCATTAAGCCCCTCACTCAATATGATGTCCCCACACAGCTCCCATGCAGTATGAGGTCCTCACAAAGCCCTCCATGGAGTATAATGTTTCCACACAACCCCCCCATGCAGTATATTGACCCCACAAAGCTAACCCATGCAGTATAATGTCCTCTTAATACTTCCTATGCAACATAATGTCCCAATACAGCTCCCCACAAAGTAGAATGTCTCCAAAAAGCCTCCCAAGCAATATGATGTCGTCACAGTTTTCCACAAGAACTGACAACTTAAAAAAATATATGAAAACTACTCAACTTACCTCTTTCCCCCTATGCATTGGTTTGAACTGTGTATTGAGGCTCTGTACAGCAGTTGGAATATAGTGATATCATCGCACCTGCTGTCCTATCAAATGCACAGGCTCAGTGACGGCTCCCTGTTCCATCACTATGTTCTTAAGTATTTGCATCCCGAGGGTGCAGATACTGGTGAAATTGAGATTGTTCATTTTGACCGACTGACAAATATTCATAATCTTTCAGAAAAACATTCAGGAGTGTTGGATATTTTCGGCTGATGATCAACACTGACTGCATCATGAGCTAAAAAATTCCAATATTGGCTGATGGCAGTGGTCTGTGATATGTTTTGGATAAGTAAATTTTTTAATTAATGTTTATGGTGGCTTTTTAATCTGATGACAAAAAAGCAAAAAAGCCTACACAAAAAACCTTAGTGAGCACTGCTTATTGGGGGCATACATAACACTTCTGAAGCCCCATAGTAAAGGTCCATCCCTGCTGTTCCCCATTTGTCATGACAGTAAGCCAATGGTTTCCCCTGACTGCACTCCTGGGGCCCAATAGTAGTAACAGAGGACTTCTCCTCTCTATCTAACCACTTGGGTGCTGTTGTTGCTGTTCATTATGGAATCTAGGGATTAAACTGCTGTGATCAGAGCTAGCTCCATTTTCCAATTGGTGGCCTGGCAAGTATGGAGAGGGCTGAGTACATTAGCCAATGCCATACAACTTCACTCGACTTCTGTTTTACATAAGGTGAATATCGGGAGAAATGGGCATTTGCTGGTGTTACATTCCTGTCCTGAGTTTCCCAGGCTCTGTTTCCTTCCCCTTTGTCTGCTGCCCTCTTCTGTGCTCCACGTCAGGTTTTGCAGGTTGCCTGGTAGGTATCAATCTCCCTAGACCTATTTAAGGCCCATTTAGACACATACCTGTATCTTGGGATTGAGACTCTAGTGTAGCATGTTTGGTTTGTATTTTCAACTTGCATTTGTGAGGAGCCAAGGTCTTCAACTGTATTGTACTGTTATACACCTGTCCTTGGTATCCCAGACTTCGCTTTCTTCCCT
Source organism: Phyllobates terribilis (assembly GCF_046119375.1). NCBI lineage: Eukaryota > Metazoa > Chordata > Amphibia > Anura > Dendrobatidae > Phyllobates > Phyllobates terribilis. The sequence continues at coordinate 192,902,293 of NW_027362773.1, forward strand.
TGATTTTGCTGTCCTCTGTTGTGCTCTACGTTGGGTTTTGTAAGGTGTCCAGCATGGATCAATGACATCATCTCCCAAGACCTATTTAAGGCCCATTAGGACATACTCCTGAGTCTTGGGATTGAGACTCTTGACCTCTATGATCGGTGTACTCCACCTTCTGTACATACTGTGCTTTACTTTCTTCTATACCTTCTGGGATCCACTTCATCCATCCTTCTGCTCTGAGATTCCTGTGTGTGCCAAGTCCCCGCTGCTCTTGTGCCTTCCTGCTCACTGCATCAATGCCCAGCGTCCGTGTGTCCACCCGTACCTAAGGCTTAGAGAATCAAACTGGTGAGCCTTACAGCTGGTCAGGAAGCACATAGCGTCTGCGTGGTTAGCCACTATTGGTGGCATGTCAGTATGCTTACTAGTAGGTTTGGGTAGGCTTTTATAGCACTCAGTTGTTCTCGAAGTCGAAGAAGCCTCCATTTTTTTCAGAAGAGTTTCCAAGTATGGTGTATCCCCTCTTCAAAAAGTTTTGAAACTATTCATAAAACAACATCCAATTTGATATATACGGAAGCACATTGAATACTGTTTTAAAACCCAAGTTTACGAGACAGAATTATGAGCTTATAATTCTTCTTGGAGACCCCATAACTTTCATGGTGGCTCCTTATTTCACACATCCGAACCACCTCTATCCTTACACAAGGGTTAAATATTACATAATAATGAGGGTTCATTATGAATTAATTCCTTAATGATTGGGACCCTGCTTTCTTTTTATGTACTTTTCTCTTTCTCGCTTTCTCTTCAGATGATTTGCTCCAAAGGACACATCTGTTATTTTATTTCTGCTGAAGCGGGCTAAAATAAGACAGTTATCTTCAAGTGGCGTAATTTACATCACCTTGGTGTACCAAGGATTCAGGTCACCGTTAAATATACAGTTCTTCAGGTGGAAGCGGAGCCTTGTCTCTCTGTACAGTTACTCCACATACATATGAATATATCAATAAAAAATTCATTATAACATCTGTCTATGGGGCATTCTCTATTTAATAGAGATAGGTTTTCAGGCACCTTACACATGTAATGAAAAATTAGACGGTAACATCTTTGTCCGATGCATTTTCCCATGTACAAAATGTACTCTAATCATCCAGCAACTGTTTCATTACCGGATTTTGCTGACGCTCTGGTAAAATGTAATTGTACACCGTGGCGATATTAAACTGAAAAAAAGGAGGTCTTTTAGTTTAAATTAGCTTCAAATGTCGAATGATTGCATAGATGGGGAAGAAAAACTGGTAAACACATTCTGAATTACACAAACAGGATTCTGGGATCATTTGTCCATGATTCTTAATTATCGTTAAGTGGGACTGAACGTTAGAAGTATTTTTTTCAACCCTACTTTACTATATGATACCCTACTAAATCAGAGTAAATGAGCCAAAAGTGACCCACCATTATGGCTTGAAGTGACGATCAAGGATCCAATTATAGATGGTGCGAAATCAATTCGCAGGACCCAGTCCAGCAGTTAGGTCAGTGATCTATGGCCATTGGACGGGAGCCCTAAGAATCGTCACTTACCTGTCGGCATCCACGGCTCTTTTTTTGATTATCCGATGACATTGTTGTGGTACTATGCAAATGTGATGCCAAGCCACTCCGGCAAATTGAAAGAAGAGTTGCAGATGTCATCAAGTAAGAGGCCGTTCTCAGGCTTCCTATCCGATGGCCATGTAATGCTAACCTGGTTTCTAGACTGGGTCTTGCAAATCGATGTGCACTATCTCTACTATCTCTCCAATTAATGTCAATCAGAACTTTTTTGTTCTTACTAGTCAAGATGGCGTATCATGTGACCCTTTTTGATCTGTATGGTTGATAAAGGGGCTTAGGCACAAGGACAGTGGTAAAGTTTTTCTAACTTATTTTTTAACCCTTTGGAAAAGGAAAAGAGTCAGCTAAGCAGAATGTTCAGACCATTACAGATTGTATGATATATGAAAAAGTGGCAATGGCAATGGACAATGTAGTGTGAAAGAGAAGAGAAAAACACTGCTAAGTATGAAGTAGTTGCTAGCAGCAGAAACACCATCACCACAATTTGCACCAGCTACCCGGGCAGTAGAACTACCAATAACTGGCCACAATTTACTTCCTTTGCCTCTGGCAAGTATATTAATGGGGGGGTCGGGTGTTTATAGTGTTATAGTATATATGGCACATGCTTGACTCAGTCACAGCAGGATGATGTTGCCTCTGATGTTACCTCTGACAGTGACACCACCAGTTTGAGTCATTTTTCTGTACCGAACGATCTGTCTAATCACAAATAATTTAGATGGATAATTTTTAGACGGTCAATTAAAAAAAAAACCATGAAAAGTCTATCAACGTGCTGTGCTGTGTTAGATATTACTGGTTATGATCCATTTGTATGGTGCTCTCATGTTACTAAGGATTTGCTTGAGTTACAGAGCTTCAAAGGGGTTGGATACAGTCCTGGGAGACCTCAGAGTGTTATACACATCTTTTCATGGCAACTGGTGGCATTGCAGTATTGTCTTTCGCTGCAAATCAACCTTTGAGGAAAAATTTGACCAACTTGGTGAATTTGAATTTCAAAAGATTCGATCATCTCTATTTATCATAGCACTGCAAGGTTTCCTCGCTGGTCTCCTTGTTGCCTTTTCTGGCAGGGATGATAGCCACAGCGATGGTGGCCACATAATACACAGCGTTGATGTGTTGGTTACATGTTGGTTGGTTACATGTTGGTCATTCCTGTGGACACTGATTGGGTGCAGAGGTCACATGCTATGTTTTCTGGAATGAGGGGGACCTGGAAAGCACTTTTTGAAGTGGGTGGACCTGGGCAGTGCTATTTTTTTAAACTATTCAGGACCTGGCATAAAACAAAAAAATGAATTTACTACATAATTATTGTTGAGTTTTATTGCCATGAGGTCTCCCCGTCAGCTAAAGTAATGACCAGATGTAGGGTGGCATTCCAGAAGTCACGCACAGGCCTCCACAACCTGATTGTAGACTTTCTACAGAAGCCATGAACATCGGAGATTATCTTATACATGCACCCTAAGGAGCAACGACTTCTCACCTGCTGCACTGCGGATGGTTGAAAATATATTTTTAATTAAAAAGAGAAGGCTTTAAGAGATCATCAAAGCAGGGACTATGGATCCTTGTAACTTATGATGCCGGTGCTAGCATAGTACAAGACAAACACACATCAGCCTTGTGTTAGACTTTAGACAAGCTTATTTCTTGGACTTAATTAAAACTCTGTTCCCTCTTTTATTCAATTTATGAAGCCCAGCCAGTAGGATTAAGCGATTACAGGCAAAAAAAAAGCCCCATTTGTGAACAACTCATAAGCTTGAGCTTCTAGGCATCTCGGTTGTACTCCATTAAATTAATAAGGAATGAATAGAGTGATCCATTATGAATAAAACGGTGGGGAGCCGCGGCATTGCTTCACACTTTTCTACATAGTCCTCGGAGAACATTTCAAATGATTATGTTCATATTCATTCAATTTGATTTCTGCAAAAGTGGAATGCATAAATTACTTTAAAGATCTCCAATGTAGTGTTTATGTTAAACATTATGTCTGGGAATTAATATAACTATTATAAAGCCATTACCGACCAACATATCTACCTACATATAGTACAATGGATGCTTAACCCTTATATCTCGCCTGCCATAGACCGCCACTGGGGTCTGTGGATGTCACTTCTTATTAAACCAAAAAGATTCAATTAAATTTACATTGCTAATATTGTTATTTTTTTTATTCACTTCCATTTAAGAAGATGCAGAAATAAAGCCCTGCAAAGAATGGAAGTGCATTGCAATATAAGGGGGTGATGCAATGCATACACCAGCCAGCTGATTTAAGTCACTCCAGGCAGATCGGTAAGTATCGAGACACTTGAGGATTTCCTATTTCTGGCAAGAAGTCTAATTTTTGTATTGCCCTACAAGTGGTTATAGAGGTTCTTAAAAAAAAGTTTACAGGGCTTAACTATTGATGGACTATGCATAAAGGGGTTGTCCGGTCAGAACATATTAGAGGGGTTGTCTGGCCTTAGGCTAAAAGTCTGTAGTCAGTCCATGTGACTGCAGACTTATGAATCCTGACATCGCTCAGTGTGCGCACTGTAAGGATTCTCTACAGCTATGAGCTGTCCACTTATTAAAATTTTGAGTTGGTTTAAAAATGCTAAAAGTAACAACATTTTTTGCGGAAAAATGTGCGGCTTTTACGAAGTCACTTTTCTGGTGAAAAAGGCTTGATGAATTCCCCCCTAAATTCGCTCTGTCACTGTGTTTTTTTTACGGTTTTACTTTTTTTTCTCTAGAAGTTTGTGGAGTTTGTTAGTGTATCTTGTGTATTTCGTGCTATTTTATGTTGTGTTTTAATATGGAAAAGTAATGGCAAGAGTAATCTATGGATCACTTGATTTGAAATTTTAAAGTGTAACTATCACTACATAAAACTTTCCAACTTTCCATGTATGACTGGTGCTGCATAGTGTTGCTGATCGGTGGGGGTCTGGGTCGTGAGATCTCCACCGAACAGTCAAAATTCCTCTCTGACGTCTGCAAGTCCTGCATGAGTGTTACAATACTGGCATAGTACTGCTGGAAACCAGTGGTCGAAGGAGCACAAGCAGGAATAGCAAGTTGTAGTAGAAGTTCTTGAAGTTAGCAAGGAGATGTAGGAAACAATCCGTAGATGAATTAGAACAGGTAAGAATGTTCAGGAGCAGGAGACTGAAACTAAGCTAATAGCTAGACACAATACTCAAGCAATGAGTGAGATTTCCATGTGGCTTTATGTAGGCCCAAACAGTAAACGAGATCATCTTGGTAAAGGGCAATTGCAGAACACAACAGAAGCCTCCAGTCGTAAGGAGTGAAACTACAGCACAATTATTAAAGTGAACAATAGTGGCCACAAGTGGTCACACAAAAGAAGGGCAACAGAAATCCTGACAATGAGCTGCGTGCACAGAGCTGTCAACAGGCTCAATAGTAGGTCTATGGGTGAGTGGATAGCTCTGTGAGAGTGAATATATGGTCTCATAGACTTTATTTGGAGCCGGAACACCGCTCTGTGCTTATTGCTCATGCAGGAGATACAGAATGGACTTCAGAGCATTATTTTAACTGATCGGTGCCGGTCTCAGGACCCAGACCCCCACCATTCATCAGTACTGAGCAGCACCTGTCATATATACAGTACAACCTTTAATATAGTGACAATTACACTTTAAAAAAAGCAATGAAAAAATGCAACCAAAAAATGCAGGTACTAAATCACATTGAGGCAAATTTTTCAAGTCTTGATGAAGAATCTGTGCCAAATTCATTAAGTGTAAGCGGCTTTTTAGCCTAAGAAATGTACATTTTGGTCATAATTTAAGTAGAATAAATTACGAAGAATTTGTTGCCTGCACTTGGCCATGCCCACTCTCTACCAATCTATACCCACTTTAAAAAGTGGTTGCAGTTGGCGTAAAAAGGCCAAAAGTTGAAAAATAATTTGAGCAATTACTTCCAAAATCTTCAATATTTCAAATTCTGTTCACGCTTTTTAGTAAAATGGTAAATTTAAGTAAGAAAAAAAAGCACCAAAAACCACTAAAAAAAACATAAAAAAAGGTAAAATGCTGGAATTGATAAAAAAAATTTGATGGGTGCCAAAACAGTCCTGCCAAAAAATCTTAATATTTCAATGCAAAGAGCCTTGTCCATCAACAAGATAAAAATCTAAAAAAAATTTGAGGGGTGCAAAAACAGTCCTGCCAAAAATTTTTAGTATTTCAAGACAAAGAGCCTTGTCCATCAACAAGATAAATATCTCCTTAATGATGTCACCTTTAATCTTCCCATCATTGACAATAACCAGTAATGGGAACAGGAAGCAGTGTTTTTTTATATTTGAAACTTGTCAAGAAATTGGATGTAAGGCAGCAAATTTTATGCCTAGTCCGCATGTCAATATTTGTTCCATGCCAAGTGAAAATGGCAATCGATAACTGTTTTGAAATAACCTCCGTCCGTAGTACTAATAGATTGTAATGCTAATAAAGATGGCTTCATGTTTCATTCTCCATGAACATCGCCTCCTGCCTGATCAGATTTGCTCAAGCGGCAGTCACCTGCAGAAGGACCTGGGTCCGTGGTGATGTGATTCATGCTGAAGGCCGATCACTGGAATGAATATTTCATCTCTGGTGCTTTTTTTTAATCTGAAATGATAAAATATTTGCTGCAAATCTAGTTATCTGTGATTGAACGTACACATGAATTTCCCAGAGAACAATTACAATTAATCACATTCGTAAGGAAATGTGAACACGAGAAATGGAGACTTGATATCAAGATTACACATGAAACTGTGGGAAGGAAAGACATAGAATTTTTGAAAACTTTTTGAAATTAAAAGTTTTTATATAAGTGTCGTCTTTACTTCTGTATTAATAAGGAAAGTGAAAATAGATTATGAAAATCATATTTTTTGAGCTACTAATATAGAAACTTTTAAGAAATTTCTGAAATTTACCAAAACTTTGAGTAAAGGTACTAAAAGGTTAATGGTCTGGCTACATTGTGGGGAACTCCGCACATCTTTTCAGCAGACATGTCTGTTTAGTCTCACGATTTGTGCTTTAGACTTTTATTTTACTCTTCTATTAACTGTTGCATCTTTTTTGGTGAATGAGCTCACCTGACCACATGTAGAGGAAATCACCTCATTAGCCACATCCTAGCCACAACCTCCGCTGGCCATCTTCTGCTGATCTGGACATGTTAACCAATATGTTTTGCTATTTATAGATCCATGAGCTAACAAAGATCTCGCCGATATGGAAAACCATATGGTCTGTTTGGGATTAACGTAAGATTTTCTCAATTATTATTATTTACTATTATAGCGCTATTTATTCCATGGCGCTTTACATGTGAAAGGGATATACATAGCACAAACGATTACAATAAATTTTGAACAATACAAGTCAGCGACTGGTACAGGGGAAGCGAGGACCCTGCCAGCTCACAATCTACAGGGGATGGGTGAGGATACAGTAGGTGAGGGTAGAGCTGGTCGTGCAGCGGTATGGTGGAGTGATGGTTACTGCAGTTAGTAGGCTTGTCGGAAGAGGTGGGTCTTCAGGTTCCTTTTGAAGGTTTCCACGGTAGGCGAGAGTCTGATGCGTTGGGGTAGAGAGTTCCAGAATAGGGGGGATGCATGGGAGAAATCTTGTATATGATTGTGGGAGAGGAAATAAGAGGAGAGTAGAGAAGGAGATCTTGTGAGGATCGGAGGTTACGTGTAGGTAAGTATCGGGAGACTTGATCACAGATATATGGAGGAGACAGGTTGTGGATGGCTATGCATGCCATGGTTAGGGTTTTGAACTGGAGTTTCTGGGCAATGGGGAGCCAGTGAAGGGATTGACAGAGAAGAGAGGCTGGGGAATAGCGGGGAGACAGGTGGATTAGTCGGACAGCAAAGTTTAGGATAGATTGGAGGGGTGAGAGAGTGTTAGAAGGGAGGCCACAGAGCAGGAGGTTGCAGTAGTCGAGGCAGGAGATGATGAGGGCATACACTAGTGTTCTCGCAGATTTGTGGTTGAGGAATGTGCGCATCCGGGAGATATTTTTTATTTGGAGTTGGCAGGAAGTGGAAAGGGCTTGGATATGTGGTTTGAAAGAGAGATTACAGTCCAGGGTTACCCTGAGGCAGCGAGCTTGAGGGACTGGGGAGAGTGGGCAGCCATTGACTTTGATGGCTAGGTTAGTTGGGGGGGTTGAGTGAGACGGTGGAAAGATGATGAATTCAGTTTTATCAATTAAGTTTTAGAAATTTGTCAGAGAAGAAGGATGAAAGAGCAGTCAGACATTGTGGGATTCTGGTTAGTAGGGAGGAGATATCGGGTCCAGAGAGGTAGATCTGTGTGTCATCAGAATAGAGGTGATACTGAAAGCCATGGGACTCTATGTGCTGTCCCAGGCCGAAGGTGTAGATGGAAAAGAGAAGGGGTCCTAGGACTAAACCTTGGGGGACACCGACAGATAGGGGGTGAGATGAGGAGGTGGTGTGTGATTGGGAGACACTGAATGTCCTGCCTGTTAAATATGAGGAGATGCAAGATAGGGCCAAGTTTTTGATACCAAGAGATGAGAGAGTCTGTAGTAAGAGGGAATGGTCCACTGTGTCAAAGGCAGATGACAGGTCCAGGAGAAGGAGGACAGAGTAGTGTTGCTTGGATTTGGCAGTTAGTAGGTCGTTGGTGACTTTAGTCAGTTTCAGTGAAGTGGTGATTTTGGAAGCCCGATTGTAAGCGGTCAAAGAGGGAGGAGAGGTGGGAGGACAGTACAGAATGGACGTGTTTCTCCAGTATTTTTGAGGCGAAAGGTAGAAGTGATATGGGGCGATAGCTAGACAGAGAGGATGGGCCAAGGGATGACTTTTTGAGGATGGGTGAGATCAAGGCATGTTTGAAGCATGAGGGGAAGACACCAGTTGTTAGTGACAGGTTGAAAAGGTGGGTTAGGGTTGGGATGAATACTGTGGTGAGGTTAGGGATGAGGTGGGACTGGATTGGGTCAAGTTCGCAGATGGTGAGGTGTAATTTGGAGAGTAAAGAGAAAAGTTGATTGTCCGTAATGGTGGAGAAGCTGGTTTTGGAGGAGGAGGATTGAGTAGATATGAGGAGGGGCTGTGGGGACTTTAGGCAAAAGCTTTGTCTGATGGTGTCAATCTTCTGCTTGAAGAATGAGGCAAAGTCTTCGGCTGAGATGAGAGGAGAGGGAGGAGGTGCTGGGGGATGGAGGAGAGAATTGAAAATGTTGAATAGCTGTTAGGGTTGTGAGACAGGGAGGATATCAAAGGTGAGAAGTAGGTTTGTTTTGCTGCAGTAGGTGTGGACTTGAAAGTAGTGAGGGACTGTTTGAATGCGATGAAATGTTTGTTGGAGTGGGACCTTTTCCATTTCATCGGGGTACAAATTTTGGTCGGGGTGTCCCTGCTGGAGATGGGACTCCACATCCCGCCTATTAACGAAGAAGTTCCACGCCATGTGGTGCTCTCTTATGAATCCCCACCCGGCCTCTAAGTCAAATTTCACCACGGTCCCCTCTGTGGGTGGCTCAGGCGTGGTCGACTTTGCCTTGCGGGCCTGGGTCTTCTCCTCCATGTTTCTCACTTCCATTTTCTCCCAGCGCACCCGCCGGATGTGCCGCTCTTTTTCTAGCTGCCGAAGCTCCCTCCGACAGTACTCCTTCCGTCGGGCAGCTTCCCTTCGGGTCTCCCGAGGGAAATCCATAAGGTTCCCCCCCGGATTATCCCACAGAAATGGATCTTCCTCTCCCTGGTGGACAACTGGGGGCTCAGGAGCGGGCAGCAATGGGAGGTTCTGGTCTTCCACCTCCGCGGACCAGTCCCAGGCCGCGCGCCCGTACACCCATTCGGGTGTGGGGGCAGATGGCTCTTGAAGGGGGCCTAGGAGCAGGTCTTCCTCACCAGCGCCCGGGGTAGAAGGCTCCGTGCCTAGGAGTAGGGCGAGGAGCGTGCACGCCCGGGTACGGCGGTTCCGCCAGGAGGCCCAGGAGCAGGTCAGCGCCGTTAGAGCCCGGGACAGGGTGACTCCTCTTACCTGCTCCTGCGGCCGGTCCTGTGCTGCACGCTGCCTCCTGGTTCTGGTCAGGCTCCGCCGGGGCTGAGGCGCTGCCGGTGGAACGCAGCACTGGCTGCCACCTGGTCATCATCCTCCCCAGCATCTCCTCCTTCCAGCCGGCGATGGCTGCCTGCTGGGCCTTCTCCACCCGCCAACCGAGTTCTTGCATCTCAGCGTGGAGAAACTCCGCATCCTCCAAGGACAATTTGTAGACCACCTCCTCCAGGGTGAGAGTTGTCTCGCGCTGCTGCAGGCCACAGGCTGGAGTTCCAGGCTCACCTCCCTCCATCTTGCCTGCCGGGTGCGGTTTGTCTAGACTGCTGGAGACTCCGCCCTGTCTCCAAGGTTTCTTCTCTCCTCTCCCCTTTCTGGGGCGGTCCCATGGCTGCTTGCTGTCGGCCACACCCGGAGGCGGCTTCCCCAGACTGATGGACAGATCCAGGTATATGGCCACAGGTGTATGGGGCGGTCTGCGCTTTTGGCGCCATTCTGGGACCCGGCCCATGATGGGAGGTTCTTTGTTGTCCTTGATAACGCACATAATGGCGCCCGTTCTTCTGGTGAGGGCGCCACATTCAGTATAGAACACAGTCTCTAGGCACACAATACCCGGTGATAACGGGTGGGTTCATATCCTGTTTGTGACGCCAAAGATGACGCGTCCCCTGGGCCGTGGGGTACTCGGTGCCGGGCCGGTCGTAGTTAGGGATGATGTCACAGTGGCAGGGACCCAGTCCGTGACCCAGGGCGGTCAGTAAAAGGGAATATTTACAGGGGCTTTATAGTTTTTATATATAGTTCGTGACGCCACCTGTGGTATGCGGCTATATGGAGCCGTCGCTGCGGAGCAGGTCCTCTGGAGCTGATGTTAGGGCAGCAGAGTTGGTTTAGCTCAGCACAGGTAGAGCTTAGCTCCAGGGCAGCGTAGATGTTAAAGATGTTGCGGTGTAGTGCAGGGGGTGATGGCGCAGCAGTAATTTCACAGAGACAGTGTGGTGCAGTCCACAGGGTTTACTTACAGTTGATAAGCTCCTCAGGTTTCACTTTCCGGATTGCGACCTCCCATGTCGCACTGCGTTCACCAGGCAGGGGTTCAGCAAACTCCCAGGTGTTTCAAGAGTGCATGACAGGACCACCTTCTATGTGCCCTTCTCAGCCATCTTCCTGCACTAGCCCTCACCCTTCTTGCCCTGCGCCTCGCCAAACAATGTCCCAGACCGGTATCCTCGGATTTTTCTGGGCAACCTGGAGTTCCCTGGATCCTGTGTGGTTACCTTTCTGGCGACTTGAGTGCGGTTGTGGCAATTGCACCCTGAAAGTACAGAAGCCTCCGGTTTCCAGTTGAACTTTGTACTTCTCACTGATTAGGGGCCGGTCCCCTCTGCGGCTTGATCCCTCCACCGCCTGGCAGATTCGGCCGTACGGGTGGCCTCCAGCACTGTTCGTACCCCTGGGATCCCTTCCTCGTTCCTGGAGCCTTCCTCCTGCTCCTTTCTCTCTCTCCCGTCAGTCGTGGGCCTCTCTGGCTAGGCCCTCCTCCTGAGCAGAGCTCCTACAGAGCTCCTGCCCCCACTACTTCTCCTTTCAGACTGATCTGTCCTTTCAAGATGGCTTCTCTCTTTATACTGTCCCTAACAAGTGCTCCCATGAACTTCTTCCTCCACCCACACCCACTACATGGTTCCCCCTACTTTGGTTCCCCCCACTCCAGCCAGGGACTGGGCTCAGCAAGGAAGCGATGCATCTTGCCCTTCCTACTGGTCTGGAGTAGTGTAGTGTTGGATGGTGGTGTTAGGATCCCGGGCAGCACTCTATCCTTCCCTGAGAGTGAGATACCACACCTCTGGGTGAGATGCAGTACCTCTGTGGTGACTGAACCCGCAGGGGCGCCACATGTGCAAGTTTGTGAAGTGGGGCTTGTGCACCTGGAGAGGAGAGGGAAGAGAATGTGAGTAGGTTGTGGTAAGAAAGAGGGAGAGATGAGCTAGAGAGGTTAGATAGGGAACAGAGGCGGGTGAAGATGAGGTCCAGTGTGTGGCCATCTTGGTGAGTGGGGACAGAAGACCATTGCGCAAGGCTGAAGGAGGAAGTGAGTGATATAAGCTTGGAGACAGATGAGTGAGAAGTGTCAATGAGGATGTTGAAGTAACCCATGATAGTGGGAATGTCAGCGGAAAGGAAATGAAGCAGCCAGGTGGTGAAGTGGTCAAAGAAAGTGGTGGCTGGTCCTGGGGGGGCGGTAAATGATGGCCAGTTGAGGTTGGAAGGGGAGTAGATGCGCACACAGTGCACTTCAAAAGAGGGGAGAGTAATGGAGAGCGGTAGTGGGATATGGGTGAAGGAACAGTTATCTGGCAGGAGAAAACATACTCCTCCACCATGCTTGTCATTGGAGCGGAGGGTGTGAGAAAGGAGGAATCCACCATACGTAATAGCAGCTGGGGAGGCCGTGTCAGAGGGGTGAGCCAGGTTTTGGTGATGCTGAGAAAGGAGAGTTTGTTAAAAATAAAAAAACATGGATGTATGAAAGTTTGTTGCAGACGGACCAAGCGTTCCATAGAGCTCCTGTTAGTGGGACTGGGGTAGCGGGGGCTGGGCGGATGGGTATAAGGTTTGAAAGGTTGGGAGAGTTTGTGACAGATCGTGGATAGGAGGCGTAAGTGACTGTGGGGATGTGCTGAGGAAGGCCAGGATTTGGAGAGATATCGCCAGCAGTCAGAAGGAGCAGGGAAAGTGTTAGCAGGTGGGAGCAGGAGAGGCCGTGAGGTGGCTGACTGTGTTTGGAGACACAAGAGTGAATATTGAGGAATAGTTCTCAGGAGAAGGTGAGATGAATGGGGAGGATGGAGGGAGAGATGAAGAGTTCCTTACTAGGTGTAGGGATTAGGGGGTTAGTAGAAAGAGAAGGACTATAGGGGAGAGAGAGAAAACAAACAGAAACATTGTTTACTTTGCCTGGGTATCCTGTTTCCTTCTATTCCCTTCAGGTTCAATTCAGGATTAATTCAATGCCACACTTGTATGAATCACACTTGGTGAATTCACACTGGCCAGACTACTTCATCAGACTTAGCCCTCACAATATATATGCTAGCAAATGCATTCAGGTGTTAAGCAGAGGGGGGAGGCATCTGACCTATGTTTTTCAGATAAGTACAAATTGGGCCAGATGCAGGTTCTAAAACACAAGCAAAATAAACAGTCTGGTCATAAAGAAAAGAAAAGTGTTGAACAGGGGTCATGCTGTGGTCAGCTTACAACATACCAGGTTAGTGCAGATGATAGGAATGGTAAGATAGATCAAACATATGGAAAGCTGGGTGTCATACCAGGTTAGTGCAGACAGGAATGGTAAGATAGATCACACATATGGAAAGCTCAATGTTTGTCTTTCCATATACAGTGCTGGCCAAAAGTATTGGCACCCCTGCAATTCTGTCAGATAATACTCAGTTTCTTCCTGAAAATGATTGCAATCACAAATTCTTTGGTATTATTCTCTTAATTTCATTTGTCTTCAATGAAAAAAACACAAAAAGAATTGTCCTAAAGCCAAATTGGATATAATTCCACACCAAACCTAAAAAAGGGGGTGGACAAAAGTATTGGCACCCTTTGAAAAATCATGTGATGCTTCTCTAATTCGTGTAATTAACAGCACCTGTAACTTACCTGTGGCACCTAACAGGTGTTGGCAATAACTAAATCACACTTGCAGCCAGTTAACATGGATTAAAGTTGACTCAACCTCTGTCCTGTGTCCTTGTGTGTACCACATTGAGCATGGAGAAAAGAAAGAAGACCAAAGAACTGTCTGAGGACTTGAGAAACCAAATTGTGAGGAAGCATGAGCAATCTCAAGGCTACAAGTCCATCTCCAAAGACCTGAATGTTCCTGTGTCTTCCATGCGCAGTGTCATCAAGAAGTTTAAAGCCCATGGCACTGTGGCTAACCTCCCTAGATGTGGACGGAAAAGAAAAATTGACGAGAGATTTCAGCGCAAGATTGTGCGGATGGTGGATAAAGAACCTCGACTAACATCCAAACAAGTTCAAGCTGCCCTGCAGTCCGAGGGTACAACAGTGTCAACCCGTACTATCCGTCGACATCTGAATGAAAAGGGACTGTATGGTAGGATACCCAGGAAGACCCCACTTCTTACCCCGAGACATAAAAAAGCCAGGCTGGAGTTTGCCAAAACTTACCTGAGAAAGCCTAAAATGTTTTGGAAGAATGTTCTCTAGTCAGATGAGACAAAAGTAGAGCTTTTTGGGAAAAAGCATCAACATAGAGTGTACAGGAAAAAAAAAGAGGCATTCAAACAAAAGAACACGGTCCCTACAGTCAAACATGGCGGAGGTTCCCTGATGTTTTGGGGTTGCTTTGCTGCCTCTATCACTGGACTGCTTGACCGTGTGCATGGCATTATGAAGTCTGAAACTACAAACAAATTTTGCAGCATAATGTAGGGCCCAGTGTGAGAAAGCTGGGTCTCCCTCAGAGGTCATGGGTCTTCCAGCAGGACAATGACCCAAAACACACTTTCAAAAGCACTATAAAATGGTTTGAGAGAAAGCACTGGAGACTTCTAAGGTGGCCAGCAATGAGTCCAGACCTGAATCCCATAGAACACCTGTGGAGAGATCTCAAAATGGCAGTTTGGGGAAGGCACCCTTCAAATATCAGGGACCTGGACCAGTTTGCCAAAGAAGAATGGTCTACAATTCCAGCAGAGCATTGTAAGAAACTCATTGATGGTTACCGGAAGCGGTTGTTCGCAGTTATTTTGGCTAAAGGTTGTGCAACCAAGTATTAGGCTGAGGGTGCCAATACTTTTGTCCGGCCCTTTTTTGGAGTTTTGTGTGAAATGATCCATGATTTGATTTTTGCTTCATTCTCTTTTGTGTTTTTTCTTTGCAAGCAAATTAAATGAAGATAATAAGACCAAAGAATTTGTGATTGCAATCATTTTCAGGAAGAAACTGAGTATTATCTGACAGAATTGCAGGGGTGCCAATACTTTTGGCCAGCACTGTAGTTTACATGTGTCAACACCAAACGCTGCAAAATATAAGAAATAACCTAAAGAAATCACTGTTACCATAAGACAAACATGTCAGAACCATGAAAATCCCCCAAAAATATTGTAAATAAAGCCTGTAGATAAAGCTGACATTGGAGACAACCCTGGTTGTCCTACTGTAAGTCTTGCTTCCATACACTGTCCATGTTTATCCTGCTGGTGAGGTTCTGAGTCATTCAAAATGTGATATAGACTTTTACTTGCTATGGCACTAGCTGCCTCATTTTCCATACTAATGTAATTGCATTCGGAGTTTACAATGTCTGTAGAGTGAGGAGTCAAGGTCTTCAATTGTATATATGTGTATATCCCGGGTTCCGCTTCCTTCCCTTGACTCCCCTGCTCTTTGTTGTGCTCCACATTGGGTTTTGCAAGGTGCCTGGCATTGATCAATGACATTATCTCCCTAAACCAATTTAAGGCCCATTAGGAAATACTTTTATGTCTTGGGATTGAGACTCTAGACCTTTATGACTGGTGTGCTTCACCTTCTGTGCACACTGTGCTTTACTTTCTTCTGTACCTGCTGGGTTCCACTACATCCATCCTGTTGCTCCTGAGATTCCTGTGTGTGCCAAGTCCTCACTACTCATGTGCCTTCCTGCTTGCTGTATTAACGTCCATGGTCTATGTGCCCACCAGGACCTGAGTCATAGAGGGTCCACCTCACCTAGTGAGCCTAACACATGCTTTGCTACAAATATCATGATTTTGACATTGTTAAAGAGAACCTGACAACAATTTAAAAGTGGCCAGTTTTTTGCTCTTACTTTATTCCCAATGTTCCCCTGATTAATCCATTTTTTTTACTTTAAATCCACTATACAGTTCCAGAGATATGAGCATTTTTATTAAGTGCTAATTTTTATGGCCTTTGCCAAGAAGGTGGTGCTCAAAGGTAATAGTGCAGAGCAATCTAAAGACATGCCCTAGAGGATCCTGTAAGCACCGCCCCCTTGTAAATTATGATTGCAATGCCACTATTTACCACTACTAAAGCAAAATATTATTTTCATAGGCAGCAATGCAACAGCTCCCCCTGCCATTTCTAGAACCACAGAGATTCAATCCAGGTAGAACACTGAATGCCATGTATAACAGCCTTGTTAGAGCTACAACACATAGATTTTTAAAGAAAATAGATGATTCTTCTCCTTTAAAACAAGAATTATATTATTTTATTTTTTTTGCTCAGTACCCGCAACAGTAGACTCATACTAACCACCCTTGTAAACAGATGAAGTGTAATTTATCCCTCATTTCATCTTGCAGTTCTCTGTATTTTATTTTGTGAAATAGATACAGCAGCTTCAGTTTTGTATTAATTTTGACAGCAATTATCCTCTGTTCTGCTATGTCTATTGTTAGATCTGCCCTTTTTTTCTGAAGCCCACACAGTCTCTCATGGATGGAAGCTTCTGACTAGTTGTCTATTTCATTTTAGAAGATTTCACATTGTGAAAAATAAAACTACATTCAGAATAAATGGAAAATGTCGTTCAACGAGGTTGAACGCTCCAACTTTCCCCAGTCATTTGGTTAAATTTAAGAAGTTTGTTCTTTTGAGTCAATGACTTGAGACACCTTAGGTCTTTGAGAACTTGTAGGGGCTTAGTAATAGCGTAGGTTATTTTAGATCACACTAGTACTGTAAATCATATCAAAATTAATTTCCTATTATAAGGTAAGGATATAATAATTTCATAAAATAATTTCTATGGACAATTTTAGTTGAGCCAATGCAACTAAGCCCATAAGAAATCATAGAAAAACTATTTGATAAGTATTGAAGGAATTGTCCTATCATAGACAATACTTTTCAAATTAGAAATGATTTTGGGTCATCAAAAGTAAACAGCTGATCTTGCAGGGGAACGCTCAGCCAACCTGCCATTTAGATGAATTGTCATCCTTGCTCTTAGGTCTGTCTCAAAGAGCCAAGAGTAGGACCCCTTCTATGACCTCCATATGCCCTAACAGGTCACATGATTAAGGGTTGTCTTCATGAGCAAGGCATGCAGTATATTATGGTTATAAATTAAGCTGATTGGTTAAGTCTTGGGTAGTGGAGCCAAATGTGTTAACACCAGTAGACCAGGGATGTCCAAAGACACAGTCGAAAGAGCATAGTAGTCTTCGCATGGTCTTCATTAAAGAAAAATGTCTTTGTTGCAGGTCAACAAATCCATGGTCTTTGCACCACTGGTGAAAGCCGATCTTCAGTTACCAGAAGCTTAATAATGTTTCTTTGTTCAAAGTTTAATGAAGATAATCAAGAGAACACTTGAAACATAAGCAGAAAGAGGAACAAAGGCAAAAGTCCAACTGCAAGTCGGTAAGATCAGACCTTACAAGTAGGAGTTATATTGTTTAGACAAAGATGCCAAAGCGAAAGGGCTTGCATAGGAGAAGTAATAGGCTGAATGTCTATGTGAACGTCATTGCTGTTGTTAAACATGGAATACTCAAAAAGATCACTGAATATCTAGAAGATAACTGTTGAGCAAATACTTGTTTAGTTGACTTTCTTCCAACTTCACAATAAGTATCCACAGACTGCTGAGCATGCATGTTTATTTGAATTGGTAGATGAAAATAAGCAGCTTCCAGATGCTTCTGACAGAGCCCTATCTATGACAGGGTCAAAGAATAGGGTACGTTGAAATCCAACATGTCAATCGCTCTTTTCCTAGACATCTGCCATCAGGGGAGAACCACAGGGCCGTCAAACACATGAGTTTGTCAGCTGGTCTACTAGAAATTGGTGGGTTTGGATGAATTTTCTCTTCTGTATATGACCTACTTTACTTTAGACACTGAGGTCCCAATTCATCAAGAGCATGGATTTTCTCGCCAGTCTTCGTGAGGGAACGTTTTGGAGTCAGATGCTTCTGATTCATTAAGAGGTGCACGCCTCTAGAGTGAGATTAATGGCATATGGAAAGCCACAGCTTATCATGAATTAGATGAACTGTGGCATCGCGCCCCTGCTGTGCCACTTTCTCTCCCCAACTCTGTCCATTTTGGCAGAGCTGGGAGAAATTGTTGTGAAAGTTGCAAAATTTTTGCGAAACCTCGAGTTGAGCAAAAATATTACAACTTTTCAAGCAATTTACTTCAGAATTCTGGTGAATTTGCTTTGATAAATCAAAGCCTCAATATTTGATGTTCTCTAGGTGTAAAAATACATATTTCATCGTTCTAAACAAGGTCACCTTCTGTACGATAGGGGTAAGCTGACAATATGTTAATTCACAAAGATACAAAGTTCACTAACTCTCTGTATGTTCCAGAGGTGGTAATGAAGAGTCATAACACATGAATAAAAATGGAGAACCACATTTTGGTGGGGGTACTATTATTGGGAACCTCACCAGTTGGACATTTATGGTATATCTAATAAAAATGCCATGAATGTTTCTCATGGGAAACTCAATATTTAGAGTGTTGAGCCCTAAAAGGTCATTAAAACCAATCATACCCAACCTATCGAAGTTCCTTTGTAGACCACAGCAGGAAACAATTGCAATGATTTTGCTGAATGCACCCTGTTTAGTACAGGAATCACAGTTTGCATTTTCCTTATTACAGTAGTAATATGCTGTTATTTCATTGTGTAGTTTTATTATAGCAGAGAGATTCTTCTACCATGATATTCTTTGGTCTGTAGGCATGCATCTCAACGAGACAAATCCCCCGAGATTAATAAACTCTTTAATAACAGTAATGTTTGCAACCACAATCAAGAGAAAAGTGATTACATTCTTCATAAAATATTAGAGCTCATTTGATCCGAAGTTCTCCAGTGACACATTACTTTGCCTTTTTTTTTTCATTTTCAGGCATTGCGGCTTTAGCATCTCATTCAGGACCTTTGTTAATATTAATATACAAAACCTGGGAAATTGTCTGGAGAGGAATATAATAAAGATCACCAGTATAATCTATTGAGTGCTTGTGCTCCGATTATTCTCCTGGACTTAGATGAACAATTTCAGGCAATATATAGATAGTCAGGGGCTGTTCTGGTTATGCTCTAAATCAAGTCAATGGTAGTAAACTAAAGGAAAGCATAGCCAGAACCAAGAGTGGGAGTTCCTTCACCTAAGACAATGATTTTCTATGGTGCTATACTGCCCTAAAAAGGTAAATTAACATAACAATGCATAAAATGTACTCACATGTAGCTGTAGCCATGGCTAGAGCTACTAGTTACATAGTACTTAAATAATACATTTATACCACACACATATACATTATAGCTACAGTATACCACACACATATACAGTTGAGGTGATCAAAATTAATTAGCCATCTTCGATTCATTTTTACCAAAAATTCAATTTGCGACGAATCTTAAGTGTTGCTAAGACCCTAACTGTCCTGAATTAAACACTCTGAGGCCTCCTATAACACTATTAAAATAATTTTTAGACATTTTATGCAAACACATCCTTAGAAATTTCCAAGTGACCTCAACATATCTGACTAAGGTAACATGGGATAGTAGCTAGTGATAATCAACAGTGTATTTAAAAACACACTGCACTAACACACAGAATGTCTGGGCTACTTAAACTGTAAAAACAGTCTACAAATTATCCTTTTTTGGGGGAAGATGCCTGTCATGCTGGTGTTTATACACAGATGGTGCAAATGGTAGAAGCTGTGCCTTTTCCACACAAGTGACGCAAAAATTATCCCTGATTGAGGAATATCAAGAGCTTGGTTGTTTGCTAAATGAAGAAGCAAAATATTTTTCAGAATTCATCCAAAAATAATCTCTTTGTTGGGGTAGCCAAAATAGGTTAGCTGTTTTGAAAGTGAAGGAATAATGGCTTCTCAACTAGGAGTGAAAAAGTATCCCTTTTTTCAATACAGGTTTGCTATTCTCAAAATGATTAATCAATTACAATGGCTTTTTCTCAAGCAGTTCAAAAATGATCCCTTTATTTAGGGAGCAGGGAAAGACTAGCTGTTTTTAAAGTGAAGTACCAATGGCTGGTCAACAAACCATAATAAAATGATTCCTATTTTGGGGGTCGTTTCTCGTTTGTTTATCTTCAACTGCACAGAGACCTAAGAGGTGAGGGTCCTCACTTCTACCTCCAAAGCAGGTGGAATTGTGCATTATGATGAAGTATTGGGCAGCGAAGGGCCAAATTCTGTTCTCGTACAGGGGCCCTCTTCTATTTGTGTCATTCCCTGGGAGTAGAGATGAGCAAATCGATTTGTAACCAATCAAATTTTTTACAGTAGTCCAATGTGGGTGATTAAGTAAAGGAGTACTCTTCTTATGACTCCTTTGATGAAAGTGTCTGAATCCATGTGAGTAATCATTACCATCTTGCAGGTGTCTGGAAATGATGATGTTAAGCTGCATAATGACAGCTATTGCGGGTCAGGGTCAAAGGTGAGGAAGCAAATGGAATTCTAATGAAGTGGTATAGATGATTGACTTCTAGCCAGGTCATATGTAAATTTTGAATGTGATTAAGACTTGTAAAGCCTAGGGTATTGCATGGTGCACCATCTGTCACTATGCAAGATCGCAAACTTGATCTTCAGTCCAGTCTGCTAGCCTGGCTTCTATTCATGCTGTCTTTTTGTCTCTGTTCTGACTGCTTAGGGCGGCGGACCGGTTACTTCCTGTTTTTTGTAGCTGCTATGGGCACACCCCTAATGCGTCCTCAGCCTATTGCTGTCTGTCACTGGATATTTAAACCAGCTCCACCTTGAAGCAGGTGCCTGAGCAACTCTTATCCTCAGAGGGCTTCTTGCCTCTGATGTGCCAGGTCCTGTTCTGTTTTTCCTGCCTGTCCGCCTTCCTGGAGGCTGTATTCCCTGTCTGAACACGCTCCTAGCCTGTTCGTCCCGCCTTCTGGGGGACGCATACCCAGACCTGTTATCTGTGTCTTCTAGCCTGTTTGTCCGCCATTCGGGGGGCCGCATACCCAGACTCGCTCCTGTATCTCGCTGCAGTGTCAGTTCCTGTCTGAACACTCAGTTCCTGTCTGAACACTCTCCTAGCCTGTTACCTGTTTTTCTCTATGTCCGTACCTTCCCTTTTTCTGCAGAGTCTGAACCTGCACCTAACTCCTACTCGTTGTCGCAGTACTTCCGTTTGTGAGTTTAGAGTCCACTCGCTACTTCATTGCAAGTACCTTGTGTGTATCTGGTTCTGCTTTTCCCTTCCAGTCTGTTCAGTGTGAACAGAGCCCTGTCCTCTCTGCCTTGCTCACCGCTCCGGCGGTTCCTACCCACTCTGCCTTGCTCACCGCTCTGGCAGTTCCTGCCTGCTCTGCCTTGCTCACCGCTCCGGTGGTTCCTGCCTGCTCAGCCTTGCTCGCCGCTCCTGCGGTTCCTGCCTGCTCTGCCTTGCTCACCGCTCCGGCGGTTGCTGCCTGCTCTGCCTTGCTCATCGCTCCGGCGGTTCCTGCCCGCTCTGCCTTACTCACCGCTCCAGCGGTTCCTGCCTGCTCTGCCTTGCTCACCGCACCGGCGGTTCCTGCCTGCTCTGCCTTGCTCACCGCTCTGGCGGTTCCTGCCTGCTTTGCTTTGCTCACCACTCTGGCGGTTCCTGCCTGCTCTGCCTTGCTCACCGCTCCGGCGGTTCCTGCCTGCTCTGCCTTGCTCACCGCTCCGGCGGTTCTTGCCTGCTCTGCCTTGCTCACAGCTCCGGCGGTTCCTGCCTGCTCTGCCTTACTCACCGCTCCAGCGGTTCCTGCCTGCTCTGCCTTGCTCACCGCTCCGGCGGTTCCTGCCTGCTCTGCCTTGCTCACCGCTCCGGCGGTTCCTCCCTGCTCTGCCTTGCTCACCACTCCGGCAGTTTCTCCCTGCTCTGCCTTGCTCACCGCTCCGGCGGCACCTCTCTGCTCCGCCTTGCCCACCGCTCCAGCGGTTCCTCTCTGTTCTGCTTGTCTACCGCATCTGCGGTTCTGTTCCTGAATCCCAGTCTGTTCTGGACCCTATCCAGCCTACGCTCCAACCTGCTAGTACCTCCCTGTCTGCACGCCAGCCGTACTTGTCAGTACCCTCCTGTCTGCATACCAGCCGTGCCTGCCAGTATCCTCCTGTCTGCACTCCAGCCGTGCCTGCCAGTGCCCACCGGTCTGTATGCCAGCCGTGCCTGCCAATACCCACCTGTCTGTGTGCTAGCCTAACCAGCCTGTTCCTGTATTCCCCAGTGTGGGTCAACAGCCGTGTCCAGGGTCTGGCCTGGAGTAGCACCTGGTCCCTCTGCTCGGTTTCTCCCTGGTGCACGGCATCGTTAGCCATCGTGCGACCTTGGTCGGATCGGGTAGATACTTAGTTACGCCCCTCCAGGCACTCTCCGGTTCATGGCACAGTGGAATCACTAAATCACGCACACCCCAGTCAGCCCGGGCGTGTGCATAACACTATGTAACACTTGTAGTTAAAGAGGTTTTCTGATTTGTATAAAGCCTATTTTGAAAAGGAGAGACCTTCCAGACTTCTAGAAGAGTTGGCAAAAACGCTTCAAAAAATGATTCTTCTTGGGGAGTTTTTGGAGGAGTTTTTCCATTTTCTGAAGCAGTTTTGAAGAATTTTTCAAAAATATTTGAAGAGTTTGGTGT
Source organism: Phyllobates terribilis (assembly GCF_046119375.1). Taxonomy (NCBI): domain Eukaryota; kingdom Metazoa; phylum Chordata; class Amphibia; order Anura; family Dendrobatidae; genus Phyllobates; species Phyllobates terribilis. The sequence goes on from NW_027362773.1 coordinate 192,924,691, forward strand.
GGATCCCATCAGCATTCACTTCAAAGAAGTGACAAGTAGGGATGAGCAGATCCGTGGATATTTGGGTTTGCTGGGTTCGACCGAACTTTAGTCCAAAGTTCGGTTAGAGTACCAGAACTCTACCTGAACTTGAACCCGAACCACATAGAAATCAATGGGGATCCAAACTTTGGTGCTGTAAAAGGGTTGTAAAATGGTCGCAATAAGGGCTGGGGGGCTGCCAAAGGAAGCAGAGTACCCCCACAGAATCTCTCTCTCTCCACATCCAAGCTCTGAAAACTAAAACGGACTTCTGGGAGAAAGTGTCCGGTACGAATCCTGAACTTCACAGTTCGGCTTCACCCATCTCTAGTGACAAGCACTTTCTTTTCTCTGACTGACTATATACATAGAGTTTCTCAAGTAATTTTTGGATCAGAGAGTCACTATGTGCACATGTGAGTCTTTTAGATTATTTATTTTTAAGAGGAAATTGAGCAAAAACTCCAAGTTTTTGAACAATTTTGACATTGGAGGGTGATTTGGAGAGTTTTCGCTCAGTTTCTGATCCAAAACCTCTTGACAAAAACTTTATGTGCACATCACTAACTGGCAAAGTCCTGGAGGAGAGATATGTTTCACTGAGGCTATTAGCTTCAGTGATCTGAAACCTTGAAGTTTGCTCCAGCACACTAAATGCTGAGGGGGCTTAATCGGACATTTTAAGGGCTAGGTTAGGCTAGGCCGAGACTGGGATTGCCTTCTCCCGTACCTGTTATTCTCTATTAGGGAAGTTCTACAGGCCTCTACAGGGTTTTCACCGTTCGAGCTGCCATACAGACGGCATCCTCGGGGACTTCTAGACATTGTGAAGGAGGTCTGGGAAGCAGAGGTTACACCGCACCGAAGTATCATCAAGCACATGGCACAGATGTAGGACTGGATTGCAAAGGTGATGCCAATTGTGAGGGAGAACCTCTTTCAAGCACAAGAGGCCCAGGCAAGGGTCTACAATCAGTCGGCTAGATGAGACAGTTTAGCCCTGGAGACCGGGTGTTGTTTTTGATCCCCACAATGGAAAGTAAATTTCTGGCCAAGTGGCAAGGGCCATAATGGTGGTCGAACAACTTAGTGACATCAACTACAAAGTCCACCAGCCAGGGAGAAGAAAGCCATACCAAGTATACCACATCAACCTGCTTAAACCGTGGCGTGACAGAGAACCAGTGGAAGCTACGTGACTGGGGGCCAGTCCTGAAGCCAAGGTCTAGGATGTCACAGTGGCAGAGACACTGTCACAGGCCCAGAAACAACAGTGCCGAGAACTGCTTCAGCAAAACCGAGATCTGTTTTTGGAGTTGTCAGAATGAACAAAGGTTGTTGAGCATGAGATCTTGACGAAACTGCATGTATGGGTGAACCAAAAGCCATATTGAATCCCTAAAGCCAGCCGCGAGATGATTTCGAAAGAGGTGAGGAGAATGTTGAGCCAGGACATCATCAAAGAGTCACAGAGCGTTTAGTCTAGCTCCATTGTCCTTGTGCTGAAGCCAGGTGGAGAGTGGCATTTCTGTAACGATTACAGGAAGCTAAATGAGGTGTCAAAATTCAACGCATATCCGATGACCTGGGTCGATGAACTCATTTAGAGGCTAGGGTCACCCAGATACATCACCACCCTGGACCTAAAGAAAGGGTGTTGGCAAATTCTCCTGTCCCCAAGTGCCAAGGAGAAGATGGCCTTCTCTACACCTGATGGGTGCTCTTAATATAAAAGGATGCCGTTTGGTCTGCAGGGAGCCCCAGCTACCTTCCAGAGGGACATGGACCGGATCCTAGCCTTTCACAAAAAGTATGCCACGGCTTACCTGCGACATTGTGATCTTCAGCCCTGATTGAAGAAGTCACCTGCAGAAGGTCCAGGCGGTACTATATGCATTGAGGAAGGCAGGAATTACCATAAACCCAATGTAGTGCACCATCAGGAAAGAAGAGGCAAAATACTTGGGCTATATCATCAGAGAGGCGAAATAAAGCCGCAAGTGAATAAGGTGGTGGCAATCCAAAATTGGCCGCAACTGGTCTCGAAGAAACAGGTTCCGGTGGTTCTGGGAATTGTGGGATACGATCGGTGATTTATCCCGAATTTCGCCCTGATAGTCGCACCCCTGACTGACCTTTTTAAAGGCTCAAAGACATCGATGGCCAAATGGTCTTCTGAAACAGAGATGGCATTCCAAGAGTTGAAGCTCGCCCTGTGTAAGCAGCCGAATTTGTTCGCACCTGACTTCAGTAAGGAGTTTGTGGAATAGACGGATGCCTCAGAGGTTGGGTTAGGAGACGTGTTGTCCCAAGAAGTAGACAGGTAGGAAAATCCCATCCCGTATCTAAGCAGAAAACTCTCTGCCTGTGAAAAAAATCTATGCTATTGTGAAGAAAGAGTGCTTCACCATCAAATGGGCAATTGAAACCCTGAGGTATTACCTTTTAGGCTGGAAGTTCAGGCTAGTGTCAGATCATGCGCCTCTGAGATGGATGAGGGAAAGGAAGGGGAAGAATTCCCGGGTGACTAGGTGGTTTCTAGAACTCCAGGACTTTCGTTTTCATGTGGAGCACAGGCCCGGGGAGCTACACGGTAATGCAGATGCCCTGTTTAGTCTTCCCTGTTTGGTGGCTGAAGGTGCCAAAACACCCTGCTTTGGTCAGAGGGTGGGATATGTGACAAAGTCACTGGCAAAGTACTGGAGGGAAGATATTTTTCACTGAGGCTATTAGCTTTAGTGATCTGAAATGTAGAAGTTTGCTCCAGCACACTACATGCTGAGAGGGGTAATCGGCTACTTTAAGGGCTAGGTTTTATGTGAACAACTAAAGAGTGGGTGGGAGGTTGTTCACCATATTTCCACCCTTGGGTGGCGTTTAGAAGATAAATAGCCAGCCTTTTGAGTAATTAAATGTTCAGTGTTTCTGGAGGCGACAACTCCAGAGAACTGTTTATGTTAAAGAGTACTGAACCCGGTTGTTGTATCCTAAGTGGGCAGATCCCAGCAGGCATATGGACTGTGCTATACATTATCTTTTGTTTTCCCGTTATGCCACAAAGGCCGTGCTTATTTTTGATAACTCTGCACTGACTGATGCCGCACCCTTGATAAATCAGTGAGAGATTTAAAGTGATAGTATTCCTGTGTCTACCTCCATGTGCAGAAAGTGAGCCGATTTACCACACCATTTATAGTAAACTGATTGGAACCCTTCCAAATTCTCCTCAAAAAATGCAAAACTCCTCAAAAACTTTGAGTTTCCAATCAGTGGCTGTGTGCACGTGCACACAGAGTTTTTTTTAGGAGTTTGTAGAGCCAAAGCTGAGCAAAAACTTGGAGGTTCTACTCAGTGGCTATGCGCACACGCAGTTTTTTAATGCGTTTTTGTGGGCAGAAGCTTAGAAAGAAACTGAGCGGAAACTCTGAAATTCCTCCTAAAAATGCAAAACTCCCAAAAAGCTTAGAGGTTCTGCTCAGTTTCTGCTTTGAAAATCAGTAAGAAAAACTTAATGTCCACATAGGCAGTTTTTGCTCTGGAATCCAACATAATGACTTCATGTGCACATAGCCATTAGGCTTGTTTAAAAACCTGAAGCAGAAGACAAACTCTCAAAAGGGTATGTGCACATGGCATCCTATAGATGCTACCATAGCAGCATCGTTTTTAAAGCAGAAGAGCCTTTTGGAAAATGCTGTGTGTTTCATGAAGCGTCTTCTTTGTTGTCTTTATTGTCCTTTTTTTTGTGGCGGCATGAAATACTGACGGTTCCCAAGTGAAAGCCACCTGAAGAATTGTTGGGTCATTTATTTTAGCCTTTCGGCTTTCGAAGTCTGTAGCACCTTAAAGAAGATAAAAAAGACAAAACATATGGAGAGTAAATCGTTTTGACATTAAGTGCATACAGGCTTGGACTGGCCCACAGGAGAACAGGAGAATCCTCCGGTGGGCCACCACACTCTTATATGAGCAGTACTTGGCACAATATACTTGAATCACTATGTACAGACAAAGGCAGCAACTTATTCAATTAACAATTTACTCATTTCATTGTTATATAAATTTGGGATTGCGGATAATGTCACATTTGCATGTAGTTGAAAAGTAGGGCCCTGAAGTTGGTTAATGTGGTGGCCCCTTGGCAGGTGGAATTCGTCTGAAAAAGACACCTGCACATATCCAAAGACTGAAAATATGACCAGCAAAATGGTTTTACAATACAAATGAATATGAAGTGTCTTGCAAATGTTTTTTGAGTGATTTTTTGCCATTTTTCAGAGAGGACCTGCTTCAAAAGACTCCCCAAAAAACTCTATGTGCATATACCCCTACAGCTCTTGTTTAATAGTGGAAGTGATATTACAGCAACCACAATCCATTCATCTCTAGAAACTGAAAGCCAATACTATTCTAATAAACAGCCGATTTAATCGAAAAGTAGCCAAAAAAGGGAGGCATTTGCAAAGTTACTCAACTTCCCATAATGATTTTAACTGTAAATTAAAAAAATTGGCTTTAATAGTGACGTTTTCTTTTAAATAGAATTCAAGTTGAAAGAAAAGCTGTAAATGGGATCCAGAGTGACAGAGTGAACTGGCTGTGTGGAACGTACGCTGTAAATCACTGAGATATGAAATACGACACAGCCGTGAAAATGTTTGTTAAGCAATAAAACTGGCACCCGCGCACCAGTGTGCAGAGAGGGCGGTGGAATACATCACTCCAACAGAAGACACTGGTGAGAAGGAGACACTAAGCAAGCAGGCCCAAAGAACAGGGAAAACCAGGGGGGACATTGTATTTTACCTCTAAGGTTGTATTTTGATGATACAGTATTATAAAAATTACTTAATTTCTCATCTATTGTTGGGAAACAATTCTACATAGAATCTAGAATCTGAAGATTCTTGAAAATTCCTTGAAGTCAACGTCTGTCCATATGTCCTCTTAGTGCCCCGCTCTATGCATAGCTGTTTACACTGTGTTCCAAATTATTATGGAAATATATTTTCTCAGATTTTCCCAAATTACCTATATGAATTGCAGTCATTGTAATTTTCCAGTCAAATAACTATTAGAGTACAATTGAAAGGTTTTTGTACAAACTGCCTATGATAACAGTATATTTTTAAAAAAATAAAAAACTCAAACTGCACTCAAAATGCATGTTCCAAATTATTATGCACAGCAGAGTTTTCAACCTTTTCATTTTAATAAAGAACAAAAAAAATGGTCATTTTTGAAATTATAAGCATTAGCAGGTTATTACAAACTGAAATCAAACAGTTTTCAACTCAAAACTTTATTCTAGGTGATGTTACATGTGCACATAGGACCCCTTGTTCGAAAGGAGCTTCTGAACTCTCTCGTCCATTGAATTTGTCAGGTTTTGGATGGTTTCTGCTTCAATTGTTTTGCATGAGGACAGAATACCCTCCCAGAGCTGTTGCTTAGATGTGAACTGCCTCCGGCCATCATAGACACTCCTTTTGATGATGCTCCAGAGGTTCTCAATGGGGTTGAGGTCAGGGGAGCATGGGTGCCACACCATAAGTTTGTCCCCTTTTATGCCCATAGCAGCCAGAGATGCAGATGTGTTATGTGCAGCATGAGACGGGGCATTATCATGCATGAAATGATCTCGATGGTCCAGATGGATGGAGTGGAGGATAGCTGGTTGATGGACACCCCATGCAAACACGGCTACGGCGCTAACAAGGAGGAGGTGGAGTAATGTTTTGGGCTGGAATCATGGGGAGAGAGATTGTCGGCCCTTTTAGGATCCCTGAAGGGGTAAATATGAACTCCATAATGTATGTTGAGTTTCTTAAACAGCACTTCCTTCCATGGTTCAAAAAGAAGAACCGTGCATTCCGCAGCAAGATCATTTTCATGCATGATAATGCCCCGTCTCATGCTGCAAATAACACATCTGCATCTCAGGCTGCTATGGGCATAAAAGGGGACAAACGTATGGTGTGGCACCCATGCTCCCCTGACCTCAACCCCATTGAGAACCTCTGGAGCATCATCAAAAGGAGTGTCTATGATGGCCGGAGGCAGTTCACATCTAAGCAACAGCTCTGGGAGGGTATTCTGTCCTCATGCAAAACAATTGAAGCAGAAACCATCCAAAACCTGACAAATTCAATGAACGAGAGAGTTCAGAAGCTCCTTTCGAACAAGGGGTCCTATGTGCAAATGTAACATCACCTAGAATAAAGTTTTGAGTTGAAAACTGTTTGATTTCAGTTTGTAATAACCTGCTAATGCTTATAATTTCAAAAATGACCATTTTTTTTGTTCTTTATTAAAATGAAAAGGTTGAAAACTCTGCTGTGCATAATAATTTGGAACATGCATTTTGAGTGCAGTTTGAGTTTTTTATTTTTTAAAAATATACTGTTATCATAGGCAGTTTGTACAAAAACCTTTCAATTGTACTCTAATAGTTATTTGTCTGGAAAATTACAATGACTGCAATTCATATAGGTAATTTGGGAAAATCTGAGAAAATATTATTTGCATAATAATTTGGAACACAGTGTATATAGATGCAGATTTGTGATGATCAGCGGATTTCCACACCAGATCCACTATGAAAGGTATTTAGCTTCTTTAAACAGGATCTGTCACTTGCCATAAATATGTAATTTTTCTTTTACCTGGTGTAAAGGTGCTGTTCTCCTGAATCTGTCGTTGTTTTTCGTTTGTTCGTGCGCCTCTCTGTTCACGAGATATGGCCTCCTCTTCCTTGTATATAAATCTAGACTTTTAAGTCAATTGGGCATCTTTTGAGTCTACTTGTGGACCAAGCCCAGTTGGCTATAAAGACTAGATTTACATGCAAAGAATAGGAGTAGAGAGGCTCGGGAACAAAAGAAAAACTTTGCTGGATTCAGGAGGACAACGGTATGTACATCGGGTAAAACATTTCATATTTATAACAAGTAACATATTTCAAGGAAAGGTTTTTAAGGGGTCTTGTCCCACCATCTTGTAGAGTGAGGGAAAATCACTAGAGCATCATCACTTTATCATTAGTGGGGTTCTGACCTCTTAGACCCTCACAGATCCCAGAATTTTTCATCTTTGGTTCCCGGCAAAAGAGAGTGGCCGGGAGTGCAGCCATGCGAAAAATCTTAGAAGTGGACCCGGTGCATAATTAGTGCTGGGTCACCTTTGTTCTTTTGTCCCAGAGTTTGGACCACCATTGAAATTAAATTGATGGCTTGTCTGAGCATCATGTCATCACTTTATAGGATGGAAATATTTCTTTAAGTTATAGACCTGTTGCTTAGAATATAGAGAAGCCCGTTAGTCAGCATGAAGATATCATCACTCGGTATTGCCCAATTTGCTGCCGCTGAACTGTGGGAAGTATGGAATGAAGCTGTACTTGTCACATTACTCCATTATCAGCATAATTAGTGCTTTAACATCTGAGCAATAGCATTTGCTTGACTCTCAACAACCTTTTCTTCTTATCATCTCGAGAACACTTCACCCCACTTATACGATGTGTGATATTTCTCTTGGACCTTTATGAAATTGATTGTTCATGTCCCCGGGGAACAAGGCAGAAAGGCTGTGCTCGATGTTGAACGTAAACTTCTTTAGTAACTTTAGAAGATAATGATCTGAGCTCCTGACAGCAGAGTTTGTAAAATGGAATATTCAGTTTAACCCATCGATCCAAAACAACCAACAAGTCAACCCAATAGAGTCATTTTTCTTCTTTTTTTTGTATTGTTTTTCCGTGCCTCTACATATTTCTAGTATCTGATGCTTACATAGGTAGCTTCCATCGTTTTTTTACGTTGGAAAATGGCCATTCAAAACAGGAACCCTTTAAATATATTTGGACTCCATGATGCTGTAAGATAACTGGTACCGACTTAGATAAGGGTACCCGCAACATCTGTGCCATAGTTTGATGGCCTTCCTAGATATAAAAAGTTTACATCAACTATGACGATGGGTTCCACTTTCAATGTTTCTCACTGAATTTGCCTCAAATTTTGTCAAATGAATGTCAGAATTTTTTAAATTATGTCTAGAGATGAGCAAACACGAAATTAAAAGCTTGGGGTTCGTAACGGACACTGAGTGTCCGGTGCAAAACTCCAAACACGGACTTCTCCTGGAAGTCCGTTTAATGTTTGAAGCTCCAAGGGAAGTCCGGTCCAGAGAGAGAGAGTTTTCCAGTTCCAAAGTTTGGATCCCCATTGTTTTCAATGGGGTCCAGGTTCTGGTTCAAGTTTGGGTAAAGTTCTAGTACCCAAACCAAACTTTGGACTAAAGTTTGGATGGGGTACCAGAGCCCAAACTTCCACGGAGCAGGAGGAGTTTATTAGATAAATACCTGTATATATTTTTATGGGAGATGTTTCAGTAAAACTTGAATTTTAGTCATAAAAAATCCCTGGTGTTTGTGTGCATGAGTCTAGTGGGCGGTCCTACCCAGCGATTGGGAAGTGCAAAAAGGAAAAATTTTCAATTATTTTCCAAAAATGTTCAATGTACAGAAATGAAGAAAGGAGACCAATGGACATTAACATCAAAGATTCTGAAAACGGATTGACTCATCAACACAGCCACTTTGTAAGTTTAAACTGGGCTTTCATCATAAACATTTATCACCTGCGCACACGATAAATGCGTGATTAGTGGAGGTCTGAATGCTGGGATTATGAGAACAGGGGTCTTGTGCCCTTTTGTGAATAGAGCGGTAATGTTTATGTATGACCTATGCTCTATTGACTTCTATGGTTCTATGACCCATACGGATAGAGAGAAAAAAGTGGAAGCAGCACTCCGAAGAAACCTTTCATGTAACATATTTAACTACAAGATCTAATGTTTCTGATATCCTTCAGTCTTCATCAAATTCGCATCTTGTACTTGAAATGTTCCTTTACAGTGCTGCTTCCACTTTTTTCTTTGGGTCCATATTTGGGTGGATGTATGGGACGGAGTCCACCCGGTAGCGTGCACCAACTCATCATTGGTTCCTGCTAGTGCTGTTTAACTTTTTTACTTTCAATTCATAGAGTGAATGGTGCGCTGGTCAAGCATGTTCCCTTCTACACCACTCCACTCACACGGAGGATGCAGGACAACTTTCCTGGGGTGTCCCGGGGTAAAATCCCCACTGATCAAATATTTCATTCATTCATTATCATTCAAGGCAGTTACACTCTACACACATTTCTCAAAAGTTTTGACCTTTTTATGCTCATTATCTATTTCTGTGGTTATCCAAAACACATAAATTGGAACCACTATATTGTTGCATCTTGTAGCTTTCCCTTAGAATATTCTGCTAGAGCGCTTCAGGTTGGAAACCATTTGGCAACCTGCCTGTAAGACCTCAGCTGTCATAGAAGACTGTATCTACTATACAGTAGACTGCCTCAATATCTGACACCGACTTGTTTGTGGTTCCTCCCACTCAAGCACAATAAAGCATGCATGAACTACTCAAAAATACCTAGAGGCTTTTCTCACCCGGGAACTGACTTTTCATTCTGTCCTTTTTTATCTACATAGGCTACACATATTGTGGCAAGAGTTGACTGGATCAAGCTGTGGCAAATCGTATTTGAGTTGAATTTCCTGAAATTCACAGGTCCCCACATATTCAAAAGATATGCTCGGATTGGCCTCCACCCCCCAAAAAAATGCTGAAGAGTCACAAAGTGAGGTGATGAAGTCAGACACAGCAAGGTGGGCTACCCCATATAGCCCTGCAGATATCACAATACATGGTGTAACCCAGCCAATCATGGGGACTATCACAGCCAGTATAAAAGTTGAGGGCTGGTCAAGCAGCAGCATTTTATGCTTTTACAGCATAGGGATAGTAGGTCAGAGAACACAGCTCATTTCACATAGGCCAGAAAAAGGGATAGAAAAAAGCTTAATGTTGAAGAATATTTAGTTGCATCAACTGGGTGAGAGGTAGTGCAGTCGCAGTGTCAGTGTTTATTAATTAATGTAATCTCTGTCTCTTTCCCCTTAGGCTATATTAAAAATAAAACAGATTGGAAACAGTATTAGGGGATGGCAAAATGTTCTACACACTGTTCCAAGGCAATTGGACTACTTGAGATTTGCCACAAAAAAAATTTGACACAAATCGAAAATTTAAAAAAAAATATGCCGAACTTGGTAAATTCTACATTCAAAAATTTTGATTATCTCTAAGGGCTCGTTCAGACGACTGTATTTTCAGTCTGAGTGCGATCCTACAAAACATTGGATTGGACTTGGACTAATGTTATTGACGCGCCCCCTGGGCCGTGTGTGGGGGAATACCCGGAGCCGGGTCTCTGTGTAATGTTTGTAGTCTCCGTGGCGGCGACCCGGTCCCGTGGCTCTGGGTGGACAAACCAGTGGCGGATCTGTTTATTTTGTTTTTAATGTTTAAATGTCCGACTAGGCCAACCGTGGATTGCGGTCACTGAGAACCGCCGCTGCGGGGCAGACTGCTGAGGCTGATGTTAGGTACGCAGCAGAGGGTAGTATAACTCCCCATGGGAGGAGTATAGCCTCAGGGCAGCGTGTGTAGATGGTGAGGGTTGTGGTGCATGGGAGCAGCAGAAATGACTCAGAGTCCGTGCAGTACAGTTCAGGGTCTTTACTGTTGGTAATGGAGAAGACCCTGCCAGGAGTACTGGCTAACATTAGAGGCCTGGTCAGTCTGTGAGCGAACAAGAGTCCCCCTGGCCAGGTGGAGGTGTAGGCCTTCCCATCTGACTGCACTCTTCATGGCTACCTTGCTGTAGTCGTGTAGTAGCCCACGTCCCTGAGTGTACCGTGTGGTGCTCACCCATATGGCTGGTGACTTGGGGCCTTTCGTACCTTCCGCTCCTCGATGGCGGTGCCGGTCCCTTGTGTGTGACTGAGCCTCCGGGCTTTCTATGGCCAGAGGACCTGAAATCCCCTGCCAGGTGGTTTCTGCTGCTGGATGTGGAGATCCTCACAGCCTCGGACTCCGGTGTCCGGTTCTCTGTATCTTCTGCCAGGATGAGCTCTATCAGCTCCAATCGCTGGCCATCAGCTCTTGGCTCCTACAGAGCTCCTTGCTGCACCTCTGTCCCTTCCTCTGGAACTAACTTCTCTGCTAACCCCGCCCCAGATCCAGATTATAAAGGGAAGGCTCCTCCCCTCCCTGGACTGGGGCAGGAGGCGTGGCATGCAATAATGCTCCTGACCAGGAAAACCCATGCTCGCTCTCAGACATGGTATTTCTACCACTGTGGCAACCAGACCTCTGGGGTGCCACATTCCCCCCTGGTAAATTTTAGTACTCCGGGACTAAACACATTTTATGAAAACATACATAACAGGGTATAAGCAATAACACATCAATATATGTACAAGTAGTTCAGTCTTTATAGGTCACGGCGCTTCCATAACCAGGTGTCCATGTCACCCAAGATGTATTTTGAGGGACCCGTCCCAAACCCTCCACGTAGGCCCTGGGGTGGCTACAGGGCATCCATGATCCGGCGTTGGACCACGTCTTCAGCCACCTCCACGGGTTTTGTTCTGTGGTCGGGCACAAAAGGGGCACTTAACAGGTGCAACTATTTACAAGGTACAGTTCCGGTTATTCATTGTCCATAACCCGTTAGTCCATAGACCCTGTCGGGTGACTTGAGAAACATAACTATTATTCATGCAACAAACATAAAACATTTCAACATTTGCAATATACAGGTATATATCATTTTTTTTAGATTCTCCAGCGAGCAGGCATCTGACCTCTAGTGCTCCTGATGGACCTACGTAAAACACTATCTGGTGGTGTTCTTTCTGGGTCCCCTGTTTCCACCCCTTGTGTAGTGGGCTCGCTAGTGTCTGCACTACAGGTGTTTGGAGATGTTACGGGTAGGTTGGGCAGCTTTCTACGTACTCTTTGGCTTACCACGGGCACGGCAGGCTCACTACTAGCAGAGGGTTGATTCTCCTGGGCTGCTGGTATGGAATCTTCTGCCTCCGGGGCCGGTTGCTATTCCAACACTACTTGCTCTTCTGTAGGCCCTTGAGGGGCTGGCTGGACAAAGGTAAGGATGGGTACCAATTTGTGTCCAGGACCGGGAAAATTCTCTGAGTACTGTACTGACCATTTCTTCCCTTTCCTCTGCGGGTTGAGGGCTATCTTGGTCTTCATCGGTGCTTTGCAGCTGCTCGGGACACTTCTTCAGGTGGTCTCTGGAGACAGTGGCTGTGGTCTCTCCTCCATCCTTACTGATAATGCATACTTTCGGATTTTCATGACTTGAGGGCAGTACTGTGTGCGGGTCTTTCTCCCACTGGTCATCTAACTTATGGAGCCGCCTCTTCCTCTTCAAGACCTGCTCTCCTGGTGCCAGGGGAACAGCGGGAGCATACTGGTTGCAAGTCCTCTCTTGCCTTTCTCTTGCTTGAGACAGACTTCTCTCAACACTCTCCTGCACTTTCCGGTACTGCTGCTGCCGTTCTGTATCCCAGTCTGCCTTTGGCGAGGTGTCCTCGGGTGTCAGGACTCCCATATCCAAGTCAATAGGCAGCTTACCAGGTCTTGCTCTCATTAGGTAAGCCGGGGTGCAGTTGGTGGAATTTACTGGGATGTGGTTATACAAGTCCACCAGATCAGGCAGTTTTTCAGGCCACAGACTGCGTTCTTCCAGGGGCAACGTTTTCAGCAAGTCTATCACCACCTGGTTCATCTTCTCGCACAATCCGTTGGTTTGGGGGTGATAAGGCGCTGTCCTTATCTTCTTGCAGCCATACAGGTTGCAGAACTTCTGGAAGACCTCCACTTCGAAGGCTGGACCTTGGTCTGTCAATACTTGCTCCGGATACCCGTGTGGATGGCAGAAGTGCTGCGGGAAGGCTCTAGCTGCTGTCTGAGCTGTTAAGTCCTTGACAGGGACCACCACCAGGAACCAGGAGTAGTGGTCTACGATGGTGAGGGCGTAGACGTACCCGGACCTACTTGGAGCCAGCTTCACATGGTCCAGGGCTACCAGTTCTAGAGGCTGCTTGGTGATGATGGGCTGCAGGGGAGTCTTCTGGCTGGCACGGTCCTTTCTTCTCAGGTTGCACGGGCCACAGTCTCTGCACCATCTCTCAATGGCCCCTCTCATGCCTACCCAGAAGAACCGTTCACGCAACAGGAACTCCAACTTCTTCCATCCAAAGTGCCCTGCTCCGTCGTGGTATGCCTCCAGGACCATAGCCGCGTCTCGCTCGGGACCACTACCTGCCAGGTCAGCTCATGTGTCCGGGAGTTGACAATTCTCCGGCACAGCTTCCCCTTGTAGAGAAACAGCTTACTCTTCTCCTTCCACAGCTGTTTGGTCTCTTCCGGAGCGTCTGGGTCAAGGCGGGTATCAGCCTGTGTCAGCATCTCTTTTACCAGGCAGACGGCTGGGTCACTGTCTTGCGTCTCCGCCCAGCTGTAGTGGGGTAAGGGATTGAACGTGGCAGAGTGCTTGTCCCTTACACAGTGGGAACACTGGGTAATCCCATGACGGTGGAACGCAGGGAGTTCAATCTCTTCCAGTTCTTCTGGATCTTCCCCTCCGTCCGGCAAGTTTGGCATCCTGGACAGGGCGTCTGCATTGGCATTTGTGCGTCCCGCCCGGTATTTAATGGTAAACTCATAGTTGGACAGCCGGGCCATCTATCTTTGCTCCAGGGCACCAAGTCTTGCAGTGTCCAGTTGAGTCAATGGGTTGTTGTCCGTGTACACAGTGAACTTGGCAGAAGCAAGGTAATGTTTGAAACGTTCCGTCACTGCCCACACCACTGCCAGGAACTCTAGCTTGAAGGAGCTATATTTCTCAGGGTTTCTCTCTGTGGGCTGTAGTTTCGGCTGGCATAAGCAATTACCCACTCTCTGCCCTGCTGGATCTGGGAAAAGTATGGCTCCCAGCCCCACGTTACTGGCGTCTGTGTGGAGGATGAAAGGCTGGCCGTAATCAGGGTAAGCCAGGATCTCATCCCCCGTGAGGGCCATCTTCAGCTGGCGGAAAGACTCCTCTTCCAGCTTGCCCCACCTGAAGGGCGGCTTCTGATTCTTGGTCTTTGACTGACCTAACAGGAGGTCTTGCATAGGGGCTGCCATTTTGGTGAACCCGGGGATGAATCTTCGGTAGTAGCCTACCAACCCGAGGAACTGACGCACTTCCTTTATGCTGGAGGGTCTTGGCCAGTCCTTAATCACTGTGATCTTATCAGGGTCTGGAGCTACTCCGTCAGCACTCACCACGTATCCCAGGTACTGTACCTTTGGTTTCAGTAGATGACACTTGGAGTGTTTCACCTTTAGGCCGTAGCCTGCCAGGGCTTCAAACACCTCTGCCAGGTGTTTCAGATGGTCCTCATATGTTTTGGAATACACGATGAAATCGTCCAGGTATAGCAGGACCGTCTCGAAATTCCTGTGCCCCAGACAGCACTCCATCAACCGCTGGAAGGTTCCTGGTGCGTTGCAGAGCCCGAACGGCATACAGTTGAATTCGCTGAGACCCATCGGGGTGGTGAACACGGTCTTCTCCTTGTCTGCCTCTGCTACAGGAACCTGCCAGTACCCGCTAGTAAGATCCAAAGTGGAGAAGAAGTTAGCATACTTTTATGCAGCTAAAGATTCCTCTATACTAGGTAACAGGTACGCATCTTTGTGTGTGATACGGTTGACCTTTCTGTAATCTACACACATTCTCATGGTGCCATCTTTCTTTTTCACAAGAACTAGTGGAGCTGCCCAGGGGCTACAGCTGTCCCTGATTACCCCAGCCTCCTTCATTTCTCGCAACATTCCTTTGGCATTCTGATAGTGTGCAGGGGGTACAGGTTGGTATCTTTCCTTTATGGGTGGATGGTCTCCCGTGGGGATGTGGTGTTCTACCCCCTTCACTTGCCCAAAGTCTAGCGGGTGTTTGCTAAAGACTCTTTCGTACTCCTGCACCACCCGGTAGACTCCCTGTTTTTGGTGTGAGGGAGTGGAGTCGGTGCCCACATGCAGCTTCTGACACCAGTCCTCCATTTGTTTCTTGGAGCAGTTACCCTCCTCTGGTTGAGATGGAGGCAAGGGTTCCACGGCCTTTACAAAGTTTTGGTTAACGGTGAACAATTTGGCTAGAGTGGCATACCGGAGCAAGTATACTTCTCTTTCCCCAATGTTTAGGATGCAGACGGGTAACCTCCCATGGCATACATCGACCACCCCCCGTACTGTCAAAATGGTGGGCCTACTGTCTGAGTAGACGGGTTCTACCATGGCTTGGTAGTCCCCTCCTCTTAACCCGATTGCAGTCCGGCACCAGATCATCATCTCACTTTTTGGGGGCATGGTGATAGGCATAGGCGGATTATAATGAGGACGATCTGGGCCCAGGGGGCCCAGGGCTCCGGGGTGTCTATGGCCAGATTGTCCTCATTATTGTCCGGCAGACAGTGGCGGGGGGGCCCCCGGACCGCTCCCCCAGCAGCGGCGCACGGCCGTTGCTTCTTCTTCGGCCGGGCCAGCACTGCAGCAGTTAACTTCCCTGTGCTGGCCCAACCGCGTCACTGCTAGGAGACACGGCCCTATGCGCGGCCGTGTCTCCTAGCTGTGACGTCATGCAGTGCGCACCCGGCCTGCAGTGCTGCATCGGAAAGGAGCAGAACCACTGGAGCCGGGAGCAGGACCACAGGAGCAGAGCCGGGGGATGGTGAGTGTGTGTGAGTGTGTGTGTGTGTGTGTGTGTGTGTGCAGGCTGATATCATTGTGTAATGTCGGTTTATATGTATTTTTGTGTTTCAAATGTGTTTATGTGTGTATGTATATGTCTGTATATATTTGTGTGCGTGCGTGACTGCGTGCGGTCTGCTGCTGAGTATAGATGGCGCCGTGCGGCCTCTTGCTGTCTCTGGCGGGGAGGCGCCGTGCGGCCTCCCGCTGTGTATAGATGGCGCTGTGCGGCCTCCCGCTGTCTACAGGTGGCGCCGTGCGGCCTCCCGCTGTGTACAGGTGGCGCCGTGCGGCCTTCCGCTGTGTACAGGTGGCGCCGTGCGGCCTCCCGCTGTGTACAGGTGGCGCCGTGTGGCCTCCCGCTGTGTATAGGTGGCGCTGTGCGGCCTCCCGCTGTGTATAGGTGGCGCCGTGCGGCCTCCCGCTGTGTATAGGTGGCGCTGTGCGGCCTCCCGCTGTGTATAGGTGGCTACGTGCGGCCTCCCACTGTGTATAGGTGGCTACGTGCGGCCTCCCGCTGTGTATAGATGGCTACGTG
Source organism: Phyllobates terribilis (assembly GCF_046119375.1). Taxonomy (NCBI): domain Eukaryota; kingdom Metazoa; phylum Chordata; class Amphibia; order Anura; family Dendrobatidae; genus Phyllobates; species Phyllobates terribilis. Next base: position 192,940,980 of record NW_027362773.1, read on the forward strand.
CGGCCTACTGCTGTGTATAGATGGCTACGTGCGGCCTCCCGCCGTGTATAGATGGCTACGTGTGCTCAATATTGAGTCATACAATTAATGTAATTAATGTAATGTGCCCACGATGCAGAAATGCTCCGGATTTTTTTTGAGCGTTTCTGCATCTCCCTGGCAGAAAAAATGCATGCGGATTGTACATGCGTTTTTCCTGACAGGGACATGCTGATGTGAAGCGTTCTTCACATGCATTTCCGCATGCGGGTGTCAAGCGCTTTCCAAGCGATTTTAGCATCACTTGGAAAGTGCTTGACAACTTGGTCACAATATATAAATCCATGCAACCGGCAACTGGCATGGATTTATATAGTGTGACCGTAAAAGAATGGTAAAAAATAAATATATAATTACCTTCTGATGGCCTGCCGACGTCAGCGGTCGCGTGACCCGTCACATGACTAAATGACGTCACGGCAGGTCCTTTTCAGACCTTCGCGAGCTGCCGGCAAGCCAGGACGCATCAGATAAAGACACCGGGGGCCATCAGAAGGTAAGGATAATATTTATTTTATTCTTTTTTTACAGGTTCTATGGTACCCGGGTCCGGAGGAGAGTCTCCTCTTCTCCAAACCCGGGTACCATCCGCACATTGAAACGTATGGATTCTGCATGTACAGTTGCAGTGATGCGGATTCCATGTGTTCCAATGCAAGTCAATGGCGGCGAAAGCGCCGCGCTTCCGCAAAATAATTGGTAGTGCTGCGGATTTTTCCGCAATGATAATCCGCAGCGGAAATTTCCGCAGCATGTGCACAGCACATGCGGATTATCATTGGGGAACATGGCAGACCTTCTACCAAGCGTTTTTAAGCGTTTCTGCAGCGGAATTGCCGCTGCGGAAATGCTTAAAAAATGCATAGTGGGCACACAGCCTAAAAAAAAATATTATAATTAATATTGTGCCAAATTAATTTCGCGTAAACTATCACATGATCTATCACATGGGATCATGTGACATGTCATGTGATACATCAGGTGTGTGTGTGTGGGGGGGGGCACGCCTTCTAAACTGCCCTGGGCCATTGCTACTCTTAATCCACCCCTGGCGATAGGGAACGGGTCACTCATCCTAACACTACCAATCTCACTACCAGACAGTTCTACCTGTTGCCTTTTCATCAGGGCTCTGATCTCTTTTTGTAGGACCCGCTGCTGCCTGGAGCTGGCGTTCATCGCAACCTGCTGTAATATAACAATTATCTCTGCAAGACAATTTTCAATAACATTAGTACCCAAGGTTATCTTAGGGTGGCTTTCACGACGGTCAATGTCCAAAATAATCAGTCCTTGCGCTGGCAGTTCAACTTTACCAATTTTGATGGTCACCTCCTTGAATCCCACCTGCGGCACGGGCTGACCATTGCTGGCGATGATGCTCAAATCGTTATCTGGGTAGCGGGTAATATCTGAGTCATTCCAGTACCGCTTAAAAAGCACATAGGGGATGGTGGTTACCTGTGACCCGGTGTCCAGTAGTGCACTCATAGGAATGCCATCCAGCACCACAGGCAAGACCGGTCATCCCCCTACGTACTTATCACGCCAGCTCGATGGGCCTGATGGTCTTATGCCTGGGGGTCGGCCCTCTGCCCCAGGTTGGGCCCGTTTAAATGACAGTACCTTGCCATATGTCCTGGTTGGTTGCAGCGGTGGCAGAGGGGTTGTCCGTCCTGGTCGTAGCGGTCGCTGGGCCTTCCTCTGGACGATGGGATCCTCCTATGTCGGCGCCAAGGGATATCCTCCGGACTGGAAGCCAGCTGGATCTTTCCTGGAGGGGACACCTGTAAAGACTGCACAGTTCTGGTTAGCGCGGCAACGCTTTTGGTCAGCTCTTGGACCTGATGGGGCAGGTCTGCAGCCGGGGCTTTGTCCAAAGCCTGTGCATCAGCTCCCACAGGCTCTGCAGACAAGGGCGCCGCCTCCTGGTGATAGGTGATAGCAGGGCGCCTGTGGGTTACAGCGCCACCTGGTGCCGGTTCTCGGAGCACCCGGATGGCCCTGTCTTTAAACCGCGCAAAGTCCAAATCAGGGTTCTGCAAGGCCATTACACGCAACTGGGTTCGGTGGGCGCTGGACTGTAGACCCTCAATGAACTGTTCAGTCAACAGCTTATCCTCCTCATTCCGCACGCTGTCAGGGTCTGCCTGCTTAATGGCTCTCAGGGCCTCCTGCAAATTCAAAGCATAGTCACGTATACTGTCTTGTGCCCGCTGTTTGCATCCATAAAATTTTAGTTTGATCTCTGCTGAGGTGCGGGTATCAAAAGTGTCCTTTAGACGGGCCAGTATTTACTTTACAGTCCCTTTTTCCCTGGCTGACCAGGACTTCACTTCTCTTTGGGCTGCTCCGATTAACTGGCCTGTCAGGATGCTCACATTTGTTCCTCGGACAGGGGGTATACTTTGAATAAGCTATTCAGTCTTTCTTTAAAGTCGCTCAGGGTATGCGACTCCCCTGAGTACTGGGGTAACCATGCCGCTCTGGGGCTATCTCCATTCCTGGTGTCTTCCTCCCCCCTAGTTAACCGTGGCCTACCTTCCGTTGCTTCCTCTCCGTAGGCCGCGGCTCCGCAGGCGATCGTCGGGGTCGAGGACATTGCGTCGCACGTTGGTGACGTCGGCATCCGCTGGTCTCCTTCCAGGACCTTGCGCAGCGTCAGTACGTAAGGCGGGGTTTCAGCTCTCGCGCGCTTTTGGCGTCCACGCCCCTCTTCTTCCCGCGCGGCATCCCGAAAATGGCGCCCAATGGCGGGAAAATGGCTGCGGATGGCGGGAAAATGGCTACGGATGGCGGGAAACTTCACCACGGTAAGTATCACAGTCTTTCTTCAGGCACGCAGTAACCGGTGGTTGCGGGCACGAAATCCTGCCGACTACGCCAAAGTTGACGCGCCCCCTGGGCCGTGTGTGGGGGAATACCCGGAGCCGGGTCTCTGTGTAATGCTGGGGGTTTGTAGTCTCGTGGTGGCGACCCGGTCCCGTGGCTCAGGGTGGTCAAACCAGTGGCGGATCTGTTTATTTGGTTTTTAATGTTTAAATGTCCGACTACGCCACTCCTGGATTGCGGTCACTGAGAACCGCCGCTGCGGGGCAGACCGCTGAGGCTGATGTTGGGTACGCAGCAGAGGGTAGTATAACTCTCCACGGGAGGAGTATAGCCTCAGGGCAGCGTGTGTAGATGGTGAGGGTTGTGGTGCATGGGCGCAGCAGAAATGACTCAGAGTTCGTGCAGTGCAGTTCAGGGTCTTTACTGTTGGTAATGGAGAAGACCCTGCCGGGAGTACTGGCTAACATTAGAGGCCTGGTCAGTCTGTGAGCGAACAAGAGTCCCCCTGGCCAGGTGGAGGTGTAGGCCTTCCCGTCTGTCTGCACTCTTCCTGGCTACCTTGCTGTAGTCGTGTAGTAGCCCACGTCCCTGAGTGTACCATGTGGTGCTCACCCATATGGCTGGTGACTTGGGGCCTTTGGTACCTTCCGCTCCTCGATGGCGGTGCCGGTCCCTTGTGTGTGACTGAGCCTCCGGGCTTTCTATGGCCAGAGGACCTGAAATCCCCTGCCAGGTGATTTCTGCTGCTGGATGTGGAGATCCTCACAGCCTCGGACTCCGGTGTCCGGTTCTCTGCGTCTTCTGCCAGGATGAGCTCTATCAGCTCCAATCCCTGGCCTTCAGCTCCTGGCTCCTACAGAGCTCCTTGCTGCTCTTCTGTCCCTTCCTCTGGAACTAACTTCTCTGCTAACCCCGCCCCAGATCCAGTTTATAAAGGGCAGGTTCCTCCCCTCTCTGGACTGGGGCAGGAGGCGTGGCATGCAATAATGCTCCTGACCAGGAAAACCCATGCTCGCTCTCAGACATGGTATTTCTACCACTGTGGCAACCAGACCCCTGGGGTGCCACATTATCCTTTGGGGCCATGCACATGTCCCATTTTTTCCTTGGCCGGGGATGGTCAGAGGGAAAAATCACTACATGCCCAAGTTGAATCCAATCAGATCTCACTTGGCCATGCAAGTCAATGAGTCAGTTGAAAATTGGGCTGCACTTGGATGACATCTGAGTGCAGTCCAATTTTTCACGGACCGATAGAATGAAGACGATGGAGAATTGTTTTTTCCATCTTCTCCTCAAAATCGGTTAGTGTTATTAGAATAATAGACCCGATCCTCTCGAATGAGAAAAATATGCTGGTGTGACCCTAGCCTAATTGTGGCTAATATTGGCTATTAGGACTAACCAGAAGATGCACTGGACTCTTACTTTAAGAGTCCGGAATATTCATGAGGGGATCACTACCTCCTCTTCCCGGGAATGCTCTTTTAAGTAATATCTGTAGTTTTCTGGTTTATTTTGTTATCATAGTGGGTCCATGTATAATTTAACAAGAAGTACGTTGGAATAACTCACTGTAATGCTACGTCCTTAACATAAATTGGTTTTGAAGTCTTCCCGTGTGAGGTTTTTCATTTCAGTTATTTTTCTCCCACCCTGGAAATCCCATCTTTAGCGCAAACATACTTAAATGATATAGAATACATGGAAAATGGTGAGTAATTGTATCATCTGAAGGCGTAAAACACATGACAACCCACCTCTAGAGTGAGCTTATTTTACTGAATGAAATGTACTCTGGGCTTCATACACACAGAGGAAGGAAAGGCTGCTAAGCTGTCAGCTTGCATTTAAGAGGGCTCGAGTTCGAAGTTGAACATCAGTGTTGGTTTGCATTGCTCTCTCGTGCCTCTGGAAGTATCGGATTTGCCATTTATTGACTACTCTGCTCCCTTCTCTGTTGTATAAGCACAATTTCCATAAAGGGCAGGAGGGACACATTCATTATGCATTTAGGTTCAATTTCCATTTATTGAAAAAAACATCTTCTTTATCTATCTATTATCTATCTATCTATCTATCTATCTATCTATCTATCTATCATTGTCTTCATTCCTGTAAAAATAAAAATTGCACGTAAGTGGCTTCCAACCCCGGCTCTTCCCCAGTCTATTTGCTGCCTTTAGCTGCATCGATATCAGAACAATGTTCTGATTAATTCCCGTGTGGAGTACAGATGATGGCAGTGATGGATCTATGGATCTGGTCCCAGGAGTCCAGGAGAGTTAAATCCTGTTTCAGATTTTGCATTGGGCCAACAATCTTCAAGTTATGCCACTTTTTATTAATTTCTTAGTATTCTGCTTTAATGAAGATCTGTGGTTAGTTCTCCAAGATGTTTGGCATAACCTCCTGCCGACTTCGTACAAAAACTATGTGTAAGAACAAAATGTACCAGAAAAAAATTGATGAAGGCAAAGGGCAGTCACCAAATATTCATCTGATTTAGATTTTTTTTTTTTTTGCTTCATTCACTTTGCATTTTGTTAATTGATAAAAATAAACTATTAGCACTTCTATCTTTGAAGTCATTCTTACTATGCAGCATTTTTTTCACACCTACCTAAAACTTTTGCACAGTACTGTATATATATTTATTTACCCCTTACTTACCCCTTACTCGGCTCTTTAGGATCCAGCAAAATGTCGTCCAATCGACTTCCATTTTGACATATCCTCGTGACAAAGCGAACAACAGGTTGCCTGATGAATAGACCGGATCTGATGGAATGACAGGTAAGCACCAGGCAGAGATGTGTATTCATTTTTTTGTACACTACATTTTGAAGCTCTGGCATCTACAGAGAACACAGATCTTAAAGGGGCGGTCCGAAGTCCAAATTAATTTTCATCCTAAATCCCTATCTATTTAGTGACATAACATAAACTCTTTCCTAATATATTTGCATTAAAAATTCCATATCCTTCCCTAATTACACTATCTAACTGATTTTCTTATTTTTTCCCCTTCGTTTTTGATGACTCTTTGTTTGAGAATCCCAGTGCATGCTGGGATACGCAAATGAAACATCATCAGGGGGCAGAGGCTGCAGTCATTGCCTCAGCCCCTGACCCCTCCCTGAAATGAAGTGTCATCAGTGATGCTCGTTTCATGAGCTGTGCTAGTCCCTGCATGATGTGTACTGTGCATTGTGCACTCTCTGTTGCTGGCTCAGATCAGCAGTAACGAGCCGGCAGAAGAGCGCACTATTAGAGTGCATTGTGAGTGACATCACTGGTCTCTGTATGCCTGGTGTTCTGACAACGTGCTCTGTTGCCAGCTGATCTGAGCCAGCAAAAGAGAGCGCACTGTCATTGTGCACAGTGCACAGCACGCAGGGACTAGCTCGGCCCCTGAAACGAGTGTCACTGATGATGCTTCATTTGAGGGAGGGGGCAGGGGCTGTGGCAGTGACTGCAGCTTCTACCCCTTGATGACGCATCGTTTGAGTATCCCAACATGCACTGGGATTCTCAAAGAAGCGTCATCAAAAAGGAAGTGAAAAAAAAAGAAAAGCTGTTAGATAGTGTAGTTAGGGAAGGATAAGGAACTTTTATTTCAAGTATATTAGAAAATAGTTTATATTATAACACTAAATAGACAGGGATTTAGGATGAAAATTACTTTGGACCACACCCCTTTTAATAAGGAACATTCTATTTGCATTGCATAAATTTAATGCAAATCAAATTTCTTAGCTGAATTCGAGAGAATCTATCGGATTCAAATTTCATCCGATTCGTTCATTTCACGTTTTCAATATTCTTTTACTCCATTTTTTTAAGGATTTTGTTTAGATCATTTATAGACATGCTTAATCTACTGCCAGCGTTTCCTCATAAGTGAACATCGGCTGGCAGTGCATATGTAGTAGAGAGCAACCAACCATCAGGAGGATTCTTGTAGGATGTGCGACACCCTCCCTGAGTGATTGGGGATACTCAGAGCCGGGCCTTGCTGATGTTGAGGGGATGCAGTCGTGGCCTAGACTCGTTCTGTGCCCAGGGCTGTCATATGAAAATAATGGACTTCTTTTAGGATGAGTGGTTTGCTCGACTACGCCACCTGTGGTTTCTGGTGAAGGCCACCAGCGCTGCAACAGTCCACTGAGGCTGGTGTTATGGGCAGCTAAGATGGGACGGCTCCCCGCAGGCGGAGCAGGCCTCAGGGCAGTGTGAGAAGGGATGGTGGGTGCAGTGCCGGGCAGGAAATAACAGGCTGAGGCGGTGTGTGAAGTCATCCGGGTCTTTACTCACTTTAGATGAACTTTCAGCCGCAAAGCTTCCCTCTGCTACACACGGCGTACTGCGTCAACCGGCAAGGGGGTCCAGCACTTCCCAGATAGATCAGGAGCACCTGTCGAGACCCCTCTGGTGTGTGTTCCTCTCCTTGGTAAGTTCTCCCACTAAAACTTCTCCTGACTGTGTGTGGTTCAAATGTGGGGTAAGGCAGGGTCCCACTGGATAAACGCAGTGTGAGAGATACAGGTGGTGACTCTGCTCCATCCGTATCCCCCTGGGATCCACTAAGCCTCCGGGCTTTTCTGACTGAGACGTGAAGTAACAAAGTCAGATATCGGGGGCCGGTCACCCCTCTTGCAGCAGGAATCCCTCTGGCTAGGCCAGAGTGAAGAATACAGGTGGCGACTCTGCTCCGTCCGTATCCCCCTGGGATCCTTTTGCCTGTGGAGCCTATCTTCTCTGCTCCCCTCCAAGGCCTTCTTAGGTCAGGACCTTGACCGGGTAGAGACAGTGGTTAACTCTGACCCGCTCCTCATCTCAAGGCCAGAGTACGAGGACCGTGAACCTTCCACCAGCTACAGCCTCTTGCTGGACCCTGACAGAAGACCCTCCATCTAAGACCTTGAACTAAAGATAGCCGTAGATTAAATATGAATCAATAAGTATTTCCTAAAAGTGTGTCCTCCACCCTCACCCACTACATGGTTCCCCCTATCTTTGGTTCCCCCCATCTCCTCTATCCTGGGACAGGGCAGCACCCTGGTGCATTTAAGCCCCCTTCAGGACAGGAGTGGTGTAGTGTTGAGTGGTAAAGTAGGGTCCCGAGAAATGCTCCATCCTTACCTGGAAGAGGAGATACCACACCTCTATCTGAGGTGCAGTACCCCTGTGGCGACTGAACCCTCAGGGGCGCCACAGATGTGCCAGAGATGAGGAAAGATTGCCATCTGCTGGACAGGAGAAGTAAAGCGGAACCAAGTTATGCTATAAGAGTTGAAGGGGGAACAAATTCAGATGCCGGACCTGGTCAGGTGGCCTTCAGGAGGGATATAAAAGTCAAGCGCGCCAAGACACAGGTGGATTTAGCGCCAGGCTGCAGAGTGAAGCAGACATGCTCCAGAGAGACCGCAGAGCCCAGCACGACAGGCCTTAACTGGAGGTCTGCGTCGCACCAGAGCCGGGTACTGCCTGAGAAGCTCCGGACTCCTTAAAGAATCGCCCTGAATCCTGCGCATGTTAGAGTCAGGACCTGAGCCCCACACTGAGTAAGTTCCCGGGACCCGATGTCGCCTGTCAACAGCCGAGGTCTGGATCCCCTTATCGCAAGCGTGAGAGACTACCGTCGACGGTCAAGCTGAGAAGAGCTGAGAGAGAACTGCGACAGGAGAGACGCGCCAGCAACTACGGAGGAATCGCACAAGTGAACAGGGCCGTCACTTCCAACTCTCACCTACGGTACCGGGGACAGTTGGGATTAGGATTTCAGGCTGGGAGGGGGCCAGATGGTGCGTGGGAGGCTAAACGGTATCTGATAGACTTTATCCGGAAGAGACTTGTGGCCTAGCGAGAATAACCAGTGACCCCCGCTAGGGCCATATAAAGAGAACTCATGTGGTGACTCCCACGACTGGGTGCATCCCACTTTTGCAAAGAACTTTACTGTTATTCACTGAAAGATATTTCTTATTGTCATTCCAAATTGCTGTTTATTACCCTTGTTGCTAACCCCCTTGCATAATAGTTGTTATACATATAAACTGGTTATATCAGCTCTTGACTGTTTCCGCCTTGTGTCTCTGTGCGTTGCATTCCGGCACCTGTGTTACACATAGACAAGCCTACATATCCTAGTAGATGCTGAATAAGGGCCACATGGACTCGGTACAGCTGTCATGTTGGTATCGCTATATATAATCACTCCAACTCATTTCCAATAAACGCAGTATTGATGTATATAGGAGCGGTATATTCCCCAGTGTAATAATTATATAGGATATAGTTGTTGCTTTGTTCTAATGTCTGGTATGCGTCCCGGATCTTGTACATACACTGACAATTAATTATCACACACATACGTGGAGAACATATAATGATCGGTGTACGCTCCTCTGACTCTAAGTGAGACTGTCATTAGTGCATTACATGAGAGCACTCTCCTCAATAGGGCCACTGATGGTATGCCATTCACGGCCTGTCATGTTTAATCCGGGAGTAAGCGCGCTCTGCTTATTGTATCATGGCATTTGTTGAAATTTCAATACTAATGTTTAAAATGTATGACAGGAAGAAAATTGCAATATCCATATTTAAAATCCCCTGGATTACATAGTCCACTGATTGCTCCCAATGCCTGAATTAATGTGCGCTCTGCTCTGAATTAAGATCAATCTTTCAATTGACTAGAAGGTAAGTAAGAAATTTAATTTTTTTTTCTTATGGAAAATAATCTAGGTAATTATTTTTTCCTTCAAACCTTAAGTGTTTTATTAAGCAATGCATAATGCAAGATGGCATCGCTGATGGAGTAAGCACACAGAATTTTATTCTCGTTATTGGCATGAAGTGAATGTATGGAAGAAATTTACAGTACATACGGAAAGTATTCAGACCCCTTCAAATTTTTCACTCTTTGTTTCATTGCAGCCATTTGGTGAATTCTAAAAAGTTAATTTTTTTTTCTCATTAAAGTACACTCTGCACCCCATCTTGACTGAAAAAAACAGAAATGTAGAAATTTTTGCAAATTTATTAAAAAAGAAAAACTGAAATATCACACGGTCATAAGTATTCAGACCCTTTGGTCAGACACTCATATTTAAGTGACATGCTGTCCATTTCCTTGTGATCCTCCTTGAGATGGTTCTACGCCTTCATTGGAGTCCAGCTGTGTTTAATTAAACTGATAGGACTTGATTTGGAAAGGCACACACCTGTCTATATAAGACCTCACAGCTCACAGTGCATGTCAGACAAAATGAAAATCATAAGCTCAAAGGAACTGCCCAAGGAGCTCAGAGACAGAATTGTGGCAAGACACAGATCTGGCCAAGGTTACAAAAGAATTTCTGCATTACTCAAGGTTCCTAAGAGCACAGTGGCCTCCATAATCCTTAAATGGAAGAAGTTTGGGACCACCAGAAGTCTTCCTAGACCTGACCGTCCAGCCAAACTGAGCAATTGTGGGAGAAGAGCCTTTATGAGAGAGGTAAAGAAGAACCCCAAGATCACTGTGGCTGAGCTCCAGAGATGCAGTAGGGAAATGGGAGAAAGTTCCACAAAGTCAACTATCACTGCAGCCCTCCACCAGTTGGGCCTTTATGGCAGAGTGGGCCGACGGAAGCCTCTCTTCAGTGCAAGACATATGAAAGCCCACATAGAGTTTGCTCAAAAACACATGAAGGACTCCCAGACTATGAGAAATAAGATTCTCTGGTCTGATGAGATGAAGATAGAACTTTTTGGTGATAATTCTAAGCGGTATGTGTGGAGAAAACCAGGCACTGCTCATCACCTGCCCAATACAATCCCAACAGTGAAACATGGTGGTGGTAGCATCATGCTATGGGAGTGTTTTTCAGCTGCAGGGACAGGACGACTGGTTGCAATTGAAGGAAACATGAATGCGGCCAAGTACAGAGATATTCTGGATGAAAACGTCTTCCAGAGTGCTCTGGACCTCAGGCTTGGCCGAAGGTTCACCTTCCAACAAGACAATGACCCTAAGCACACAGCTAAAATAACAAAGGAGTGGCTCCAGAACAACTCTGTGACCATTCTTGACTGGCCCAGCCAGAGCCCTGACCTAAACCCAATTGAGCATCTCTGGAGAGACCTGAAAATGACTGTCCACCAACGTTCACCATCCAACCTGACGGAGCTGGAGAGGATCTGCAAGGAAGAATGGCAAAGGATCCCCAAATCCAGGTGTGAAAAACTTGTTGCATCATTCCCAAGAAGACTCATGGCTGTACTAGCTCAAAAGAGTGCTTCTACTCAATACTTAGCAAAGGGTCTGAATACTTATGATCATGTGATATTTCAGTTGTTTTTTTTTATAAATTTGCAAAAATTTCTACATTTCTAGTTTTTTTCAGTCAAGATGGAGTGCAGAGTGTACTTTAATGAAAAAAAAAAGAACTTTTAGAATTTACCAAATGGCTGCAATGAAACAAAGAGTGAAAAATTTAAAGGGGTCTGAATACTTTCCGTACCCACTGTAGAAGTTACATTTTTTGAACATGAGGAATGCAGATATTTCAGAGATCGAGGGTCAAGTTAGTACAAAAGAAGCAAAGATCTGGGAAAGCTACTAACCCTCAACAATCAGTCTTTTTTGAAGGATCAAACATCCAATTAGAGTTTTCACTTCTTAATGCTATTTATTAACATAGTGTGAAGTTTGCAGAAAAAAAAAACTCACATCTTCTCATCAAAGATGAACCAGAAGAAAATAATCTAATTGTTTTGAAGACTGAGACTTCATTATGCTACAATCAATGTTGGACAAAATTATTAAAAAATAAAAGTTTAGTTACAGTTTGAAGTTTTTCATTAACCAAAAGCAAATTGCTAGCCCCTGAGCATTAGGTGACCTGTAGTTTTTCATATTGTCCCATATTTATTTATGACTTAAAGTCAAGTCCTGATAACCTTTAAGTGCTGAGAACTGGCAAGAGACTTCCAGAGATGGAACCATTGAAGCTTTGAATGTAATTAGATAATGAGATGTAGCCTACTGTGCTGTATGTCTGCAATTAGATGGTCTTTTTAACTAGGAAAGAAGCCAATATTTACTAGTGAAGAATATGGTCAGATGCCATGGTTTTCCTGCTTATAGTAGAACAGTATCAACACAAACTCAATAAACTCCAATGATGGAGACCGGCATGAGATTTGTGTTCTTAGTATAGTTCAAAAAACCAAACAAACAGTGAAACTTCTCCAGAAGATCACTTGTTTAAGAAGACCACCCTTGATCTGGACCAAATTTTCAAGGAATGATTTTTCATTGCACTTTGGCCCTTTTCTTTGAGACAAACATCCAGAAGAACATTTTTCATGTGGTGTGTGACGCATCATCAGACACATGCATACAGTGCTGAAAAGACATAGGAATAGCATGGGGAAGACCTCTGGAAGCATCTCTGACTCCCAGGTCACTGCCTAAAAGTGTGCCCATCATAAGTGATCCTTGGCGCATGTGTGGCACCCCAGGAGTCTGGTTGCCACAGTGGCATTGCCTCCCTCTCAAGGGGTGATGCCATGCCTGGAAGCAAGCAGGCGTCCCCTAATCAGGTATAATAGCATGCAACACTTTCCTGGCTCCAGACCAGCAAGGGGAGCTCCTCCCCTTAGCAACTGGGATCTGGAGGCGGGGTTAGAGTTAGTGAGAGGAGTTGAATAAAGGACAGCGATGAGCAAAGACTTGGGGAGTGGAGCTGCATGGCAGCTCACCCCAGAGGAAGCGGAGAAGAACCTGACACTGGAGTCTGAGGTTGTGGGGCACTGAAGGCCCAGCAGCAGAAACCGGAGGGTAGGAGACTGCAGGTCTCCTGGCCCCATCAGACACCCGGAGGCTCAGCAGCACATAGGGCCCAGCACCGCCACGTGGGAGCGACATCCCAGGAAGGCCCGAGCTGTCTGCCATACGGGTGAGCACAAAGACGTTTTACTCAGGGACAAGGGCCACAGCACAGCTACAAGCAGCAGGGCCAAAGAGATTAGCGCAAAGGGAAGGCCTCCAACTTCACCTGGTGAAGTGGATTCCCAGCTTGCTTCCAGGCCGCCCGGACCTCTACTACCAGCTAGTACCCGTGCCCCGGTCTGCCGGAAACCGCAATTAAGTTGTGGACCGGTCATTATCTGCGCCATCCCCTGCACTACACAACACAGCAATATCTATAACATCACCACTTCCTGCCCTGGAGCTAAGCTCTGCCTGTGGAGAGCTGAACCAACTCTGCTGCGTCATCACCAGCTCCAGAGGATCTGCACCGCAGCGGCGGCCCCATATAGCCGCATACTATAGGTGGCGTCACGAACATTATCTTTAAAATCTTTATTCCCCTTTTACTTTTCCCCCTTTTATTGACCGTCCTGGGTCACGGACCGGGTCACTGCCACTGTGACATCCCCAGCACTGATCGGCCCGGCTACCGAGTACCCCACGGCCAAGTAGGCGCGTCTCATGCAAAGATGCCTCCCGCCATGCACCTGTCGTTGCAGACTTGCAACAATCACCGTCCACGTCCTTCTCCCAGTGCAGCGTTTAGTTGTCCCTACCCCATTCCTTGGAATGCAAGTGCAAGTATGCAGCCAGCCACCCACCCACCCACAGGCTGCAATACTATACTGCCAAATTTTTGACAGCTGCTTACACTTGAAATGTGGCCTGTTAGGCTCTTGGAGGCGGAAGCTTTTCATAACCACATGCCAGTGGCGGCCGCGGGTCCATACTCAGTGCCCAGCCGCCACTGTTTCTCCCGGTGTCGTCTCCGCCTTCCACAAGCACGGGTCCCACAACATTACCCGTGCCCTCCCCAGTGCACTTACTGAGAAGGACCGCCTAACCACAAACACGTGGACAGGTGAATGTGGCCAGGGACGGTACGGAGGCAGTCCACAACTTTTTTTGCTGACAGTTGTAGTTAGCCCAGTGAAAGGACTGGCAAAGTGGGCCCTGGCTTCTCCTTCAGGAGAGTTCATAGTGCCGAGGTGAGGCCATGATGATGATAGAGGCCACCATCTGCTTAGTTTTCTGTTACTTGGAATGCAAGTGCAAGTATGCAGCCAGCCACCCACCCACAGGCCGCAACACTAAACTGCCAGATTTCTGGGCAGCTGCTTGCACTTGAAATATGGCCTTTTAAGCTCCTGGAGGCGGAAGCTTTTCACAACCTCATGCCGGCGGCGGCCGGGTGTCCATACTCGGTCCCCAGCCGCCACTATTTCTCCCGGTATCGTCTCCGCCTTTCACAAGCACGGGTCCCACAACATTACAAGTGCCCTCCCCAGTGCACTTACTGGGAAGGACCGCCTAACCACAAACACGTGGACAGGTGAATGTGGCCAGGGAAGGTACGGAGCCAGTCCACAACTTTTTTTGCTGAGAGTTGTATTTAGCTTGGTGAAAGGACTGGCATAGAGGGAAACCATATCTACCCTGGGTGTCATTTCTCCCAGGAAGTCCTCTAATGCAGCTTGTTGCAGAAGCAATGGCAGCCCATCCAACATCAACTCGCACTTGTCGGTGGTGCTTTGACACACACATCTTTCTTTGCGCATTTAATTTCATGAATACAGAGATGGACAATGGCCTGATCTGTAATGCGGTTTAAGAAATAACATGCATAAGCATGGCCGATCCACATTAAACAAGCAGCCATAGAGTGTCTGGGAACCTTCCGCCACACTTTTCTTAGCTAGGGCTGCTTCTCGTCAGGGTTGGACGGGCCCACCAGAGAACCGGAGACTCCTCCGCTGGGCCCTGGCTTCTTCTTCAGGAGAGTTCATAGTGCCGACGTAAGGCCATGATGATGATAGAGGCCACCATCTGCTTAGTTTTCTGTTACTTGGAATGCAAGTGCAAGTATGCAGCCAGCCACCCACCCACCGACAGGCCGCAACACTAAACTGCCAGATTTCTGGGCAGCTGCTTGCACTTGAAATATGGCCTTTTAAGCTCGTGGAGGTGGAAGCTTTTCACAACCTCATGCCAACAGCGGCCGGGTGTCCATACTCGGTCCCCAGCCGCCACTATTTTTCCTGGTATCGTCTCATCCTTTCACAAGCACGGATCCCACTACATTACAAGTGCCCTCCCCACTGCACTTACTGGGAAGGACCGCCTAACCACAAACACGTGGACAGGTGAATGTGGCCAGGGAAGGTACGGAGCCAGTCCACAACTTTTTTTGCTGAGAGTTGTATTTAGCTCGGTGAAAGGACTGGCATAGAGGGAAACCATATCTACCCTGGGTGTCATTTCTCCCAGGAAGTCCTCTAATGCAGCTTGTTGCAGAAGCAATGGCAGCCCATCCAACATCAACTCCCACTTGTCGGTGGTGCTTTGACACACACATCTTTCTTTGCGCATTTAATTTCATGAATACAGAGTTGGACAATGGCCTGATCTGTAATGCGGTTTAAGAAATAACATGCATAAGCATTGCCGATCCACATTAAACAAGCAGCCATAGAGTGTCCGGGAACCTTCCGCCACACTTTTCTTAGCAAGGGCTACTTCTCGGCAGGGTTGGATGGGCCCATGAGAGAACCGGAGACTCCTCCGGTGGGCCCTGGCTTTTTCTTCAGGAGAGTTCACAGTGCCGAGGTGAGGCCATGATGATGATAGAGGCCACCATCTGCTTAGTTTTCTGTTACTTGGAATGCAAGTGCAAGTATGCAGCCAGCCACCCACCCACAGGCCGCAACACTAAACTGCCAGATTTCTGGGCAGCTGCTTGCACTTGAAATATGGCCTTTTAAGCTCCTGGAGGCGGAAGCTTTTCACAACCTCATGCCGGCAGCGGCCGGGTGTCCATACTCGGTCCCTAGCCGCCACTGTTTCTCCCGGTATCATCTCCTCCTTCCACAAGAACGGGTCCCACAACATTACATGTGCCCTCCCCAGAGCACTTACTGGAAAGGACCGCCTAACCACAAACACGTGGACAGGTGAATGTGGCCAGGGACGGTACGGAGCCAGTCCACAACTTTTTTTGCTGAGAGTTGTATTTAGCTCGGTGAAAGTACTGGCATAGAGGGAAACCGTATCTACTCCGGCTGTCATTTCTCCATCACCAGGTTCCACCCATTGTCACACACGACCATGCCTGGCTGTATGTTCAGCAGTGAGAGGCACAGATCAGGCTGCTGTGTTACAGCTTTCAACAACTCTGCAGCGCTGGGCGGTTTGTCAATTAGGCATTAAGCATGTTATCTTCAGCACAGCCTGTTGCTGCTTGGCCAAGACAGTGCTGCAGTGCTGTCAGCTTGTGACTGATGTGGTCATTTCGGAGATGGAGGAGGAGGTGCATGAGCTGAACAATGTGATTCCATAGAGATTAAATTGGTAATGCTGTTTTTCATACTACAGAAAGATCCTATTGTTTTGGTTTTTTTACGTTATTTTTTAAGACAAATGCATTCACCGGGAAATGTCATTATGACATTTTACAACCTTATCTGGCAATGTGGTGTGTGACACATCATCAGACACATCCTGCTTTATTTATGATGGAGGGACTCTGAAAGTCATAAAGCCTATTTTTATAGGGACATCAGACGGCCCTTACTATTCTTCAAAGGCCAGCAGTCGGCCCTCGCTATTGTTAGAGAGCCATCAGCCGGCTATGCTTTGTTGTTCCCATTATTAATGAGTGGGTCTCCTATACTGTTATTGCGTATCCAGTGACTGCAAGGGCTGCCAAAAAATTTGATGCAACCCAATACACCTTTGAAGAGACATAGAAGAGGGTCTCAGTAAAAAAAATGTTCCCATTATAAAGGGTAGTGGTAATGCCCATGCTGTGACTGCAAGGGCTGCCAAAATTTGGGAAAAACCCCACTAAGAATTTAAAGACACAAAGAGCAGGGCCACAGTAACAAGGTATGACATGTTCCCATTAGAAAGGAGAGGGTCTGCTATACAGTTATAGGGTATGCAGTGAGTCCAACGGCTGACCAATTTTAGGAAAAACCCCACTAAGAATTTAAAGGCACACAGAGTAGGGCCACAGTAACAAGTAAGACAAATTCCCATTAGAAAGGAGAGAATCTGCTATACAGTTAGAGGGTATGCAGTGAGTCCAACGGCTGACCAATTTTAGGAAAAACTCCACTAAGAATTTAAAGACACACAGAGCAGGGCCACATTAACAAGTACGACATGTTCCCATTAGAAAGGAGAGAGTCTGCTATACAGTTATAGGGTATGCAGTGAGTCCAACTGCTGACCAATTTTAGGAAAAACCCCACTAAGAATTTAAAGACACATAGAGCAGGGCAACAGTAACGACAAATTCCTATTAGAAAGGAGAGTCTCCCATAGTGTTGGCCTATGCAGTGTATGCTAGGGTTGCCAAAAATTTGGAGGCACTTCAATGCCCCTTGGAAGAGACGTGGAGGAGGGCCTCATAAAAAAATATTCCCATTAGAAAGGAGCGGGCCTCCTATACTTGTAATGCCCATGCACTAAGTGTATGGGCTGACAAACATTTACCCCCTGGGGGGTATACATGAACATACAGTATAAAAAAAAAATGTTAAGGGCATCATAAACACCCTTTAAAAAAATTATGTGGGTGTTGCATCACAGACCACGATCACCCAGGTGATATGGTGCTGGAGGATGAGGAGAAGGAGGAGGACAAGAGCAAATAGCCAAAATCAGGAAGCGTAAACCCATGTGTGGGTGTGAAAAGGTGCATGGGAATACACCTCCCAAGAAAAGACACTGGATTTGAGTTTATGTTACGCTGCTATCATTCGGTGGTGTTGAGAAGTCTGGCCCAATCCAGCCCTTGTTCATTTTTATAAGAGTCAGCCCAAAACACGCTCTGATAAAACGCTGGCGGCAGGACAGGCCAGGACCTCCAAGGCATAGAGAGCCAGTTCATTCCACATATCCAGCTTGGATACCCAATAATTATAAGGCACAGCGGAATCACGGAGGACGCTGGTATGGTCGGCAAGGTACTCCCTCAGCATCTTCCCAAACTTTGCACTCCCTGTGAGAGTACCCCGCGCCTCAGGGCCTGTGCGATGGGAGGCCTGAGAAAACTCTACCAAAACTTTGACAGTGTTCCCCTGCCTCTGCTGGATTGAAGTTGTGTCTCTCTCGCCTGTACTCCTTGGCTGTCCAACGAAGTGTGCCCTCTGCCGCCAGCGTTTTCCGATGGGAATTTTTTTAATGGTTCCGCAACAAGGGCCTTCTGGTACAGCCCCATTTTTGTAGACCTCTCCGCCTCAGGAATAAGAGATATAAACTTCTCTTTGTAGTGTGGGTCTAGAAGAGTCACCAACCAGTAATGACTGTCACCCAAAATTTTGAGAACGCAAGAGTCATGGGAAAGGCAGCATAACATAAAGTCAGCCATGCATGCCAGACTACTAACAGGCAAGACTTCCGTGTCCTCACCAAGAGGATGACTGACTATTCTCTCCTCCTCCTCCTCCTCTCTGTCCTCTGGCCATTCACTCTGAACAGATGGTATGACAACTGTGCAGGTAGTACCGTCAATAGTGCATGAAACTAGCTCCTGTCCTTCCTCCTCCTCCTCCTCTTCCTCATTGTCACCCAATCCTCGTTGGGATGAGATGAGGCTTGGCTGTGTGTAATCACCCTGTATGGTTCCTTGCTCCACCTCATCGTGCTCCGCTTGCAATGCATCCTCTTTGATTGTGAGCAGAGAGCATTTCAGAAGACAGAGAAGCGGGATGGTGACGCTAATTATGGCGTCATCGCCGCTCACCATCTTGGTGGAGTCCTCAAAGTTTTGGAGGATGGTACATATGTCTGACATCCATGTCCACTCCTGAGGTCTTATGTGTGGAGTCTGAACTGAATACTGACAGCCTTGTTGATGCTGGTACTCAACAACTGCCCTCTTCTGCTCACAAATCCTTCCCAACATTTGCAGTGTAGAGTTCCAACGCGTTGAGAAATCACACACCAGTCTGTGAGCCGGAAGCTGCAAACGCTGCTGAAACACTGCAAGGGCGGCGGAAGCTGTAGCTGACTTTCTAAAATGTGCACATAGGCGGCGTACTTTAACAAGCAGATCCGGCAGCTCCGGGTAGGATTTGAGAAACCGCTGAACCACGAGGTTAAGCACATGGGCCAGGCATGGTACGTGTGTGAGCTCGCCTCGCCTCCGTGCTGCCACCAGGTTCCAGCCATTGTCACACACGACCATGCCTGGCTGTAGGTTCAGCGGTGTGAGTCTCAGATCTGCCTGCTCTTTCAGAGCTCTCCACAACTCTTCAGTATTGTGCGGTTTGTCACCTAAGCATATTAGCTTCAACACAGCCTGTTGCCGCTTGGCCGAGGCAGTGCTGCAGTGCTTCCAGCTTGTGACTGATGTAGTCATTTCGGAGATGGAGGCTGAAGAGGAAGAGGAGGCTGAGGAGGATGAGGTGCAGGAGCTGCAGACCGTGGGGGCAACCCTGATTGACCTAGGGCCTGAAATCCTTGGCGTCGGGAGGACATGTTCCATCCCAAGGTCTGACTGGGTCCCGGCTTCCACTATGTTAACCCAGTGTGCCGTCAGTGAGATGTACCGTCCCTGCCCACAAGCACTTGTCCACGTGTCCGTGGTTAGGTGGACTTTCCCGGTAACTGCGTTGTTGAGGGCATAGCTAATGTTTTGTGACACGTGCTTGTGTAATGCGGGGACGGCATACCGGGAGAAATAGTGGCGGCTGGGGACCGAGTACCGAGGGACCGCCACCGCCATCATGCTTCCGTCTCCACGAGCCTAAAAGGCAACATTTCCAGTGCAAGCAGTCGTGAATTGTGAGAATTTAGTAGTGTGGCCTGTGGGGCGTTGGCTGCATATTTGCGCTTGCGTTCCAAGGACTGGGGTAGGGACAACTGAACGCTAAGCTGGGACAAGGACATGGACGTGCTTCCTGATGCTGTTACTTGAGAGTGCGCAACGACAGGTGCAGGGCAGGAGGCATCTTCGCATGCACTATGGACAGGGGATTGGCTTGCATGCACAACAGCGCAATTAGCAATGGTGCCACCTGCAGACACTGTTCCTGGACCCTGGGGTTCGGCCCACAGAGACGGGTGCTTTGCTGCCATGTGCCTGATCATGCTGGTGGTGGTCAGGCTGGTCATTTTGCCACCCCTGCTGATGCTGGCCTGGCAGGTGGTGCAAATGGCCTTTTTGGGGTTATCGGCAGAGTCTTTAAAAAACAACCAGACTCGGGAAGACCTAACAGTTGTACTGGCAACTTCCTTCGTGTTGGTGTTACGGGGAATGGTTGCCTGCCTTCCGTCTGTGGCCACCACACTGCTTCTTCTTGCCTGTTGGGGTGCTCTGCCTCCCTCCCCCTGCGTGCTGCTGTCCTCGCTCTGCATGTCCTCCTACCAAGTTGGGTCAGTTACTATATCATCCACCACCTCGTCTTCCACTTCCGCACCCTGGTCCTCCTCCTGACTTTCTGGCAATTGTGTCTCATCATCGTCCACCTCTTGTGACATTTTCCCACCGTCGCCTTCGTGTGACCGTGGCTGCTTAAATATTTGGGCATCGCTACACGAGATCTCCTCTTGCCCCGCTTCAAGGGGACTGGGCGAGAGGCCCAAATCTATAAATGGAAAAGTCAACAGCTCTTCAGAGTGTCCAAGTGTGGGATCAATCATCTCTGGGTACTTGACATGGTGGGAGGAAGGAGGATCAGGGTGAGGAATATGCGGTCCAGACTCATGACTACTGAGACTTGACCGTGTGGAAGACAGGGTGGTGGTGGTGGTGGTGGCTAAGTGACTGGAAGCATTATCCGCTATCCAACCAACAACCTTTTGACACTGCTCTGGGTTGAATAGTGGTATGCTGCGGTCCCCTAGAAATTGGGACAGGAAGGTCAGGCGAGTCGATGTGAGTGTTTGTTGTGGCACAATTTTCAGCTTGCCCACGGCCTTGTCCTCAATCTCTGCATGCACCATTACCATCACGTCCAGTTCCCTGTCCCTTGCCACGTGCCTTGCCCATTTTAAATGGAGGACAGTATCTTCCACGCTCACTACAAATGACTGAGTTTGGAGCGAACTTATATGTGATCCGTGTGACGGAGAAAACACAGTTTTAAATACCTGTCCTGTAGGTAAGTAGTTTGAACAGCAAACTGCTGTGAATTGCTTCACTGACACACTAAAGGAAATTTTTAATGGAGGCCAGAAATGGCAGTATTTTCTGACAACGTATATGTGATCCGTGTGATGGAGAAAACTGAGTTTTATATAGTTGGATTTCTAGCTCTGTAATATTGAAAGGACCTGGCTGTATTCTGCTGCGCCAACAAGCAAATGGCGCAGAAAAACGGTGTTCTCTGGTTTGCTTTTTAAGCAAATAATGAGGATTAAGATCCAAAGGAAAGTATTCCTGGCCCCTGAGACCTGGGCCTTTGTATAGAAATATCTAACAACAGCTGAAGGCAGAATTGGAATGGAGCCTCTTGTGCTATATGCACTGCAGTCTGCTATATACACTGCCTGCCTGCCTATATACACTGCCTGCCTAATATCTCTGCATATGGATTAGTTAGTCCTCAAAAGGACTGTTTGTTAAGATGGATATGCCTAATGTACGCTTTTTCTCCCTACACTACCTAATACACAAGCAAATCTCTCCCTGACGCAGCAGCACCTCTCCCTACTCTGCCTGATTCCGTAGTGACTGTGACGAGCATGGCGGCGCCAGGTCTGATATAGACCTGATGACGCTGTGCGGCCAGCCAATCACTGTAATGCCACAACCACCATGGCTACGGCATTACAATGCATGGTAGGCAATCCCTGCATGTTGACTGACGCTCTAAAGAGAGCCAAACATGCAGGGAGGGGACCCGAGCTCCCGTCAAGCAACCCCGGAAATACTCGGCGAGCGCCGAGCATCTCAAGCAGGGAGATGCTCGGGCAAGCACCGAGCAGTAGCAAGCATGCTCGCTCATCACTACTCATAACCTATTTAAGATTAATTTTTACCATAAACAACACTGTAAGTTTATTTTTTCTGTTCTGAGTCAATGCTAGAAGTGGATCAGGCAAGAAGGAGAAGCCTAATGGATTTGAAGCAGAGACTCAAAAGTTTTTGAGTTTTTGAGGTGTATTTACCAAGTTTTTGAGTTTTTGAGGTGTATTTAGGCTATGTGCACACAAAGGTTTTTTTTTAGGTGTTTTTTAAGTAGAACCGGCTATATGCACTCAGATTTATTTGGAGCAGACACAGAGTGCAAACTCTCCAAATCCTTCACGAAATCTCAAAATGTTTCAAAAACGTTGAGTTTCCACTTAGTTTTTGCTCCACAATCTTGACAAAAATCTCAGCGTGCACATACCCAAAATCTTTTCTTTATATGTTCATTGTGAAACCACAACTTGATTTGGCTCAAATCAGTCTCAAAAATTGCAGTGTTTTTTTCCTTTATAGCCTTGATCTTAAGGAGAGCTCCTATGAATTATCGTTTTTCTCATGCTGTCATTGCAGCATTAGTTGATAATAAACCGGTAGACTCCATTATTTTAAATTTTGTCTTGACTATTGTAAGTAGGCCAAGTTTACTCTTTATCGGGGAGACCCCAGCAGTCATGTTGCATGGCGAGGGTGGAATATACTGTAATAAAGGCAATTTAGTTTTTTTTTGCAACGTTCAAGATGTCATCAAGATTAAGTACACCTTGTTCTTCTTAAATGCAAAGTACAATCTAAGTAGTTGTGATAAATTGTTAGTAAAGTTTGTCTAAATGTGGAGACGAAGTGAAATAAATCTCTGGTGTTTATGTTTAGATTGAATCCCCAAAGCCCCAATTGCATCTACCTCATTTCCTACATCTCCTGGAAGAGAATTAAATGAAGCCACTATTTCCAGCCTTATTTCATTATTCTCCAGTGATACCTTTTGACAAATTTTCACGTGGAAGAAAAATGACGCCGAATTCAACAGAATAGTTTAGAACGAGCATCTATTTTTAATAATGCCAAAGCTTGTGTTAATTTTTCACTATCATAGCAAATTGTCCTAATTTTTTTTTCCCCTAGAAAATATTGAGGGGTTCTAGTTTCTTACCATAAGCCAACTGATAATAACTATGATTCAATCCTGAAAGCCATTTAGATGAGTCTGCGTATATATGGATTTTATACAGAATGTTTAAGTCAGCAGATGAACGCCAAGACGCATCCGCAAATCCCGATTATTGCAAATTTATGTGTTCAAAAAGCCATATACCGGGTGATGATTTGTAGGACTTAGTGTTGAGCGAGCACTAAAATGCTCGGGTGCTCGAAGCTCGGGCCGAGCTCACTGTGATACTCGGGTGCTCGACCCGAGCAACAAGCCCAATGTTAGTCTATGGGAGACCCGAACATTTTTGCGGCGGCTCCCCCGGCAGTCTGTAGAAAGCCTAAAAAGTGCCCAAAACGATAGTGACACTGCTCAAATGACATGGGGACAGCATGGGGATCGCCCCTGGAAGCATTTCTGACCCCCAGGTCACTGCTGTCAACAACGTGGTCAGAGGTATTAAGCCACTTTTACAGGCTCACAATAAAACGTTCAAAAACGAAAGTGAAAGTGCTTTCCTGTGAAATATGTTAACCCCTTAATGACCATGGGTCTTTCTGTTTTTGTGTTTTCCTTTTTTGCTCCCCTTCTTCCCAGAGCCAGAACTTTTTTAATTTTCGTTCAATATGGCCATGTGAGGGCTTATTTTTTGTGGGACGAGTTGTACTTTTAAACACCATCACTGGTTTTACCATATCGTGTGCTGGAAAATGGGAAAAAAATTCCAAGTGCAGTGAAACTGCAAAAAAAATGCAATTCCACAGTTGTTTTTTGGGTCCTTTTTTTACCACGTTCACAGATTGCTAAAACTGACCTGCCATCATTAATTTCCAGGTCGTTACGAGTTCATAGACACCAAACATGTATAGGTTCTTTTTTATTTAAGTGGTGAAAAAAAAATCCAAAGCTTGCTAAAAAAAACAAAAAAAATGACGCCATTTTCCGAGACCCTTAGCTTCTCCATTTTTCGGGATCTGGGGCTGGGTGAGGGCTTATTTTTTGCGTGCCGGGCTGACGTTTTTATTGATACCATTTTGGGGTAGATCCGATGTTTTGATCGCCCGTTATTGCATTTTATTGCAAAGTTGTAGCGACCAAAAAAACTTAATTCTAGCGTTTAAAATTTTTTTCTCGTTACGTCGTTTACTTATTGTATTAATTCTTCTTTTATATTGATAGATCGGGCGATTCTGAACGCGGCAATACCAAATATGTGTATGTGGTTTTTTTTTTATATATATATATTTTATTTTGAATGGGGCGAAAGGGGGGTGACAAACTTTTATATATTTTTTATTTTTTTAAAAACTTTTTTTTTACACTTTCTGCTTGCTTCTATAGTCTCCAGAGGAGACTAGAAGCAGCAGTTGTCTGATTGCTTCTGCTGCATACAAGCGATGAGCAGATCGCTTGTATGCAGGAGAAATGCTCACTTGCTATGAGCGCTGACCACTAGGTGGCGCTCATAGCAATTGAGACATGACAACCACAGGCGTCTGCTGCAGACCCTGAGTTGTCATGCCCACCCATTGGTGACCCGCGATCACGTGATGGGGTCACTGATGGGCGGGGCTTGGACTCCCCGAAGCGCGAGTTAAATGCCACTGTCAGAGATTTAACATGTTAACAGCCGCGGGTGGATTGCGATTCCAATAATCAGCTGACATGTGCTCGCTTCAGTGCGGGCTCACCGCCGGAGCCCCCGCTGAACCGGCCTTCCCGACCTGGTGAGTACTATTACTGACCAGGTCGGAAAGAGGTTAAGGAACATCCTTTCCAGGGTAAAGACTTGTGTATAAGGTAAAATAAATAACCAAAAACAAAAATACTCCTCCACACCTTGGGCTATGTTCACAAGTAGCATTTTTTATGCGTTTTTGCACGTTTGTATTGCTTTCAACCGTGACAAATGCATACACCGGGAAATGTCATTTTAACATTTTACAACCTTATCTGGCCATGTGCTGTGTGACACATGCATATAGTGCTAAAAAGACATGGGAACAGCATGGGGAAGACCCCTGGAAGCATCGCTGACACCCAGGTCACTGCCTAAAAGTGTGCCCATCAGAAGTGATCCTTGCCGCATCAGAAGATGCAGACTTGCAACTATCCCCGTGCAAGTTCTTGTCCCAGGGCAGTGTTCAATTGTACCTCCCCCATAACTTGCAATACAAGCGCAAGTATGCAGCCTG
The DNA here is from genome assembly GCF_046119375.1 of Phyllobates terribilis. Lineage (NCBI taxonomy): Eukaryota > Metazoa > Chordata > Amphibia > Anura > Dendrobatidae > Phyllobates > Phyllobates terribilis. Next base: position 192,966,143 of record NW_027362773.1, read on the forward strand.
CCACCCACCCACCCCCAGGCTGCAATACCATACTGCTAGCTTGCTTGCACTTGAAATTGGACCTTTTAGGCATGTGGAGGTGGAGTCTGGCCACCACGTCATGGCTGTGTCGGTAGCCTGGTATTCATACTCAGTCCCCAGCCGCCCGGCGGCCGGGTGTCCATGCTTGGTCCCCAGCCGCCAGGGGGCGGCCGGGTGTCCATACTCAGTCCCCAGCCGCCCCGCGGTCGGGTGCCCACACACAGTCCCCAGCCGCGTGGGGGTGGCCGGGTGTCCATAAACGGTCCCCAGCCGCCCCTATTTGTCCCGGTGCACCTTATCAAGCGCGCATACCAAAACATTACCTGTGCCCTCCCCAGTGCATTTAGTGGGAAGGACAGCCTAACCACAAACACGTGGACAAGTGAATGTGGCCAGGAATGGTTCATCTCACAGACGCCTTCACACTGGGTTAATATTGTGGAAGCCGGGACACAGTTGGACACTGGCATGCAACACGTACTCCAGACATAGAGGATTGCGGGTCCGAGGTCAATCAGGCTTCAACACAAAGTTCAGAAGGTAGACAGCAGCAGTGGTCGGCCTCCTACACAACGAGTAAATTATTCATGATCATGAGGCCATCCACCTCCTTAGCTTTCTGTTCCTTGGAATGCAAGCGCATGTATGTAGTAGCAGCTAGGCCTGAGGTGGTCAGCGTTTTGGCGCATATACTACCTCCTTCGAGGATTGCTGGATGTTTTCCTGCTACTATCCCAGTTCTATGACTCCCGTTAAAACAAAGCTTCAGGTGATGAATGATGGATGAGGTGGTGGCAAAGGAGAAAGAGCAGGAGGAACAGGGACCATTCACATCAATATCAGGCCAGCCAACCACACATGTCTTGTAGGATATGTTTCTGTACCAAAAGGAGCGGTTCAGCTACACAGTTATAAGGCATACAGTGAATGCAATGCCTACCAAAAATTTCGAGGCACTCCAATGCCCCTTGGAAGTGACATGGGGGTCAGAGGGCCTTAAGTAAACCGTTTTTTCCATTTATAGCAACGGGGTCTCCTGTACACTGTTGGCCTAAGCAGGGAATGGAAGGCTTTCCAAAAATTATTAGGCACTGCAATGCCCCTTGAAACAGACGTGGATTACAGCGTATTAAAAACCTTCTACCCATTATTGGGGAGTGGGTCTCCCTTAGTGTTCGCCTATGCATTGAAAAGCAAAAGCTGACAAAAATTAGGAGGAAATGCAATGCCCTTTGCAAGAGTCGTGGAGGTTAGAGGTAATTAAAAACAACATGTCAATGCCCCTTGGAAGAGCTGTGGAGTTCAGAGTGGTTTATCAAGACGTTTTTAATGCCCCTTAGAAGAGATGTGGAGTTCAGAGTGGTTTAACAAGACAGTTTTAATGCCCCTTGGAAGAGATGTGGAGGTCACAGTAGCTTAACAAGATGGTTTTAATGCCCCTTGGAAGATACGTGGAGATCAGAGTGGTTTAACAAGACAGTTTTAATGCCCCTTGGAAGAGTGGTTGAGGTTACAGTGGAATAAAAAGACAATATCAATGCCCCGTGGAAGAGACGTGGAGGTAACAGTAGCTTAACAAAGACGGTTTTAATGCCCCTTGGAAGAGTGGTGGAGGTCGCAGTGAAATAAAAAGACAATATCAATGCCCCTTGGAAGAGTGGTGGAGGTTACAGTGGAATAAAAAGACAATATCAATGCCCCGTGGAAGAGACGTGGAGGTCACAGTAGCTTAACAAGACGCTTTTAATGCCCCTTGGAAGAGTGGTGGAGGTCGCAGTGGAATAAAAAGACAATATTAACGACCCTTGGAAGAGACGTGGAGGTCACAGTAACTTAACAAGACGATTTTAATGCCCCTTACAAGAGCCATGCAGTACAGCATATTAAAAACATTATTCCTATTATTGGGGAGTGGGTCTCCCATAGTCTTTGCCTATGCCTTCCAAGCAAAAGCTGCCAAAAATTAGGAAGGGGGAACTTGCAATGTCCCTTACAAGAGTCATGCAGTACAGCATATTAAAAACATTATTCCCATTATTGGGGAGTGGGTCTCCCATAGTCTTTACCTATGCCTTCCAAGCAAAAGCTGCCAAAAATTAGGACAGAGGAACTTGCAATGCTGGCAACATGGACCACGGTCACCCTGGTGGTATAGTGGTCGTGGAGGCTGAGGATAAGGAGAGGAGCAAAAAACAGCCGAAATGAGGAAGCATATACCCATGTGTGGGTGTGAAGCGGTGCATGGGAATACACCTCCTGAAATAACACAGTGGATTTGACTTTATGTTACTCTGCTGTCATTTAGTGGTGATGAGAAGTCTGGCCCAATCCAGCCCTTGTTCATTTTGATAAGGGTCAGCTTGTCAGCATTGTCAGTTGACAGGCAAGTGCGCTTATCAGTTATAATTCCCCCAGCGGCACTAAAAACACTCTCCGATAACACGCTAGCGGCAGGGCAGGCCAGGACCTCCAAGGCATACAGAGTGAGTTCATTCCAAGTGTCCAGCTTGGATACCCAATAATTAAAAGGCAAAGAGGAATCATGGAGGACGCTAGTACTCCCTCACCATCTTTTGAAACTTTCCACTCCTTGTGAGAGTACCCTGCGCCTCAGGGCCTGTAAGCTGGGCAGGTCTCAGAAAACTGTCCTAGAACATTGACAGTGTTCCCCTGCCTCTGCTGGATTGGAGTTGCGTCTCTCTCGCCTGTATGCCTTAGTTGGGCAGCGAACTGTGACCTCTGCCGCTACCGTGTTCAGATGGGAATTTTTTTAATATTTCTGCAGCAAGGGCCTTCTGGTACTGCCCCATTTTTGTAGACCTCTCCAACTCAGGAATAAGAGAGTGAAAGTTCTCCTTGTAGAGGGGGTCTAAAAGTGTCATTGTAGCACCCCGAGGACTCGGCTGCTACAGGAGTATTGCACCTCAAACCAGAGGTGTGGTATTCCACTCCCGGGTAAGGATGGAGTGTGGGACAGAGCTCAGATAGCTGCATGCACTACACTCACCCCATTTCCGGGGGACAGAACAACGGTACTCCCACCAGATAGATGTGCAGGTACGACAGCGTCTGTCCCTGGCTGGAGTGGGGGGGGGGGAGGAACATCCCAGTAGTGTAGGAGCAGATAGGGGAGGGACTCTGGGCATAGGTAGGAGCCCATTGGGTGCTAGTCACCTGGGCTCGGGTGTCAGAGGGAGTATATAAGGTGGGCATCATCTTTAGACAGGGTCTGTTCAGCCTGGAGGAGTGGAGAAAGGAGCTCAGCCAGAGAGGGCTGAGGGGGAGCTGTGGCTCCGTCTGGGCCCAGCTCCAGAGCCAGGCCTGAAGCATAGAGAGGGAAGGAAGAAGAGGAACACAAGGAAAGGCCCAGAGACGCAAGCAGAAGGAACCCTGAGATCCCACGAGTGAACTAAAACGGGTGAAGGGTTGGCAGAGAAGGGTACCGGATCCCAAACTGGTGGAGGTCAATCATCCTTAGCCAGGAACCGGAGGTCGTGGTCAAGCTTTGGCACGACCCCTCGCCACATCCACCAGGAAGGCACGCCACATAGGGTCAGGAAAGCCGGAGAGAGGTTTTGCCCCATAAGGCCCGAGGAAGCCGGACATAGGTGGGTCCCTGGTGAGGACGGCCAGTAGGAAGGAAGAGAGGGGAGCTCTGGACCACGCTCTGGAATCGCCTGGGAGTTGGCCGAGTCCCTGACCTGGTGGACGCAGCACGGCTCGGGTGGTCCTACTGTGCACAAGGATCTGATAAAGAACTGTGAGTAAAGCTTTTGAAACTGCACTTCCCGCCTCTGTGTTCCTGCCGTCACACCTGCACCCTCAGCACTGGGACACCCGCACCATCACTCCCATCATCATCTCTAACAGATCTGCCCTGAGGCCATACTCCTCCCGTGGGGAGTCATCTCATTCTCAGCTGCACAAACAACACCGGCCTCGGCGGACTGCCGTGCAGCGGCGGTCCCGTGACCGCAATCCACGGGTGGCGTAGTCGAACATTCTAACATCTACTGCTAAATACTGCCGCTCAGTTTGACTCCCTGGGCACGGACCGGGTCACCGCCACAAGACTACTACCCCCATCTGATCCGGCTCCGGGTAAGCCCCCGTGCGCGCGATGCCGCGCGACACAGCAGGCCCAGGGGCGCGTCAACTTTGGCGTAGTCGGCAGGATTTCGTGCCCGCAACCGACGGGTACTGCGTGCCTGAAGAAAAGTTCACATTTACCGTAAAAAGGAGTCTCCCGCCAATTCCAGAGGGTTCCCGCCATCGGACGCCATCTCGGGTCGTTTCCCACCGTTTGCCCGCCATCTGCAGCCTTTTCCCGCCATCCACGGAGTTTCCCGCCATAAGGAGACGATTCCCGCCATCTGAGACGATTTCCCGCCCTGGCAGAGCGGACTCCATTATGGGCGTGCCAGAGGGTGGCAAGAGGCCACCTCCCATCGTGGGCCAGGTCCAAGAATGGCGCCAAAAGCGGAAACCGCCCCCACCAGCAGAGACTGCAATGATAGAGATGTCCATCAGCGTGAGGGGGCTGCCCCTGGAACTGACTGTCACCAAGTTGCCCCGGGACCACCCTCAAGGGGGGCGGATAGAGAACAAAACAGAGAAGATGGGTGCGGCCTGGAGGAGTCTGGACAGATCGCACCCGGAGATGGAGGAAGAGTCGAGCAGCACTGACCCTGTGGTCCGGAACCTGTTGAAGGCTGCCACCCCAGAAGGCCTGGTTGAGATCCTGGCACAGCTCCCCAGAGATCGGGAGCGTGCACAGACCGCGCTGGAAGCCCTGGCCCGGAAGATGGCCCAGGTACAGCAGGAAGCACTGGCCGAGTGGAGAAGGGAGATGGTCCAGCAGGCTGGAACCCGCCAGCAGAGGACGCCACCCGCATCGTGGAGCATGTCTGCCCCTGAGGATGGTGCAGGAGGGACGAAGGCCGGAGACGACGCCGCGGAGGGAGCCGCAGGGATGGAAGCAGGTAATGGGGACGTCATCACCCCGAGCCCAGTAGCCGTAAGCCTGCCCCAGCTCCCCGTTGCAGAGCCCGAAGTTCCACTCACCGCGCCCGTTGCCGCACCGCCGCTGCTACCAACTAGGCCTCAAGTGGCAGGAGTCGCGGTCGCGCCCTCTGTTACGCCACGCCCCTGGACCCTGAGCGCGGCAAAAGAGGAAGTGCCCCCGGCCTGGTCGCAAGGCCGAGTGCCCCCGGGCGCCGCGGTCCCCACAGCGCCCTCCTCCCGGAAGGCGCCATACCTGAATCCAGACAGGATGCCTACGGCCTGGACGCAAGGCCGAGCGCCCCCGGGCGCCGCTGCCCCTACAGCGCCCTCTACCTCCACCGTGCCACCCCTGGGTGAAGATCTGTTCGCACAGCATACTAGCCCTGACGGGCTGCCTTTCGTTTGGCCACCGGAGTACGTCAACCCCTGACTCCGGAAGGAATGGCCTCTGTGTGAGCCTCTGATCCCGGCTCCGGCACCCGCCAAAATTGTTCCGCTCCCGCTGGAGGAGGCCCAATTTGCATGGGACCCCACAGGTGAAAACCTCATGGGGTTCACCCAGGAGACCCGGGCGGACGCAGCCCGGCGTGAGGAATGCTGCCGTCAGCAGTTAGAGGTCTTCGGGAGAGAACGGCGAGAGAGGCGGATCCGCGAGGAACGGCTGCAGGTCCAAAGCGCAGAGCAGAAACGCCGGGCCCGACGAAACCCCCGTACGGCCCACGGTCCCCGCGCCACTGGGACTGTGATAAAGTTTCAGCTGGAGAATGGCTGGGGCTTTATCCGGGATCACCGAACCCCCGGCGACGTCTTTGTCACCCGCAGGGATGTCGAGTCTCACCTGCCGGAGGGACACCGAGGACGTGACCTTTACTCAGGTGATGAGGTCACCTTCACCCGGCACCAGTGTGCCAAAGGACCATACGCCCTTCACGTGCACCGGTTGACGGAGGAGGAGATACAGGATGAGGAAGATCAAGAGGACCCGGACGGGTCTGAAGACTACCCTCAGGAGGGGACAAGGGGAGGACATCGCTACTAAAGGGGAGTAGCATAAGCAAAGTACTGTAAATAAGTTACCCGTATGGGTATTCGATATGCTAAGTGAAGTGTGGTCCCCGTTGGGACTAGTGTGGAACTGTTTAAAGGAACTGTTTCCTGTGTGCCCCTATCCCCAATCAGGCTGAGGACTGTGAGCAGCCGTTCTCCTATTCCCACTGGCCGAGGACTGAGAGCGGCCATACCCTGTAAATAGTTGCGCTTCTTCAGGCGCCCCCTACTGGTTTTATAAGGAACTGTTTTTTTTCTATTAGTGACTGTTGCACTTTACCCGGTCACAAGTTGCACCGTGGCCGGAAGAACAAGAACGTTTTATATGAAGGAGTTTTATATTGAAAGTTTATGCTGCTAAGATTATAATACAAGAAGTTAACTGTAATGTTATATTTTCTGATAATGTTTTTTATAATGTTTTATATGTTAGTGTGTACTTTAAAAAAAAAAAAAAAATTTTGTATGTTTTATAATGTTATGCTCTTTTCCAGCCCGAGGACGTGTTGTGGTTTACCAGGGGGGAATGTAGCACCCCGAGGACGCGGCTGCTACAGGAGTATTGCACCTCAAACCAGAGGTGTGGTATTCCACTCCCGGGTAAGGATGGAGTGTGGGACAGAGCTCAGATAGCTGCATGCACTACACTCACCCCATTTCCGGGGGACAGAACAACGGTACTCCCACCAGATAGATGTGCAGGTACGACAGCGTCTGTCCCTGGCTGGAGTGGGGGGGGGGGAAGGAACATCCCAGTAGTGTAGGAGCAGATAGGGGAGGGACTCTGGGCATAGGTAGGAGCCCATTGGGTGCTAGTCACCTGGGCTTGGGTGTCAGAGGGAGTGCACCTTACGAAGACTGGAAAACATGTATTTGGAAATTGCCTTGCTGCACTCATCAGGAGAGCTTTAAACTAGAACAATGTGGGAAGGGAAGCAAAAGGCCAGAAAAAGCCATACAGCTGACAAATACTATTGAGATCTCTGCTACTGGAAGTGGAAAGGAAGAACAAAGACAAAACAATTTAAATAATAAAAATATGGGAAGAAGAGAAACCAATCACAAACTAAAATGTTTTTATACAAATGCACAAAGCATGGGCAACAAACAAGGAGAATTAGAACTACTAACGCAGGAAAAGAAATATGATGTCATTGGAATCACTGAAACTTGGTGGGACGATACACATGATTGGAATAAAAGGCTAAAAGGATACAACTTATTTGCAAGAAACAGACTTGATAAACGAGGAGGAGGTGTCGCATTGTATGTTAGAAAAGTGTATATCTGCACAGAGATTGAAGCTTCAGAGACTGGGAGTTCTGTGGAAACTGTTTGGGTAAGAATACAAGGAGAGAACAACGGAAAGGACACCATTGTAGGCATTTACTACAGGCCACCTGGGCAAGCTGAAGATATGGATGAACTCTTTATGTATCAAATGACCAAGTTCTCAAAAAAATATGACGTAGTGGTCATGGGAGATTTCAACTATCCAGACATTTGTTGGGAATCTCTCTCAAGTAAAACTAACAGGTCAAGCAAATTCTTATCCTCTCTTGCTGACAACTTTATCTTCCAAAAGGTAGGGGAGAAAACAAGGGGATCTGCTACTTTGGATCTAATCCTTATAAACAAGGAGGAAATGGTTGAGGAGGTAAAAGTGGCTGGGACCCTAGGAGGCAGTGATCATGCTATTATAGAATTTTGGATAACTAGAGGAGGAAGACATGTGAAGACTCAAACTTCAAGGTTAGATTTTAGAAAGGCAGATTTTAAGAGACTCAGAAAGAGAATAGGAGGGATCCAATGGCTGGATGTCCTTAAGGACAAAAATGTCCAGGAAGGATGGGAAATTTTTAAAAATGAGATTCTCAAAGCACAATCGTTAACAATCCCGAAAAGTAGGAAGAATGGGAAGCATTTAAGGAAACCAGGATGGATGAACACAGAACTTAAACACATGCTAAAAAGAAAGAAAGAAATGTTTATTAAATGGAAAGAGGGAGGCATATCTAAAGAAGATTATAATGCAGTCTGCAGATCCTGCAGGGCATGTATCAGGTTAGCTAAAGCTGACAATGAATTAAGGCTTGCAAGAGATGTCAAAAGCAATAAAAAAGGATTTTGGGGGTATGTCAAAAGTAAAAGAAAAGTCAAAGATGCTATAGGATTTTTACAGGATGAAAATGGAGAAATGGTAAGAGAGGATGTTGAGAAGGCCAAACTTTTTAATTCCTATTTTGCATCTGTTTTCTCTCAGAAAGAAAATGTAACATCAACTGATCTTCACTGTCCTTTTAAAGGAATAGAAGAATCCAAGTTATCTGTAAACAGAAAGATTGTGAGGGAATATTTAGCTAACATAAATGAGTTCAAGTCTCCAGGTCCAGATGAATTACACCCCAGAGTACTGAAGGAGATCGTAGAAGAAATTTTAGAACCACTCTCCATAATCTTTGAAAATTCTTGGAGAACAGGAGAAGTCCCAGAAGACTGGAGAAGAGCAAATGTTGTTCCTATCTTCAAAAAGGGGAAGAAGGTGGACCCAGGGAACTATAGGCCGGTGAGTCTGACTTCTATACCAGGAAAGATCTTTGAACAAATTATTAAACAACATGTATGTAAGTACCTGGATAAGAATGAAGTGATTAACCAGAGTCAGCATGGGTTTATAACTAACAAGTCATGTCAGACTAACTTAATTTCCTTCTATGACAGAATCACTGACTGGGTGGATCAGGGAAATGCTGTAGATATAGTATATCTTGACTTCAGCAAAGCATTTGACAAAGTATCTCACACCATCCTTATTGAAAAAATGACCAAGTATGCAATGGACCAGGCAACTGTTAGGTGGATTCATAACTGGCTTAGTGATCGGACTCAAAGGGTGAATGTAAATGGCTTCACATCCAGCTGGATGAATGTCTCAAGTGGGGTACCACAGGGCTCCGTCCTGGGACCTGTATTGTTCAACATCTTTATCAATGATTTAGATGAAGGAATTGGGGGTAAACTGATTAAATTTGCTGATGACACAAAGCTAGGAGGGATAGCTAATACTAGAGAAGAGAGAGAGAGGATTCAAAAAGACCTAAATAAACTGGAGCAGTGGGCAGCAACCAACAGAATGGTTTTTAACAGGGAAAAATGCAAAGTACTACATCTGGGCAATAAAAATGAAAAAAGCATATACAGAATGGGAGGAATAGAGCTAAGCAACAGTACATGTGAAAAAGATTTAGGTATACTAATAGATCATAGACTGAACATGAGTCAACAGTGTGATGCAGCAGCAAAAAAGGCAAATACAATTCTGGGATGTATTAACAGAAGCATACAGTCTAGATCACGTGAAGTCATTATTGGTCTTTACTCCTCTTTGGTCAGACCTCATCTGGAATACTGTGTACAGTTTTGGGCCCCACATTTTAAAAAAGACATAGACAAACTGGAGCAAGTTCAGAGAAGAGCGACCAGAATGGTGACTGGTCTGCAAACCATGTCCTATGAGGAACGGTTGCAGGATTTGGGAATGTTTAGCTTGCAAAAAAGAAGACTGAGAGGAGACTTAATAGCTGTCTACAAATATGTCAAGGGCTGTCACATTGTAGAAGGATCATCTTTATTCTCATTTGCACAAGGAAAGACTAGAAGCAATGGGATGAAACTAAATGGGAGGAGACACAGATTAGATATTAGAAAAAACTTTTTGACAGTTAGGGTGATTAATGAGTGGAACAGGCTGCCACGAGAGGTGGTGAGTTCCCCTTCAATGGACGTCTTCAAACAGAGGCTGGACAGACATCTGTCTGAGATGATTTAGTGAATCCTGCTTTGAGCAGGGGGTTGGACCAGATGACCCAGGAGGTCCCTTCCAACTCTACCATTCTATGATTCTATGATATAAGGTGGGCACCATCTTTAGACAGGGTCTGTTCAGCCTGGAGGAGTGGAGAAAGGAGCTCAGCCAGAGAGGGCTGAGGGGGAGCTGTGGCTCCGTCTGGGCCCAGCTCCAGAGCCAGGCCTGAAGCATAGAGAGGGAAGGAAGAAGAGGAACACAAGGAAAGGCCCAGAGACGCAAGCAGAAGGAACCCTGAGATCCCACGAGTGAACTAAAACGGGTGAAGGGTTGGCAGAGAAGGGTACCGGATCCCAAACTGGTGGAGGTCAATCATCCTTAGCCAGGAACCGGAGGTCGTGGTCAAGCTTTGGCACGACCCCTCGCCACATCCACCAGGAAGGCACGCCACATAGGGTCAGGAAAGCCGGAGAGAGGTTTTGCCCCATAAGGCCCGAGGAAGCCGGACATAGGTGGGTCCCTGGTGAGGACGGCCAGTAGGAAGGAAGAGAGGGGAGCTCTGGACCACGCTCTGGAATCGCCTGGGAGTTGGCCGAGTCCCTGACCTGGTGGACGCAGCACGGCTCGGGTGGTCCTACTGTGCACAAGGATCTGATAAAGAACTGTGAGTAAAGCTTTTGAAACTGCACTTCCCGCCTCTGTGTTCCTGCCGTCACACCTGCACCCTCAGCACTGGGACACCCGCACCATCACTCCCATCATCATCTCTAACAGATCTGCCCTGAGGCCATACTCCTCCCGTGGGGAGTCATCTCATTCTCAGCTGCACAAACAACACCGGCCTCGGCGGACTGCCGTGCAGCGGCGGTCCCGTGACCGCAATCCACGGGTGGCGTAGTCGAACATTCTAACATCTACTGCTAAATACTGCCGCTCAGTTTGACTCCCTGGGCACGGACCGGGTCACCGCCACAAGAATACTACCCCCATCTGATCCGGCTCCGGGGAAGCCCCCGTGCGCGCGATGCCGCGCGACACAGCAGGCCCAGGGGCGCGTCATCATCAACCAGTAATGACTGTCACCCAACATTTTGACAATGCGAGGGTCACGGTTAAGGCAGCGTAACATAAAGTCAGCCATGGGTGCCAGACTAGTAACGGGCAAGACTTCCGTGTCCTCACCAAGATGACGACTGATAGTGTTGAGCGATCACTAAAATGCTCGGGTGCTCGAAGCTCGGGCCAAGCTTACCGTGATACTCGGGTGCTCGACCCGAGCAACGAGCCCAATGTTAGTCTATGAGAGACTCGAGCATTTTTGCGGCAGCACCCCCGGCAGTCTGTAGAAAGCCTAAAAAGTGCCCAAAACGATAGTGACAGTGCTCAAAAGACATGGGGGCAGCATGGGGATCGCCCCTGGAAGCATTTCTGACCCCCAGGTCACTGCTGTCAACAACGTGGTCAGAGGTATTAAGCCACTTTTGCGGGCTCACAATAAAACGTTCAAAAACTAAACTGAAACTGTTTTCCTGTGAAATATGTTAAGGAATTTCCTTTCCAGGGTAAAAACTTGTGTATAAGGTAAAATAAATAACCAAAAACAAAAATACTCCTCCACACCTTGGGCTATGTTCACAAGTAGCATTTTTCATGCGTTTTTGCACTTTTGTATTGCTTTCAACCGTGACAAATGCGTTCACCGGGAAATGTCATTTTAACATTTTACAACCTTATCTGGCCATGTGCTGTGTGACACATGCATACAGTGCTGAAAAGACAAGGGATCAGCATGGGGAAGACCCCTGGAAGCATCTCTGACCCCCAGGTCACTGTCTAAAAGTGTGCCCATCAGAAGTGATCCTTGCCGCATCAGAAGATGCAGACTTGCAACTATTCCCGTGCAAGTCCTTGTCCCAGGGCAGTGTTCAATTGTACCTCCCCCATTCCTTGCAATGCAAGCGAAAATATGCAGCCAACCACCCACCCGCAGGCTGCAATACCATACTGCTAGCTTTCACTTGAAATGGGCCTTTTAGTTTGGAGGAGGCCGAAGCTGGCCACTACCTCATGGCTGCTTCGGCAGCGAGGTATCCATACTCTGTCCCCAGCCGTCCGGCGGCCGGGTGTCCACGCTCGGTCCCCAGCAGCCAGGTGGCGGCCGGGTGTCCACGCTCGGTCCCCAGCCGCCAGGTGGCGGCCAGGTGTCCATACTCGGTCCCCAGCCGCCCTGATTTCTCCTGTCACCTTCCCCCACACTTTTCTTAGCCTGGCCTGCTTTAGGGCAGCATTGGACGAGCCCACCAGAGAACCAGACTCCTCCGGTGGGCCCTGGCTTCTCCATCAGGGGAGTTGAGAGTGCCTAGGTGAGGAGCATGATGATGATGATAGAAGTTAGCATCTGCTTTGTTTTCTTGGAATGCAAGCGCATGTATGTAGTAGCGGCTAGGCCTGAGGTGGTCCGCGTTTTGGCGCATATCCTACCTCCTCCGAAGATTGCTGGATGTTTTCCTGCTACTATCCCAGTTCTATGACTCCCGTTAAAACAAAGCTTCAGGTGATAAATGATGGATGAGGTGGTGGCAAAGGAGAAAGAGCAGGAGGAACAGGGACCATTCACATCAATATCAGGCCAGTCAACCAGATATGTCTTGTAGGATATGTTTCTGTAACAAAAGGAGCGGTTCGGCTACACAGTTATAGGGCATACAGTGAGTGCAATGCCTACCAAAAATTTTGAGCCACTCCAATGCCCCTTGGAAATGACATGGAGGTCAGAGGGTGTTAACTAAACCTTTTTTTCGATTTATAGCAACTGGGTCTCCCGTGCACTGTTGGCCTAAGCAGTGAATGGAAGGCTTTCCAAAAATTATGAGGAACTGCAATGCCCCTTACAAGAGCCATGTGTGGTACCCCAGGGGTCTGGTCACCACAGTAATAGAGATATTACGTCGGAGAGCAAGTGGGAGGTTTCCTGGTCAGGATCCCTTAAACATGCAACATCCTCCTGCCCCAGTCCTGGGAGGGGAGAATTCTGCCCTTATAAACTGGATCTGGGGCGGGGTTGAGTGAGTCAGAGAACAGTCAGAGTCAGAGTGAGAGCAAGGGAAAGTAACGGCAAGGAGCTCTGTAGGAGCTAGGAGCTAAAGACCAGGGGCTGGAAGCTGAGCAGAGCTCGCCCTGGCAGAAGACAATAGGAACCGGACACAGGAGTCCGAAGCTGTGAGGACCTATATATCCAGCAGCAGAAACCAGCCGGCAGGGGATTTCAGGTCCTCTGGCCATAGAAGCCCGGAGGCTCAGTCACAAGCAAGGGACCAGCACCGCCATCGTGGAGCGGAGGCTAACAGAAGGCCCTAAGTCACCAGCCATACGAGTGAGCACTACACGGTACACTCAGGGACGTGGGCTACTTCTACCCGCTTACAGCAAGGTAGCCAGGAAGAGTGCAGACAGACGGGGAGGCCTACAACTCCACCTGGCCAGGGGAACTCCTGCTTGCTCACAGACTGACCAGGCCTCTTATGCTAGCCAGTACTCCCGGGAGGGTCTACCTTATAATCATCAGTAAAGACCCTGAACTGCACTGCAAAGACTCTGAGTCGTTCCTGCTGCGCTCGTGCACCATCACCCCCATCATCCACACTCACTGCCCTGAGGCTATACTTCTCCCGAGGGGAGTTATCCCATTCTATGCTGCGCACACAACACCAGCCTCAGCGGTCTGCCTCGCAGCGGTGGTACTCCCTGATCGCAATCCACGGGTGGCGCAGTCGGACAATTAACCTCAAAACCTAAGAAAGACTGCCACTGGTTTGACCAGCCTGAGCCACGGGACCGGGTCACCGCCACGGAGACTACAGACCCCAGAGACCCGGCACCGGGTATCCCACACACGTGTACACACGGCCCAGGGGGCGCGTCACATGCAGTACAGCATATTACAAACATAAGTCCCATTATTGGGGAGTGGGTGTCCCATAGTATTTGCTTATGCCTTGCAAGCAAAAGCTGCCAAAAATTAGGACGGAGCAACTTGCAATGCCCCTTACAAGAGCCATGCAGTACAGCATATTACAAACATAAGTCCCATTATTGGGGAGTGGGTCTCCCATAGTATTTGCTTATGCTTTCCCAGCAAAAGCTGCCAAAAATTAGGATGGAGCAACTTGCAATGCCCCTTACAAGAGCCATGCAGTACAGCATATTACAAACATAAGTCCCATTATTGGGGAGTGGGTCTCCCATAGTATTTGCTTATGCTTTCCCAGCAAAAGCTGCCAAAAATTAGGACGGAGCAACTGGCAATGCCCCTTACAAGAGCCATGCAGTACAGCATATTACAAACATAAGTCCCATTATTGGGGAGTGGGTCTCCCATAGTATTTGCTTATGCTTTCCCAGCAAAAGCTGCCAAAAATTAGGATGGAGCAACTTGCAATGCCCCTTACAAGAGCCATGCAGTACAGCATATTACAAACATAAGTCCCATTATTGGGGAGTGGGTCTCCCATAGTATTTGCTTATGCCTTGCAAGCAAAAGCTGCCAAAAATTAGGACGGAGCAACTTGCAATGCCCCTTACAAGAGCCATGCAGTACAGCATATTACAAACATAAGTCCCATTATTGGGGAGTGGGTCTCCCATAGTATTTGCTTATGCTTTCCCAGCAAAAGCTGCCAAAAATTAGGACGGAGCAACTTGCAATGCCCCTTACAAGAGCCATGCAGTACAGCATATTACAAACATAAGTCCCATTATTGGGGAGTGGGTCTCCCATAGTATTTGCTTATGCTTTCCCAGCAAAAGCTGCCAAAAATTAGGACGGAGCAACTTGCAATGCCCCTTACAAGGGCCATGCAGTACAGCATATTACAAACATAAGTCCCATTATTGGGGAGTGGGTGTCCCATGGTATTTGCTTATGCTTTCCCAGCAAAAGCTGCCAAAAATTAGGATGGAGGAACTTGCAATGCTGGCACCCTGGTGGTATAGTGGTGGTGGAGGCTGAGGATAAGGAGAAGAAGATTAAACAGCCGAAACGAGGAAGCGTATACCCATGTGTGGGTGTGAAGCGGTGCATGTGAATACACCTCCCGAAATAACACAGTGGATTAGACTTTATGTTACTCTGCTGTCATTTGGTGGTGATGAGAAGTCTGGCCCAATCCAGCCCTTGTTCATTTTGATAAGGGTCAGCTTGTCAGCATTGTCAGTTGACAGGCGAGTGCGCTTATCAGTTATAATTCCCCCAGCGGCACTAAAAACACGCTCCGATAACACGCTAGCGACAGGGCAGGCCAGGACCTCCAAGGCGTACAGAGCGAGTTCATTCCAAGTGTCCAGCTTGGATACCCAATATTAAACGGCACAGAGGAATCACGGAGGATGCTGGTACGATCGGCAAGGTACTCCCTCACCATCTTTTGAAACTTTCCACTCCTTGTGAGAGTACCCCGCGCCTCAGGGCCTGTAAGCTGGGCGGGTGTCAGAAAACTGTCCCAGAACGTTGACAGTGTTCCCCTGCCTCTGCTGGATTGGAGTTGCATCTCTCTCGCCTGTACGCCTTGGTTGGGCACGAACTGTGACCTCTGCCGCTAGCGTGTTCAGATGGGAATTTTTTTAAGAGTTCTGCAGCAAGGGCCTTCTGGTATTGCCCCATTTTTGTAGACCTCTTCACCTCAGGAATAAGTGATTGAAAGTTCTCCTTGTAGCGGGGGTCTACAAGTGTCACCAACCAGTAATGACTGTCACCCAACATTTTGACAACGCGAGGGTCACGGTTAAGGCAGCGTAACATAAAGTCAGCCATGCGTGCCAGACTGGTAACGGGCAAGATTTCCGTGTCCTCACCAAGATGACGACTGACCATGCTCTACTCCTCCTCCTCCTCTTCCTCCTCCCCCCTGTCCTCAGGCCACCCACGCTGAACCGACGGTATGACACTTGTACAGATACTACTGTAGCACCCTGAGGATTCGGCTGCTACAGGGGTATTGCACCTCACTCCAGAGGTGTGGTATTCCACTCCCGGGTAAGGATGGAGTGTGGTACTGAGCTCAGTTAGCTGCATGCACTACATACATCCCATTTCCAGGGGACAGAACGACGGTACTCCCACCAGTTTATGTGCAGGTACGACAGCGTCTGTCCCTGGCTGGAGTGGGAGGGGGGTGGAACATCCCAGTAGTGTAGGGGCAGATAGGGGGAGTAGTCTGGGTAAAGCTAGGAGCTCATTGGGTGCTGGTCACCTGAGCTCACACATAGAGGGAGTATATAAGGTGGGCACCATCTTAGATCAGGGTTCAGTTCAGGCAGAGGAGAAGAGCAGAGGAGCTCAGCCAGAAGGGCTGACAGGGAGCTGTGGCTCCGGCTGGGCCCAGCTCCAGAGCAAGGCCTGCTGAGAGAGAGAGAGAGGAGTCAGAAGGACCCAGAGAGGAAAGAAGAAAGAACCCCAAGACCCCAGAATACAGACAGAAGGGTGAAGGGTTGGCGGACCAGGGTACCGGAACCCAAGCTGGCAGAGGCCAAAGCACACCTTAGCCAGGAACCGGAGGTCGTGGTCAGGATCTGCCACGACCCTCACCAAATCCACTAGAAAGGCACACCAAGCATAGGGTCAGGGAACCCAGAAAAGGTGCAACCAACAAGAGACCCGAGGGAGCCGGACATAAGTGGATCCCTGGTGGGAACGGCCAGTAGAAAGGGAAAGTCAGAAAGGAGCTCAGGACCACGCTCCAGAATTGCCTGGGGGTTGGCCGAGTCCAGGACCTGGTGGACGCAGCACGGCTCGGGTGGTCACTCAAGGCCAGAGTGACCAAAAGAACATCAGTAAGTAAAAACCCTGAACTGCACCTCCCGTCTCAGAGTCTCCTTTCTACACCACAACAACCCCCATCATCCACACCTGCTGCCCTGAGGCCATACCCCTCCCGTTGGGGGTTATATCATCACTGCTGCACATACACCACCGGCCTCAGCGGACTGCTTTGCAGCGGCGGCTTCAAAGCCGCACTCAACGGGTGGCGTAGTCGACAATCAAAGTAACATCTACTGCCATAGACTGCCACTTAGTTTGACACCCTGGGCGCGGGCCGGGTCACCGCCACAAGGACTACTACCCCCATTGAGATCCGGCTCCGGGTATCCCAAACAGCACTGGCCCAGGGGCGCGTCAACTTTGGCGTAGTCGGCAGGATAACGTGCCCGCAACCACCGGGTACTGCGTGCCTGAAGAAAAGTTCATATTTACCTCAAAACGAAGTCTCCCGCCAATTCCAGAGGGTCCCCGCCATCGGACGCCATCTCGGATCAGTTCCCGCCATTTGCCCGTCATCTGCAGTCTTTTCCCGCCATCTGCAGTGTTTCCCGCCACTGGGAAGCGGTTCCCGCCATCTGAGAAGATTTCCCGCCTTGGCAGAGCGGACGCCATTATGGGCGTGCCAGAGGATGGCAAGAGGCCACCTCCCATCGTGGGCCAGGATCGGAAATGGCGCCAAAAGTGGAAACCGCCCCCACCAGCAGAGACTGTGATGATTGATATGTCCATCAGCGTGAGGGAACTGCCCCTGGAACTGGCAATCACAAAGTTGCCCCAGGACGACCCCCAATGTGGGCGGATACAGAAAAAAAGAGAGAAGATGGGAGCAGCCTGGAGGAGTCTGGAGGAGCCGTACCCGGAGATGGAGGGAGAGGCAGGCAGCACCGACCCAGTGGTCAGGAGCCTGTTGCAAGCGACAACCCCAGAAGGCCTGGTGGAGATCCTGGCGCAGCTCCCCAGAGATCGGGAGCATGCACGGACCGCACTGGAGGGCTTGGCTCAGAGGATGGCCCGAGTGCAGCGGGACGTACTGGCCGCATGGAGCAGAGAGATGGCCCAGCAGGCTGCAACCCGCCAGCGGAGCACACCACCTGCAACGAGGAGCACGCCTGCCCCTGAAGAGGATGCAGAAGGGACGGAGGCCGGAGACGACGCCGCAGAGGGTGCTGAAGAGACGGAGGCAAGTAAAGGGGACGTCACTACCCCAAGCCCAGCCACCGTAAGCCTACCCCCGCTCCCCGTCGCAGAGCCCGAAGTCCCACTGATCGTGCCCGTTGCCGCACCGCTACCGCTCCAGACTAGGCCCCAAGCAGGAGCCGCGACCACGCCCCCTGTGACGTCACGCGCCTCAACCCTGAGCGCGGCCAAGCAGGAGACGCCACCGGCCTGGTCGCAAGGCCGAGTACCCCCGGGCGCCCCAGTACCAACAGCGCCCTCTACCTCTGCTGAGTCACCGGCCTGGTCGCAAGGTCAAGTAACCCCGGGCGCCGCCGTCTTCACGGTGCCCTTTACGTTCAGGGTGCCCCAAGCCTGGTCGCAAGGCCTGGTAAACCTGGGCGCCGCTACCACCACCGCGCCCTCAACTTCCACTGTGCCGCACCTGGGTGAGGACTTGTTTGCCCAGCACACTTGTCCGGATGGGCAGCCCTTTGCGTGGCCACCGGAGTACCACCATCCCCGACTCCGGAAAGAAAGACCCCTGGATGAGCCCCTAATCCCGGTTCCGGCGCCCGTCAAGATGACCCCGCTCTCGTTAGAGGAGGCGCAGTTTGAGTGGGACCCCGCAGGAGGAGACCTCATCGGGTTCACTCAAGAGGACCCGGACGGGTCTGAAGCCTACCCTCAGGAAGGAGCAGGAGGGCATCGTCACCATTAAGAGGTGAACTGAAACTGTAAAATAGTTACCCGTAAGGGTATCTGCCATGCTGCTAATTTAAATATGTTCCCCGTTGGGACAAGTGTGAACTGTTCCAGTGTGTCCCATCTCCCCACAGGCTGAGGACTGTGAGCAGCCATCCCTTTTCCCCACTGGCCGAGGACTGAGAGCGGCCACCTTCCCTTGTATATAGTTGCGCTTTCTAAGGCGCCCCCTACCGGTTTTATAGGAAACTGTTTTTCTACCAGAGACTGTGGCACTTACCTGGTCACAATTTGCACAAGTGGCCAGAGGTCAAAAATGTTTTATAGGAAAAGTTTTATTATGCTGAAAGAGTTAATATTATTATATGATGTGTCCGTAACATTTGATGCTGGTAACATTATAAGTAAGAAGTACCTCCCATAAAGGGATGATTGAAGGATAATGTTTATAATGTTTTATATGTTTATGATGTTTTGAAAAAAATTGTATGTTTTGGATGTTTATTCTTTTACAGCCCGAGGACGTGCTGTGATTTACCAGGGGGGAATGTAGCACCCTGAGGATTCGGCTGCTACAGGGGTATTGCACCTCACTCCAGAGGTGTGGTATTCCACTCCCGGGTAAGGATGGAGTGTGGTACTGAGCTCAGTTAGCTGCATGCACTACATACATCCCATTTCCGGGGGACAGAACGACGGTACTCCCACCAGTTTATGTGCAGGTACGACAGCGTCTGTCCCTGGCTGGAGTGGGAGGGGGGTGGAACATCCCAGTAGTGTAGGGGCAGATAGGGGGAGTAGTCTGGGTAAAGCTAGGAGCTCATTGGGTGCTGGTCACCTGAGCTCACACATAGAGGGAGTATATAAGGTGGGCACCATCTTAGATCAGGGTTCAGTTCAGGCAGAGGAGAAGAGCAGAGGAGCTCAGCCAGAAGGGCTGACAGGGAGCTGTGGCTCCGGCTGGGCCCAGCTCCAGAGCAAGGCCTGCTGAGAGAGAGAGAGAGGAGTCAGAAGGACCCAGAGAGGAAAGAAGAAAGAACCCCAAGACCCCAGAATACAGACAGAAGGGTGAAGGGTTGGCGGACCAGGGTACCGGAACCCAGGCTGGCAGAGGCCAAAGCACACCTTAGCCAGGAACCGGAGGTCGTGGTCAGGATCTGCCACGACCCTCACCAATCCACTAGAAAGGCACACCAAGCATAGGGTCAGGGAACCCAGAAAAGGTGCAACCAACAAGAGACCCGAGGGAGCCGGACATAAGTGGATCCCTGGTGGGAACGGCCAGTAGAAAGGGAAAGTCAGAAAGGAGCTCAGGACCACGCTCCAGAATTGCCTGGGGGTTGGCCGAGTCCAGGACCTGGTGGACGCAGCACGGCTCGGGTGGTCACTCAAGGCCAGAGTGACCAAAAGAACATCAGTAAGTAAAAACCCTGAACTGCACCTCCCGTCTCAGAGTCTCCTTTCTACACCACAACAACCCCCATCATCCACACCTGCTGCCCTGAGGCCATACCCCTCCCGTTGGGGGTTATATCATCACTGCTGCACATACACCACCGGCCTCAGCGGACTGCTTTGCAGCGGCGGCTTCAAAGCCGCACTCAACGGGTGGCGTAGTCGACAATCAAAGTAACATCTACTGCCATAGACTGCCACTTAGTTTGACACCCTGGGCGCGGGCCGGGTCACCGCCACAAGGACTACTACCCCCATTGAGATCCGGCTCCGGGTATCCCAAACAGCACTGGCCCAGGGGCGCGTCACTACCGTCTACAACGCATGATAGCAGCTCCTGTTCTTCCTCCTCCTCCTCCTCCTCCTCCTCTCCCTCATTGTCCCCCAATGCACGTTGGGATGAGATGAGGCTGGGCTGTGTGTAATCGCCCGCTACGGCTTCTTGATCCATCTCATCATACTCTGGCTGCAATGCCTCCTCTTTAATTCTCTGCAGAGAGCGTTGCAAAAGACAGACAAGTGGGATGCTGACACTAATGATGGCGTCATCGCCACTCACCATCTTGGTGGCCTCCTCAAAGTTTGTCAGGATGGTACATATGTCAGACATCCAGGTCCACTCCTGAGGTCTTATGTGTGGAGTCTGACCTGAATATCGACGGCCTTGTTGCAGCTGGTACTCCACAACTGCTCTCTTCTGCTCACAAATCCTTTGCAACATGTGGAGGGTAGAGTTCCAACGTTTGTGGACATCACACACCAGTCGGTGTGCCGGAAGCTGCAAACGCTGCTGCAACACAGCAAGGGCGGCGGAAGCTGTAGCCGACTTGCGAAAATGAGCTGACAGGCGGTGTACTTTCACGAGCAGATCTGGCAACTCGGGGTACGATTTAAGAAACCGCTGAACCACGAGGTTAAGCACATGAGCCAGGCATGGTACGTGTGTGATCTCACCTCGCCTCAGAGCCGCCACCAGGTTACGGCCATTGTCACACACGACCATGCCGGGATGTAGGTTCAGCGGTCTCAGCCACAGATCTGCCTGCTCTTTCACAGCTGTCCACAACTCACAAGCAGTGTGAGGTTTATCACCTAAGCTTATGAGTTTCAGCACAGCCTGTTGCCGCTTGGCGGAGGCAGTACTGCAATGCTTCCAGCTTGAAACTGATGTGGTGATATCTGAGATGGAGGCTGAACATGAGGAGGAGGAGGAGGAGGATGCGCAGGAGCTGTACACTGTGGGGGCAACTCTGACTGACATAGGGCCCGCAATCCTCGGTGTGGGGAGGATGTGTTCCGTCCCAAGGTCCGACTGGGTCCTGGCTTCCACTATGTTTACCCAGTGTGCCGTCAGAGAGATGTACCGTCCCTGCCCACAAGCACTTGTCCACGTGTCCGTTGTCAGGTGGACTCTCCCAGTAACTGCGTTGTTGAGGGCACGGCAGATGCTTTGGGACACGTGCTTGTGTAGTGCGGGGATGGCACACCGGGCAAAATAGTGTCGGCTGGGGACCGAGTACCGAGGGACGGCCACCGCCATAAGATTGCGGAAGGATTCCGTCTCCACCAGCCTAAAAGGCAGCATTTCCAATGCAAGCAGTCGTGAAATGTGCGAATTTAGGACTGTGGCCTGTGGGGCGTTAGCTGAGAATTTCCGCTTTCGTTCAAAGGTCTGGGATATGGACAATTGAACGCTGCTGTGGGACGTGGACGTGGACGTTGATGCTGTTTCTTGAGAAACTACCATAACAAGTGAAGACTGAGAGGAGGGGGCATCTTTACATGCAGTATGGACAGGGGATTGCCTTGCACACACAACAGGGGGTTCTATTGCACGCACAACAGTGGAAGAAGCAGTGGTGACACCCGCTGACACTGGTCGTGGACCCTGGGTTTCGCCCCACAAAGTCGGGTGCTTTGCTGCCATGTGCCTGATCATGCTGGTGGTGGTCAGGCTGGTAGTTTTGTCACCCCTGCTGATGCTGGCATGGCAGGTGGAACATATGGCCTTTTTGGGGTTATCAGCAGAGTCTTTAAAAAAACTCCAGACTCTGGAAGACCTACCGCTTGTACTGGCAACGTCCCTCGTGTTGGTGTTAAGGGGAACGGTTGCCTGCCTTCTGTCTGCGGCCACCACACTGCTTCTTCCTGCCTGTTGGGGTACTCTGCCTCCCTCCCCCTGTGTGCTGCTGGCCTCACTCTGCATGTCCTCCTTCCACGTTGGGTCAGTTACTAGATCATCCACCACCTCCTCCTCTTCCACTTGCGCACCACGATCCTACTCCTCACTTCCTGGCAATTGTGTCTCGTCATTGTCCATCTCTTGTGACAGATTGCCAACGTCGACTTCCTGTGGCCGTGGCTGTTCAAATATTTGGGCATCGCAACATGGGATCTCCTCTTCCACCACTTCAAGCGTATCAGGCGAGGGGCCCAAATATGGAAATGGACCAGTGAACAGCTCTTCAGAGTGTCCAAGTGTGGGATCACTTGCTGTCTGACGACACTCGGCATGGTGTGAGGAAGGAGCATCAGGGTGAGGAGGAGTATGCGGTCGAGACTCACGGCTACTAAGAGTTGACCGTGTGGAAGACAGACTGGAGGTGGTGGTGCCCAGGTAACTGGAAGTATTGTCTGCAATCCAATTAATAACCTGTTCACACTGATCAGTTCTCAATACTGGTGTTGTTCTATGCTTCCCTAGTAATTCGGTCAAGAAGTGGGAGCGAGAAGATGTGGCTGTTGGTTGTGGCACATTTTCACCTTGGCCACGGCCCCGTCCTCTGCACGAACCATCACCAGAACGTCCACTTCCACGTCCCTTGCCACACGCCTTGCCCATTGTAAATGAAGTAAAATAGCTTACACTTGCACTATCAATGGAAAAAGGGTAATAAAGAGTAGATTAGAACCGTGGAAGAGGAAAACCACAGTTATTGTTTACTGGGGTATACCATACTTTTTTAAATAGAGATATTTGCGGCTGAACAGTGAGCGACACACTCAAACTGCTTTTTTTTAGATACCAAAGGCCCAAAACTGGATAGTACAGCGATTTGACCCGTGGAACTGCGAAACCACACTGGGATGTCGGGCCTACACAAGACTATTTTCAACAGATATATTTTTGTGTTACAACAGTCAGGAGACACTACTGTTTTTCTTTACGGAAAAAACTACCAAAACCTGAATAATAGAGATTTTTTACCGTGGGATGGCAAAACCACAGTTATTGTTTACTGGGGTATACCACACTTTTTTAAATAGAGATATTTGCGGCTGAACAGTGAGCGACACACTCAAACTGTTTTTTTTTTAGATACCAAAGGCCCAAAACTGGATAGTACAGCGATTTGACCCATGGAACTGCGAAACCACACTGGGATGTCGGGCCTACACAAGACTATTTTCAACAGATATATTTTTGTGTCACAACAGTCAGGAGACACTACTGTTTTTCTTTACGGAAAAAACTACCAAAACCTGAATAATAGAGATCTTTTACCGTGGGATGGCAAAACCACAGTTATTGTTTACTGGGGTATACCACCATTTTTAAATACAGATATTTGCGGCTGAACAGTGAGCGACACAATCAAACTGTTTTTTTTGGATACAAATGGCCCAAAAGTGGATAATACAGAGGTTTGAACCGTGAAACTGCAAAGCCACACTTGTATTTCTCGGGCCTACACCAGACTATTTTCAACAGATATATTTGTGTCTGAACAATCAGGAGACACTATTTATTTTTTACGGCAAAAAATGCCAAAAGCAGGATAATAGAGATGTTTTACCGTGGAACAGCAAAACCACAGTTATAATTTACTGGTATATACCAGGCTTTTTAAAATATATATATATTTGCGGCTGAACAGTGAGCGACACACTCAAACTGTTTTTTTTAGATACAAATGGCCCAAAAGTGGATAATACAGAGGTTTGTACCGTGGAACTGCAAAACCACACTTGTATTTCTCGGGCCTACACCAGACTATTTTCAACAGATATATTTGTGTCTGAAAAATCAGGGAGACACTATTATTTTTTTTTTTTACAGCAAAAAATGCAAAAAGCAGGGTAATAGAGATTTTTTACCGTGGAACAGCAAAAGCACACTTCTGTCTCTCTGGCCTACACCAGACTATTTTCAACAGATATATTTGTGTCTGAAAAATCAGGGAGACACTATTATAATTTTTATACAGCAAAAAATGCCAAAAACAGGTTAATAGAGATGTTTTACCGTGGAACAGCAAAACCACAGTAATAATTTACTGGTGTATACCAGACTTTTTTAAATATATATATTTGCGGCTGAACAGTGAGCGACACACTCAAACTGTTTTTTTTAGATACAAATGGCCCATAGAACTGCAAAACCACACTTCTATTTCTCTGGCCTACACCAGACTATTTTCAACAGATATATTTGTGTCTGAAAAATCAGAGGCAACTTTTTTTTTTTTGGGGGGGGGGACACCAAAAGGTTAATAAGATGGGTATTTGTACATTGTGAAGGAGGAAAAAAAAAAGAGGATTTAGATTAAAAAAAAGGATTTTTCCTGGCCCCCGGGACCTGGAGCTAAGTCCAGCAATTTCAGCAACAGGAGCAGCACACAGGACTGTAATGCAGCGTTTGCTGGTATAACCACTGCATCTCCTATACAACCTGCCTGCCTGCCTGATATACCTGGGATGGATATTAGTCCTGAGAAGGACTGTTTGTTTGTTCTGGCAGCCTTTACAGACCCTACACTAAGTATTTTGCAGGATATATCTCTCCCTAAATCAGCAGCGCTGTCCCTACACTGTCTGATCCGGAGCGACTGTGTCCAAGATGGCGGCGCCCGGTTTTAAATACTCGAGGTGACGCTGTGCGGCCAGCCAATCACTGTAATGCCCACAAACAACATGGCTGCGGCATTACAGTGACTAGCTGGCAATCCCTGCATGTTCATTGGCTCTGTAAAGCGCGCCAAACATGCAGGGCGGAGACCCGAGCTCCCGCCCGAGTAACCCGGAAATGCTCGGTGCTCGCTGAACATCCCGAGTAGCGTGATGCTCGGGCGATTACCGAGCAGTGTCGAGCATGTTCGCTCAACACTAGTAGGACTGCTATGAGCAGAACTTCTCAATACATGGCAAATATTACATGACTTATTGTATTATATACAATGGGTATAAAGTGGATATTTCTTAAAATTTGGGTTGTTGCAAATTGATTCGCAGGACCCAGTCCATCGGCCACATAGGTAATCTGTGGCCGTTGGACAGGAGTCCTAGGAAGCGCCTATTTTGTGAAGGCATCTGAGGCTTTTATTTTAATTATCTGGCTTTGCATGATGTCATCGATGCGGAGTGATGCACATGTGAGGTCGCACCGGACTGACTAATCAAAAGAAGAGCCGCGGATGCCATCAGAAAACAGGAGGTTCTCAGGAAACCCGTCCGACAGCACTCAGTACACCATGCCACCCTCTCAATTACAAATCCTCCGCCCCTTTCCTTATGGTGATTGATAGCACTCGCTGCACACACTGACACTGCAGGGACCAAAAGCACATACAGTGTCAGTGCGGGCAGGTGCATTCTCATCTTCTCCTGTGTGTAGTGGCTGCTCACTGCACGGCACTCGCTTTGAGGATCAGGCAGCCCTGCACACACTGACACTGCCGGGGCTGAGAGCAGACACAGTTTCAGTGCAGGCAGGTGCGTCCTCATCTTCCTCTCCTGTGTGTAGTGGCCACTCACTTAACAGCACTCGCTATGGAGATCAGGCAACCCTGCACACACTGAGAGGGGGCTGAGAGTAAATGCAGTGTCAGTGCGGGCAGGTGCGTTGCTGACTGGCCCCCTGGGCCTTGGGGCACTCGCAACCGGGCTTCAGGGCAATGCTGGTTGTAGTAGTGGCTACCCGGTCCCGTGGCTCAGGGTGGTCAGACCAGTGGCAGTCTCCTATATGTTTTAGGTAATGTCCGACTACGCCACCCATGGATTGCGGCTATTATGAACCGCCGCTGCAAGGCAGTCCCCGGAGGCTGATGGTGTGTGCAGCTGAGATCGTATAACTCCCCATGGGAAGAGTGTAGCCTCAGGGCAATGTAGTAGATGGTGGGGGTGATGGTGCAGGGTGTCCCAGTACCGTTAGTGCTGGCGAAGTAAGGAGCACAAAGACAACGTGTTGCAGTCCAGGGTCTTTTACTCACAGTTCGTATACTCCAAGCCACTTCTGTACAGGTAGAGACTGCCCAAGCCGTGCTGCGTCCACCAGGTGAGGGGCTCGGTCAACCCCCAGGCTATTCAGGAGCATGGCACAGGACTCCCTTCTATCCTTCCTCTGGCTCGTGCCCCACCAGTGACCAAGCTTTTGTCCAGCTGCCGCCGATCTATGCGGGTAAACGTGGGCCCCGTTTCCCGCTATCCTATATGGTGCCTTCCTAGCAAGGTTTAGCAGGGGGTTGCACCAAGTGATGATCACGACCTCCGGTTTTTGGCTGAGGGATAATTTACCTCCACCAATTTGGGATCCGGTACCCTTTTCTTGCCTGACCGGTCACCCGTAATTTCCTGGGTCCTTAGGGTCCCTTCTGCCTTCTTGTTTCTGAGCCCTTCTGCTTCTCTGTCACTCCTCCTCCTTTCCTGTTCCTTCTTCTCCTCCTTCCCTCGGCCTCTTCTCCAGGCCTACTTCTCCTTCTCCTCCCAGGCTCCGGCCTTCACCCTAGGCCTGCCTTTGAGCAGAGCTCCTACAGAGCCTCTGCTCCCAGTCTTCTCCTCTCACTGACTGTCTGACTGAACTCACTGCTGTCCTAAGATGGTTCCCACCTTTTATACCTCCCCTCTGAGTGTGAGCTCAGGTGACCAGCAACCAATGAGCTCCTACCTATGCTCAGAAACCGTCCCATCCTGCTCCTACATCACTGGGTTTTCCTCCCCCCTCCCCACTCCAGCCAGGGACATGGTCTGGCGTGCCTGCATTACTGTATAAATGGGAGCACCGTTGAGTTGTCCCCCGGAAATGGGGTGTGTGTGATGCATGCAGCTAACTGAGCCCTGGTCCATACTCCATCCTTACCCAGAAGTGGAATATCACACCTCTGGCAGAGGTGCAATACCCCTGTAGCGGCCGAACCCTCGGGGCGCTACATTCTCACCTTCCTTTCCTGTGTGTATCAGCCGCTCGCTGCACACTATGGGGAGCAGGCAGCCCTGCACACACTGACACTGCAGGGGCTAAGAGCACACACAGTGTCAGTGCTGGCAGGTGCGTTCTCATCTTCCTTTCCTGTGTGTATCGGCCGCTCGCTGCACACTCTGGAGAGCAGGCAGCCCTGCACACACTGACACTGCAGGGGCTAAGAGCGCACACAGTGTCAGTGCTGGCAGGAGCATTCTCATCTTCCTTTCCTGTGTGTATCGGCCGTTCGCTGCACACTATGGAGAGCAGGCAGCCCTGCACACACTGACACTGCAGGGGCTAAGAGCACACACAGTGTCAGTGCGGGCAGGTGTGTTCTCATCTTCCTTTCCTGTGTGTATCGGCTGCTCGCTGCACACTATGGGGAGCAGGCAGCCCTGCACACACTGACACTGCAGGGGCTAAGAGCACACACAGTGTCAGTGCGGGCAGGTGTGTTCTCATCTTCCTTTCCTTTGTGTATCGGCCGCTCGCTGCACACTATGGAGAGCAGGCAGCCCTGCACACACTGACACTGCAGGGGCTAAGAGCGCACACAGTGTCAGTGTTGGCAGGTGCGTTCTCATCTTCCTTTCCTGTATGTATCGGCCGCTCGCTGCACACTATGGAGAGCAGGCAGCCCTGCACACACTGACACTGCAGGGGCTAAGAGCGCACACAGTGTCAGTGTTGGCAGGTGCGTTCTCATCTTTCTTTCCTGTGTGTATCGGCCGCTCGCTGCACACAGGTTCACTCAGCAATGGATGGCAGATACTGAGAGAAGAAATTGAGCTGGCGCCCCACACTGATATTGTTATTGTTTATGATTTTCAAGGGGTTGTCTGAGACTTTAAAAAAAAATATACTGTCTGCAGAAAATGTTACAAATAAAATCATTACTCATTTGATAAATCCCTCGATGCTCCAGTGCGGATTCTCCTCCCATCCCTGCGATGTTATTGTGCTGCACATGACCACTGAGGACAGATATTGTACAAATGTGCCGTGTATCTATGTGACCACTGCAGACAATCACTAGTGCATGACCTCTGATGCCAGTGATGGAGAAAAGAGGGAGAAATCTAGTATCTTATTGGAGCTCTTCTTTCTTCTTCCATATTCCCCTTTTTTACTTTTTCTGCACATGAATTTTGTGATTTTTCTAGGTGCAGATAAATCTGACTCCGTTTCCCTTCTGGTTTGGTGGAATTTCGAAGTGTAGAAATTCCCCAAAAGATGGAAAGTCCCTTTTTTTTCCTTATAGAACTATCTTTTCTACGTCTTCATTAAATCTTATTTATAGCTGTTTTTTCTTTCCTTTGCCAACTGGCATGTTGAGGTCTGGTAAGCCGAGTTAAAGGGGATGGCCACTTTATATTTATTTTAAGAAATGTACTAGGGGCATGATTTTGTAACACTAATATAAAAGTATTATAGGTTCTCCTCCTTCCTTACAGATTGCACTGCCCTTCTGTTTTCAAAATGGCCACTTTAATGACGTTATGCGTGTCACTTGGGTATGTCACGGTTCTTCTCCAGAGGATCTGAAGCTCATTGAAATTTGTTTGCAAACTGCATGATCGTAGCCTTCGTAGGCCTTGCACTATGGATCTATACTGCCATGTGGCGCCCCCTTGAGATACCTAATTTTACTTTGGAAGCAAACCTTCCAAAAAGGTACTACCTCCATAATATGGCATCTGATGGAACACCCCACAACCCTCTCTGTGCCTTCTTATACAACTGGAGGGACATCGAACTAGACATTTGTCCCGGTATCCTGGGCTCCGCTTCCTTCCCCTGGGTCTGTTGCCTTCTGTTGTGCTCCACATCGGGTTTTTCAAGTTGCCCTTGTGGATCAATGACATCATCTCCCTATACCTATTTGAGGCCCATTAAGATACACTCCTGTGTCTTGGGATTGAGACTCTAGTCCTCTGTTTGATATGCTCCACCTTTTACTTGCTACCATCCCCGCTGGATTCCACCCAACTCATTAGTATACCATTTCAAGTATAGATTTCATAACAGCAAATCGGATTTGAACAATTAAGGTAAGGATTTAATCAGCATTAAGGCACCTTTAAATTAATGTTGTAAAACATTTAGATGACAGGTTCCCTTTAACCACTTCATCCCCGGACCATTTTCCATTTTTTCGTTTTAGTTTTTTCCTCCCTTAATGCTAAAACTGACCTGCCATTATGATTCTCCAGGTCATTACGAGTTCGTAGATACCAAATATGCATAGCTTTTCTTTTTTAATTTAAATTATGAAAAAAAAATTGTAAATTTGTGTGAAAAAATGTTTTTGAGTCTGTCGCCATTTTTCGAGATATGTCTTTTTTTTTGTACTGAGCTGACTTCTTTACTGATCCAATTTTGGGATAGGTACGATGTTTTGATCTTCTCTTATTGAAAAAAACCCAGAATTCTGGCGTTTAGATTTTTTTCTCCTGTTTACTAATCGGATCAATTTATTTTATATTTTGATAGATCTTTTATGAACGCAGAGATACCAAATATGTGTATTTTTTATTTTTAATGGGGGAACGATTTGAACATTTATATATTTTTTCCTATTTTGAAAAACATTTTTTGGAATTTTTGACTGTATTTGTTAGTCCCCTTAGGGGACTTGAAGCTGTGATCATCTAATCAGTTGTGCTATACATAGCAGGTGATGCCCTGCTATACATAGCAGGGCATCACGATGTTCTAAGAATGCTAGCTAAACGCTGGCTTTCACGCGAGGATCGTAATGATGGGCGTGGGGGTCTTCAACAGACCCTGGCTATCATGGATACCCATCTATGGCCCGCAAACAAGTCACGCGTGCACCAATGGGAGGGTGGAACGGAGTGCTAAAAGTTAAATGCCGCTGCCAGAGATTGACAGCAAAATTTAACAGGTTAATAGCCATGGGCGTAGCTCCACTCTACTCCACCCACTGTTAAAGGCACATGATGACTGATTAAATCAGCCATCATGTGTCCGGAAAGATGCAGGCTCAGCATGTGAGCCCACATCAAAGTCAGGAAGAAGATATATGACGTAAATATTCATCATATGTCGCAAAGGGGTTAAATAAATAAAGTATAAGCATCAAGTCGAAATGTAATAATAAGAAAATAAATAAAACCTGTTTACAGCCTTGTTAACCGAGATGTTTGTAAACATTTTCAAGCTTTTTCTAAATATAAATATATATATATATATATATATATATATATATATATAAATGAATTCATTTTATTTTATTTTTTTTTTTTGGATTGTAATCTTCAGCGCTCCTATGAGTAAGTGCCCAAGCGAAACCTTAGGGAATTTTCTATAGTACATGTTGTCAGTATTTTAATCATCCCCAGCTGTCAAAACGCATGTAGACCGCCTCCTCTATTTAAAATGTGTCTTCTAGGCATAAAATAATTAAAGGTACAGGACCATAAGGTAAGCTGAGAGCCATTCCAATGTGACAAAACCCCAACATATGAAAGGCATTATTTCAGGAAGTTTTAAATATAAATTTTGTTTTTGTCAGACGGCTGCAGGGCACACATTTTCTGTACTGTCAGGTTTGATAGTAAAAATATTTATATTTCAAATAAGAAGATTAAATTGCAGCCTTGTGAGTTCTGCTCTGCACACACGCGCCTGTCACTTTATCATAGTGTTTCATAACAGAGTTACCGGTGTTCACGTTTTTTTTTTTTCTGCTGACACAAATATCATCTGATCTTATGGGTGACAATGGTTACGTACAGACCCTCATCTCACACCTGGGTCTCATCACAACACTACGGAGCTAT
The DNA here is from genome assembly GCF_046119375.1 of Phyllobates terribilis. Classification (NCBI taxonomy): domain Eukaryota; kingdom Metazoa; phylum Chordata; class Amphibia; order Anura; family Dendrobatidae; genus Phyllobates; species Phyllobates terribilis. The sequence goes on from NW_027362773.1 coordinate 192,997,138, forward strand.
CGAAATATGCCTTCCAAATCTGCAGGAGAATGAACGCTCTGATTATTTACAAAGTGTCCCCTTTAATTTAAAGGGAATTTTTGCACAGGTATGTTGGACCCTAATTTACACAGAGACCCCATTCCTTCTTCTCCCCTCTCAATCTCAGCATAAAGATTTCCAAATGTACACTAAATACCGTATTTTTCAGACTATAAGACGCACCGGACCATAAGACGCACCCCAAATTTTGGGGTGGAAAATAGGAAAAAATTATTTTTTATAAGATGGGAGTCCATTTTATAATCTGAATAGGTATCTTACCTGGGTGGGCAGTGGAGCTGGGGTCTCAGGAGGCAGGGTCCTTCAGGAAGCCGGCGGAAGTGGAGGCATGCTGGTACCTGGGTGCCTGGTGGCTGGGGGCCTGGTACCTGGGGTGCTGGGGACCTATTGCCGGGGCCATGTGTGTCTTGCTGTGAGTGGAGTGGCAGAGCAAAGTGAGTGGCATCCGGTGGCTGTGGCCATCTTTCTGAAGCTGTGATCTACAGGAAAATGGCCATCGGCGCGGAAGAGTGCATGCGCCGGCTCCGGCGGCCATTTTACTGTTTCACAGCTTCAGGAACATGGCCGCGGCCACCGGAAAGCCGCTCACTCTGCTCTGCTTCACAGCAAGGCATCGGCCCCGGTACCCTGCCAGGTCCGGCCCCCAGCCAGATACCTGCAAGCCTCACTTCTTCTTCTTCTTTTGATTTACCACGTTCACTGAATGCTAAAACTGACCTGTTATTCTTATTTTAGGTTCTTTTTTATTAAGTGATGAAAAACATTCCAAAGTTTGTAAAAAAAAAAAAGACCGAGACCCTTAGCGTCTCCACTTTTTGGGATCTGGGGCCGGGTGAGGGCTTATTTTTTGAGCTCGGGGCTGACGTTTTTGTTGATACCATTTTGGGGTAGATACAATTTTTTGATCGCCCGTTATTGCATTTTATTGCAATGTTGCGACGACCAAAAAAATGTAATTCTGGCAATTTGATTTTTTTTCTCGTTACGCCGTTCACCAATCGGATTAATTCTTTTTTTATATTGATAGATCGGGCGATTCTGAACCCGGCGATATCAAATATGTGTATTTTTTATTTTTTAAATTGTTTTATTTTGAATGGGGCAAAAGGGGGGTGATTTGAACTTTCATATTTTTTTAAGTTTTTAATATTTTTTTAAAACATTTTTTTCTACTTTTCACTCGCTTCAATAGTCTCCAATAGTCTCCATCTGATCATCTGTGCTTTTTTAATCTTTTTTTATATTGATAGATCGGGCGATTCTGAACCCAGCGATATCAAATATGTGTATTTTTTATTTTTTAAATTGTTTTATTTTGAATGGGGCAAAAGGGGGGTGATTTGAACTTTCATATTTTTTTAAGTTTTTAATATTTTTTTAAAACATTTTTTTCTACTTTTCACTCGCTTCAATAGTCTCCATCTGATCATCTGTGCTACGCATAGCAGGGCTTTAACCCTGCTATATGTAGCAAAAATCCTCATCTGCTATGAACGCCGGCCACGGGCCAGTGTCCATAGGAGATCTGCAATGACAAGTACGGGGGTCTTCGGCAGACCCCCTTCTGTTGTGCCAACCCATCAGTGCCCCACGATCATGTGACAGGGACGCCGATGGGTGTGGTTTGTGACGCACTTCCGGTAAGCGCAAGTTAAATGCCGCTGTCAAAGATTGGCAGCAGTATTTAACATGTTAACAGCCACAGGTTGATCACGATTCCACCCGCGGTTGTTAGGGGCACATCACAGCTGATCAGATCAGAAAGGTGGAGCCCACATCAAAGACAGAAGGCAATATATGACGTACCTATACGTCATAGGTCGTAAAGGGTTAAATAGATTCTCTAGAACTGATGAGTCTGGTGTACTTACCTTCCCTTACTTTTCTTTAAAGTTTTCCTGCCGATATTAAAATAAGCACCAAGCTCAAGCCGATCTCATAAAATGCTCATTTTAATGTAGGAATCATACAGTATGAAATTTCAAAGTAAGTACACCAGCCTTATCAGGTCTAAAACTGCTACTTTTATTTGTATGCGGTTTACATTGGAAAATCTGGCAGATCTGATTGAATTCTCACTGCTCCTATCTCTTGGCTTAATTTTCTCTGGGCCGTAGACAATAGCGAATTTGTAGAATTAGACTGGATATTCAGAAATGTCAAGCTAAGGATTGATCCTCATGGTCTTGGTGCCCTCATCCTATACATCTTTTTATGCTATGTAACTTTGTAAACCATCTAGTCATTTCTAGTGGGTTGTTCCTGACGCGCCCCCTGGGCCAGTGCTGTTTGGGGATTACCCGGAGCCGGATCAGATGGGGGTTGTAGTCTCCGAGTGGCGGCGACCCGGTCCGTGCCCAGGGTGTCAAACTCAGTGTGTGGCAGTCTTGATAGATGTTATTGATGTTCTTAGTGTCGACTACGCCACCCGTTGATTTGCGGTCAAAAGGCCGCCGCTGCAGAAGGGTCCGCTGAGGCTGGTGGTATGTGTGCAGCTGTGGTAGTATAACCCCCAACGGGAGGGGTATAGCCTCAGGGGGTCAGATGTAGAGGATGGTGGTTGTGAAGGTGCAGGATGATCAAGCAAGAAGACTCAGTCGGGCTGTGCAGTTCAGGGGTTTTTACTTATGGGTGTTCTTATGGTCACTCTGGCCTGAAGCGACCACCCGAGCCGTGCTGCGTCCACCAGGTCCTGGACTCGGCCAACCCCCAAGCAATTCTGGAGCGTGGTCCTAAGCACCCTTTCTGACTGTCCTTTCTACTGGCCGTTCCCACCAGGGATCCACTTATGTCCGGCTCCCTCGGGTCTCTTGTTGGTCAAGCCTCCTCTGGGCTCCCTGACCCTATGCTTGGTATGCCTTTCTAGTGGATTTGGTGAGGGTCGTGGCAGATCCTGCCCACGACCTCCGGTTCCTGGCTAAGGTGTGCTTTTCTCTCTGCCAGCTTGGGATCCGGTACCCTGGGTGCCAACCCTTCACCCTGCTGTTTGTATTCTGGGGTCTTGGGGTTCCTTCTTCTTCTCTCTGGGTCCTTCTGACTCCTCTCTCTCTCTCAGACTTGGCCTTGGAGCTGGGCCCAGCCGGAACCACAACTCCCTGTCAGCCCTTCTGGCTGAGCTTCTCTGCTCTGCTCCTCTGACTCTACAAAAGACCCTGTCCTAAGATGGTGCCCACCTTATATACTCCCTCTATGTGTGAGCTCAGGTGACCAGCACCCAATGAGCTCCTAGCCTTACCCAGACTGCTCCCCCTATCTGCCCCTACACTACTGGGATGTTCCACCCCCCTCCCACTCCAGCCAGGGACAGACACTGTCGTACCTGCACATAAATTGGTGGGAGTACCGTCGGTCTGTCCCCCGGAAATGGGATGTATGTAGTGTATGCAGCTATCTGAGCTCAGTCCCACACTCCATCCTTACCCGGGAGTGGAATACCACACCTCTGGCTTGAGGTGTAATACCCCTGTAGCAGCCGAGTCCTCAGGGTGCTACATTCCTCTTTATCAGCATTCTGTCAGCACTATAGGTGTGTGAACTTCCTTTCTCTTATTTTCCAACATGCATTGCTCCTGACATTGTCCAATGAAATGAAAGCCCGCCTTTCTTTTTTAACTGTATGCAGTTTGACAGACAGAAGGGCATGAGGCAGAAAGACAAGAACAACCCCCCACTCCCCCACCCCACTCCCACTTTCTATAAGGATCTGTTGCTAGAGACACCTTTTTAATAGGATAAGACAACATCATTTTTTATGTCTATTTATTACATATTCTAACAAATTAGATCACTTTGTCTGAAAGTACAGAGACCATTTAAAGGAGCCCTCACCATCTGTTCCAGCACTCATTATAACACCATCCATCCAGTGTTTTAACTCCTTTTCCTTATGGCTTGTAAGGGGTATAATAGAGGGGACCCCCTTTTTAGGTCAGTGTTGCCCCTCCCGCTCTGGCAGAGAGCCTGGACCTATTTTACATGTCTTGGTTACATTTTTTTCAGTGGGTGCCAGAGAATAATACTAAATACCCCTACAGCAGCAGCAGGTAGCTTCAATGCATTTGTAGCGCCCCGAGGGTTCGGCCGCTACAGGGGTATTGCACCTCTGCCAGAGGTGTGGTATTCCACTCCCAGGTAAGGATGGAGTATGGACCAGGGCTCAGTTAGCTGCATACAGCACACACACCCCATTTCTGAGGGACAGCTCAACGGTGCTCCCACTAGACAGAAGTGCAGGCACGACCGACTATGTCCCTGCCTGGAGTGGGGAGGGGGGTGGAACACCCAGTGCTGTAGGGGCAGGAAGGGGTTGGTTCCTGAGCGTAGATAGGAGCCCATTGGTTGCTGGTCACCTGGGCTCATGGCTAGAGGGAGGTATAAAAGGTGGGCACCATCTTAGTTCTGGGTCAGTTCAGCCAGAGGAGAAGACAGGGAGTAGAGGCTCTGTAGGAGCTCTACTCCAGAAGGGCCTAGTGAGAGGCCGAGGAGGAGGTGAAGGGGAGCTGAGATTCTGGCTCATCTCAGCTCCAAGAGAACGGAACAAGAAAGGAACAGAAAGGAACAGAGAAAGAGAAGGAGAGACAGAGAAACAGAAGGGCTCAGGAACAAGAAGGAGGAAGGGACCCTAAGAACCCACGAGAATCCAGGGTGCAGGGTCAGGCAGATTAAGGGTACCGGATCCCAAGTTGGTGGAGGAGAAACTACCCTCAGCCAAAGACCGGTCGTCGTGATCATTTATTGGTGCGACACCTCATCAAACCTGCTAGGAAGGCACCATATAGGACAGCGGAGGACGGGGCCCACGTTTACCCGCACAAGTCCGCGGCAGCTGGACAAAAGTGGGTCACTGGTGAGGCAGGCCAGAGAAAGGATTAAAGGGGGTCCTGTGCCATGCTCCTGAACTGCCTGGGAGTTGACCGAGCCCCTCACCTGGTGGACGCAGCACGGCTCGGGCAGTCATTCCCTGCAGAAGTGACTTGGATATTAACCGTGAGTAAAGACCCTGGACTGCAGTACGTTGTCTGTGTGCTTTTTCGCTCCTCCGGCACTACCGGTACTGGGACTCTCACCACCATCACTCCCACCATCCACTACACTGCCCTGGGGCTGCACTCTTCCCGTGGGGAGTCACATCATCCCAGCTGCACACATCATCAGCCCCAGCGGACTGCCTTGCAGCGGCGGTTCCTAATAACCGCAATCCACGGGTGGCGTAGTCGGACATAATCAATAGCACATAACGGACTACCACTGGCCTGGCCACCCTGAGCCGCGGGACCGGGCCGCCACTACTACTCCCAGCGTCTCCCTATTGCCCGGTTCCGCGTGCCCCACGGCCCAGGGGGCGAGTCAGCTTTGGCGTAGTCGGAAGGATTTCGTGCCCGCTAACCACGGGTACTGCGCGCCTGAAAAGAGACTGTTTCGTTGTACTAACGATGGCGCCCGCCCTAGAAGAACGAGCGCCATAATGTGCGCGCCAAAAGACCACAGGAGGCCGCCTCCCATCGTGGGCCGGGTCCCAGAATGGCGCCAAAGAGGAAGCCCGCCCCCAACAACCATGAGCACGGCTGTGGAAATGTCCGTCAATGTGGGGGGGCTGCCCCTAAAGGTGATTGTCAGCAGATACCCCCAAGACCACCCCCCATGGGGGCGGATAGGAAAGAAAACTGCGGGGCAGGGGGTGGTCTGGATCAGTCCAGACAGACCGCACCCGGGAATGGACGCCCTGAGCAGCACCAGCCTCCTGGCCCGAAGCCTGCTGCAGGCCGAACCGCTCTGCAGCCTAGCAGAAGTCCTAGCGCAGCTCCCCAGAGATCCGGAGCGTGCGCAAGCTGCTCTGGAGGACCTGGAGCGGAGGATGGTCCGGGCGCAGCGGAGTGCACTCACCGAGTGGAGAGAGGAACTGGCCCGGCAGGCCGAGACCCACCAGCGACAGGCCTCAGCCGCACCCCGGGGTTTGCCTGCCTCTGAGGACGGTGCAAGAGGAGAGAGGACCGGAGGCGACGCCGCGGAGGGAGCCACGAGGACTGAGGCAAGTGAAGGGGACGTCACCACCCCAAGCCCAGCACCCGCAAGCCTGCCCCAGCCTCCTGTCGCAGCACCAGAAGCCCCACTCACCGCACCTGTTGCCGCGCCGCCACTGCTCCCGGCTAGGCCTCAAGCGGCGAGCGCCGCGGCCACGCCCCGCCCAGCGCCACGCCCCTTGACCCCGGGCGCCGTAAAGCAGGAAGCATCATCGGCCCGGTTGCAAGGCCTGGATGACACGGGCGCCATCGCTAAGCCTGCGCCCCTGTCCCGATGGGACTGCCACCCAGCGCAGCCACAAGACCCCCGGCCTGGTCGCAAGGCCGAGTGCCCCCGGGCGCTGCTCCCAGATCAGTTCCCCCCACTATACCATCGCTGGGCGTGGACCTATTGACACATCACACCGGTCCGGATGGACTGCCGCTGGAGTGGCCGACTGAAGTGACCGGCAATCAGCCATGGAAGGCCCAGCCCCCGCGCGAGCCTCTGATACCGGCTCCTGAACCCGTCGAGGTCACCCTACCCCCACTGGAGGACGTCCAATTTGCGTGGGACCCCACCAACGAGAACTTGATGGGGTTCTCTCAAGAGACCCGGGCAGACGCGGTCCGTCGTCTGGAGGCCTGTCACCAGCAACTGGCGACCTTTGAGCGGGAGCGACGAGAGAGGCGCGTCAGGGAGGAACGGCTCCAAGCCCAGAGTGCTGAACAAAAGCGCAAGGCCCGCCAAGACCCCCAAGCAGCCCGTGGTCCCCGAATCACCGGGACCATAGTCAAGTTCCACATGGAGAACGGCTGGGGCTTCATCAGGGGCCCAGAAACCGCAGGCGACGTCTTTGTGACCCGCAGGGACGTGGAGAGTCATCTACCGGAGGGACATCGTGGCCGTGACCTGTACCCTGGTGATGTGGTCGCCTTTACCCGCCACGTAGGTGCAAAAGGACCATACGCCCTACATGTTCATCGGCTCACTGAGGAGGAGCTACAATACCGCGGCTATGAGGAGAGCCAAGAGGACCCGGACGGGTCTGAAGAACCATATGAGGAGGAAGAAGGAGCATATGGAGGACACCGCTACTAGTAAGTAGCAAAGTACCTGTGTACATAGTTACCCGTCAGGGTATCAGAACTGTTTTTGGGACTGTTCCCGTCTTGAAAGTGTGGTCCCCGTTGGGACAAATATTAAACTGTTACCTGTGTGCCCCTCATCCCCTACCAGGCTGAGGACTGTGAGCAGCCATTCCCTTCCCAAAACTGGCCGAGGACTGAGAGCGGTCAATCCCTTTGTATATAGTTGCGCTTCTTAAAGCGCCCCCTACTGGTTTTATACAAAAACCGCAACGTCTACCTCAAGATTTACTGGACTGTTGCACCTTTACCTGGTCGAGATCCAAGAATCCAAGAATGTGCTTTACTTAAAAATGTTTTACATGAGAAAGTTTTATATGCTGCTAGGTAATAATGCAAATGTTTTACAAGATGTTTTATATGACAAAAGAGTTCCAGAGGTATTAGCAAAGTGTTTTATAATAGTGACAAGAAAAGAAAAGTGTTTCCCATAAAGGGAATTGAACCGTATTGCCTGTTTTCTGATGTGAAAAGTTATTGAAAAAGTTTTGCATGTCCTGTAATTATCTGTTTTTGCTCTTTTCCAGCCCGAGGACGTGCTGTGATTTACCAGGGGGGAATGTAGCGCCCCGAGGGTTCGGCCGCTACAGGGGTATTGCACCTCTGCCAGAGGTGTGATATTCCACTCCCAGGTAAGGATGGAGTATGGACCAGGGATCAGTTAGCTGCATACAGCACACACACCCCATTTCCGAGGGACAACTCAACGGTGCTCCCACTAGACAGAAGTGCAGGCACGACCGACTATGTCCCTGCCTGGAGTGGGGAGGGGGGTGGAACACCCAGTGCTGTAGGGGCAGGAAGGGGTTGGTTCCTGAGCGTAGATAGGAGCCCATTGGTTGCTGGTCACCTGGGCTCATGGCTAGAGGGAGGTATAAAAGGTGGGCACCATCTTAGTTCTGGGTCAGTTCAGCCAGAGGAGAAGACAGGGAGTAGAGGCTCTGTAGGAGCTCTACTCCAGAAGGGCCTAGTGAGAGGCCGAGGAGGAGGTGAAGGGGAGCTGAGATTCTGGCTCATCTCAGCTCCAAGGGAACGGAACAAGAAAGGAACAGAAAGGAACAGAGAAAGAGAAGGAGAGACAGAGAAACAGAAGGGCTCAGGAACAAGAAGGTGGAAGGGACCCTAAGAACCCACGAGAATCCAGGGTGCAGGGTCAGGCAGATTAAGGGTACCGGATCCCAAGTTGGTGGAGGAGAAACTACCCTCAGCCAAAGACCGGTCGTCGTGATCATTTATTGGTGCGACACCTCATCAAACCTGCTAGGAAGGCACCATATAGGACAGCGGAGGACGGGGCCCACGTTTACCCGCACAAGTCCGCGGCAGCTGGACAAAAGTGGGTCACTGGTGAGGCAGGCCAGAGAAAGGATTAAAGGGGGTCCTGTGCCATGCTCCTGAACTGCCTGGGAGTTGACCGAGCCCCTCACCTGGTGGACGCAGCACGGCTCGGGCAGTCATTCCCTGCAGAAGTGACTTGGATATTAACCGTGAGTAAAGACCCTGGACTGCAGTACGTTGTCTGTGTGCTTTTTCGCTCCTCCGGCACTACCGGTACTGGGACTCTCACCACCATCACTCCCACCATCCACTACACTGCCCTGGGGCCGCACTCTTCCCGTGGGGAGTCACATCATTCCAGCTGCACACATCATCAGCCCCAGCGGACTGCCTTGCAGAGGCGGTTCCTAATAACCGCAATCCACGGGTGGCGTAGTTGGACATAATCAATAGCACATAACGGACTACCACTGGCCTGACCACCCTGAGCCGCGAGACCGGGCCGCCACTACTACTCCCAGCGTCTCCCTATTGCCCGGTTCCGCGTGCCCCACGGCCCAGGGGGCGAGTCACATTCCTATGTGTTTCCATGGTAACAGACTACAAACCATTTCTGTGTAGTCTGATCCTACAGTCTAGTGTCTTTTCTATCGGTCTAAATGATAAGGTGGAGTAAGGCATGATATAGAATTAAACCATGGGATTTGTTTGAAGTCTGTTGACATTGAGGCACCAAGGTCTGCATAGGAGCTGTATACCCAAAATGAGGAAATGAAAAGGGGCTGACTGTATTATACTGATAGTATACATTTACAGTTTGTTACTAAACAATACTTTTTTACTTAAAATGTTCCTACTTCAATCTTGTCATCCTCATCCTTCACTTACAATTGAATCTGGGACCTGCGGTGATGGATTGTTATTTACCCCATAGGCCGCACCTCGGAGGTGTGAGGCCTCATAAATAATCCATTACATACGTGTACCTATACAGGAGGGTTGTCTCAGACACTTATTGTGCTGCTTACGAGACGTCTGAGCAGCCACAATAGATAGGCCAAGTTTTTAGATATTTATGAACTGTGTACATCCCACCTCATAATAATAACATCTAATGAATCCTTAGAATGATTTTTTTAGAAGAAAAAAAAACGGAAAAGGCACAAAAACACCTCATCATTTCTCCAAAGAAATGTTATTTAGAATGGCATAGACAAGAGTGGCCTTCTGAGGAGAACACAAGATCTATTGACTCTCCGGATTATTTAAATGTTGCATTATTATTATTATTATTATTATTATTATTAATCTTTTATTATTATTTTTATTAGTATTACTAATGTTTTCTTCATAATAATAATTTTTGTTTATTATTATTTTGTTGACTATAATATTATTATTAATATTATCAATTTATTATTATTATTAGTAGTATTTTATTAGTATTATTATTAGTATTGTACTACTATTCTTTGTTTATTACTATTATTAGTAATAATATTTGATTTTTTATTATTCATTTCTTCTAATTATTATTATCAATCTTTTATTATTATTTTTATTAGTATTACTCATTTTTGCGTCATAATAATATTTTCTGTTTATTATTATTTTGTTGACTACAATTATTATTAATATTATCAATTGTATTATTATTATTATTAGTAGTAGTAGTAGTAGTAGTAGTAGTAGTAATATTTTATTAGTATTGTACTACTATTCTTTGTTTATTATTATTACTAGTAATAATAATATTTGGTTTATTATTATTCTTTTCTTATTATTATTATTATTATTATTACTCTTTTATTTTTTATTATTATTTTTATTAGCATTGCTCATTTTTGATTAATAATAATATTTTCTGTTTATTATTATTTTGTTGAATATAATTATTACTATCAATATAATCAATATTTTATTATTATTATTATTATTATTATTATTAGTAGTAGTAGTAGTAGTAGAGGTAGTGGTAGTAGTAGTATTTTATTAGAATTATTAGTATTACTATTAGTATTGTATTACTATTCTTTGTTTTATATTTTTATTATTGATAATATGGATAATGTGAATATTTTTGTTTATTATTATTATTTTGTTTATTATTATTGGTATTATTCATTATTATTATTATTATTATTCTCACTAGAAGTAGTGATAGTAAATTTGTTATTATTATTATTATTATTATTATATTTTTCCATCATTTAATTTTTTATTATTAACTTTGATGAGAAGTAAATTTTTATCATATATAAGAATAGAAAATAAAGTAAATATCAAAAATATTCAAAAAGTATAATAAATACACAAACCTATAAAACACATGATAAATATAAAAACAAAAATAAACCATAATAACCACATAAAAATGCAGCAAAGTGTTTTATTCATAGCACCTTTCTTTTGGGGTTAGAATCTGTTTTAGGACAGTTTGCTTCCATTCTGAAACCAGAAATATGTATTGTTTTTTACCTGGTGTAAATGCCGCTGTTCTCCTGAATCCGGCAATGTTTTTCTTTTGTTCCTGCGCCTCCCGATTCCTGAGATATGGCCCTCTCTTCCCTGTATGAAAATGTAGTCTTATTAGCCAAGTGGGAGTAGTCTTAAACTTTTCTCTGTGGGTGTCTTCTTGAGGGCCAAGCCCACTTGCCAAAAATGACTAGAGTGAAGAAGGGGCCATATCTCTGGAATGGAAAGGCGCAGGAACAAGAGAAAAACAGCGCCGGATTCAGGGGAACAGCGGCGTTTACACCAGGTAATTCCATTACGTATGCCAGAACTAGTTTGCGCATGTGCTGCTGTAGATTGTGGCTAGAGGAAAGTAATGAGCATGATCAGAAATGGATGTGAGGCCAGTTACTTCATAAATATATATAAAGATGCAAGACTATGTATTATAAGTAGTGTTGAGCCACCCCCGTAGTGTTCGAGTTCGGTTCGGTTCGTCGAACACCCGTGTGTTCGCCGAACTGTTCGTCGAACTGTTCGTCGAACACCTTCGAACACCATTAAAACCAATGGCAGGCAAACAAAAACACATAGAAACACATAGAAAACACCTTCAAAGGTGTCCAAAAGCTGACAAACTGCTCAGAAGACATAACTAACACATGGAAAAGTGACAAGTACATAAAGTCATGCGAAAATAAAAGAGGTGGAGGAGTAAAAGGAGGGGGAGACACAGATATAGGCATGTCATGCCCTTCTAAAATCCAAAAAGTGAGAAGCCGACACGGCCAGTCTGCTCCTGCCCGTGCCACCTCCGTGTCGCCGGGTTTGTGCCAGAGCCGCGGTGAACCCTGATGGCCAGCCCCCCTCTCCCAATACTGGTGCCTGTCCGCTGGTGGGTCGAGCGAGCCCCCCTGTGGTGGAGGCAGCTCTAAGCTTTTTAATTTAAATTGTCTCTCTAATTTGAATGAATACACTTTAAATCCATTTACAAGGATCTATTGGAGGGCAAGTCTCATGCCAGCAGCCGCGTAATTCCAGCTCCAGTAGCGTCCACTAAAGCTGCTGCAGTTAAAAAGCTTTTATAGGATCGAGCTCGGCTGTCCACCGCAAGGCATCCTACTGCCAGTCCCAGCCCCTATGCCTTGGGGTGCCTCCTGATGCTCTTCACTAAGTATCCCATGGTCCCGAAGCATTTCCTTTGAAAAAATTAAGTGTCTAAACTACAGGTGGTGTAGCTTGCTTAACAGCCGGGATAATCCGCTGACTAGCAGACACTGCTACTAGGCACAAAGTATTTCCTGGGCTAGATGCAGTTAAAAATTTGTAATTAGATACTCTCGTTGGATGCTGAGAAAGCATTCCATAGAGTCTCCTGGCACGCCATATATGATTCTCTTAAAAAGCTTGGGGTAGGGGTCTAGGGGACCCTTTTATAGCCAAAATCACGGCCCTGTATCACAATGCGTCACCTAGGCTGAAGATAAATGGAACTGTAGCACCCTGAGGGCTCGGTTGCTACAGACGTATTGCACCTCACCCAGAGGTGTGATATCTCACTCTCAGGTAAGGATGGAGTGTGGATCAGGACCCGACACCTGCATGCATTACACCACATTGCCGTGGGGCAGGGCGACCAATATGCCCCTGAGATGGGCACGACAGTCCCTGTCCCTGGCTGGAGTGGGGGGAGGGAACACTGAGGAAGGGGAACCCTGTAGTGCAGGAGCAGGTAGGAAGCAGTTCCTGGGTGCATTGAGAAGTGAGTATAAAAGGTGGGCACCATCTTAGTTCAGTGCAGAGAAGTCTGAGCAGAAGTGGCAGGGAGCAGGGGCTCTGCATGAGCTCTGCTCCGGAGGCGGGCCTAGTAACAGAGGCCCAGGCCTGGAAGAGGGAGAAGGAAGGAAGAGGAGCGGAGAAGGCTCCAGGAATGAGGAATGAAGGGATCCCAGGGGTGCGGACGGGCGAGTCGCCACCGCACGCCCGAATCCACCTGCGTGGAGGGGTCAGGCCAAAGGGGGAGACCGGTCCCCGAACTAGTGGAGGCAGGAAACGACCCTCAGCTAGAAACCGGAGGCTGTGACATTTTATGTGGCGCAGCCCCTCGCTACACCCGCTAGGAAGGCACCACATAGGGTCAGGGAAACTGGCGCCAAGTTTACCAAGAAGAGGCCCGAGGCAGCCGGACAGAAGTGTTGGTAAGAAAGGCCAGACAAAGGACACACAAAGGGGGTCCTGTGAAGTGCTCCAAAGTTATCTGGGAGTTGTCTGAGCCCCTCACCTGGTGAGCACAGTACGACGTGGGCAGCCGTTACCTGCAGACGTGGTCTGGATAATAAGAACTGTGAGTAAAGGCCCTGAACTGCATCACTGACTCCGTGTCGTTACTGCTGCTGCCCTGCACCATCACCCCCATCCTCCGCATACACTGCCCTGAGGCTATACTCCTCCCGTGGGGAGTTATGCTACGCTCTGCTGCACCCACAACACCAGCCTCAGCGGTCTGCCCTGTAGCGGCGGTTCACTCTGACCGCAATCCACGGGTGGCGTAGTCGTACATTTAAACATCAAAACCACATAAATAGTTCCGCCACTGGTTTGACCGCCCTGAGCCACGGAACCGGGTCGCCGCCACGAAGACTACAACCACCAGCATCCACCAAAAAGGGTCCGGCTCCAGGTGTCCCAAGGCCCAGGGGGTGTGTCAAAACATTTTCATCACCTTTCACAATCACCAATGGGACAAGGCAGGGATGTCCTCTGTCCCCTCTCTTATACATCCTAGTGACGGAGCACCTGCTCTCATCAATTCGCCATAACCCCAATATTAGGTGGATTGAGGTGGGAGGCACCGAGTACAAGTGCTCTCTATTTGCTGATGATGTCCTAGTATATATCACTCAATCACATATATCCATGCATGCTGTTATGGCTGAAATAGATCACTTTGTTACATGGTCAAATTTTAAAATCAATGCAGCGAAGTCTGAGGCCCTCGATGTCTCCCTCCCCAAATCCATATAGGATTCCATCCAGTCCAACTTTCCCTTTGCCTGGCCCTCACAGGGTATCAAATACTTAGGAATTCCTATTCATAGAGACCTCTCCCATCTATGTTATCTTAATTTTGGGCCCTTTATTGAACAACTCCATACAGACCACGGTTGGCAAGTTAGAACTGTAAGATTCACTACGTGAACCGCTGGTGTTTTGTGGAAAAGCACATGTACACTGCGTTCCAAATTATTATGCAAAAAGTTTTAGGAGTGATAAGGGAAGAATTTGTTTGTTTGTCAGTTAAACTCATTGATGGTGATGTGTGTCAGGGCTCTTTATATCCCTGTAAGCAATTGCAGACACCTGTGCTAATTAGTTTGGCAGGTGTGTCCAATGAAAGGCAAGACTACTTAAGAAGGCTCTCTCACATTATTAAGCAGCCTAAATTTTCTGCCAAAATGGGAAAGAAAAAGGATGTGTCGGCTGCTGAGAAGCAACAAATTGTGGAGTGTTTAGGTCAAGGCATGACTACAATCAACATTGTGCGATGATCAGGATGAAGTGTCTTGGCAATCAAGAAGTATGTAGCTGATTCACAGTACACACGTGTGCGTGCTGATAAGGGCAAATTGAGGACTCTTTCCTACAGGCAATTACGTCAGGTTGAAAGAGCAGCGGCAAAAAAGCCTTGTCATAGCAGCAGACAAGTTTTTGAAGCTGCTTGTGCCTCCAACGTCCCCCGAACAACAAGATGCAGGGTCCTTCAGAGGTTTGCAGCTGTGCATACGCCATCCTGTCGACCTCCTCTATCCACTTCACACAAGCAGAAACGGCTCCAGTGGGCCAAACATTACATGAAGACTGATTTCAAAACAGTTTTGTTCACGGATGAGTGCCGTGCAGCGCTCGATGGTCCAGATGGATGGAGTGGAGGATGGCTGGTTGATGGACACCCCACGCAAACACGGCTACAGCGCCAACAAGGAGGAGGTGGAGTAATGTTTTGGGCTGGAATCATGGGGAGAGAGATTGTCGGCCCCTTTAGGATCCCTGAAGGCGCTAAAGATGAACTCCATAATGTATGTGGATTTTCTCAAACAGCACTTCCTGCCATGGTTCAAGAAGAAGAACCGTGTATTTCACAGCAAGATCATTTTTCTGCATGATAATGCACCATCTCATGCTGCACATAAAACATCTGCATCTCTGGCTGATATGGGCATAAAAGGGGACAAACTTATGGTGTGACCCCCATGCTCCCCTCACCTCTACCCCATTCAGAACCTTTGGAGCATCATTAAAAGGAGTGTCTATGATGGCGGGAGGCAGTTCACATCTAAGCAACAGCTCTGGGAGGGTATTCTGTCCTCATGCAAAACAATTGAAGCAGAAACCATCCAAAACCTGACAAATTCAATGGACGAGAGAGTTCAGAAGCTCCTTTCGAACAAGGGGTCCTATGTGAAAATGTAACATCACCTAGAATAAAGTTTTGAGTTGAAAACTGTTTGATTTCAGTTTCTAACAACCTGCTAATGCTTATAATTTCAAAAATGACCATTTTTTTGGTCTTTATTAAAATGAAAAGGTTGATCGAAAAGCTTGGGGGATCTAAGAGTGTGGCAACCCAGTAGTCATGATTACTTCGAATTCTGACAATATGAGGGTCATGCTGCAGGTAGTGCAGCAAGAAGGCACTTATGTGTCTTGCGCATCTCGGAGCCCCAAAATTATTTTCCGGGCTAGATGCAGCTAAAAATTATTTTTAATTTTAAATCTGGTGAAGCTTTAGTATAGATGGCCTAATAGGATCAGTGCTGCACACTGCTACAAAGCCCAAATTATTTTCCAGTCAAGATACAGATAAACATGATTAGTAATTTGAAAGCTTAAAACGGTTGGTAGGGTGATTTTAACCAATCATCAAGCTTTTACTCTCCCCAGGATGACACAGGGGTAGAAAAGTCGTTTCGGATCCATGATTTGTTCATCTTTATGAACGTGAGTCTGTCTACATTATCAGTGGAGAGCCGCGTGCGCTTATCTGTCAGCACACCACCAGCAGCGCTGAACACACGTTCAGACAGAACGCTGGCTGCGGGGCATGACAAGATCTCCAAGGCGTAAGTGGCTAGCTCCGGCCATTTATCCAGATTGGAAGCCCAAAAAGAGCAAGGGTCCAGTGACACAGTCGTGGCTTCAATGTTTACTTGGAGATACTCCTGTACCATCGTCTCTAGGCGTTGACTATGTGTCAGACTTCTTGTCTCCTGTGGCCTTGCAAAGGATGGGCTAAAAAAGTGGTGAAATGATTCCGCAAAATTGATGTTACCAGCAGATACTGTGGTTCTGTTACGGTTTGAGTGCTGAACACTTGACGGTCCCACGGTTGGCAAGTTGGAACTGTGAGATTCACTACGTGCACCACTGGTATTTTGTGGAAAAGCACATGTAAGATTCTGCAACAGTCTCTGCTGATACTCCTGCATGCGTGCATCCCTTTCTATGGCAGGAATAATTTCTGCAAATTTACTTTTGTACCGGGGATCTAACAGTGTGGCAACCCAGTAGTCAGGATTATTTCTAATTCTCACAATTCGAGGGTCATGTTGCAGGTAGTGCAGCAAGAAAGCACTCATGTGTGTTGCGCATCCAGGAGCACCAAGTCCCTGTTGTGTTGGTGGCGAGGTAACAATCATGCTTCCTTCCTCTGTCCTCTCCCCCCAACCTCGCACAACAGAAATGTGATCAAGGTCTCCCTCATCTGATGAGTCTTCCATCAGTTCGTCCTCCACTTCTTCCTGGGCTCCTGCACCTTCCTCACTAGTTTGGCTGCTACCATGCGCCCTGGTAAAACCATCTCCCCCACCCTCACATGCCTGCCGCCTTGGTGCTGCCGACCGTCTGGACCTTGCAGATGTTAGCCCTTCCGCATACAACTCCTCCTCCTCTACTTCCTCCACCTCCTCTTGTGCCACCACCTGACTCCGAATTCTGCTTAACATGTGCTCCAGCATGTAAATCACCGGAATAGTCATGCTGATAATGGCATCGTCAGCACTAAACATCTTCGTCGCCATTTCAAAACTGTGCAGAAGGGTGCATAGGTCCCTGATCTGAGACCACTCCTCCAGCGTGATTTGCCCCACCTCTGAATCTCGTTGGACCAGGCTATACGTCAGAACGTATTGCACCAGGGCTTGTCAGTGCTGCCACAGTCGCTGCAACATGTGCAGAGTTGAATTCCACCGGGTAGGCACATCGCATTTTAGCCGGTGAAGTGGCAGGCCCAACGACTTCTGTAGAGATGTAAGTCGCTGAGCTGCGGGATGCGAACGGCGGAAGTGAGCACACAGCGACCGTGCCCTCTGCAGAAGGCCATCTAGTCTGGGATAGTGGGCTAAAAATTGCTGGACAACCAGGTTCAACACGTGAGCCATACAAGGCACGTGTGTGACATTGCCCCGGCGAAGGGCCGCACCCAGGTTTGCAGCATTGTCGCACACGGCCTTCCCTGGTTTCAGGTCCAGTGGAGACAACCATTCATGAAATTGGTTCTCCAGAGCTGACCACAACTCCTCAGCTGTGTGACTCACATTTCCCAGACATTTCAATGTAAAAACCGCCTGATGACGTTGAGCCCTACTGCCAGCATAGTAAGGAGGTGTGCAGGATCCCTTCTGCGCAGTTAGAAAGCTTGTGGCATGACCAGACAGGCTTTGGGTGCAGGTGGAAGACCGAGAGGAGGTTGAGGAGGCAGAAGCAGTGGAGGAACTTTGACATAAAGAGGATTGACGCACAACTCGTGGGGACAGCAAGACTTGGACAGCAGCCCCTTGTCCTGCTGTCACCATAGTTACCCAGTGCCTAGTCAGCGACATGTAACGCCCCTGTCCATGCCTACTCGTCCAAGTGTCTGTGGTGAAATGCACCCTGTCACACACAGAGTTTCTCAAAGAAGCGGTGATGTTGTGTGCGACATGCTGGTGGAGCGCAGGCACACCTTTCTTTGAGAAGTAGTGCCGACTGGGCATCTGGTACTGGGGCACTGCGACGGACATAAGGTCTCGAAAATCCTCTGTGTCCACCAGGCGGAAAGGCAGCATTTCTGTAGCCAAGAGCTTGCAGATGGTGAAATTCAACCTGTTAGCTTTCTCATGGCTAGGAGGAAATGGTCTTTTACTTGTCCACATCTGAGGGACCGAGGGCTGGCTATTGTGCTTAGACGGGGTTGATAAGGGTGTCCCCGGCAAACTGCCGGTCTGTGAGGAAGATGCAGGCGGACATGTTAGGTTGCCTTGATCCAAAGGTGGTGCTATCGATGTCGGACAGCGCTCAACACCAGCTGGTGTTCCCACCTTCAAAGAAAATGATGACCTGCCAATCACACTGGCTGTTGCGGGTAAAGAGGTGGCAGGTCTGCGCCCCAAAACAGGTGTGACTGCTGTCCCCCCAGTCACAGAGGATGAAGAGGCCGCGGATGCACAAGATATGGCAGACGGTGGTTGGCCCGGCCGGCTAGACCGCATTGTAGCACACTGAGCTTCCCACTGCAACTTATGCTTCATGTCCATGTACTGGTTCATGCATGAAGTACTCAAACTATGTATTTTTTGGCCTCTACTTAGCTTTTGCTGACAAATGTTACAGATAACACGAGTTGGGTCATCTTTATCGATCTGAAAAAATGCCCAGGCTATGCAAGGCTTAGCATCCATGCGACCTGAAGAGCCACCACGACTTGTGGTGAGAGGCAGAGTTGTGTTTGAGGATGCAGTTGTTGACGTGCTTCCAGTACTACGTCTCTGTCCAGGAAGGCGCAACCTGACCTCGTCGTCACTAGCATCTTCCTCCACCTCCTCTGCTGACCTCATCTCTTGACTGACTGTGGGTTGACAGTAAGTGGGATCTCCAACCTCATCATCATCACCCTGTGCGTTATCACACCCGTCGTCCTCAGAGCCAACCTGTTCCTGCCCTGACAAAAAACTAAAGTTGTCGCTCCAATCAGGTATTTGAGTCTTATCATCGTCTTCCTCATTGTCTCCACCAACAGGAGTTACAGTTTGGGAATGAGGGTCTACATTATGGTCAGAACCTTCTGCGTCTGGTCCTGGATCCGACTCATAAAGATTCTGGGCATCAGTGCAGATCATTTCCTCGTCTGGATTCACAGAAGCGCTGGAGTCGACCTCTGATTCCCAGGCTATAGTATGAGTAAACAGCTCTGCAGACTCAACCATCTGTTCTAAGTCATACTCAGACGGGCAGCTGGAGATTTGGGAGCTGTGTGGAAGAAAGTGCGATTGGGGTGACACCTTTGAGGACTGGAGTATTTGTGATGTTGAAGTTGATGTGGAGGAGAGCCCACTTAAAGGAGCACTTGATATCCGTTGAAGCACCTGCTGTTTTTGTGCCTCATCTGGAATTTGTAGCGATTGGCGTGGCCGTAAGAAAGGGATCTTATCACATTGTCCGCTAAAAGAAGTAGACATTTTAGTTTGGCTGGAAGATGGTCTTTCTTCTGCAGATGTTACTGTTGCTTTAACACCTACCCCACGGACACAACCTTTTTTCCCCTTCCCAACACGCCTATTCCCCTTTCCACCAGCAGCAGGCCTTTTTCCACTCATTTTGGTTGTTAACTAATTCACAACTCTGGAGTTGTTTGCACAAAAAAACAATGGATGGTAACCGAGCAGAGCTGAGTGGCCAAACTGTGGTATTAGGCCAAAACTATTGGCTGGGTTAGATGCAGAAAAAAATTATATTCAATTTGCAACCTGATGGAGGTCAGTATAGATGGACTAATACAACAAGTCCCACACACAGCTAGAAGCCCAATATTTTTTCAGAGGTAGATGCAGAAAAAAATATATTCAGTTTGCAACCTGATGGAGGTCTGTATAGATGGATTAATAGAACAAGACCCACACACAGCTAGAAGCCCAATATTTTTTCAGAGGTAGATGCAGAAAAAAATATATTCAGTTTGCAACCTGATGGAGGTCTGTATAGATGGATTAATAGAACAAGACCCACACACAGCTAGAAGCCCAATATTTTTTCAGAGGTAGATGCAGAAAAAAATTATATTCAGTTTGCAACCTGATGGGGGTCTGTATAGATGGATTAATAGAACAAGACCCACACACAGCTAGAAGCCCAATATTTTTTCAGAGGTAGATGCAGAAAAAAATATATTCAGTTTGCAACCTGATGGAGGTCTGTATAGATGGATTAATAGAACAAGACCCACACACAGCTAGAAGCCCAATATTTTTTCAGAGGTAGATGCAGAAAAAAATTTATTCAGTTTGCAACCTGATGGAGGTCAGTATAGATGGACTAATACAACAAGTCCCACACACAGCTAGAAGCCCAATATTTTTTCAGAGGTAGATGCAGAAAAAAATATATTCAGTTTGCAACCTGATGGAGGTCAGTATAGATGGACTAATACAGCAAGTCCCACACACAGCTAGAAGCCCAATATTTTTTCAGAGGTAGATGCAGAAAAAAATATATTCAGTTTGCAACCTGATGGAGGTCAGTATAGATGGACTAATACAACAAGTCCCACACACAGCTAGAAGCCCAAATATTTTTTCAGAGGTACTGTAGATGCAAATAAAAATTATTTTTAATTTGCAACCTGATGGAGGTCAGTATAGATGGACTAATAGTGAAAGTCCGACACACTGCTAGAAGGCCAAATATTTTTTCAGAGCTAGATGCAGAAAAAAATTATACTCAGTTTGCAACCTGATGGAGGTCAGTATAGATGGATTAATAGAACAAGTCCCACACACTACTAGAAGCCCAAATATTTTTTCAGAGGTACTGTAGATGCAGATAAAAATTATTTTTAATTTGCAACCTGATGGAGGTCAGTATAGATGGACTAACAGAGAAAGTCCCACACACTGCTAGAAGGCCAAATATTTTTTCAGAGCTAGATGCAGAAAAAAATTATATTCAGTTTGCAACCTGATGGAGGTCTGTATAGATGGATTAATAGAACAAGACCCACACACAGCTAGAAGCCCAATATTTTTTCAGAGGTACAGTACAGACCAAAAGTTTGGACACACCTTCTCATTTAAAGATTTTTCTGTATTTTCCTGACTATGAAAATTGTACATTCACACTGAAGGCATCAAAACTATGAATTAACACATGCGGAATTATATACTTAACAAAAAAGTGTGAAACAACTGAAAATATGTCTTTTATTCTAGGTTCTTCAAAGTAGCCACCTTTTGCTTTGATGACTGCTTTGCACACTCTTGGCATTCTCTTGATGAGCTTCAAGAGGTAGTCACAGGAAATGGTCTTCCAACAATCTTGAAGGAGTTCCCAGAGATGTTTGGCACTTGTTGGCCCTTTTGCCTTCACTCTGCAGTCCAGCTCACCCCAAACCATCTCGATTGGGTTCAGGTCTGGTGACTGTGGAGGCCAGGTCATATGGCGTTGCACCCCATCACTCTCCGTCTTGGTCAAATAGCCCTTACACAGCCTGGAGGTGTGTTTGGGGTCACTGTCCTGTTGAAAAATAAATGATGGTCCAACTAAACGCAAACCGGATGGAATAGCATGCCGCTGTAAGATGCTGTGGTAGCCATGCTGGTTCAGTATGCCTTCAATTTTGAATAAATCCCCAACAGTGTCACCAGCAAAGCACCCCCACACCATCACACCTCCTCCTCCATGCTTCACGATGGGAACCAGACATGTAGAGTCCATCCGTTCACCTTTTCTGCGTCGCATAAAGACACGGTGGTTGGAACCAAAGATCTCAAATTTGGACTCATCAGACCAAAGCACAGATTTCCACTGGTCTAATGTCCATTCTTTGTGTTCTTTAGCCCAAACAAGTCTCTTCTGCTTGTTGCCTGTCCTTAGCAGTGGTTTCCTAGCATCTATTTTAACATGAAGGCCTGCTGCACAAAGTCTCCTCTTAACAGTTGTTGAAGAGATGTGTCTGCTGCTAGAACTCTGTGTGGCATTGACCTGGTCTCTAATCTGAGCTGCTGTTAACCTGCGATTTCTGAGGCTGGTGACTCGGATAAACTTATCCTCAGAAGCAGAGGTGACTCTTGGTCTTCCTTTCCTGGGGCGGTCCTCATGTGAGCCAGTTTCTTTGTAGCGCTTGATGGTTTTTGCAACTGCACTTGGGGACACTTTCAAAGTTTGCCCAATTTTTCAGACTGACTGACCTTCATTTCTTAAAGTAATGATGGCCACTTGTTTTTCTTTACTTAGCTGCTTTTTTCTTGCCATAATACAAATTCTAACAGTCTATTCAGTAGGACTATCAGCTGTGTATCCACCTGACTTCTGAACAACACAACTGAAGGTCCCAACCCCATTTATAAGGCAAGAAATCCCACTTATTAAACCTGACAGGGCACACCTGTGAAGTGAAAACCATTTCCGGTGACTACCTCTTGAAGCTCATCAAGAGAATGCCAAGAGTGTGCAAAGCAGTCATCAAAGCAAAAGGTGGCTACTTTGAAGAACCTAGAATATAAGACATATTTTCAGTTGTTTCACACTTTTTTGTTAAGTATATAATTCCACATGTGTTAATTCATAGTTTTGATGCCTTCAGTGTGAATGTACAATTTTCATAGTCATGAAAATACAGAAAAATCTTTAAATGAGAAGGTGTATCCAAACTTTTGGTCTGTACTGTAGATGCAGAAAAAAATATATTCAGTTTGCAACCTGATGGAGGTCAGTATAGATGGACTAATACAACAAGTCCCACACACAGCTAGAAGCCCAAATATTTTTTCAGAGGTACTGTAGATGCAGATAAAAATAATTTTTAATTTGCAACCAGATGGAGGTCAGTATAGATGGACTAATAGAGAAAGTCCGACACACTGCTAGAAGGCCAAATATTTTTTCAGAGCTAGATGCAGAAAAAAATTATATTCAGTTTGCAACCTGATGGAGGTCTGTATAGATGGATTAATAGAACAAGACCCACACACAGCTAGAAGCCCAATATTTTTTCAGAGGTAGATGCAGAAAAAAATATATTCAGTTTGCAACCTGATGGAGGTCTGTATAGATGGATTAATAGAACAAGGCCCACACACAGCTAGAAGCCCAATATTTTTTCAGAGGTAGATGCAGAAAAAAATATATTCAGTTTGCAACCTGATGGAGGTCAGTATAGATGGACTAATACAACAAGTCCCACACACTGCTAGAAGCCCAAATATTTTTTCAGAGGTACTGTAGATGCAGATAAAAATTATTTTTAATTTGCAACCTGATGGAGGTCAGTATAGATGGACTAATAGAGAAAGTCCCACACACTGCTAGAAGGCCAAATATTTTTTCAGAGCTAGATGCAGAAAAAAATTATATTCAGTTTGCAACCTGATGGAGGTCAGCATAGATGGACTAACAGAGAAAGTCCCACACACAGCTAGAAGCCCAATATTTTTTCAGAGGTAGATGCAGAAAAAAATATATTCAGTTTGCAACCTGATGGAGGTCAGTATAGATGGACTAATACAACAAGTCCCACACACAGCTAGAAGCCCAAATATTTTTTCAGAGGTACTGTAGATGCAGATAAAAATTATTTTTAATTTGCAACCTGATGGAGGTCAGTATAGATGGACTAATAGAGAAAGTCCCACACACAGCTAGAAGGCCAAATATTTTTTCAGAGCTAGATGCAGAAAAAAATTATATTCAGTTTGCAACCTGATGGAGGTCAGCATAGATGGACTAACAGAGAAAGTCCCACACACTGCTAGAAGGCCAAATATTTTTTCAGAGCTAGATGCAGAAAAAAATTATATTCAGTTTGCAACCTGATGGAGGTCTGTATAGATGGATTAATAGAACAAGACCCACACACAGCTAGAAGCCCAATATTTTTTCAGAGGTAGATGCAGAAAAAAATATATTCAGTTTGCAACCTGATGGAGGTCAGTATAGATGGACTAATACAACAAGTCCCACACACAGCTAGAAGCCCAATATTTTTTCAGATGTAGATGCAGAAAAAAATATATTCAGTTTGCAACCTGATGGAGGTCAGTATAGATGGACTAATACAACAAGTCCCACACACAGCTAGAAGCCCAAATATTTTTTCAGAGGTAATGTAGATGCAGATACAAATTATTTTTAATTTGCAACCTGATGGAGGTCAGTATAGATGGACTAATAGAGAAAGTCCGACACACTGCTAGAAGGCCAAATATTTTTTCAGAGCTAGATGCAGAAAAAAATTATATTCAGTTTGCAACCTGATGGAGGTCAGTATAGATGGACTAATAGAATGATGCTATCCCCAAAAGATTTTACTTCACTAGGTGCAGTAAAAAAATTGGTATTCTATACACAGGTGGTATATCTTGCAACACAGATAGGCTACTCCACTGACTAACACACTCTGCAATAGGCCAAAAAGGATTAGCTTTGCTAGATTCAGCCAAATGCTGTGAAAAAAACTTGCACAGCACTGGCACAGACCTGCCTGGCAAAAACTGATAGGAACTGATGTAACCTAGTCCTGAAAAGGACTCCAATTACAATTAGTCTTTACTCCCACAATCTATCTATTTAAGTGCACAGACCTGCCTGATAAAAGTCGTAGGAAATGCTGTAACCTAGTCCTTAAAAGGACTGCAATCACAACTATTCCCTACTCCCAAGCTATCTGTATATTTGTGCGAAAATTGGCTTGAAATTAACAAGGTATAGCGCACACAGCAACAGCGGTGCCGTCTAACACGCAGCTGCAGCAGTGAGAAAATGGAGGCGACGGGGAAAATGGCTTGGTCTTATAGGGCAAGGACATGTGACATACACTGCCAATGACACATGCCCTTGCTTGTGTGAAAAAAAGCACTTCGCTCCGTGTGTGCGCTGCTGATAGGCTGACAGATTGCACCTCCCCACTGCAAATGCGGGAAAGAGAAAAAAAAATGGAGATCTTCATTGTTCCTGCAGAGATCCATCCCCTGCCCTTCCCCCCGCCCCGCTGTACACTCAAACTGCGTATTAACATTAATTTTCATCATTACTGAGAAAAAATCCAGTTATGATTTTGGTGCACGAACAGTTATCAAACATAACCTCGAACAGCCGAATTTTTCTCAAATTGTTCGTGTTCGCCGAACGGCTCGAACACCGCCCAAAACAGCTCGAATTTGAGATTGGCGAACAGTTTGAGTAGAACAACGCTCATCTCTAATTATAAGTGGGCTCGGCATGGCCTCCATATGGCTCCCTATGAATGGGGTGATCTCCCCTTCCTATTAGACAATATCTGCATCTGTTGGAAGATTCCGAGATTCTATCTGTTCCATTTGAAATTTGGAAAAACTTTTATTTATCAAGTTATTAACTAGAGGGATATAAAGGTGCAGTATGGTCCCACAAAGTGCAGCATGGTCCCAATAAGGTGTAGTATGGTCTCATAAAGATGCAGTATGTTCCCATAAAGTGCAGTATGGTCCCATAAAGGCGTAGCATGGTCCAATAAATGTGTAGTATGTTCCCATAAATGTGTAGTATGGTCCCATAAAGGTGCAGTATGGTCAAACAAAGTGCAGTATGGTCCCATAAAGGCGTAGCATGGTCCAATAAATGTGTAGTATGTTCCCATAAATGTGTAGTATGGTCCCATAAAGGTGCAGTATGGTCAAACAAAGTGCAGTATGGTCCCATGAAGGTGCAGTATGGTCCCGTGAAGGTGCAATGCAGTCCTGTGAAGGTGCAGTATGTTCCCATAAAATGCAGTATGGTCCCATAAAGGTGTACTATGGTCTGTAATGCAGCGACTTGCTGGCATTACGGTAATGGTCCAGGATGTGTTTTACCTGACCATGTACCTTCCCCTCAGGTGACTGGTCACATGACTGTGACATAGCACAGGTCCTGCACGCACAGAATGTCTGTCTGATCACATGACTGTGACATCAGCAAGGTCCTGTCAGTATGTGTGTGTGTGCACGGGATGCATATATAAACCCTGCTTGATGGGAGACAGGTGTGTTCTGTGAGAGGCATGAGGCCTGTTCCCCATGTGTGTGGGACACCGTGATACCGTGAAGCCTGGCAGCCTGAAAGGTTGAGCCTGGATCTTGTGTAGATGCCAGTGGCCTTGGAAGGCAGCGGCTTGGTGAAGAATCAGGAAAGGCGCTGACTGGATGGGTGTGAGTGAAACATTCCAGTAGCCTTAGACGGGACGACGGCTAGAGACCCCCACCTGGGAAAGCCTTAAAGCCACAGTGGCGGCGGATTAAATGGACTGCAGCAACTAAACCCGGCAAAGGTAATACACTTTGTTATATGGACACTTATATAGACATTGCTATAGTGTTACCTTGCTGAAGGCTGTAACTTGGGCCAATTGGGCCTGTCTGCTACTTGAGAGACTCCCGGATGTGAAGTGTGTAAACATGCCGGTGATATACTAAGAAGGACTGTGTGATATGCGGTTTATGATAAGATAATAAACTGCTGTATTGAGAAAATACCGGAAGGACATTGCACGTGTGCCTAATTTACCCGCTGCAGCGAGTATCCCCCATTATGATGACTAGTGCTGCCTTACAGGTCCCATAAAGGTGCAGTATGTTCCCATAAAGGTGTAGTATGGTCAAACAAAGTGCAGTATGGTCCCATGAAGGTGCAGTATGGTCCCATAAAGGTGCAGTATGGTCAAACAAAGTTCAGTATGGTCCCATGAAGGTGCAGTATGGTCCCATAAAGGTGCAATATGGTCCCGTGAAGGTGCAGTATGGTCCCATAAAGGTGCATTATGGTCCCGTAAAGGTGCATTATGGTCCCGTAAAGGTGCATTATCATCCCGTAAAGGTGCATTATGGTCCCGTAAAGGTGCAGTATGGTCCCGTAAAGGTGTAATATGGTCCCATGAAGGTGCAGTATGGTCCCATGAAGGTGCAGTATGGTGCCACGAAGGTGCAGTATGGTGCCACGAAGGTGCAGTATGGTCCCACGAAGGTGCAGTATGGTCACACGAAGGTGCAGTATGGTCCCGTAAAGGTGCAGTATGGTCCCATAAAGGTGCATTAAGGTGCAGTATGGTCCTATGAAGGTGCATTAAGGTGCAGTATGCCGGCTGCCACCAGGAATTTCAGGGACCCATACGGCCCCTAGGCTCCAACCCAGCTGCGCCCCACCCCTCGAACCTTCCACAGTCCCACCACCCACTTTTGGAAAAAGTCCACTTCTGCACCACGTCCTCACCAATCACACATTAACAGTTCCCATTGAACACCATATCACATACATACGTTTTTAGGTATATTTTTATTTATTTTTCTTTAAGGGAATGTGTTACATACATTTTTAAATATGACCAATAATACCACATACAAGGGACAAATATCGTCACACCATGGCTGGACCACATATTACAAACACATAGTGACTAAATAATACCATATACAAGGAACAAATACCACCACATGATGAGCAGACCACATATTACCACCTCATAGTGACCAATAATATTATATACAAGGGACAAATACCACCACACCATGACCAGACCACATATTACCACCTCATAGTAACCAAATAATACCACATACAAGGAGCAAATACTGCAACACCATGACCAGATTACATATTACCACCACATGGTGACCGAATATTACATTACTGTTCATTAATAAAAAAACACTAATATTACCATAAGTGCCATTATACACAGGAGCTCTGTATATAATATAGAGTGTATAGTGTACTGGTATTACAGTGATCACCAGTGACATTATACACAGGAGCTCCGTATATAGTGTATACTGTACAGGTAATACACTGATTGCCAGTGACATTATACACAGGAGCACTGTATATAGTATACAATGCATAGTTTAAGTATACAGGTAGTACACTGACTCACCGGTGACTTCTCTAGCTGAAATCATTCATCTTCACTTTTCTTTTTCATCCAGCGGAGACCGCCATCACTTCTTCCAGCCAATGCTCATCCCTGCATAAAATAACAGTTATCTAGAGCACCGCTTCCAGGACACATTCCCCACTTTTTCCCCAAATTCTACACTATGCAGCTGAATACAGACATGCACCTACCATTAAATTATGCAACCCACCATTCCAAATATAAATTGTAATCCACCACGGTGCCCCCACTAACTATAAATAGCCACTTTCCCCACCCAATAAATATTTAAATAAATTAGAACCTGTATTCTTTCCCCCAATTCATTACCAGTCACACTTCTGCCTGCTCAACACCCCCCACTCTGTACCTCCCGCTCCCCGATTCATTTTATTTACATGTCCCCTCCACCCCAGTTCATTATGTCATGTCCTCTCTCTCCTACCCCCACCCTCAATTAATCATCTATTTACTCTCCCTCACACTCAATTCATCATTTACTCTCCTCCACCCTCAATTTATCATCACTTGCTTTTCCACCCACCCTCAATTCATCATTTGCTTTCCAATCCACCCTCAATTCATCATCATTTTCTTACCCTGCACCCTTAATTCATCATTTGCTGTACGCCACCCTCAGTTCATTATCATTTGCTGTTTCCTGTCCCACAGCCTCAAGCACATTTAATTAATTTTATTATTTATTCATACTTATTTCTCATACGATCCCTTGCAGCTCCACTTTTGGACTGGTATCCTGACAAGTGGCGAGCATACATGCCTGGGCGTATACGCCATCACCAGCGCATCACAGAAGAAGTGGAGGGACTCTCTTGGAGCTGCACGGCTGTTCCATGGAGCTCCAAGGAAGGCTCCCTGTGCCGGTGCACGATACCCTAGGGCTCGGTGAGCAGAAGCACTGGGTCCATCTTTTTACCGGGCTCCATACAGCAGTAAGGGCAGTAATGCCCTGATGGCAGCATTGACCCATAAAGGTGCACTATGGTCCTATAAGGGTGCAGTATGATCATATAAGGGTGCAGTATGATCATATAAGGGTGCAGTATGGTCCAATAAAGGTGCAGTATGGTCCCATAAAGGTGCAGTATGGTCCTATAAGGGTCCAATATGGTCCTATAAGGGTGCAATATGGTCCCGTAAAGGTGCAGTATGGTCCCATAAAGGTTCAGTATGGTCCTATAATGGTGCATTAAGGTGCAGTATGGTCCCACAAAGGTGCAGTATGGTCCCGTAAAGGTGCAGTATGGTCCAATAAAGATGCAGCATGGTCCTATAAAGGTGCATTAAGGTGCAGAATGGTCCCACAAATGTGCAGTACGGTCCCATGAAGGTGCAGTATGGTCATATGAAGGTGCAGTATGGTCCCATAAAGGTGCAGTATGATCCTATAAAGGTGCATTAAGGAGAAGTATGGTCTCATGAAGGTGCAGTATGGTCCCACAAAGGTGCAGTATGGTCCCATGATGGTGCAGTATGGTCCCATGAAGGTGCAGTATGGTCCCATAAAGGTGCAGTATGGTCCTATAAAGGTGTAGTATGGTCCCATAAAGGTACACTATGATCCCATAAAGGTGCAGTATGATCCCATAAAGATGCAGCATGGTCTCATAAAGGTGCAGTATGGTCCCATACCCCTATATGGATACTGTACAGAGACTTAATATGTCCGTGAGCATGAAGCCACATAGGATAGAAAATCTGCGGCTTCGTTAACAATGGCTGGGTAGTTTTCTTGACTAAATGTCACAATGAAAATGATTAAACCTAAGTATAACTGGGGTGCGGGCGGACGATGTCTGGCCGGCTGCATGACGTTATATATTCACAAGATGCGGCTTCTCGGTGCCACCTCATAATTATCTGCCAGCGCTGACAAATAATCCTGGGCACAAATATAAATAATTATGTGTATGTGTGAATGCTTAGGGGACATCCTGTCCTGTGTGTGAGACGTGCCGCTCCGCGTCTGCCCCAGACATGGGCCAAGGCTCCGAGCCGAGGCCCCTGTAACCTCCTGGGAACCGTCCATCTCTCCAGTGGCCTCATCCTGTAACCACATCTGGCAGCTTCCTGGCAGTAATCTCACCCTTTGCCTAGGGGCTTCATGATAATTCTCCTGAATCTAGCATTAATTTCCAGCCTCACAATAATTGGCACACATTAGATGTGGGGAGCATGAAATAAAGTCAACATGTTGGATTGCGCCACTTCGGTGCAGGATGAGGAGAGGGGCTGGAGGGACCCTAATAAATGCAAATATAGGTGGGATATTGTATCGTCCAACTGTAAATTATAGGAAAAGTAGAAGTCATCAGTAGTTCTGTGGCCATATAAATCACAAGGATGCAGGCAGAGTGTCGTCTAATAGTAATTCCTTTTAACATACACTTCAGCTGCTGCAGAACTTCTTTTTTGCTCACTATTGATAAATTGATGCAAAACACCCACATTTGTTTTCAGAAAAAGATCTGCAGCAGCTGAGGTGTATTATGAGGTTCTTCAGCTGCTGAGGTGTATTGTGAGGTTGTTCAGTGGCTGAAGTGTGCATTATGAGGTTCTGCAGAAGTTGTGTTATGTATTATGATGTTCTTCCCAGTTAAAGTGTGTATTATGGTGCTCTGCAGCAGCTGAGGTGTGTATTATGATGTTCTTCAGCTGCTGAGGTGTATTATGATGTTCTGCAGCAGCTGAGGTGTGTACTATGAGGTTCTTCAGTGGCTGAGGTGTGTATTATGATGTTCTTCACCAGTTGAGGTATGTATTATGCTGTTCTTCAGCTGCTGAGGTGTATTATGATGTTCTGCAGCAGCTGAGGTGTATATTACATTGTTCTGCAGTGACTGAGAGGTGTATTTTGATGTTTTACAGCAGCTGAGGTGTATACTATGAGGTTCTTCAGTGTTTGAAGTGTGCATCATGATGTTCTGCAGCAGCTGTGCTGTGTACTATGATGCTCTTCACCAGTTGAGGTGTGTTTGTTTGGAGTTTTGCAGCAACTGAGTTGTACTATGATGCTCTGCAGTAGTCAGTACACAGAACCCTATAATAATTCCTGAAGCTGCTGAAAACCTCTTTTTTTTAGAAAAGCTGCATTATGTATCAGTCAACCCAGGGGCAACCATAAAGGGCCCCAAAAAGTAAAGAGGGTCACTTCATGCTCCAAAGCAGGTGGAATCATGCATTATGATGAGCTATTGGACTGTAAAAGCATCCATACATTGTTTTTGCACAGAGGCCCCATTTTATCTGTGTCCGCTCCTGAGTCTGCCAGTGGTTGGCACAGGGCAAGCAGTTTCCTACTAAAGCCATGTGATACTTTTTGCAAGAAGAGATAAACTGGTGCCTATATGTCAAAGAATATTTATATGGAGGTGTAGATTATCTTACCTTGTAATACCAGGCATCAGATGCTTATTGCATCGTCCATATGTGTTTGAATACATGGCATCTTAATTAATTGAAAGATTTAACCCTATGAACCCAGGCACAGATGCAGTAGAGCCGAGTGATTCAGTACAAACTGGAAGCTGCAGGCAGCCAGGAGACATCCTGAAGACAGCAGATAGCTAGCAGAGTTACAGAAGTCTGTAGGAAAGCAGGAGATTGAAGGACTGGAAGCCGCAGTCAGACAGAAGATGTTTTGGAGACTGTAGACAGATTGCAGAGTTACTGAAGTCCACTGGCAGACAAGTTACAGACCAAACTCCAGTGTATCAAGAAAGTCTAAATACCATGGAAGTTGTAGGCAGCTAAGAGGCGTCCTGGAAACCACTGATGGACACGCAGCTGAGGTCCTCGAAGACCGGTAGCAGACAGAACTTCAGAGTAACTAGAAAGTCTGAATACCATGGAAGCCGCAGGCAGATAGGAGAGACCATGGACATTCTAGACAGTTAGCAGTGGTAATTAATGGTAAATTCTGGGACTGGAAGCCACAGACAGTCAGGAGATGTCCTGAAGTCTGTGGACAGGAACTGTGTACAGGCAAACTTAAACTGTTACTAGAAAGTCATAATACCAAGACCCAGGTGTGCATCTTGGGAGGCCTTAAATAGTTCTATGAAGTTCAATACATGGGAGCACGCCGGACTACTTGCAAACCCAACGTGGAGCACAAGAATATTTAGTGGACCTGGATGTAGGGAGCATAGCCTGGACCTTGGACAAGTTTGTAACAGCTGAGCGCACTGTGCTTGGCTATCTTTGTCACTGTAGCAATGTAGTATGCTTAAAAATATGCTCCATCCTACCGATCCTAGCCAAGACCTTGAACACAAGTCTCCTGTTCTGGCAATTAGTTGTTGTCCCAGTGGAGGTTAACAATTATCACCTATCTTGAGAATAGGAGATTATTTTCATAGCCTGGAATGTCACATTAATTAGAAATGAGCAGCAAAATCATACGAACCACTTACAGGATTCTACCATTAATTACTGGCTATGTTGCTTTTAGCCTTTACAGATCGGAAAATTAAAAACTTTGGCTTGCAAAATGTTACTTTACTAATGCCTGATTTTTGGGGATCTAACCTCAAAGATCACCACCAGAGTAAAGCAGAAGGCACCATTGACAATGACCAAGAATTTTAGCCTCTTTGTTTAGAGAACAGATCACCACAACCAGATGTTGATGGCATCCATCAATGCACCATCAATGTTTGTTGGGTTTTCCATAAAAAATAGATAATTATTGAATGCTTTTTGGGGAGTTTACTGAAAGAAAACTGCAGGATTCCATTTTCTTTGGGGAACCAACGTTACCAATAAAAATGGGCACTCATTAATTTCAATAGATGCCGGTAGTCCTCCACTGTGCAGTATAGCATTCACAAGGATTTATTTAAGAGACTGTTGACTGAGAGGGTTAAATAGCACGGCAGACAATATATTTCCATCCTGAACCTAGTCCTACTCAGAAATGCAGTTTTCGTTTGCTTGACTGGTGAATGGTTGTGACAGATCGCAATGATTGATTCTACCACCTGCCCGAGAAGCCTAATAATCTGCTTCCTATAGACGGGTCATATCGAAGGTGAAGTGAGGACGTTGGAAGAAAAAAATAAGAATTGTGCCTGAAAGGCGCTGCTCCTCCGACAGAGCATTCTGACAACTGTGATCTATAAAAGTAACACGCTTGGCCATGACATAGATATACTGTCACTTATATAAAAATGCCGTACCTTATCCCAAAAAAGAATTACACTGCTACATCTCTGGGGAGTATTTGCTGACATGAACAACTTACTTTCATAAAATTTTTCCTTTTCATGAATGTTTCCTGTACGGAGTACTTCAGGGGGTCAAAAATTAATGATCATACAAAGCGGAATAACTTCTTTTATATGATACATTTCATGTCCCAGTTGAGCAGCTTAAAGGAGTCATCCAGTTAAAGCAAGTTGTCACCTATTCACACCGCTGGTACCCGCACCAAATTTGTTTACCCGTTGGGGAACATTTTAGAGTATGGTCTGTACGCTGCAGCTGGCGGCTTTCATCTATGTTTAGGCTCACCTGGTGAGGTGAATCCACTAAACTTCAGGTCCAGGTGGACCCATTGGTGCGGCAAAAATAATGCACATGGGAAGTCAGAACTTAGCACACTCAGCAATCTTGGGAGCATTAGGTTGGATGCAGTGGAACTGGATAGGAACGCAAGCAAGTTAAAGCACAGTAGGCACAGAAGGTGGAGCACACTAACCAAAAGTCTAAAAACTGAATCCTAAAACACAGGTGTGTGTCGTAATAGGCCTTAAAAGGGATTAAAGAGATGGCATGACTGAGTCATGCCAAGCAATCTGTAAAACCCAACGTGGAGCACAACAGAAGGCAGCGGACCGAGGTGAAGGATGCAGAGTGTAACAATTTAATTGGCATGCTGGCAAACATTAACCAGACGCCTCCAAAATTGCTGGTCTACCAGATTATCATGTTCTTCTCATTCTCTTATACTGATTCTTACAGCCTGTATTCGTCCACAGCTGCCTTAATAATTGTACAGGCTGCAGAGTGGAAACCCTCCAGCGTTCCAACACACTGCTTTCACAGGCATAGAAAAATAATAACTGTCTCTCGGCATCATAGGAGCTAAACTAAGCTGTTCAAGGAATGTATGAAAGTAAGATTGTTAAATGCTTACAATGAAGATCATCAGAATTGTGAATGCAGCTCTGGAGCTTACTACAGGCTGTATCTCAGGATTAGTACTTCATAAGTTATGCTATGTATGTACATAGTTACTCAACTGTCAATGTGGATTTTATTTTAGTGATAAGTGATTAGGACGATACTCGAGAATGACATTTTGCTTAAATTTGGTCAAAAAAATTTGATTTGCGTAAAATTTTATTTGATAAGAACTGCATGTGTCTTGTCTCTCCAGATCCCAGGAACATAATAAACGTATGGTAAAAAAAATGAACACTCATAGCACCCCAGCCCTCACCTTGTCTACTCTGCTCTCTACTTAGTTATTGCACTCTTCATTCCCAGGCCACAGGTGTTCTTCATGTCTCTGGTCCTGCAAGGTCTTTGGTGCCCACTAAGCGGTTGTGATGTCATGACTTGGTGCCCATCATGATATTGTGTCGAGTCTAGTCAATCTAGACAGGAATTTTCAGGCTGTGATATAATAAAGTCACAAGCCTTAATGGACACTGGCGGTGCCGAACACCTGACAAGACCCAAAGCGTAAAAAAGACTGGAGGTCTGTAAATAAAGATGGAACCATAATGACCAAGTGGGGAGTTGAGTACAACAGTTTAGGCAAGGGAGAGATGAGCAATTTGCTCTTATTTTGTAGTTTTCTTTAAAAAGTGCAGTCTGGTGCTCAAAGGTGGCCATACCCTCTACCGTAATATATTATTATTAAATTGTTATTAAGCTAGTTTGTAGGAAACATAGGTCTCGTTTTCTTACTAGTCTTAACCGTGCAGACATTCGTTTTACATTTGTTTCTATTCCATTACACTGCAAAATACTGTTTTACAAACATGTGTTTCTTGCACTTATTTTTGGCCGTTGGAAGCATTTTCCCTTCAAATTCTCTATCGTGGAAAAGACGTGAGGAACCAGCTGGTGAACTTTTCATGAACTTGCCCATGTAAGCTTTAGCGAGTGGGCTTAACCTATAACTTTCTTTATGAGTAACGTACAGAACATAATTCTGTCTAATAAATTCACAAATCATTGACTTCGGTTATTTTACTCTAATTTAATTTAAAAAGTAGCTGCAAGAACAAAAGTACTTAGAATTAGAATTAAAGGATGAAAATATCTCGTGAGATGTTGTTGAGGGACTTGGATCAATGATCAGTTTGGTGAACAGGTTTCTGGTAGCAGTATTTGGCTTCTTCATCTTTCTTGCAGGTCTTGAAGGTTGGTCCCAAATTTGTTCAGATGTGGGAAAATGAGTCTTATTTAGTGGCTCACTGGTTAGCATTATATCCTTGCAACCCTGGGGTCCTGGCTTTAAATCCCACCAAGGAAAACATCTGCAAGGAGTTTGTATATTTGATACATTTTTATGTCTTATCGATTAAAGAGGGTCACATTTGAGATGGACAGCGATGAACTGGAAGTTGTAATGGACTTCATCCTACTCACATCGATGATGACTCAAGATGCAGCGACAACACCGGAAGTCAATAGAAGAATAGGTATGGGCAAATCAACAATGAAGTCACTGGACAAGGTCTTCAAATCGAGGAACATTTTACTGATGACAAAGACTTGGCTCGTACATAGTTTGGTGTATTCTGTGGTAACACACGGATGCGAAACCTGGACAATAAAGAAACAAAACAGAAGAAGAATCGAAGCCTTTGAAATGTGGTGCTAGAGAAGGATGTTATCAATACCATGGATGGCAAGAAGAACAAACAAATCAATTTTGGAACAAATCAAGCCAGACATGTTACTCAAAGTAAGGATCACCATGCTACGACTTGTCTACTTTGGACACATGCTAAGAAGAGAGCAATCACTGGAGAAGGACATGTTGGTGGGAAGAATCAAAGGAACAAGGTGAAGAGGAAGACCAGCCACCTGATGGCTTGATACTATCAAGATAACTAGAGATGAGCGTTGTTCTACTCGAACTGTTCACCAATCTCAAATTCGAGCTGTTTTGGGCGGTGTTCGAGCCGTTCGGCGAACACGAACGATTTGAGAAAAATTCGGCTGTTCGAGGTTATGTTCGATAACTGTTCGTGCACCAAAATCATAACTGGATTTTTTCTCAGTAATGATGAAAATTAATGTTAATACGTAGTTTGAGTGTACAGCGGGGTGGGGGGAGGGGCAGGGGATGGATCTCTGCAGGAATAATGAAGATCTCCATTTTTTTTTCTCTTTCCCGCATTTACAGTGGGGAGGTGTAATCTGTCAGCCTATCAGCAGTGCACACACGGAGCGAAGTGCTTTTTTCACACAAGCAAGGGCATGTGTCATTGGCAGTGTATGTCACATGTCCTTGCCCTATAAGACCAAGCCATTTTCCCCGTCGCCACCATTTTCTCACTGCTGCAGCTGCGTGTTAGACGGCACCGCTGTTGCTGTGTGTGCTATACATTGTTAATTTCAAGCCAATTTTCGCACAAATCTACAGATAGCTTGGGAGTAGGGAATAGTTGTGATTGCAGTCCTTTTAAGGACTAGGTTACAGCATTTCCTACGACTTTTATCAGGCAGGTCTGTGCTCTTAAATAGATAGATTGTGGGAGTAAAGACTAATTGTAATTGCAGGCCTTTTCAGGACTAGGTTACATCAGTTCCTATCAGTTTTTGCCAGGCAGGTCTGTGCCAGTGCTGTGCAAGTTTTTTTCACAGCATTTGGCGGAATCTAGCAAAGCTAATCCTTTTTGGCCTATTGCAGAGTGTGTTAGTCAGTGGAGTAGCCTATCTGTGTTGCAAGATATACCACCTGTGTATAGAATACCAATTTTTTTACTACACCTAGTGAAGTAAAATCTTTTGGGCATAGCATCATTCTATTAGTCCATCTATACTGACCTTCATCAGGTTGCAAATTGAATATAATTTTTTTCTGCATCTAGCTCTGAAAAAATATTTGGGCTTCTAGCAGTGTGTGGGACTTGTTCTATTAGTCCATCTATACTGACCTCCATCAGGTTGCAAACTGAATATAATTTTTTTCTGCATCTAGCTCTGAAAAAATATTTGGCCTTCTAGCAGTGTGTGGGACTTTCTCTATTAGTCCATCTATACTGACCTCCATCAGGTTGCAAAGTGAATATATTTTTTTTCTGCATCTACCTCTGAAAAAATATTGGGCTTCTAGCTGTGTGTGGGACTTGTTCTATTAATCTATCTATACAGACCTCCATCAGGTTGCAAACTGAATATAATTTTTTTCTGCATCTACCTCTGAAAAAATATTTGGGCTATTAGCAGTGTGTGGGACTTGTTCTATTAGTCCATCTATACTGACCTCCATCAGGTTGCAAACTGAATATATTTTTTTTCTGCATCTACCTCTGAAAAAATATTGGGCTTCTAGCTGTGTGTGGGACTTGTTCTATTAATCCATCTATACAGACCTCCATCAGGTTGCAAACTGAATATAATTTTTTTCTGCATCTACCTCTGAAAAAATATTTGGGCTTCTAGCTGTGTGTGGGACTTGTTCTATTAGTCCATCTATACTGACCTCCATCAGGTTGCAAACTGAAAATAATTTTTTGTCTGCATCTAGCTCTGAAAAAATATTTGGCCTTCTAGCAGTGTGTGGGACTTTCTCTATTAGTCCATCTATACTGACCTCCATCAGGTTGCAAATTAAAAATAATTTTTATCTGCATCTACCTCTGAACAAATATTTGGGCTTCTAGCTGTGTGTGGGACTTGTTCTATTAGTCCATCTATACTGACCTCCATCAGGTTGCAAACTGAATATAATTTTTTTCTGCATCTAGCTCTGAAAAAATATTTGGCCTTCTAGCAGTGTGTGGGACTTTCTCTATTAGTCCATCTATACTGACCTCCATCAGGTTGGAAATTAAAAATAATTTTTATCTGCATCCAGCTCTGAAAAAATATTTGGCCTTCTAGCAGTGTGTGGGACTTTCTCTATTAGTCCATCTATACTGACCTCCATCAGGTTGCAAATTAAAAATAATTTTTATCTGCATCCAGCTCTGAAAAAATATTGGGCCTTCTAGCAGTGTGTGGGACTTTCTCTATTAGTCCATCTATACTGACCTCCATCAGGTTGCAAATTAAAAATAATTTTTTGTCTGCATCTAGCTCTGAAAAAATATTTGGCCTTCTAGCAGTGTGTGGGACTTTCTCTATTAGTCCATCTATACTGACCTCCATCAGGTTGCAAACTGAATATATTTTTTTTCTGCATCTACCTCTGAAAAAATATTGGGCTTCTAGCTGTGTGTGGGACTTGTTCTATTAATCCATCTATACAGACCTCCATCAGGTTGCAAACTGAATATAATTTTTTTCTGCATCTACCTCTGAAAAAATATTTGGGCTTCTAGCTGTGTGTGGGACTTGTTCTATTAGTCCATCTATACTGACCTCCATCAGGTTGCAAACTGAAAATAATTTTTTGTCTGCATCTAGCTCTGAAAAAATATTTGGCCTTCTAGCAGTGTGTGGGACTTTCTCTATTAATCCATCTATACTGACCTCCATCAGGTTGCAAATTAAAAATAATTTTTATCTGCATCCAGCTCTGAAAAAATATTTGGCCTTCTAGCAGTGTGTGGGACTTTCTCTATTAGTCCATCTATACTGACCTCCATCAGGTTGCAAATTAAAAATAATTTTTTGTCTGCATCTAGCTCTGAAAAAATATTTGGCCTTCTAGCAGTGTGTGGGACTTTCTCTATTAGTCCATCTATACTGACCTCCATCAGGTTGCAAACTGAATATATTTTTTTTCTGCATCTACCTCTGAAAAAATATTGGGCTTCTAGCTGTGTGTGGGACTTGTTCTATTAATCCATCTATACAGACCTCCATCAGGTTGCAAACTGAATATAATTTTTTTCTGCATCTACCTCTGAAAAAATATTTGGGCTTCTAGCTGTGTGTGGGACTTTCTCTATTAGTCCATCTATACTGACCTCCAT
This sequence comes from Phyllobates terribilis, assembly GCF_046119375.1. Classification (NCBI taxonomy): domain Eukaryota; kingdom Metazoa; phylum Chordata; class Amphibia; order Anura; family Dendrobatidae; genus Phyllobates; species Phyllobates terribilis. The sequence goes on from NW_027362773.1 coordinate 193,036,098, forward strand.
CAGGTTGCAAATTGAATATAATTTTTTTCTGCATCTAACCCAGCCAATAGTTTTGGCCTAATACCACAGTTTGGCCACTCAGCTCTGCTCGGTTCCCATCCATTGTTTTTTTGTGCAAACAACTCCAGAGTTGTGAATTAGTTAACAACCAAAATGAGTGGAAAAAGGCCTGCTGCTGGTGGAAAGGGGAATAGGCGTGTTGGGAAGGGGAAGAAAGGTTGTGTCCGTGGGGTAGGTGTTAAAGCAACAGTAACATCTGCAGAAGAAAGACCATCTTCCAGCCAAACTAAAATGTCTACTTCTTTTAGCGGACAATGTGATAAGATCCCTTTCTTACGGCCACGCCAATCGCTACAAATTCCAGATGAAGCACAAAAACAGCAGGTGCTTCAACGGATATCAAGTGCTCCTTTGAGTGGGCTCTCCTCCACATCAACTTCAACATCACAAATACTCCAGTCCTCAAAGGTGTCACCCCAATCGCACTTGCTTCCTCACAGCTCCCAAATCTCCAGCTGCCCGTCTGAGTATGAGGTAGAACAGATGGTTGAGTCTGCAGAGCTGTTTACTCATACTATAGCCTGGGAATCAGAGGTCGACTCCAGCGCTTCTGTGAATCCAGACGAGGAAATGATCTGCACTGATGCCCAGAATCTTTATGAATCGGATCCAGGACCAGACGCAGAAGGTTCTGACCATAATGTAGACCCTCATTCCCAAACTGTAACTCCTGTTGGTGGAGACAATGAGGAAGACGATGATGAGACTCAAATACCTGATTGGAGCGACAACTTTAGTTTTTTGTCAGGGCAGGAACAGGTTGGCTCTGAGGACGACGGGTGTGATAACGCACAGGGTGATGATGATGAGGTTGGAGATCCCACTTACTGTCAACCCACAGTCAGCCAAGAGATGAGGTCAGCAGAGGAGGTGGAGGAAGATGCTAGTGACGACGAGGTCAGGTTGCGCCTTCCTGGACAGAGACGTAGTACTGGAAGCACGTCAACAACTGCATCCTCAAACACAACTCTGCCTCTCACCACAAGTCGTGGTGGCTCTTCAGGTCGCATGGGTGCTAAGCCTTGCATAGCCTGGGCATTTTTTCAGATCGATAAAGATGACCCAACTCGTGTTATCTGTAACATTTGTCAGCAAAAGCTAAGTAGAGGCCAAAAAATACATAGTTTGAGTACTTCATGCATGAACCGGCACATGGACATGAAGCATAAGTTGCAGTGGGAAGCTCAGTGTGCTGCAATGCGGCCTAGCCGGCCGGGCCAACCACCGTCTGCCATATCTTGTGCATCCGCGGCCTCTTCATCCTCTGTGACTGGGGGGACAGCAGTCACACCTGTTTTGGGGCGCAGACCTGCCACCTCTTTACCCGCAACAGCCAGCGTGATTGGCAGGTCATCATTTTCTTTGGAGGTGGTAACAGCAGCTGGTGTTGAGCGCTGTCCGACATCGATAGCACCACCTTTGGATCAAGGCAACCTAACATGTCCGCCTGCATCTTCCTCACAGACCGGCAGTTTGCCGGGGACACCCTTATCAACCCCGTCTAAGCACAATAGCCAGCCCTCGGTCCCTCAGATGTGGACAAGTAAAAGACCATTTCCTCCTAGCCATGAGAAAGCTAAGAGGTTGAATTTCACCATCTGCAAGCTCTTGGCTACAGAAATGCTGCCTTTCCGCCTGGTGGACACAGAGGATTTTCGAGACCTTATGTCCGTCGCAGTGCCCCAGTACCAGATGCCCAGTCGGCACTACTTCTCAAAGAAAGGTGTGCCTGCGCTCCACCAGCATGTCGCACACAACATCACCGCTTCTTTGAGAAACTCTGTGTGTGACAGGGTGCATTTCACCACAGGCACTTGGACGAGTAGGCATGGACAGGGGCGTTACATGTCGCTGACTGGGCACTGGGTAACTATGGTGACAGCAGGACAAGGGGCTGCTGTCCAAGTCTTGCCGTCCCCACGAGTTGTGCGTCAATCCTCTTTATGTCAAAGTTCCTCCACTGCTTCTGCCTCCTCAACCTCCTCTCGGTCTTCCACCTGCACCCAAAGCCTGTCTGGTCATGCCACAAGCTTTCTAACTGCGCAGAAGGGATCCTGCACACCTCCTTACTATGCTGGCAGTAGGGCTCAACGTCATCAGGTGGTTTTTACTTTGAAATGTCTGGGAAATGTGAGTCACACAGCTGAGGAGTTGTGGTCAGCTCTGGAGAACCAATTTCATGAATGGTTGTCTCCACTGGACCTGAAACCAGGGAAGGCCGTGTGCGACAATGCTGCAAACCTGGGTGCGGCCCTTCGCCGGGGCAATGTCACACACGTGCCTTGTATGGCTCACGTGTTGAACCTGGTTGTCCAGCAATTTTTAGCCCACTATCCGAGACTAGATGGCCTTCTGCAGAGGGCACGGTCGCTGTGTGCTCACTTCCGCCGTTCGCATCCCGCAGCTCAGCGACTTACATCTCTACAGAAGTCGTTGGGCCTGCCACTTCACCGGCTAAAATGCGATGTGCCTACCCGGTGGAATTCAACTCTGCACATGTTGCAGCGACTGTGGCAGCACCGACAAGCCCTGGTGCAATACGTTCTGACGTATAGCCTGGGCCAACGAGATCTGGAGGTGGGGCAAATCACGCTGGAGGAGTGGTCTCAGATCAGGGACCTATGCACCCTTCTGCACAGTTTTGAAATGGCGACGAAGATGTTTAGTGCTGACGATGCCATTATCAGCATGACTATTCCGGTGATTTACATGCTGGAGCACATGTTAAACAGAATTCGGAGTCAGGTGGTGGCACAAGAGGAGGTGGAGGAAGTAGAGGAGGAGGAGTTGTATGCGGAAGGGCTAACATCTGCAAGGTCCAGACAGTCGGCAGCACCAAGGCGGCAGGCATGTGAGGGTGGGGGAGATGGTTTTACCAGGGCGCATGGTAGCAGCCAAACTAGTGAGGAAGGTGCAGGAGCCCAGGAAGAAGTGGAGGACGAACTGATGGAAGACTCATCAGATGAGGGAGACCTTGATCACATTTCTGTTGTGCGAGGTTGGGGGGAGAGGACAGAGGAAGGAAGCATGATTGTTACCTCGCCACCAACACAACAGGGACTTGGTGCTCCTGGATGCGCAACACACATGAATGCCTTCTTGCTGCACTACCTGCAACATGACCCTCGAATTGTGAGAATTAGAAATAATCCTGACTACTGGGTTGCCACACTGTGAGATCCCCGGTACAAAAGTAAATTTGCAGAAATTATTCCTGCCATAGAAAGGGATGCACGCATGCAGGAGTATCAGCAGAGACTGTTGCAGAATCTTACATGTGCTTTTCCACAAAACACCAGTGGTGCACGTAGTGAATCTCACAGTTCCAACTTGCCAACCGTGGGACCGTCAAGTGTTCAGCACTCAAACCGTAACAGAACCACAGTATCTGCTGGTAACATCAATTTTGCGGAATCATTTCACCACTTTTTTAGCCCATCCTTTGCAAGGCCACAGGAGACAAGAAGTCTGACACATAGTCAACGCCTAGAGACGATGGTACAGGAGTATCTCCAAGTAAACATTGAAGCCATGACTGTGTCACTGGACCCTTGCTCTTTTTGGGCTTCCAATCTGGATAAATGGCCGGAGCTAGCCACTTACGCCTTGGAGATCTTGTCATGCCCCGCAGCCAGCGTTCTGTCTGAACGTGTGTTCAGCGCTGCTGGTGGTGTGCTGACAGATAAGCGCACGCGGCTCTCCACTGATAATGTAGACAGACTCACGTTCATAAAGATGAACAAATCATGGATCCGAAACGACTTTTCTACCCCTGTGTCATCCTGGGGAGAGTAAAAGCTTGATGATTGGTTAAAATCACCTCACCAACCATTTTAAGCTTTCAAATTACTAATCCTGTTTATCTGTATCTTGACTGGAAAATAATTTGGGCTTTGTAGCAGTGTGCAGCACTGATCCTACTAGCCCATCTATACTAAGCTCCACCAGATTTAAAATTAATAATAATTTTTAGCTGCATCTAGCCCGGAAAATAATTTTGGGGCTCCGAGATGCGCAAGACACATAAGTGCCTTCTTGCTGCACTACCTGCAACATGACCCTCATATTGTCAGAATTCGAAGTAATCATGACTACTGGGTTGCCACACTCTTAGATCCCCCAAACTTTTCGATCAACCTTTTCATTTTAATAAAGACCAAAAAAATGGTCATTTTTGAAATTATAAGCATTAGCAGGTTATTAGAAACTGAAATCAAACAGTTTTCAACTCAAAACTTTATTCTAGGTGATGTTACATTTTCACATAGGACCCCTTGTTCGAAAGGAGCTTCTGAACTCTCTCGTCCATTGAATTTGTCAGGTTTTGGATGGTTTCTGCTTCAATTGTTTTGCATGAGGACAGAATACCCTCCCAGAGCTGTTGCTTAGATGTGAACTGCCTCCCGCCATCATAGACACTCCTTTTGATGATGCTCCAGAGGTTCTGAATGGGGTAGAGGTCAGGGGAGCATGGGGGTCACACCATAAGTTTGTCCCCTTTTATGCCCATATCAGCCAGAGATGCAGATGTTTTATGTGCAGCATGAGATGGTGCATTATTGTAACATACCTGGCGGCGTCCTTGCATGGTGGTCCATCTCCCACTGTGCAAGAGCGCGCACTTGATCTCCAGTCCAGAATGTCTCTCTGGCTTCCCTCCATGCTGTCTGTTTGTGTCTGTTTCTGCTGCTTAAGGGCGGCGCCCGATCACTTCCTGCTTTTTGTACCTGCTGTGGGTCACACCCCTTGTGCGTCCTCAGCCTATTGCTGTCTGTCACCTGGTATATAGCTCAGCTGCTCCCATCTATTCCTGCCTGAGCATAGTGTTTCATTCAGTGTGTGCTTGCACTCTGAAGGTGCCAGGTCCCGTTCTGTGTTCTCTTGTCTGCCTATCCTGGAGGCTGTATTTCCAGGCCTGTCTGAACACGCTCCTAGCCTGTTCCTCCTGCCTTCTAGGGGCCGATTACCTAGACCCGTTCCTGTATCTTGTCTGACCTGTCTGAACACGCTCCTAGCCTGTTCCTCCCGCCTTCTAGGGGCTGATTACCTAGACCCGCTCCTGTATCTTGTCTGTCCTGTCTGAACACGCTCCTTGCCTGTTCGTCCTGCCTCTCTGGGGGCCGTATTCCCAGACCCGCTCCTGTATTCCGCTGCAGTGTCGGTCTCCTCCGTACACTCAGTTCCAGTCTGAACTCTCTCCTATCCTTTACCTGTTTTGCCTCTATGTCCGTTCCCTTCCTTTTTCTGCAGAGTCTGAACTCGTACCTAACTCCTGCTTGTTGTCTCTGTACTACCGTTTGTGAGTTTGTGGCCCACTCGCTACTTCTCTGCTAGTACCCTGTGGGTGTCTGGCTCTGCCTTTCCCTTCATGTCTGTTCCGTGTGAACAGAGCCCTGTCCCCCCTACTCAGCCTAGCCTGCTCTGACTCCTTTGCTCACCGCTCCGGCGGTTCTAGCCTGCTCTGACTCCTTTGCTCACCGCTCCGGCGGTTCTAGCCTGCTCTGACTCCTTTGCTCACCGCTCCGGTGGTTCTAGTCTGCTCTGACTCCTTTGCTTACCGCTCCGGCGGTTCTAGCCTGCTCTGACTCCTTGCTCACTGCTCCGCAGCCTTGCTCCGCTCTGACCCTTTTGCTCACTGCTCCGGCAGCCTTGCTCCGCTCTGACCCTTTTGCTCACTGCTCCGGCAGTCCTGTCCTGCCCTGCTTCTGCCCGCTGCTCCGGCAGTCCTGTCCTGCCCTGCTTCTGCCCGCTGCTCCGGCAGTCCTGTCCTGCCCTGCTTCTGCCCGCTGCTCCGGCAGTCCTGTCCTGCCCTGCTTCTGCCCGCTGCTCCGGCAGTCCTGTCCTGCCCTGCTTCTGCCCGCTGCTCCGGCAGTCCTGTCCTGCCCTGCTTCTGCCCGCTGCTCCGGCAGTCCTGTCCTGCCCTGCTTGTGCTCGCTGCTCCTGCAGCCCCGTCCTGCTCTGTTCTTGCCCACCGCTTCGGGCGTTCCCTCTCTGCTGTGATTGTCTACCGCATCTGCGGTTCTGTGACCCAGTCTGTACTGGATCTTAACCTTTCTGTGCTCCAGCCCGTCCTTTCGGCCAGTACCTCCCTGCCTGCATACTCGCCTGTATCCACCCATCTGCATACCTGCCGTGTTTGCTTACATCCACCAGTCTGTGCCAGCCTAACCTGCCTGTTCCTGAGTCCCAGTGTGTACTGGGTCCTATCCCGCCTGTGTTCCTACCTGCTAGTGCCTCCCTGTCTGCACTCTAGCTGTGCTTGCCTGTACCCCTCTGCCTGTATTGTTCCTGAGTCCCAGTGTGTACTGGGTCCTATCCCGCCTGTGTTCCTACCTGCTAGTGCCTCCCTGTCTGCACTCTAGCTGCGCTTGCCTTTACCCGCCTGCCTGCATTCCAGTCGTGCCTGCCTATACCCTCCAGTCTGTGCGCCAGCCTAACCAGCCTGTTCCAGTAATCCCTGTGTGGGTCAACCCCCGTGTCCGGAGTTTGACCTGGAGTAGCACCTGGTCCCTCTGCCCGGTTTCTCCCTGGTGCACTGGCGTCGTATGCCGTCATGCCATCTTGGTCGGATCGGCCAGATACTTAGTCACGCCCCTCCAGGCACTCTCCGGTTCATGGTCCAGTGGAACCACAACACCCGCACACGCCAGTCAGTCCGGGTGTGTGCATATCAGCATGCTCAGGCCATGGTTCCCGTTGAGCCCCACGGCCTTCGCTCTCTGAGAAGTTTTCCAGCGAATACATGCATTAAAAATAAATAAATAAATTTTTTTTTTTTTTTCTCAGCTGAGTTCCAGGCGAATTACGCACCCGTCCAGATGGATCTATCTGCTCTCGTTCCTGCGGATCCGCCACGTTACTATGGGGATCCAAGACAAAGTCGTGCATTTGTGGAGCAATGCATGCTACACTTCAAGTTCTACCCTCTATGTTTTCCCACCGATCGGGTTAAGGTGGCATTCATTATGTCTTACCTGGCGGGTGATGCCTTGGAATGGATCAACCCCCTATATGAAACACAGGATCCGATCCTCCTGGACCTAATGGCCTTCCTGGTGGCCTTTCTAATGGTCTTCGATGATCCTAACCCGGAGGCTCCTGCTGAAGCTTCACCTCCCAATATCCCGCAGCAGCCCCGATGGGTAATGTGTGTGGGTAGCGCAATAGTCCTCCAGCCCAATGAGACTACTGTCCACCCAGAATCTTCACAGGGTGACTACGCTTTCCGGAATACATCTCCCAACCTCAAGAGGCAGTCCAGACGTGCTAGACGTAGAGGCAAGCCGTCACGCCAGGGTCTGTCCTCCCTGAGACCTCCTGACCCCAACCTTGAAGTCCCTACTGAAGCTTCATCTCCCTGTATCCCGGAGAAGCCCCAATGGGTAATGTGCGTGGGTAGTGCTCCGGTTCTCCTGCCCAAAGAGACTTCTGCCCATCCAGACTCCACACAGGAGAACTTCCTGCACCCGGCATCAGATGCTTCACCCACTTTAACCGGTGTGCATGTCCAAGGATGCTCCAAAGCTGTGGTTACCTCTGAGTCTGTGCACCTCTACTACCTGGCGGAGGACCCCCTGTTGCCTCCTGAATCCTCCGGGATACCACTCGATGACAAATGGAGAGAGACTTCTCTACACTCGGTACTCGATACTTTGTCCGCTTCGTCCTGTGAGCCTGACAATCGGTACCCCAAAGTGGTAGTTACCCCCGAGTCTCTACACCCCTCCGACCAGGCGGAGGACCTCCAGTTGTCTCCAGAACCCTTCGGGGTGCTACCTGGTAGCGAAAGGACAGAGACTCTCCTATACTCTGTACCTGATACCTCGCTCGCTTCGTCCAGTGAGTCCAACCTAGTGTACTCCGAAGCAGAGGTTACTCCCGAGTCTCTACACCCCTCCGACCAGGCGGAGGACCTCCAGTTGTCTCCAGAACCCTTCGGGGTGCTACCTGGTAGCGAAAGGACAGAGACTCTCCTTTACTCTGTACCTGATACCTCGCTCGCTTCGTCCAGTGAGTCCAACCTAGTGTACTCTGAAGCAGAGGTTACCCGTGAGTCTCTACACCCTTCTGACCAGGCGGAGGACCGCCAGTTGTCTCCAGAACCCTTCGGGGTGCCACCTGGTGGTGAATGGACAGAGACTTTCCTATACTCGGTACCCGATACCTCGCCTGCTTCGTCCAGTGAGTCCGACCTAGTGTACTCTGAAGCAGATGTTTTCTCTGAGCCTCTGCACTCTTCTGACCCGGCGGAGGACCTCCAGTTGTTTCCTGAATCCTCCGGGGTACCACCAGATAACAAAGAGACAGTGACTTTTCCTCATTATGTACCTGATAACCCGTCTATTTCTTCCTGTGAGCTTGACAAGATGTACCTCGAAGCAGAGATTACCCCCAAGTCTCTGTCCCCCTCCAACCCGGTGAAGGACTTCCAGTTGTCTCCTGTACCCTCTGGGGTGCCACCTGAAAATATGTGGAGAGAGACTTCCTTGTGTGCTCTTCCTGGTACTCCACCCGTTTCGTCTGTTGCTGAGGATGGCTGGATAGGAGGTAGCATCCTAGCTAACCAGATGAGATCAGTTTTTCCTGTGGACAGTGGAAGTGATCTCCTTGAAGTGAACGACTGGTCCTCGAATTCCCTGCGGAAGATTCTGGCAGGCCTGAAGAAGAGGGGGCGTAAGGGGGGGGGTACTGTAACATACCTGGCGGCGTCCTTGCATGGTGGTCCATCTCCCACTGTGCAAGAGCGCGCACTTGATCTCCAGTCCAGAATGTCTCTCTGGCTTCCCTCCATGCTGTCTGTTTGTGTCTGTTTCTGCTGCTTAAGGGCGGCGCCCGATCACTTCCTGCTTTTTGTACTTGCTGTGGGTCACACCCCTTGTGCTTCCTCAGCCTATTGCTGTCTGTCACCTGGTATATAGCTCAGCTGCTCCCATCTATTCCTGCCTGAGCATAGTGTTTCATTCAGTGTGTGCTTGCACTCTGAAGGTGCCAGGTCCCGTTCTGTGTTCTCTTGTCTGCCTATCCTGGAGGCTTTATTTCCAGGCCTGTCTGAACACGCTCCTAGCCTGTTCCTCCTGCCTTCTAGGGGCTGATTACCTAGACCCGCTCCTGTATCTTGTCTGTCCTGTCTGAACACGCTCCTTGCCTGTTCGTCCTGCCTCTCTGGGGGCCGTATTCCCAGACTCGCTCCTGTATTCCGCTGCAGTGTCGGTCTCCTCCGTACACTCAGTTCCAGTCTGAACTCTCTCCTATCCTTTACCTGTTTTGCCTCTATGTCCGTTCCCTTCCTTTTTCTGCAGAGTCTGAACTCGTACCTAACTCCTGCTTGTTGTCTCTGTACTCCCGTTTGTGAGTTTGTGGTCCACTGGCTACTTCTCTGCTAGTACCCTGTGGGTGTCTGGCTCTGCCTTTCCCTTCCTGTCTGTTCCGTGTGAACAGAGCCCTGTCCCCCCTACTCAGCCTAGCCTGCTCTGACTCCTTTGCTCACCGCTCCGGCGGTTCTAGCCTGCTCTGACTCCTTTGCTCACCGCTCCGGCGGTTCTAGCCTGCTCTGACTCCTTTGCTCACCGCTCCGGCGGTTCTAGTCTGCTCTGACTCCTTTGCTTACCGCTCCGGCGGTTCTAGCCTGCTCTGACTCCTTGCTCACTGCTCCGCAGCCTTGCTCCGCTCTGACCCTTTTGCTCACTGCTCCGGCAGCCTTGCTCAGCTCTGACCCTTTTGCTCACTGCTCCGGCAGTCCTGTCCTGCCCTGCTTCTGCCCGCTGCTCCGGCAGTCCTGTCCTGCCCTGCTTCTGCCCGCTGCTCCGGCAGTCCTGTCCTGCCCTGCTTCTGCCCGCTGCTCCGGCAGTCCTGTCCTGCCCTGCTTCTGCCCGCTGCTCCGGCAGTCCTGTCCTGCCCTGCTTCTGCCCGCTGCTCCGGCAGTCCTGTCCTGCCCTGCTTGTGCTCGCTGCTCTTGCAGCCCCGTCCTGCTCTGTTCTTGCCCACCGCTTCGGGCGTTCCCTCTCTGCTGTGGTTGTCTACCGCATCTGCGGTTCTGTGACCCAGTTTGTACTGGGTCTTAACCTTTCTGTGCTCCAGCCCGTCCTTTCGGCCAGTACCTCCCTGCCTGCATACTCGCCTGTATCCACCCATCTGCATACCTGCCGTGTTTGCTTACATCCACCAGTCTGTGACAGCCTAACCTGCCTGTTCCTGAGTCCCAGTGTGTACTGGGTCCTATCCCGCCTGTGTTCCTACCTGCTAGTGCCTCCCTGTCTGCACTCTAGCTGTGCTTGCCTGTACCCCTCTGCCTGTATTGTTCCTGAGTCCCAGTGTGTACTGGGTCCTATCCCGCCTGTGTTCCTACCTGCTAGTGCCTCCCTGTCTGCACTCTAGCTGCGCTTGCCTTTACCCGCCTGCCTGCATTCCAGTCGTGCCTGCCTATACCCTCCAGTCTGTGCGCCAGCCTAACCAGCCTGTTCCAGTAATCCCTGTGTGGGTCAACCCCCGTGTCCGGAGTTTGACCTGGAGTAGCACCTGGTCCCTCTGCCCGGTTTCTCCCTGGTGCACTGGCGTCGTATGCCGTCGTGCCATCTTGGTCGGATCGGCCAGATACTTAGTCACGCCCCTCCAGGCACTCTCCGGTTCATGGTCCAGTGGAACCACAACACCCGCACACGCCAGTCAATCCGGGCGTGTGCATAACAATTATCATGCAAAAAAATGATCTTGCTGTGAAATACATGGTTCTTCTTCTTGAACCATGGCAGGAAGTGCTGTTTGAGAAAATCCACATACATTATGGAGTTCATCTTTAGCACCTTCAGGGATCCTAAAGGGGCCGACAATCTCTCTCCCCATGATTCCAGCCCAAAACATTACTCCACCTCCTCCTTGTTGGCGCTGTAGCCGTGTTTGCGTGGGGTGTCCATCAACCAGCCATCCTCCACTCCATCCATCTGGACCATCGAGCGCTGCACGGCACTCATCCGTGAACAAAACAGTTTTGAAATCAGTCTTCATGTAATGTTTGGCCCACTGGAGCCGTTTCTGCTTGTGTGAAGTGGATAGAGGAGGTCGCCAGGATGGCATATGCACAGCTGCAAACCTCTGAAGGACCCTGCATCTTGTTGTTCGGGGGACGTTGTAGGCACTAGCAGCTTCAAAAACTTGTCTGCTGCTATGACAAGGCTTTTTTGCCGCTGCTCTTTTAACCTGACGTAATTGCCTGTAGGAAAGAGTCCTCAATTTGCCCTTATCAGCACGCACACGTGTGTACTGTGAATCAGCTACATACTTCTTGATTGCCAAGACACTTCATCCTGATCATCGCACAATGTTGATTGTAGTCATGCCTTGACCTAAACACTCCACAATTTGTTGCTTCTCAGCAGCCGACACATCCTTTTTCTTTCCCATTTTGGCAGAAAATGTAGGCTGCTTAATAATGTGAGACAGCCTTCTTAAGTAGTCTTGCCTTTCATTGGACACACCTGCCAAACTAATTAGCACAGGTGTCTGCAATTGCTTACAGTGATATAAAGAGCCCTGACACACATCACCATCAATGAGTTTAACTGACAAACAAACAAATTCTTCCCTTATCACTCCTAAACACTTTTTGCATAATAATTTGGAGCACAGTGTACATGTGCTTTTCCACAAAACACCAGTGGTTCACGTAGTGAATCTTACAGTTCTAACTTGCCAACCGTGGTCTGTATGGAGTTGTTCAATAAAGGGCCCAAAATTAAGATAACATAGATGGGAGAGGTCTCTATGAATAGGAATTCCTAAGTATTTGATACCCTGTGAGGGCCAGGCAAAGGGAAAGTTGGACTGGATGGAATCCTATATGGATTTTGGGGAGGGAGACATCGAGGGCCTCAGACTTCGCTGCATTGATTTTAAAATTTGACTATGTAACAAAGTGATCTATTTCAGCCATAACAGCATGGATGGATATATGTGATTGAGTGATATATACTAGTACATCATCAGCAAATAGAGAGCACTTGTACTCGGTGCCTCCCACCTCAATCCACCTAATATTGGGGTTATGGCGAATTGATGAGAGCAGGTGCTCCATCACAAGGATGTATAAGAGAGGGGACAGAGGACATCCCTGCCTTGTCCCATTGGTGATTGTGAAAGGTGATGAAAATGTTCTGATGCACCCCCTGGGCCTTGGGACACCCGGAGCCGGACCCTTTTTGGTGGATGCTGGTGGTTGTAGTCTTCGTTGCGGCGACCCGGTTCCGTGGCTTAGGGTGGTCAAACCAGTGGCGGAACTATTTATGTGGTTTTGATGTTTAAATGTCCGACTACGCCACCCGTGGATTGTGGTCAGAGTGAACCGCCGCTGCAGGGCAGACCGCTGAGGCTGGTGTTGTGGGTGCAGCAGAGCATAGCATAACTCCCCACGGGAGGAGTATAGCCTCAGGGCAGTGTATGCGGAGGATGGGGGTGATGGTGCAGGGCAGCAGCAGTAACGACACGGAGTCAGTGATGCAGTGCAGGGCCTTTACTCACAGTTCTTATTATCCAGACCACGTCTGCAGGTAACGGCTGCCCACGTCGTACTGTGCTCACCAGGTGAGGGGCTCAGACAACTCCCAGATAACTTTGGAGCGCTTCACAGGACCCCCTTTGTGTGTCCTTTGTCTGGCCTTTCTTACCAACCCTTCTGTCCGGCTGCCTCGGGCCTCCTCTTGGTAAACTTGGCGCCAGTTTCCCTGACCCTATGTGCTGCCCTCCTAGCGGGTGTAGCGAGGGGCTGCGCCACATAAAATGTCACAGCCTCCGGTTTCTAGCTGAGGGTCGTTTCCTGCCTCCACTAGTTTCGGGGACCGGTCTCCCCCTTTGGCCTGACCCCTCCATGCAGATGGATTCGGGCGTGCGGTGGCGACTCGCCCGTCCGCACCCCTGGGATCCCTTCGTTCCTCGTTCCTGGAGCCTTCTCCGCTCCTCTTCCTTCCTTCTCCCTCTTCCAGGCCTGGGCCTCTGTTACTAGGCCCGCCTCCGGAGCAGAGCTCATGCAGAGCCCCTGCTCCCTGCCACTTCTGCTCAGACTTCTCTGCACTGAACTAAGATGGTGCCCACCTTTTATACTCCCTTCTCAATGCACCCAGGAACTGCTTCCTCCCTGCTCCTGCACTACAGGGTTCCCCTTCCTCAGTGTTCCCTCCCCCCACTCCAGCCAGGGACAGGGACTGTCGTGCCCATCTCAGGGGCATATTGGTCGCCCTGCCCCACGGCAATGTGGTGTAATGCATGCAGGTGTCGGGTCCTGATCCACACTCCATCCTTACCTGAGAGTGAGATATCACACCTCTGGGTGAGGTGCAATACCTCTGTAGCAACCGAGCCCTCAGGGTGCTACAGTTCCATTTATCTTCAGCCTAGGTGACGTATTGCGATACAGGGCCGTGATTTTGGCTATAAAAGGGTCCCCTAGACCCCTAGCCCAAGCTTTTTAAGAGAATCATATATGGCGTGCCAGGAGACTCTATGGAATGCTTTCTCAGCATCCAACGAGAGTATCTAATTACAAATTTTTAACTGCATCTAGCCCAGGAAATACTTTGTGCCTAGTAGCAGTGTCTGCTAGTCAGCGGATTATCCCGGCTGTTAAGCAAGCTACACCACCTGTAGTTTGGACACTTAATTTTTTCAAAGGAAATGCTTCGGGACCACGGGATACTCAGTGAAGAGCATCAGGAGGCACCCCAAGGCATAGGGGCTGGGACTGGCACTAGGATGCCTTGCGGTGGACAGCCGAGCTCGATCCTTATAAAAGCTTTTTAACTGCAGCAGCTTTAGTGGACGCTACTGGAGCTGGAATTACGCGGCTGCTGGCATGAGACTTGCCCTCCAATAGATCCTTGTAAATGGATTTAAAGTGTATTCATTCAAATTAGAGGGACAATTTAAATTAAAAAGCTTAGAGCTGCCTCCACCACAGGGGGGCTCTCTCGACCCACCAGCGGACAGGCACCAGTATTGGGAGAGGGGGGCTGGCCGTCAGGGTTCACCGCGGCTCTGGCACAAACCCGGCGACACGGAGGTGGCACGGGCAGGAGCGGACTGGCCGTCTCGGCTTCTCACTTTTTGGATTTTAGAAGGGCATGACATGCCTATATCTGTGTCTCCCCCTCCTTTTACTCCTCCACCTCTTTTCTTTTCGCATGACTATATGTACTTGTCACTTTTCCATGTGTTAGTTGTGTCTTCTGAGCAGTTTGTCAGCTTTTGGACACCTTTGAAGGTGTTTTCTATGTGTTTCTATGTGTTTTTGTTTGCCTGCCATTGGTTTTAACGGTGTTCGAAGGTGTTCGACGAACAGTTCGGCGAACACACGGGTGTTCGACGAACCGAACCGAACTCGAACACTACGGGGGTGGCTCAACACTAAAGATAACAGCAGAGAAGACCTTGGTTGACCTATCTAGGCTTGCACAAGATTGATCTTCCTACAGAGCGTTCATCCATCAAGTCGCCATGGCTCAAGGTCAAGCAGGTTCCACTAAATGTCACATTTTCTGACATGGGATCAATGGTATGGTAGATAGGTTAAAAATGGTAAATCCTAATACTTTTTTTAGGCATATGTAACAATTACGGTGGCCAGTGGTGTAACTAGAAGCTTATGGGTCCCATTGCAAAAGCTCCAACAGGGCACCCTATTATTGCAAGTCTTTAATAATGGTCTTCTCATATGAGCCAAAGGGACCTTCTTAGCCCCCTAGGCTCCAGAATCCAGGTGTGATTTCAACCCTGTATCAATTATAGTTAAGCCTTTGATGGGGGTCCTATCAGTGTATAAACTTGTTCAATTAGTTTAATCATTTATTACATAGATTTTCTAAATTTTTCTTTGCATTTTCTTGTAAAATGAGCTGAAAATGTAGAGTATATCTCGAATTTGCTAAAAAAAATTGGATGTTAAACCTCGGATATTAAATGCTCGACCCTGCTCATCAAATAGTCCTGACGGTCTCCACCAAATATTAAATGGAATAACCTTTAAGGAATATCCTACTAATATTATAAATGCGAAAGTTTGTGAGTATGTATGTTTGTTACTCTTTCACGAAAAAACTACTGGACGGATTTGCATGAAACTTTACAGTAATATAGATTATACATCGGAATAACATATAGGCTATAATTTGTAATGATTTTATGTAATTTTGGTCGTAATATAACGATACATGTCAATTAAGTCGGAAAAAAATCTGGCCTCTGAGAGCTCTCTTATATACACACACTAGCTTTTACCCGCGGCTTAGCTCACATGGAATTTGGTCTACCACATTAAGTTTCGTGACAGATCATTTTAATAGTAAAAAAAAATAATCTTAATAGTAAAAAAAAATAATCTTATTTAGTTACTCGTACATCCAAAATTTCAGATGTCTAACTTCAAAACTGACGGATTCCATACACTCTTTGAACCCCTATAATATGAAGAGGGAAACTCTTGAGGGTGGAATTATCAAAATTCCTTTCTTAGTGCTCATTTAAGCTATAATAGAACCTATCTGCAAATTTCAAGATGCTAAGTTCAGTGGTTTCGGCTGTGCGTTGACCGCTAGGTGTGTCAGTCAATCAGGTTTACAGTTTTATATAATCTTCGCCTGTATGGTGTGTTTATAAAAAGTAGCCCTATGTCCTTCCCCAGGCTTGAAATTATCCATATCAAATTTCATCACAAACGGATTACTAAACACTGATTAATAAACAGTTACTTGCTTTTAATATTGTTCGTGTTAGTAAAGAATTAGTATGTAATTGGAATAATGGACATCTGCAGGTAATTTATCTATGTGTATTTACTGCAATATACTCCTGTAAACTATGTTATTTGATTTCTTTCGTTCAGCGAAAATATGTAGATTTTGCGATTTAGAAACACGTGAGCAAGCTACGTATAGCTGACCGTGGGAAAAACAGGGCGTGCCTAAATGTATCCCCGCTACCTTCAAAAATTGCCCTTGCGATTTATTGATGGTCATTGAAAATGCAACTTTAAGTGGGAACTGCAAACGTTTGAAATTAAAGGGTAAGTTATTGGGTATTATTGGGATGCGTGGTATAAGAATATTTTCACCCTTAGCTTCTCCAGTTAAAATTGTGGCCTTTACAATGTGCCTGCCTAGTTCAGTGACTCGCAATCTAGTGCCATTACATAATCTCGGGGCGTCCAAGTTGCGCATTAACAAAACGGGTATACCAACCTTTAATTCGAGCTTATGAGATGGGACCCCGGATAGCTCCAAAGAGTTAAGAAACTCCACGGGGTAGCTCGTACAGTCTTCAGATGACATGACTGTGTCGATGGAGTTGTAGGTTGTTGCATCGCTGGTTACTTGGTCCAAGATAATTTTATTGATTTTCGCAACTGTTTCATTTCTTGGTGCTTGTATAGTTCTTTCACATAGCCAATTTTCATCGTGGATGTTTTGTCGCAAATTTGGAAAAGCTTGAGCAATAAGTGCGTCTTCCGAATCCACAACATGACAAAATTGGTTAGTGAATAGAACCATACTTTCTTCGTCAGTTTCGATTCGACCTTCACCGATCTCGAGCAGTTTCTCAGCGTACGCGCCCGACTCTAGATCACTGAATAACTGGACACGCATGTTGGTGGTGAGGTGCAGCTTTTCAACTTTGGTCCATAAATATGAGGATTTCAGACATGCGTTAATTTCGTCTGCTGCAGTGCCTCGCTCGATGACAGGCAAAGTTTGCCTAAAGTCCCCAGCCAATAAAACAACCACACCACCCATTATTGTTTGTTTACTGTGTAAGTCTTGTAGACAACGATCAAGAGCTTCGATGGCGCGTTTGTGTGACATTGTACACTGGTCCCACACGATTAGTTTGCACTGTTGCAACAGGAGGCCACGGGCGCTGCTCTTGCTGATATTACACGATGGGGTTTCTTCGTTCACCAGATTAAGAGGTAATTTAAAGACTGAATGTGCCGTCCGTCCACCGCTTAGCAATGTTGCAGCAATTCCAGAGGAAGCCACAGCTAATGCAACGTTATGACCGCTACGAATTTTTGCTAAAAATAAATTAAGCAAGAAAGTTTTTCCTGTACCACCCGGGGCATCAAGGAAAAAAAGTCCGCCTTCACCATTCTCAACTCGTCCTACTATTTTGTGATAAATCTCTCTTTGATCAGGTAGCAAACGTGGCTCAGTTTCGCAAACGTGAGCGTCTAACTGGTTGGTATCATAGCTTAGCTCTTTTATCAACTCGTTCGACAGCTCTCCTCTACACTGCGGTGAGGGTAGACCAAAATCGGACAATTTCTTTCCAGAAATTATTAATATTTTGTCCTCGATAAGCCCCAACGCCTCATTGAAACAGAGATCATCGTTAACGTGATCCATTCTTTCAAATCTGTGCATGATATCCTCTGATAACGCAGTTTTATACTTGTGCCAGAGTTGTAGAGGATTGGATAAACCGCAAGTGCATATCAATATGGCAAACAGCTCTCTTATTTGCGCCGGGGAGCGACATAGCATGGCCTCTTCTAAGGTAGTATCCCAGTGGTTATCATCTTCCAACAACCCCATCTTCTCACACACCTGCCGAAAAGTTGCAAGTTCTTGACCTTCAAATGTTTTTAAATCCGAGAAGTTGGTTGGACCCCTTATTACATTCAGCAGCATACGCAAGCAATAACATTCAAAATTGCTAACGTGCACCGTATAAATGCGACCTAGAGTGTCTCCTGCCTTCACACCAGGCCAGCCATCGACAGGTGTTCCTTCTAAACGACGTTTCCATTGCTTCTGTGCCACATTCCAAGTATAGTAGCGAGGCACGTCAATGTAAAGTAATGTTTTTGCAAACGTATCACTTTGGCACAACAGGAAAAATGCAGTTAGTGTAGTTTTAGGTGGTGCTTCTAATCTCTCTCTAAAATTATTTTCCGTAAAGTAAACCCTCTCGCCATTGGGTAAATGAATCGCGAGATGAGTGACGGTTGGGTGTCTCTCGTGCAGAGGCAGACCTAAGATCCGCCACGCTGCTTCGTTACTACTAACATATCGGCCGGTTCTAAAGGTCTGCACCTCATCTCTTGGGTCAATGTTAACATTCCCTTGCTGGCGGATGTTAAAAATAGCCTGGTCGCTACCCTTATTAATATATTTACAAATATATTTTATCGCCTGTACCGTATTACAGAACTCTACATTTAAACGAGAATTAAACATTTTTGATAAGAGTGGAGAATATGGGACCACCCAGCTATTGTCCACCAATATTTCCTGTGTTCCTCTACGGGTTTTTATAATCGTCGTGCGTCCACCATTCTCTGGTGCTCTGCGCCTGTACAAAGGATAACCTTTGTCATTGGTTTGAGTATCTTTTAAAAGCTTCCTCGGATATTTTTTGGTACATTTTCCTTCCTTCATGCATGGCGATGAAGAATTGAATGTACCACATGGCCCGTGAATCATATTCTTTGTCACTGTATCATAGAGTTTTTGATCGGTTTCTGGGTTTGGTATCTCAGCACATATGATTTCGTCAATTTGGTTCGGATGCAATTTTTCCTTTAACCACAGCAGTAAGTGCACATGAGGCAAACCTCGCTTTTGCCACTCGATCGAGTACATGAAGCATTGCATATCACCAAATATGTTACCTTTTGTAAGTAGAGCTACCAACTTCTGTACTTTTATTCTAAATACTCGAGCTGTTAAGTCATGTCTGTCCGTTGAATTTTGACCAGCCATAAGCTCTTTGGTGATTTCTGGCCAAGCAGGGTTGCAAGTCATTGTAATAAATAAATCAGGCCTCCCATAATTACGCACGTATGTGAACGCATCTTGTGTGTATTCGTGTAGGTATCTCGGGCTATTTACAAATGATGACGGGAGAATCACCATCTGACCTAAGTTATTTGGATCCAAATCCGCATCATTTCTTATTGCATCTTGCAAGTGAATATAATTTTCTGCGCGCAGTTTTTTTTTATTTAAAGAATTGAACCTTAAGCGCTCACTTTCCATCTTTACATACATGTCGACCAGAAACTGATGAAGTAGGAGCCTACACTTAAGCATTAAATTAAAATCGCTGCGACGGACCATCAAGTGAAAGGCATAAAAATCTTTGCAGGACACCTTTTTGCTTGGCATTGCTTGTTTGGTAATTGGATTTATCTGAGGAATATCAATGCTGTACCCCTCTTGTCCTTTCCAAAAAATGATTGTGTACTCGAGAGCGTCATAGAATCTATGTGTATCGGGAACCCTAGTGAGCATGCCATCGCGCGGCTGCACAACGATGTCCCGAGACATAGTTTGTTCGCTACTATTACAGCAGCTATTTCATTTGTAGTAGGGGCATTGAATCGTCTCTCATGTTGACCACGTGGTACACGGTCTGGGTGAATCACTACTTTGAAATGATCGTCATTGATTATTCTGTCTCTAGCCGTTTTAAATTCATGCACCAAAATGTTGTGGTCGTGAAGTACTCGTTGTAATTTTTTAACTATGTTTCTATCTACGCTTTGCACGCACTCAGTACGCCTGTTGATTTGTTCTTCTTCGTCACCTATGAAATAAACTTGTAAAAATTGTGGTTGCGAAATGGACGTAGGAATTAAAGAACCGATACGGTGGTATACTTGTCCTTGTATTGTAAAGGTCGGGCAAAACCCTGGCATTGAGACAATTTGATCTGCTCCAAAAGACGTCATATGAAAGCACATGTTGTATTTTCTTATATTATTTAGAAAAAGGCGAGATTCATCAGTTTCATTAGAGAAAAGCTCTTTTAAAGGTTGAACTGGCTCGTCTATATAAGGAAGAGCTACTTTCCCGCCCAAACAACACATACCTGCTGCTTCCTCTTTCCACTTAAGAGCTCTGCAATATTTGCAATCTATGGTCATTGCTTCTATTTTTATAAGCTTGTGAGTTTCATAATCAAGAGTCTCGTCATACTCAAATGCAGCTTTATTAAAAAATATCCATGTATTTCTTGTAAATGTTTGACGGCGCTGTGCTGCCCTTTCAGCAACAGTGCGTCTGCGAGATTCGGCCATTTCATAAGTTTCAGTGGCTCTTTGGGATGCCATGTAAGTCGCTTGCTGCTGACGTCGAGCTTGGGACTGTTCTGGAGTTTCAGCAGCCCGTTGAGACGCCAGATACTCCGCATGCTGTTCACGTCGGGCTTGGGACTGTTCTTGAGGTTCAGCAGCCCGTTGAGATGCCAAAAACTCCGCATTCCGTTCACGTCGGGCTTGGGACTGTTCTGGAGTTTCAGCAGCCCGTTGAGACGCCAGATACTCCGCATTCCGTTCACGTCGGGCTTGGGATTGTTCTGGAGTCTCTGCAGCTCTATGTGCCGCACAACGCACCGCCTGCTCAAGCCTTCGTTGCTCGGCTTGTTGAGACGTCTCATCACGTCTAATTATTTTCATAGCTCGGGCTTTATTAGAGCTTTGCGAAATGTTAGACTTACGCTTTCGCGGCATTTTTATAAGTACTAATTACAAAATAGGTAGTTAGTAAAGTTCAAACAAAATACTAAAACAATCTAATTAGTTATATTACGATCGCTGTACAGACGATATCAGTTGTATACGACTGGTCTATGAGGAGCAGCTGTGGCGCGGTTACCCATAGCAACCATTCCCAGTGCTCTGTGGGAGCTGAGAGCAGCCTGCTGGTGCTGTGGGTGACATGGTCTATGAGGAGCAGCTGTGGCGCGGTTACCCATAGCAACCATTCCCAGTGCTCTGTGGGAGCTGAGAGCTGCCTGCTGGTGCTGTGGGTGACATGCTGCGCTGCACACACACAGGGCTGTGCTGCACACAGGAGGGGAGGACGCCATTTGTGTAGCGCTGCTGCCGGTGCTGTCCCTCCCCATGTGTGAGTCACTTCCCCTCCGCCCAGGTGAGGCGCTCGGAACTTTCCCGGCTGCAGCAGCGGGCGCAGGTGAGCGCATGTTTTATTATATGGTGTTATGTGGAGGGACAATGGTGGCGGGGACCCCCTGTGTGAGGACATTGACGGCCCGGTGCCCCCGGGCAACCTGCAGGAGGAAGCCTCACACTCCCCCCGGGCTGTGGGCGCGGGCAGGCCGTGCTGGGACGTGTAGTTCCCTAGTAACCTGTTCCTGACATATGGGCTGTTTTCTGTGTTTTTTGTTTTTTTAAGTCTGAGAAAATGTCATAAATTATCCTTCTCCCTTCAGCTGTTTCCAGAGTGTAATGTATCAGGGTGAGCTCATGACTGACAGCTGCCAAAGTTTCTAGGAAATGTCAGTCCCTGGGGGTCGTGTGTGAACCCCCTGTGCCACACTTGTACCTGGCCACGGTATATGATCACCCCTGTATTCTGACTGTGGACAGGCGGCAACTGTGACCTCACTATACAATGATTCACTATGGGCAAATTATTGTATTATCAATCTCTTCTGACTGCTGTAAATCAGCCATTTAAATATCCAAGATAATTTTATTGATTTTCGCAACTGTTTCATTTCTTGGTGCTAGTATAGTTCTTTCACATAGCCAATTTTCATCGTGGATGTTTTGTTGCAAATTTGGAAAAACTTGAGCAATAAGTGCGTCTTCCGAATCCATAACATGACAAAATTGGTTAGTGAATAGAACCATACCTTCTTCGTCAGTTTCGATTCGACCTTCACCGATCTCGAGCAGTTTCTCAGCATACGCGCCCGACTCTAGATCACTGAATAACTGGACACGCATGTTGGTGGTGAGGTGCAGCTTTTCAACTTTGGTCCATAAATATGAGGATTTCAGACATGCGTTAATTTCGTCTGCTGCAGTGCCTCGCTCGATGACAGGCAAAGTTTGCCTAAAGTCCCCAGCCAATAAAACAACCACACCACCCATTAATGTTTGTTTACTGTGTAAGTCTTGTAGACAACGATCAAGAGCTTCGATGCCGCGTTTGTGTGACATTGTACACTCGTCCCACACGATTAGTTTGCACTGTTGCAACAGGAGGCCACGGGGGCTGCTCTTGCTGATATTACACGATGGGGTTTCTTCGTTCACCAGATTAAGAGGTAATTTAGAGACTGAATGTGCCGTCCTTCCACCGCTTAGCAATGTTGCAGCAATTCCAGAGGTTATCCTTTGTCATGTGGTACATTCAATTCTTCATCGCCATGCATGAAGGAAGGAAAATGTACCAAAAAATATCCGAGGAAGCTTTTAAAAGATACTCAAACCAATGACAAAGGATAACCTCTGGAATTGCTGCAACATTGCTAAGCGGTGGACGGACGGCACATTCAGTCTTTAAATTACCTCTTAATCTGGTGAACGAAGAAACCCCATTTGCAGATAGGTTCTATTATAGCTTAAATGAGCACTAAGAAAGGAATTTTGATAATTCCACCCTCAAGAGTTTCCCTCTTCATATTATAGGGGTTCAAAGATTGTATGGAATCCGTCAGTTTTGAAGTTAGACATCTGAAATTTTGGATGTACGAGTAACTAAATAAGATTATTTTTTTTTTACTATTAAGGTTATTTTTTTTTACTATTAAAATGATCTGTCACGAAACTTAATGTGGCAGACCAAATTCCACGCGAGCGAAGCCGCGGGTAAAAGCTAGTATTTATATATTTGAGATTATTAACCAAAGTTGTCCTGGACCAAACCTGCTACTCTGCACATCTACCCCCATCCCTCTTGTATATCAAAACCTGTTTTATTGTAATACTTGTGGTTTTATTGTAATACTTAAGTCTATGAAAAATGACTTGGAAACATGACAGTCCCTTACATCATGTAGCAGTTAACTAACAATACAGCATAAGATATAAGGTGGAGCTTAGACACTAACATCACTCCGGGGACCAATAAACGCCTTAAATCAGCCCTGGATGAACACAATTCCTTTTTCATATATATATTTATATTTAATAATTGTATAGTTTTTGCAAAATAAGCCGTTTTATATCAATATCTCATTTGATCTTCATTCTCTTGAGCAG
This sequence comes from Phyllobates terribilis, assembly GCF_046119375.1. Classification (NCBI taxonomy): domain Eukaryota; kingdom Metazoa; phylum Chordata; class Amphibia; order Anura; family Dendrobatidae; genus Phyllobates; species Phyllobates terribilis. The sequence goes on from NW_027362773.1 coordinate 193,059,151, forward strand.
TACCAGACGCTTCACTATGTAATCTCATCATAGGATCAGGAATATCGAAGTCACATATCATAGAAAGTATCACCAAATATAACCTGCGATAGTATTTGTGTTGAATGTTATTTTAGTTAGAGATATCCAAGATTTTTAGCTTTTTTTAATCTGTTTTGGAAAAATAAAGAAATAAAATCATAGGAATCCCGAAATAAGTGGTAAAAAAAATGTAATTTTATTTTATTTTTTTCACTTAGCTTAAGAAGAATTCCTATATATAACAAGAAATACTGTATATAGAATAAAAAAAAAATGTAACAATAGTAGGAAAGTAGAAAATAATGAACATTATAATATAATCACCAAAGTAATTCTTACTTACATAGCCATGTGGTGTGCCAGCCATCAGCAAACACCACCAGGACCATGCAAGGTGGATATAGCACCGTCATGGTCATTTGTCAGCATATTATATTTTGTGCAATCATACGTATTTCAGTGTGTAAAAATATGACAACGTATTCAGCAGCTGAAGAGATAAAATTGTAATCAATTAATAGATCTACAAACCAAATATTGAATATATGAAATTACTGCATTACTTCAAAAGAGAATATACTAGTAAAAATGAAGGTACTTAGGAGATAAATTGGCCAATTCATGTGAGCCTACTAGCCACAACAAGGCGACCTTTCTTTGAAGGGAACCTAATCCTAAAATGAATCAAATATATCTCTCCCGGACTATAAGCCTACAAATTTAATTGGTAGGTAGGATCCAGCATTAATTAAATCAATCTATCTATCTTTCTATCTATCTATAGTAGTGTTCAAAATAATAGCAGTTCAATTTGACTAACCAGACTAATCACTGTTTTTGGTATAAATGATATTACCACATGTCAAACAATTTACCAGTTAGTGCAGTAGATTCTAAAAAAAACACCAGACTCTACATTCATGATCCGCATATTTGTAAGTCTGTGTTAATTGTATGGGGTGTGTTCAAAATAATAGCAGTGTGGAGTTCAATTAGTGAGGTCAATCATTCTGTGAAGAAACAGGTGTGAATTAGGTGGCCCTTATTTAAGGGTGAAGCCAGCACATGTTGTACATGCACTTCTCCTTGAAAGCCTGAGAAATATGGGTCGTTCGAGACATTGTTCAAAAGAACAGCGAACTTTGATTGAAAAGTTGATTGGAGAGGGTAAAACTTATAAAGCAGTGCAGACAATGATAGGCTGTTCAGCTAAAATGATCTCCAATGCCTTAAAATGGAAAGAAAAACCAGAGAGACGTGGAAGAAAACTGAAGACTACCATTCGAATGGATGGAAGAATAGCCAGAATGGCAAAGTCTCAGCCAATGATCAGCACCAGGTTGATCAAAGACAGTCTCAAGTTACCTGTGAGTACTGTGACAGTTAGAAGACGCCTGTGTGAAGCTAATCTCTTAGCAAGAAGTCCCAGCAAAGTCCCACTGTTAAAAAAAGACATGTACTGAAGCGGATACAATTTGCCAAAGAACACATCAACTGACCTAAAGAGAAATGGAGAAACATTTTGTGGACTGATGAAAGTAAAATTGTTCTTTTAAGGTCCAAGGGCCGCAGACAGTTCATCAGACGATCCCCAAACTCTGCATTAACGCCACAGTACACCCTGCAGGCAGTGAAGCATGATGATGCAAGCATCATGATATGGGCATATTTCTATTACTATGATGCCGGACCTATTTACTGCATACCAGGGATCATGGACCAGTTTGCACGTATTAAAATACTTAAAGAGGTCATGTTGCCTAATGCTGAAGAGGATATGCCCTAGAAATGGGTGCTTCAACAAGACAGCGACCCTAAACACACCAGTAAATGAGCAAAATCTTGGTTCCAGTCCAACAAAATTGAGGTTATGGAGTGGCCACCCCAATCCCCGGACCTTAATCCGATAGAACACTTGTGGGGTGACATCAAAAATATAATTTCTGAGGCAAAACCAACAAATGCCAAAAAACTGTGGGATGTAGTCAATGTATCCTGGGCTGGAATAACAGGTGACAAGTGCCAGAAGTTGGTTGACTCTATGCAACATAGATGTAAAGCAGTTCTAAAAAACTGTGGGTATACAACTAAATATTAGGTTAGTGATTCACAGGAATGCTAAATCCTCAAAAAAAGAAGAGAACATATTGTGAGTTTGTAAAGACAAGTGCAGACACTGCTATTTTTTAGAACAGTCCAATGTAGTAGTAGTTAATAATTATATACATTTCTCTTAATGTTTTGAATTAGAAAACAGTGTGCCATGTTCCCAATGCCTGGAAATAAAAACTAGTATAAAGATTTTGTGCTTAACTCATGTTTTTGAACACACTGCTATTATTTTGAACACTGCTGTATCTATATATCTATTATCTATCTCATATCTATTATCTATCTATATTTGTGTTATCTCCAGGAACACGCTGATAGGTTAATGACTCCATATGAAACGTGTTTGAGAAGCTACAGTGCGAGGGACTGATGAGCTGGTAATGGTTGTACATCGCTGCAGAATATGCTGGTGATATACGAACATCAGGATTCACTTCTATGCACATTTTTGCATCTTTACACTGAGCGAGGCGTTGGATGGCGGTGGCGGTGTGTGCAGAGGAGCCGCCTGCGCCATTGTGCTTCCACTGATGTAAATAAAGGTGAAATGTTCCTGTAAATACAGTGTCTATAAAACATCCCCCTGCTGTTTACCAAGCAGAAAAACTCACACTCCAGCAATAAACTTTTCACAGAGCCCCACCATCCCGAAGATTTAGAGCATTGACATTTCAGTTATGTGTCCCCCACCCAGACCTCCTCATTAGCCAGGTATCTCTGCACTCAAAATATTTACCACCCGCACCAAATTTACAGTTTAATTTGCTGCATAAAATCATTTATTGACTGATCAACCTCATTACTAAGCCCAGGCACAGACTCCAGTACACCCGGCAGTTTTAATTCTTGTAGCAGCGGGGTGCGGCAAAAGAAAAACAATCCTGTCACATTAACCGCAGGGGTCTAAATTATTCAAATACACTAAATCCTCCCCGAACAGTTCCCCTGCTCATAATTTGTCTTTCCTAGCCAACAATTAACCAGCAATATTCGAAGTTTGCAAAGCCAATACTTAGAAAAATCCAAGGTGTTGCAGTTCTGCACCTGGATACTGACATTATCGTTTCGTCTGTACGTGGTGACCCGCAGGACCCCGCCGAGCAGCCACGGGGAAAACATATTGTGCAGGAATAGGCTCCTACCCTTAGGATGACGGCTGCCCATATTTCTCGGTTCTCGGTTGTGATGCCAGAGAGGAGGAAGATTTTTCCGAAGGCTCAGAGAAAGCCTCCGCCATGTTCATAAGAAGCTGATGTATCTATGCCACACACTAGGCAATCCATTTCAGGTACACCTTGTCCAAAATATGTAGTAGGAATGCTTGGTTCATGAACCAGGGGGATCAGGATGAGCCGTTATATCACACCGGTGGGCCCAATGCAATGATCTCATCATAGGTGGTGCTCTCCTCTCCAAGCCAAGAATGAACATAACTTGGCATATAACATTGGAAGATAACGCGACCCAACCTCAGAGGTCCTCCAAGTATATGCCTGCTCTGAGATAGTGCTCGAAATACTATGGGTCCCACAGAAGAGCTTCAGGGGTCTCAAGGATTACCTTTCACAGAGATGCCCACCCAAAGTGCTGGCCATAGAAATGCCCTGGAAAATTACTGTGGGAATTGCCCCTAGAATACCTGCCCTAGAAATGCCTCCTGCCATGGAGATACTCTCGAAGAGCCATTACCTGCCATAGAGCTGCCCCTTAGAGTATCTGTCACAAATATACCCCAGAGAGTGCCTGCAATAAAAGGACCCCTGAGTGCTTGCCATAGAGATGCCACCATCCCCCAAGTATCTGCAACAGAAATGCCCCTAAGTAGCTTTCCATAGAAATGACCCTAAAGTACCTGTTAGACCTCTTTCACATGTTTGTATTTAAACATATATGTGAAAACCTGGTATCAGTGCCATCAGTGTGTCATCAGTGTGTCATCAGTGTGTTTGTTCTTACCATCCATGTGTCATCCTTTTGTCCATTTTTAGGAGGTCTCTTTCACACGTCAGTGTGTCCGGTACATGTGGAGACAGTTTCCACACGTACCGGAGACATTGATACACGTAGACCCATTCAAATCTATGGGTCTGTGCACATGTCAGTGTGTTTTCACGGACCGTGTGTCGGTTAGAGATGAGCGGTGTTCGACTAGAACTGTTCGCCAATCTCAAATTCGAGCTGTTTTGGGCGGTGTTCGAGTTGTTCGACGAACCCGAACGATTTGCAAAAATTTCGGCTGTTCGAGGTTATGTTCGATAACTGTTCGTGCACCAAAAGCATGTCCTGCATGTCTGGCGCTATTTAGAGCACCAATCATGCAGGGATTGTCTGCCACTCACTGTAATGCCACAGCCATGGTGGTTGTGGCATTACAGTGATTGCCCAAATCGATGGGAACAGTGCCAACAGTGAAACATGAAAAGCCGGCAATTCAGCAGCGGCATACACCTGTACCCGACAATTTAGAACCGAAAGAATAGAGCTTCACACATAGATTAGATAGATAGAAACATGTCAGTCACATATATATGAAGTACAGTGACAGTGTTGGTTACTGTACTTGCCATTTAATGTAAAGGATTTATCAAAAAAAATAATAGTGTTTTCATGCACCGTCTCTGTAAAAAAGCCGGCCGGCAATTCAGCAGCGGTACCCGACAATTTAGAATAGAAGGAATAGAGAATCACACATAGATTAGATAGATATAAACATGTCAGCCACATATATACGAAGTACAGTGAAAGTGCTGCTTACTGTACTTGTCATTTAGCGTAAAGGATTTATCAAAAAAAATAATAGTGTTTTCATGCACCGTCTCTTTAAAAAAGCCGGCCGGCAATTCAGCAGCGGTACCCGACAATTTAGAATAGAAGGAATAGAGAATCACACATAGATTAGATAGATAGAAACATGTCAGTCACATATATAAGAAGTGCAGTGACAGTGTTGATTACTGTACTTGTCATTTAGTGTAAAGGATTTATTTAAAAAAATAATAGTGTTTTCATGCACTGTCTCTTTAAAAAAGCCGGCCGGCAATTCAGCAGCGGTACCCGACAATTTATAACAGACAGAATAGAGCATCATACATAGATTAGATAGATGGAAACATGTCAGTCACATATATATGAAGTACAGTGACAGTGTTGCTTACTGTACTTGTCATTTAGCGTAAAGGATTTATCAAAAAAAATAATAGTGTTTTCATGCACCGTCTCTTTAAAAAAGCCGGCCGGCAATTCAGCAGCGGTACCCGACAATTTATAACAGACAGAATAGAGCTTCACACATACATTAGATAGATAGAAACATGTCAGTCACATATATATGAAGTACAGTGATAGTGTTGGTTATTGTACTTGTCATTTAGTATTAAAATAAAGGATTTATTATTAAAAAAATTGGCGTGGGGTTCCCCTTAATTTTAGGCTCTAGCGGAGGTTAAGCAGACGGCTGGGGCAGATGTTTGAAGCCTGGGAAGGGGGTAATACCCACGGAGCTTCCCAGGCTACTAATATCAGCCCCCAGCTGAATACATAGCCTTTACTAGCTATTAAAATGGGGGACCCCCCCAAAAAAATGACGTGGGGTCCCCCCTAATTTAATAGCTAGCAAAGGCTAGGCAGACAGCTGGGGGCTGATATTAATAGCCCAGGAAGGGAGCCATGAATATTGCCCCCCTCCCAGGCTAGAAACACCAGCCGTCAGCGGCCCCAGAAATGGCGCATTCATAGGATGCGCCAATTCTGGCACTTAGCCTCGCTCTTCCACGCTGCCCTGGTGCGGTGGCAGGGGGTAATAGGGTTGGGGTTGATGTCAGCTTATAATGCCAGCTGACATCAAGCCCAGGTTAGTAATGGAGAGGCGTCTATAAGACACCCCCATTACTAACCCCATAGTCAAAGTTAAAAAAAACACAAACACCCAGAATAAAGTCCTTTAATTGAAATAAAGACACAATCCTTTATTGTTCTAAATTAAACCATACTTACCGTCACGCCCATTCCAGCTGAAGCCAACGATCTCCTGCAATAAAAGAAAAATAATAAAGCAACCTCATCCTTACCTTTCCATGGTTCCCACGACAGCGTCAGCTCTGCTACATCGAGATGACAGGCTGGACCGCAGCAGAACGCTGCCATCCAGCCTCTCATCCCGCAGACACTGAGAAGCGCAGGCTTGCTTGCGCTGCTCAGCGTCTCTCTGTGACGACATCCAGATGAGCCGAGTTCATGTCCAATGAACTCGGCTCACCTCATGCACGTCACTGACAGCGTGGGAAAATTCTCAAGCTGAAGCGGTGAGTGCAGGAGAATTCTCCCACGCTGTCAGTGACGTGCATAAGGTGAGCTCATGTCCAATGAACTCAGCTCACCTCCTGCACGTCACTGACAGCGTGGGAGAATTCTCCTGCACTCGGCGCTTCAGCGTGAGAATTCTCCCGCTGAAGCGCTGAGTGCAGGAGAATTTTCCCACGCTGTCAGTGACGTGCATAAGGTGAGCTCATGTCCAATGAACTCAGCTCACCTCCTGCACGTCACTGACAGCGTGGGAGAATTCTCCTGCACTCAGCGCTTCAGTGTGAGAATTCTCCCACGCTGAAGCGCTGAGTGCAGGAGAATTTTCCCACGCTGTCAGTGACGTGCATGAGGTGAGCCGAGTTCATTGGACATTAACTCGGCTCATCTGGATGCCCTCACAGAGAGACACTGTGGAGCGCAAGCAAGCCTGCGCTTCTCAGTGTCTGCGGGATGACAGGCTGGATGGCAGCGTTCTGCTGCGGTCCAGCCTGTCATCTCGATGTAGCAGAGCTGAAGCTGTCATGGGAACCATGGAAAGGTAAGGATGATGTTGCTTTATTATTTTTCTTTTATTTCAGGAGATCGTTGGCTTCAGCTGGAATGGGCGTGATGGTAAGTATGGTTTAATTTAGAACAATAAAGAATTGTGTGTTTATTTCAATTAAAGGACTTTTTTCTGGGTGTTGTGTTTTTTTTAAATACTTTACTAGAAATTCATGGTGGTCATGTCTAATATTGGCGTGACCCCATGAATTTCGGGCTTAGGGCCAGCTGATAATGCCAAGCTGGCCCTAACCCCTTTATTACCCAGTGAGCCACCGCATCAGGGCCCTGGATGAGTTGGGTACAGCGCCAGAAGATGGCGCTTCTATGAACGCGCCATTTTCCGGGGTGGCTGCGGACTGCAATTTGCAGCGGGGGTGGCCCAGAAAGCTTGGGCCTCCCTGCGCTGCGGATTCCAGCCCCCAGCTGCCTAGTTGTACCTGGCTGGACACAAAAACAGGGCGAAGCCCCACGTCAATTTTCTTTAAATTATTTCATGAAATAATTAAGAAAAAAAGGGCTTCCCTATATTGTTGTGTCCGGCCAGGTACAAATAGGCAGCTGGAGGTTGGGGGCAGCCCGTTCCTGCCTGCTGTACCTGGCTGGACACAAATATAGTGCGAATCCCCACGTCAATTTTTTTTAAATTATTTCATGAATTTCCTGAAATAATTTTAAAAAATTGAAGTGGGGCTTCGCACTATATTTGTGTCCAGCCAGGTACAACTAGGCAGCTGGGGGCTGGAATCTGCAGCGCAGGGAGGCCCAAGCTTTCTGGGCCCCCCCCCGCTACAAATTGCAGTCCGCAGCCACCCCGGAAAATGGCGCGTTCATAGAAGCGCCATCTTCTGGCGCTGTACCCAACTCATCCAGGGCCCTGGTGCGGTGGCTCACTGGGTAATAAAGGGGTTAGGGCCAGCTTGGTATTATCAGCTGGCCCCAAGCCCAAAATTCATGGGGTCACGCCAGTATTAGACATGACCGCCATGAATTTCTAGTAAAGTATTTAAAAAAAACACAACACCCAGAATAAAGTCCTTTAATTGAAATAAAAACACAATTCTTTATTGTTCTAAATTAAACCATACGTACCATCACACCCATTCCAGCTGAAGCCAACGATCTCCTGCAATAAAAGAAAAATAATAAACCAACCTCATCCTTACCTTTCCATGGTTCCCACGACAGCTTCAGCTCTGCTACATCGAGATGACTGGCTGGACCGCAGCAGAACGCTGCCATCCAGTCTGTCATTCCGCAGACACTGAGAAGCGCAGGCATGCTTGCGCTCCTCACTGTCTCGCTGTGACGGCATCCAGATGAGCCGAGGTCATGTCCAATGAACTCGGCTCACCTCATGCACGTCACTGACAGCGTGGGAAAATTCTCACGCTGAAGTGCTGAGTGCAGGAGAATTCTCCCACGCTGTCAGTGATGTGCATGAGGTGAGCTCATGTCCAATGAACTCAGCTCACCTCCTGCACGTCACTGACAGCGTGGGAAAATTCTCCTGCAATCAGCGCTTCAGCGTGAGAATTTTCCCACGCTGTCAGTGACGTGCATGAGGTGAGCCGAGTTCATTGGACATGAACTCGGCTCATCTGGATGTCGTCACAGAGAGACGCTGAGCAGCGCAAGCAAGCCTGCGCTTCTCAGTGTCTGCGGGATGACAGGCTGGATGGCAGCGTTCTGCTGCGGTCCAGCCTGTCATCTCGATGTAGCAGAGCTGAAGCTGTCGTGGGAACCATGGAAAGGTAAGGATGAGGTTGCTTTATTATTTTTCTTTTATTGCAGGAGATCGTTGGCTTCAGCTGGAATGGGCGTGATGGTAAGTATGGTTTAATTTAGAACAATAAAGGATTGTGTCTTTATTTCAATTAAAGGACTTTATTCTGGGTGTTTGTGTTTTTTTTAACTTTGACTATGGGGTTAGTAATGGGGGTGTCTTATAGACGCCTCTCCATTACTAACCTGGGCTTGATGTCAGCTGGCATTATAAGCTGACATCAACCCCAACCCTATTACCCCCTGCCACCGCACCAGGGCAGCGTGGAAGAGCGAGGCTAAGTGCCAGAATTGGCGCATCCTATGAATGCGCCATTTCTGGGGCGGCTGACGGCTGGTGTTTCTAGCCTGGGAGGGGGCCAATATTCATGGCTCCCTTCCTGGGCTATTAATATCAGCCCCCAGCTGTCTGCCTAGCCTTTGCTAGCTATTAAATTAGGGGGGACCCCACGTCATTTTTTTGGGGGGGTCCCCCATTTTAATAGCTAGTAAAGGCTATGTATTCAGCTGGGGGCTGATATTAGTAGCCTGGGAAGCTCCGTGGGTATTACCCCCTTCCCAGGCTTCAAACATCTGCCCCAGCCGTCTGCTTAACCTCCGCTAGAGCCTAAAATTAAGGGGAACCCCACGCCAATTTTTTTAATAATAAATCCTTTATTTTAATACTAAATGACAAGTACAGTAACCAACACTATCACTGTACTTCATATATATGTGACTGACATGTTTCTATCTATCTAATCTATGTGTGATGCTCTATCTTTCTGTTCTAAATTGTCGGGTACCGCTGCTGAATTGCCGGCCGGCTTTTTTAAAGAGACAGTGCATGAAAACACTATTATTTTTTTAAATAAATCCTTTACACTAAATGACAAGTACAGTAAGCAACACTATCACTGTACTTATTATATATGTGACTGACATGTGTTATGCACACGCCCGGGCTAAGCGGCGTGTGCGTGTGATTGGTAGTGATTCCACTGGACCGTGCCGGAGAGTGAATGCCTGGAGGGGCGTGACTAAGTATTCACCCGATCCGACCAGGGTCGCACGACGGCATACGACGCCAGTGCACCAAGGAGGAACCGAGCAGAGGGACCAGGTGCTACTCCAGGACAGACCCCGGACACGGCTGTTGACCCACACAGGGGAATACAGGAACAGGCTGGTAGGCTGGCACACAGACTGGTGGGTATAGGCAGGCACGACTGGTATGCAGGCAGGCGGGTATGCAGGCAGGGGGGTAAAGGCAAGCACAGCTAGAGTGCAGACAGGGAGGCACTAGCAGGTAGGAACACAGGCGGGATAGGACCCAGTACACACCGGGACTCAGGAACAATACAGGCAGAGGGTTACAGGCAAGCACAGCTAGAGTGCAGACAAGGCTGAGCAGGGAGGACAGGGCTCTGTTCACACGGAACAGACAGGAAGGGAAAGACAGAGCCAGATACTCACACAGTACTTGCAGAAGCAACAAGCAGGAGTTAGGTACGAGTTCAGACTCTGCAGAAAAAGGAAGGGAACGGACATAGAGGCAAAACAGGTAAAGGACAGGAGAAAGTTCAGACTGGAACTGAGTGTACGGAGGAGACCGACACTGCAGCGGGATACAGGAGCGGGTCTGGGAATACGGCCCCCAGAGAGGCGGAACGAACAGGCAAGGAGCGTGTTCAGACAGGACAGACCAGAAACAGGAGCGGGTCTAGGAAATCGGCCACTAGAAGGCGGAACGAACAGGCAAGGAGCGTGTTCAGACAGGACAGACAAGAGAACACAGAAAGGACTCAGTTCAGACACGGGAACTAATACCGCAAAGCAGGAGACATACAGGACTTAGTTCAGACACGGGAACTAATACCGCAAAGCAGGAGACATACAGGACACAGTTCAGACACGGGAGCTGATACCGCAAAGCAGGAGACATACAGGACTCAGTTCAGACACGGGAACTGATACAAAAAGCAGGAGACATACAGGACTCAGTTCAGACACGGGAACTGATACAAAAAGCAGGAGACATACAGGACTCAGTTCAGACACGGGAACTGATACAAAAAGCAGGAGACATACAGGACTAAGTTCAGACACGGGAACTAATACCGCAAAGCAGGAGAAATACAGGACTTAGTTCAGACACGGGAACTAATACCGCAAAACAGGAGACATACAGGACTAAGTTCAGACAGGCCTGGAAATACAGCCTCCAGGAAAGGCAGACAAGGAAACAAAGACGGGACCTGGCACCTTCAGAGTGCAAGCACACACTGAAGGAAAACACTATGCTCAGGCAGGGATAGAAGGGAGCTGCTGAGCTATATACCAAGTGTCAGACAGCAATAGGCTGAGGACGCACAAGGGGTGTGACCCACAGCAGGTACAAAAAGCAGGAAGTGATCGGGCGCCGCCCTTAAGCAGCAGAGACAGACACAAATAGACAGCATGGAGGGAAGCCAGAGAGACATTCCGGACAGGAGATCAAGTGCGCGCTCCTGCACAGTGGGAAATGGACCACTATGCAAGGACGCCGCCAGGTATGTTACAGTACCTCCCCCCTTACGCCCCCTCTTCTTCAGACCTGCCAGAATCTTCCGCAGGGAATTCGAGGACCAGTCGTTCACTGGGTTGGAGGGGGACAGAGACTTGAGGGTAATCTCTGCTTCGAGGTACATCTTGTCAAGCTCACAGGAAAAAATAGACGGGTTATCAGGTACATAATGAGGAAAAGTCACTGTCTCTTTGTTATCTGGTGGTACCCCGGAGGATTCAGGAAACAACTGGAGGTCCTCCACCGGGTCAAAAGAGTGCAGAGGCTCAGAGAAAACAACTGCTTCAGAGTACACTAGGTCGGACTCACTGGAGGAAGCAGGCGAGGTATCGGGTACCGAATATAGGAAAGTCTCTGTCCATTCACCACCAGGTGGCACCCCGAAGGGTTCTGAACACAACTGGAGGTCCTCCGCCTGGTCGGAGGGGTGTAGAGACTCGGGAGTAACCTCTGCTTCGGAGTACACTAGGTTGGACTCACTGGAGGAAGCAGGCGAGGTATCGGGTACCGAGTATAGGAAAGTCTCTGTCCATTCACCACCAGGTGGCACCCCGAAGGGTTCTGAACACAACTGGAGGTCCTCCGCCTGGTCGGAGGGGTGTAGAGACTCGGGAGTAACTTCTGCTTCGGAGTACACTAGGTTGGACTCACTGGACGAAGCGAGCGAGGTATCAGGTACAGAGTATAGGAGAGTCTCTGTCCTTTCGTTACCAGGTAGCACCCCGAAGGGTTCAGGAGACAACTGGAGATCCTCCGCCTGGTCGGAGGGGTGTAGAGACTCGGAGGTAACTACCACTTTGGGGTACCCATTGTCAGGCTCACAGGACGAAGCGGACAAAGTATTGAGTACCGGGTGTAGAGAAGTCTCTCTCCATTTGTCATCGAGTGGTATCCCGGAGGATTCAGGAGGCAACAGGGGATCCTCCGCCAGGTAGTAGAGGTGCACAGACTCAGAGGTAACCACAGCTTTGGAGCATCCTTGGACATGCACACCGGTTAAAGAGAGAGAAGCATCTGATGCCGGGTGCAGGAAGTTCTCCTGTGTGGAGTCTGGATGGGCAGAAGTCTCTTCGGGCAGGAGAACTGGTGCACTACCCACGCACATTACCCATTGGGGTTTCTCCGGGATACAGGGAGATGAAGCTTCAGTAGGGACTTCAAGGTTGGGGTCAGGAAGTCTCAGGGAGGACAGACCCTGGCGTGACGGCTTGCCTCTACGTCTAGCACGTCTGGACTGCCTCTTGAGGTTGAGAGAAGTATTCCGGAAAGCGTAGTCACCCTGTGAGGATTCTGGGTGGGCAGTAGTCTCATTGGGCTGGAGGACTATTGCGCTACCCACACACATTACCCATCGGGGCTGCTCCGGGATATTGGGAGGTGAAGCTTGAGCAGGAGCCTCCGGGTTAGGATCATCGAAGACCATTAGAAAGGCCACCAGGAAGGCCATTAGGTCCCGGAGGATCGGATCCTGTGTTTCATATAGGGGGTTGATCCATTCCAAGGCATCACCCGCCAGGTAAGACATCATAAAGGCCACTTTAGCCCAATCGGAAGGAAAGTAGAGAGGGTAGGCCTTAAAGTGTAGCATGCATTGCTCCACAAATGCACGACACTGTCTTGGATCCCCATAGTAACGTGGCGGATCCGCAGGAACGAGAGCTGATAGATCCATCTGGACGGTGCGTAATTTCGCCTGGAACTCAGCTAAGAGAAAAAAAATTTATTTATTTATTTTAATGCATATATTCGCTGGAAAACTTCTCAGAGAGCGAAGGCCGTGGGGCTCAACGGGAACCATGGCCTGAGCATGATGTTATGCACACGCCCGGGCTAAGCGGCGTGTGCGTGTGATTGGTAGTGATTCCACTGGACCGTGCCGGAGAGTGAATGCCTGGAGGGGCGTGACTAAGTATTCACCCGATCCGACCAGGGTCGCACGACGGCATACGACGCCAGTGCACCAAGTAGGAACCGAGCAGAGGGACCAGGTGCTACTCCAGGACAGACCCCGGACACGGCTGTTGACCCACACAGGGGAATACAGGAACAGGCTGGTAGGCTGGCACACAGACTGGTGGGTATAGGCAGGCACGACTGGTATGCAGGCAGGCGGGTATGCAGGCAGGGGGGTAAAGGCAAGCACAGCTAGAGTGCAGACAGGGAGGCACTAGCAGGTAGGAACACAGGCGGGATAGGACCCAGTACACACCGGGACTCAGGAACAATACAGGCAGAGGGTTACAGGCAAGCACAGCTAGAGTGCAGACAAGGCTGAGCAGGGAGGACAGGGCTCTGTTCACACGGAACAGACAGGAAGGGAAAGACAGAGCCAGATACTCACACAGTACTTGCAGAAGCAACAAGCAGGAGTTAGGTACGAGTTCAGACTCTGCAGAAAAAGGAAGGGAACGGACATAGAGGCAAAACAGGTAAAGGACAGGAGAGAGTTCAGACTGGAACTGAGTGTACGGAGGAGACCGACACTGCAGCGGGATACAGGAGCGGGTCTGGGAATACGGCCCCCAGAGAGGCGGAACGAACAGGCAAGGAGCGTGTTCAGACAGGACAGACCAGAAACAGGAGCGGGTCTAGGAAATCGGCCACTAGAAGGCGGAACGAACAGGCAAGGAGCGTGTTCAGACAGGACAGACAAGAGAACACAGAAAGGACTCAGTTCAGACACGGGAACTAATACCGCAAAGCAGGAGACATACAGGACTTAGTTCAGACACGGGAACTAATACCGCAAAGCAGGAGACATACAGGACACAGTTCAGACACGGGAGCTGATACCGCAAAGCAGGAGACATACAGGACTCAGTTCAGACACGGGAACTGATACAAAAAGCAGGAGACATACAGGACTCAGTTCAGACACGAGAACTGATACAAAAAGCAGGAGACATACAGGACTCAGTTCAGACACGGGAACTGATACAAAAAGCAGGAGACATACAGGACTAAGTTCAGACACGGGAACTAATACCGCAAAGCAGGAGAAATACAGGACTTAGTTCAGACACGGGAACTAATACCGCAAAACAGGAGACATACAGGACTAAGTTCAGACAGGCCTGGAAATACAGCCTCCAGGAAAGGCAGACAAGGAAACAAAGACGGGACCTGGCACCTTCAGAGTGCAAGCACACACTGAAGGAAAACACTATGCTCAGGCAGGGATAGAAGGGAGCTGCTGAGCTATATACCAAGTGTCAGACAGCAATAGGCTGAGGACGCACAAGGGGTGTGACCCACAGCAGGTACAAAAAGCAGGAAGTGATCGGGCGCCGCCCTTAAGCAGCAGAGACAGACACAAACAGACAGCATGGAGGGAAGCCAGAGAGACATTCCGGACAGGAGATCAAGTGCGCGCTCCTGCACAGTGGGAAATGGACCACTATGCAAGGACGCCGCCAGGTATGTTACAACATGTTTCTATCTATCTAATCTATGTGTGAAGCTCTATTCTTTCTGTTCTAAATTGTGGGGTACAGATGCTGAATTGCCGGCCGGCTTTTTTAAAGAGACGGTGCATGAAAACACTAATATTTTTTTTAATAAATCCTTTACACTAAATGACAAGTGCAGTAACCAACACTGTCACTGTGCTTCTTATATGTGTGACTGACATGTTTCTATCTATCTAATCTATGTGTGATGCTCTATTCCTTCTTGTCTAAATTGTCGGGTACCGGTGTATGCCGCTGCTGAATTTGCCGGCCGGCTTTTTTAAAGAGAGTGTCTTCTGAGCAGTTTGTCAGCTTTTGGACACCTTTGCAGGTGTTTTCTATGTGTTTCTATGTGTTTTTGTTTGCCTGCCATTGGTTTTAACGGTGTTCGACGGTGTTCTAAGGTGTTCGACGAACAGTTCGACGAACAGTTCCTCGAACATCCCGGTGTTCGACGAACCGAACCGAACCCAAACACTACGGGGGTGGCTCAACACTAGTGTCGGTGGGCAAAACACGTTGTCCCCTGCTTCCGCTACGATCAGCAAGAGCAAAGGACAATGTTGAGAGTAGTATTCTGCTGCCAATGTCTTCAAAAGCTTTAAACATAAGAATAAAATTAAAAAAAATCCTTATACTCACCTGTTCGAAGACGTCTCAGGTGAGTATAAGGATTTTTTTAAATTTTATTTTTATTTTTACACAGCGGGAGCAGACACTACTACCCTCATCATTGTCCCTTCCTCAGGCTGATTGCAGCACAAGCAGGGGACAATGATAAGGGAAGAGTTCAGCACCCGGCACTTGGGTACAGTGCTAACTGCACCGCTTATTCCCAGGTGTCGGTACGTGTGCTCCTGATGCGGCACACGGGCGACACATGGTTGCCACACAGGTGCACACAGACACGGATATCTCGGGTACTGTTTTTTCCAGTACCGGAAATATCAGGACATGTGAAAGAGCCCTTACCATCCGTTTGTCATCAATGCGTCCATTTTTGCCATTCATGTGTCCCTTTGGTCCATTTCAGAAGGTCTGTACAATTAAAATGCCGTGATAGTTGGGGGCCCTGGTGGAAATTTTTCATTGGGGACCCTAAGCTTCAAGTTACCCCACTGGCTGCACCATTATCGCTATGATTAAAGTCGCCCTTCTACCTGGATAATGTTTGGGGCTGTATTGCTAGTATAATTAAAATATATGGCACCCGATTTCACATTATATTGGAGCGATATCAGTTTTGGAAAATACATGAAGACCAAGATTCCTTCAATGTGGCGGTCTTAACCACTAGTCCAGCTTCACTTTACCAAGTACATGCAAATGTACATAGCAAAATATTGGATTATTATTTGTAATAGTTTATGTGCAGTCCTAAAACCTTAGGAAACTAGGCTCAAAGTAAACTTAAAATAGTTGATAACAGAGAACAATAGACTGTAACATAGATCGCTTGTCTTTTCTGTGCAGAAGTGCTGAGTTTGTCAGGGGTAAGTATATGCTCCCAGTTTATCAGTTAGCACAGTGTGTACTGAAATTCTACTTAAAGCCGATCTGTCACCAGATTTCACAAAACACACTGTATATATTATTAAATACACCTCAAGACCTGATGAGGCTGGTGTACTTACTTTGAGCAGTGTGCAGTCTCAGCATAAAAATAGGAGGGGCATTGAGGAGCTGTCAATCAGGCTAGGTGGGCTGAGATAAGGTTAAGCTTTCATAAATCATTATACAGCCATTCTCGAATGTATTTTCAAAGCAAATACACCAGCCTCATAAGGTCTAAGAGATCTATTTGGTAATATATGCAGTTTATATTGTCAAATCTGGTGACAAATACTTTAAGTATCATAAAATACTGACTCAATTCTTGCTTAGTACAATCTTTGTGCTCATTGTGAGATTCCTATTTTGATTTTTTTTCTTTTCTTTCTAGCTACTTTTAAAATTTACTCAAAAGTTTGTATGTGACTGAGATGTGAATTGTTTGTCATAATACTCAAAGGAAGATGGCCTAGTAGATAAAAGTACAGATTTAACCAAAAGCACAGTTTTTAAAGTTATCTGTATTGTATGGTCCTAATGCAGATTTTTTTCTTGATCACTGAGCCACTGCGTTGCTCTCTACTATACTTTCATTTACATAGAAAAATAATAGTAAAATAACACTCAGAAGAATGTGGCTTAGTTGTTAAGATGTTACCAAAACCAAAGGTTATTTAAATTATTTTTATTGTGTGGCCCTAATGTAGAATATTTTGTTTTAATCACTGAGCCAATGTGTTGCTATATAAAACACAAAGTGTGTTGCTGCTATATAACCAATAATAAATAATATTTTGATGTTCTTTCATTCACATTTCAGAATAAATTGTCAGAAAAATAATATTCAGAGGATAATGACCTAGTAGATAAGAGCACAGATTTTACCAAAAGCACCATATGAAGATGGCCTAGTAGATATATGCATGGAGTTTACTAAAAACAATTTTTTTTATTATAATTCATTTTAATGTATGGACTTAATGTACAATATTTGTTTTAACCACTGAGCCAGTGTTACTTTACAATTGAATTAAATAAATAATATTCATAGGAAGATGGCCTGGTAGTCAAGAGAACATATTTTACCAAAAGCACAGTTTTACTTATAATTACTTTTGATGTATAACCTTAACGTTGAAACTTTTATTTTATATAGTGAGTCAAAGTGTTGGCATACAATTGAATACCAATAATAGTTGGAGAAATAATACTCATAAGAAGATGGTCTAGTAGTTAAGAGCACATATTTTACCAAAAACAGTTTTTATTATAATTATATTTAATGTATCACCCTAATGTAAAATATTTTGTTTTAACCACTGAAGCAAAGTGCTGGTATACTTTTTAATAACAATAATAGTTGGAGAAATAGTACTAATAGGAAAACTGACTAGTAGTTAAGAGCACAGGTTTTACAAAAAGCATAGGTTTACTTATAATTATTTTTAATGCAAGGCCCTAATGAAGAATCTATTGTTTTAATCATCGAGTCAAAGTGTTGCTATATAATTGAATGGCAGTAATAGTTGGAGAAATAATACTTAAACGAAGATGGCCTAGTAGTTAAGAGCACAGATTTGACCAAAAACACAGTTTTTCTTATGTATGGACCGAATTTAAAATATTTTCTTTTAACCACTGAGCTAAAGTCTTGCTATACAATTGACCAAAATGTTAATTGGAGAAATAATACTCATAGGAAGATGGCCTAGTAGTTAAGAGCACAGATTTTACCAAAAGCATAGGTTTGCTTATAATTTTTAATGAATGGCCCTAATGGAGAATCTATTGTTTTAATCACTGAGCCAAAGTGTTGCTATACAATTAAATAGCAAAAATAGCTGGAGAAATAATACTCATATGAAGATGACCTAGTAGTTAAGAGCACATAAGTTAAGAGCACATATTTGACCAAAAGCACAGTTTTTTTTATGTATGTGCCTAATGTAGAACATTTTTAGTTTTAATGAATGAGTTAAAGTCTTGCTAGACAATTACTAGCAATAGTAATTAGAGAAATTATATTTAAATTGAGATGACCTAGTAATTAAGAGCACAGATTTTTGCCAAAAGCACGGTTTTTCTTATGTATAGCTCTAATGTGTAATATTTTGTTTTAACCACTGGACTAAAGTCTTGCTATACAATTGAACAAAAAAAATAGTTAGAAAAAGTTATAGGAATATAAAACACACAGAAAAATGGCCTAGTAGTTAAGCTCACATATTTTCCCAAAAGCACAGTTTTTCTTCTGTATGGCCCTAACGTAGAAGGGCTAAAACATCACAGAGAAGAAACAGGCCTTACCAGCACCAGGTCAGATTACCAAAGCACAAGCAGGATGCAGCAGACCTCCATGATAAAGGTGGGGGCAAGCTCAGGTGCAAAATACTGATGCGACAGCCACCCCCTCCATGCAGATATGAGAGTGGCTGTGTAGTATTACAAACGCTGTGACTGGCAGTGTGTCCAAAGGTAGATATGTGTCACTGAGGCGGTTAGCCTCAGTAATGTGAAAACATGGAAGTTTCTCCTGCACATTGAGTGCAGAGAGGGTTAACGGCCCAGCTTTACAAAGGAATATTTTTAGTGGATGACAAAGTGCAGGGTGGGATGTCATCCACCATATCTCCAATCCAGGGAGTGTCTGAGCTTTAAAAAGCCAGCCCTGACACTCAGGTGTGTTCAGTGTCTGGAAAAACCTGCTCCAGAGAGGAGCTCGCAAGTGTTGTGCTGAACAATGAGTGACTAACCCTTTGGCCGAACCCAGGCCGATATACGGACTGTGTTGCAACTTCGTATTTTGTTTTGCCTTTATGCCGAATGGGCTGTGTTTTCTTTATGGACTCCAGGTTAGTTTATGACATTTAATTAACTAACCCGAAATTTAAAGAGACAATGTTACTTATCTACCTCCGCATACAGCAGAGCAAGTCGCTTTACCACACTGCACACAGATGGGGCTTGCATAGAACACCAGTCACACAGATAGGTGTGATGCACAAGT
Source organism: Phyllobates terribilis (assembly GCF_046119375.1). Lineage (NCBI taxonomy): Eukaryota > Metazoa > Chordata > Amphibia > Anura > Dendrobatidae > Phyllobates > Phyllobates terribilis. The sequence continues at coordinate 193,078,466 of NW_027362773.1, forward strand.
GTGATCATGGGGGTCTGCTGCATCCTGCTTGTGCTTTGGTAATCTGACCTGGTGTTGGTAAAGCCTGTTTCTTTTCTGTGATGTTTTTTCAACAATCGTCATAACAAGGTGGCCTAGTAGTTAAGAGCACATATTTTACCGAAAACACAGATTTTGTAATTTTTTTTAAAATCCATGTTTCTTTTAGATACACGACATGCGTAGTATTTATTTTTTACATTCCTGCAGCCAGAGCAACACTCCAGAGTTGTGAAGTATCCAGGAATCAGAGAGATGTCTGCGGAATCCCATATTTTTCAACTGCTGTTAAGTCGACATGTGAGTAAAGTTGAGAAGAATTCATTGAGGACTGCCCAGCATCTCCCTGCTGGGCCCTCTGACAGCTCTAAACAGATGTAGGTAATGGAAGAGTTTAGATTTTATGGCACTTTCAGGCAGGAGCTGAGTATATCAAAATGATAAACTGCTCAGACGAAGCTAAACTCAGGAGTAGCAGCGCAATAATGGCACATTCAGTAATGTAACATTATTGTGTAAATCAAATGCCCCTGGCTTGTGCGATTACCAGCAGAAATCACCTGACTGGCGCGTGGGAGACCGGAGCCACCAGATTTTACTAAGCACTTAAGAGACGGCGAACAATGGGGGGGACCGCAGCATTCCTGCTAAAATATTCCTTCATATTTTCACATCAGTGGGCAGTACACAGCTGGGTCTGACATTCTAGAAAGTATTTAATAAAAGTATCCTGATAGGGCGCGAAGGTCGAGCAACTTTTTTTATTTCTTTAATTAAAATCTTTATTAACTTAAGTCTATCATGTCATCTGACGGGGTCCGCAAAGCAAAAAAAAAAAAATAATAATCACAGTGCGTTACAGGGTGTTGGATACGAGGCAGGAAAGTGGTAACTGTTTAATAAAGGAAATAATAATAGAAATAATATCAGAGGGGAATTTGCATCAAAGGGGATAGGGCCCTGAAATATATTGCGGAGGAGTCAATAAGGGTAATGTACCAAGTTTGGCTGATATTCTTTATGCGTTGAATAAGGGATCACTTCCCGATTGGTGGGTCCGACTCACCGCTGGGACCCCCACCAATCCTAAGAACCACGGTTTTGAAGAGCCTATTTCCATCAAAGGGGCTACGAAAATAGCAGGGCCCTGAAATATATTGTGGAGGAGTCAATAAGGGTAATGTACCAAGTTTGGTTGCTATTCTTTATCCGTTGGATAAGGGATAACTTCCCAATAGGTGGGGTCTGATTCACTGCTTGGACCCCCATCAGTCCCGAGAACAATGGAGAGATGGTCGATAATGTGCACTGCCGAGCTCAGTAAACTATGGCGGCCTGTCAGGGAACAACAGGGACGACACTGGGGAGATTACACAATATCCCACCGCTGCCGTCACTCTGTCAAGATTTGTCAGGGATTCGCGCGCACACGATCCCAATTACTCACTACGTAGCTTTCGGCAAGCGAGCAGAGAGCATATGGCATAGACACCTCCGGATTCCAATGCATGGAAAATGTGTATATGCCCCCGTACGGTCACTGCTGGCTTCACAATATCCCCAATTACGATTATTCGCTGACACCACTGATCAGCTTTAAAATATAATACAGGCCTGATCGGACGCCTGCTTTCTGGTAACATATATGGCTTCGGGGAAGGAATGATTATAGGACAAAGGAAAGAGGACTATTAAATGTTATATTTAATCCAAAAGGGAGGCAGTGTTTGTGAAAAAATATACAAAAGGTTTTACAAAAGGAGACATTACAGTACAGAATATACAGTTACACAAATAAAATGGGATTAAAGAAGAACTTACTAGGATGGGATGACATCATGTGGGCTGGGCTCCAGCCTTCATATTTTTATTAAAATATCTAACTTCAGCAATAACTTATCGCTGGTTGATCACAGAAGCTTGCAAGTGATGCCATATTCTTTATTACAAATTTACCTTTCTTTAGAGACTAGACATGGCGTAGATGCGGTCTGTTATTTTGGTACTTTTGCACCACAGCTCACTGGAGGGGCTCACAGCTACAGAAAACTATGCATATTGTTCCTTAGCTGACCCCGCTGCTAAAAATATGTGTCCCTTTATTTTCGGAAGTATAGAAAGTCCAATATTCCATATTCCGTGTCAGCGCCGAAGAGACTGCTGATTTCTGTGGAGGAAAAGGGGAATGCCCTGGGGATGAGAGAGAATTCTTTTGAAGCCAGGAATTGCATCCTTCTCACCTAGGTGTAAAGTTATCACAGGCCGATGCCATTAGAAAATACTCTCGTATGTTAATTGGGTAAGTAGCTCCTAGTGATGAGCGAGCATACTCACAAGTACTCGATACTTGCCCGAGCATCTCAGTACTCGAGATGCTCGGAGCTCGCCGAGTACTTGCGAGATGCTCGGGCAGATGCTCGGGTCCCCTCCCTGCATGTTTGGTGCTCTTTAGAGCACCAATCAACATGCAGGGATTGCCTGACACTCATTGTAATGCCGCAGCCATGGTGGTTGTGGCATTACAGTGATTGGCTGGCCGCACAGCGTCATCAAGTCTATATCAGACCTGGCGCCGCCGTGCTCGTCACAGTCACTCCGGAATCAGGCCGAATAGGGAGAGGTGCTGCTGAGCTAGGGAGAAATTTGCTTCTGTATTAGGTAGTGCAGGGAGAAAAAACGTACATTACACATATCCATCTTTACAAACAGTACTTCTGAGGACTAATCCACCTGCAGAGATATCAGGCAGGCAGTGTATATAGGCAGGCAGTGCATATAGCACAAGAGACTCCATTACAATTCTGCCTTCTGCAGCTGTTAGATATTTCTATACAAAATCCCAGGTCACAGGGGAGAGGAATACTTTTTTTTGGATCTTAATCCTCATTATTTGCTTAAAAAGCAATCCAGAGAACACCATTCGCTTGTTGGCACTGCAGAATACAGCCAGGTCCTTTCCATATTACAGTGCTTGAAATCCAACTATTTAAAACTGTTTTTTCTCCATCACACGGATCACATATACGTACGTTTTCAGAAAATACTGCCATTTTTCGCCTCCATTCAAGTTTTTTTTCACTGTGTCAGCGAAGTTTTTGACACCGGTTTGCTGTTCAAACTAGTTACCTACAGGTAAGGTATTTAAAACTGTGTTTTCTCCATCACACGGATGACATATATGTTTTCAGAAAATACTGTCATTTCTGGCCTCCATTAAAAATTTGTTTCAGTGTGTCAGTGAAGCAATTGACACCAGTTTGCTGTTCAAAATAGTTACCTACAGAACAGGTATTTAAAACTGTGTTTTCTCCGTCACACGGATCGCATATAAGTTCGCTCCAAGCTCAGTCATTTGTAGTGAGTGTGGAAGATATTGTCCTCCATTTAAAATGGGCAGGGCACGTGGCAAGGGACGGGGAACTGGACGTGATGGTGATGGTGCATGCAGAGGCCGAGGACAAGGCCGTGGGTAAGCTGAAATTGTGCCACAGCAAACACCCACAACTTCTCGCCCCACCTTCCTGTCCCAATTCCTAGGGAACTGCAGCACACCACTATTGAACCCAGAGCAGTGTCAAAAGGTTGTTGGTTGGATAGCGGATAATGCTTCCAGTCACTTAGCCACCACCACCCTGTCTTCCAAACGGTCAAGTCTCAGTAGCCGTGAGTCTGGACCACATATTCCTCACCCTGATCCTCCTTCCTCCCACCATGCCGAGTACCCAGAGACAACTGATCCCACACTTGGACACTCTGAAGGGCAGTTCATTTTTCCATTTATAGATTCGGGCCTCTTGCCCGGTCCACTTGAAGCGGGGCAAGAGGAGATCGGATGCAGCGATGCCCAAATATTTGAGCAGCCACGGTCACACGAAGGCGACGGTGGGAAAGTGTCACAAGAGGTGGACGATGATGAGACACAATTGCCAGAAAGTCAGGACTAGGACCAGGGTGCGGAAGTGGAAGAAGAGGTGGTGGATGATATAGTAACTGACCCAACCTGGCAGGAGGACATGCAGAGCGAGGACAGCAGCACACAAGGGGAGGGAGGCAGAGCACCCCAACAGGCAGGAAGAAGCAGTGTGGTGGCCGCAGACAGAAGGCAGGCAACCATTCCCCGTAACACCAACATGAAGGAAGTTGCCAGTACAACTGTTAGGTCTTCCCGAGTCTGGTTGTGTTTTAAAGACTCTGCCGATAACCCTAAAAAGGCCATTTGCACCACCTGCCAGGCCATCATCAGCAGGGGTGGCAAAACGACCAGCCTGACCACCACCAGCATGATCAGGCAAATGGCAGCAAAGCACCCGACTTTGTGGGCCGAACCACAGGGGCCAGGAACAGTGTCTGCGGGTGGCACCATTGCTTCTTCCGCTGTTGTGCATGCAAGCCAATCCCCTGTCCATGGTGCATGCGAAGATGCCTCCTGCCCTGCACCTGTCATTGCACACTCTCAAGTAGCAGCACCAGGAAGCACGTCCATGTCCTTGTCCCAGCGCAGCGTTCAGTTGTCCATACCCCAGTCCTTGGAACGCAAGCGCAAATATGCAGCCAACGCCCCACTGGCCACACTACTAAATTTTCACATTTCACAACTGCTTGCACTCGAAATGTTGCCTTTTAGGCTCGTGGCGACGGAAGCATTCCTCAACCTGATGGCGGCGGCCGTCCCTCGGTACTCGGTCCCCAGCTGCCACTATTTCTCCCAGTGTGCCGTCCCCGCATTACACAAGCACGTGTCCAAAAACATTAGCCGGGCTCTCAACAACGCAGTTACTGGTAAAGTCCACCTAACCACGGACACGTGGACAAGTGCTTGTGGGCAGGGATGGTACATCTCGCTGACGGCACACTGGGTTAACATAGAGGAAGCCAGGACACAGTCGGACCTTGGGATGGAACACGTCCTCCTGACGCCAAGGATTGCGGGCCCTAGGTCAATCAGGGTTGCCCCCACAGTCTGCAGCTCCTGCACCTCATCCTCCTCAGCAGCCTCCTCCTCTTCAGCCTCCATCTCCAAAATGACCACATCAGTCACAAGCTAGAAGCACTGCAGCACTGCCTCGACCAAGTGGTAACAGGCTGTGCTGAAGCTAATATGCCGGCTGATTACTCTCTAACAATAGCTAGGGTCGACTGCTGGCCTTTTAAGAATAGTAAGGGCTGTCTGATGTCACTATAAAAATTGGCTTTATGACTTTCAGAATCCCTCCATCATAAATAAAACAGGAAGTGTCTGATGATGTGTCACACACCACATTGCCAGCTAAGGTAGTTTAATGTTAAAATGACATTTCCCGGTGAATGCATTTGTCTTAAAAAAAAAACTTAAAAAAAACCAAAACAATAGGATCTTTCTTTAGTATAAAAAACAGCGTCACCAATTTAACAACAATGTAATCACATTGTTCAGCTCATGCACCTCCTCCTCCATCTCCGAAATGACCACAACAGTCACAAGCTGACTGCACTGCAGCACTGCCTTGGCCAAGCGGCAACAGGCTGTGCTGAAGATAACATGCTTAATGCTTAATTGACAAACCACCCAGCGCTGCAGAATTGTTGAAAGCTGTAACACAGCAGCCTGATCTGTGTCTCTCACCGCTGAACATAAAACCAGGCATGGTCGTGTGTGACAATGGGTGGAACCTGGTGACGGAGAAATGACAGCCGGGGTAGATATGGTTTGCCTCTATACCAGCCCTTTCACCGAGCTAAAGAATATGGCTGTGGTGGAATACAACTCCCACTGAGAAGCTGTTTCAGATTGAAAAACATTGTGCCCACCAGAGGATTTGATTCTGAGGGCTAACCTTTCTCCCCCGCTCAAGAGCCCCATAGCAGCTGCAAAGTTAGTGCTATCATGAACTTTCCTGAGGTAGAAGCCAAGGCACACCAGAGGATTCTCTGGTGGGACCGTCCAACCCTGCAGAGAAGGAGTCCTGGCTAAGAAAAGTGTGTGGAAAGGTTCCCGGACACTCTATGGCTGCTTTTTTTTATGTGGATCGGCCATGCTTATGCATGTTATTTCTCAAACCGCATTACAGATCAGGCCATTGTCCAACTCTGTATTCAAGAAATTAAATGCGCAAAGAAAGATGTGTGTGTGTATAAAAGCACCACCGACAAGGGCGAGTTGATGTTGGACGGGCTGCTATTGCTTCTGCAACAAGCTACATTACAGGACTTCCTGTGAGAAATGACACCCAGGGTAGATAGGGTTTCCCTCTATGCCAGTCCTTTCACCGAGCTAAATACAACTGTCAGCAAAAAAAAGTGGTGGACTGGCTCCGTACCATCCCTGGCCACATTCACCTGTCCACGTGTTTGTGGTTAGGTGGTCCTTCCCAGTAAGTGCACTGGGGAGGGCACGGGTAATGTTGTGGGACCCGTGCTTGTGCAAGGCAGAGGCGATACCGGGAAATATAGTTGCGGCTGGGGACCAAGTATGGACACCCGGCCGCCGCTGGCATGAGGTTGTGAAAAGCTTCCGCCTCCACGAGCTTAATAGGCCACATTTCAAGTGCAAGCAGCTGAAAACAATTTGGCAGTATAGTATTGCAGGCTGTGGGTGGGTGGGTGGCTGGCTGCCTGCATACTTGCGCTTGCATTCCAAGGAATGAGGTAGGGACAACTGAACGCTGCAGTGGGACAACGACGTGGACGGTGATTGTTGCAAGTCTGCAACGACAGGTGCATGGCGGGAGGCATCTTCGCATGCGCCAAGGATCACTTATGATGGGCACACTTTTAGGCTGTGACCTAGAAGTCAGAGATGCTTCCAGGGGTCTTCCCCATGTTGTTCCCATGTCTTTTCAGCACTGCATGTGTGGCGCCCCTGAGGGTCGCCACAGAGGTACTGCACCTCACCCAGAGGTGTGGTGTCTCCTTCTATCAGGTAAGGAGGGAGTGCTGCCTGGAACCCCAACACCTGCATCCAACACTACACTGCTCCAGGCCGGCTGGAAGGGCAACATGCATGTGCGCAGCTGCTGAGCCCTGTTCCTGGCTGGAGTGGGGGGAACCCAGAGGTAGGGGGAACCAGTAGTGGGTGTGGGTGGAGGAAGCAGTTTAGGGGAGCACTATAGAGTGAGATATATAAAGGGAAGCCATCTTAGGGTGGCAGTTCAGCCAGTGCAGTAAGTGGGAGAAGTCAGTCAGGGAGCAGAGTCTCTTTAGGAGCTCTGCTCCACAAGTAGGGCCCAGTCCTAGAGGCCCAGTTGGGGAGCAGAGGAGTAGGCTCCGATCTACAGAAGGGATCCTAGGGGGTACGGCGAGTGCAGGACGGCACCCGTACGCCCCGAATCTGTCAGAAGACAGAGGGATCGTAGGCCGCAAGAAGGGGACCGGCCCCTGGGCCAGCTGTGTAACTCCAAGTCTCGGCCGGGAAAACCGGAGGCTTCTGGCTTATATAGTCAGTTGCCGAAGCCTCATTCTAATCCCCGTGAGGGTCAAGCAGGTCTGGGAACTCCGACAAGACAGGAGGGACTTCAGAGCACCCGAGCGGGATTGAGAGTGGGAAGCGCAGGGCAGGAGGGAGAAGACCCAGCGTGAAGACGGTCTAGCTAGGAACACAAGAAAGCGGGGTTCTGTCAGGTACTCCTAATCTGCCTGAGGAAGTGCTGAACCCCTGCCTGGTGAACGCAGCGCGACGTGGGAGGCTGGCACCCGTACAGTGCACCAGTGGAACTGTCATAAGAACTGTGAGTAAAAACTCGGATGACTGCACCGTACTGCCTCCGTCCATTCTTTCATCTGCACCATCTTTCCCACCCTGCACTACAACGCCCAGCGCACCTTACAAATCCTACACTGCCCTGGAGCTAGCTCTACCTGTGGAGAGCCACACCATCCCTGTTGCCATAACACCAGCTCCAGAGGACTGCTCCGAAGCGGCGACACCCTTTAGCCGCAATCCACAGGTGGCGTCACGAACACTGTTCCAAAAACCCCATATAAACAAAGCCTCCCCTTTTTTTACTGACCGCCCTGGGTTACTGACCGGGCCAGCCACCGTGATATTCCCCCACCGGCATCCACAGAGGCCCGGCTGCAGAGTACCCCACGGCCCAGGGGGCGCGTCATATGCATGTGTCTGATGATGTGTCACACACCACATGGCCAGATAAGGTTTTAAAATGTTAAAATGAAATTTCCTGGTGAATGCATTTGTCTTGGTTGAAAGCAATGCAAAAGTGAAAAAACGCATCAAAAATGCAACGTGTGAACATAGCTCAAGGTGTGGAGGAGTATTTTTGGTTTTGGTTATTTATTTTGCCTTCTTTACAAGTCATTACCCTGGAAAGGATATTCCTCAACATATTTCCCAGGAAAATCCATTTTGGTTTCGTTTTTGTATGTTTTATTGTGAGTCCGTAAAAGTGGCGTAATACTCTGACAACGTTGTTAACAGCAGTGACCTGGGAGTCAGAAATGCTTCGAGGGGTCTTCCCCATGCTGTTCCCATGTCATTGGAGCACTCTTCCCATCGATTTGGGCAATTTTTAGGCCCTCTGCAGACTGCCAGGGGAGCCGCCTGAAAAATGCTCGAGTTTCCCATAGACTTACATTGGGCTCATTGCTCGGGTCGAGCACCCGAGTATTCCAATGTGCTCAACCTGAGCAAGGAGTACCTGAGCATTTTAGTGCTCGCTCATCACTAACAGTGTGTTCATGTATACCCCTTAGGGGTAAATGTTTGTCAGCCCATACACTTAGTGCATGGGCATTACAAGTATAGGAGGCCCACTCCTTTCTAATGGGAACATTTTTTTATGAGGCCCTCCTCCACGTCTCTTCCAAGGGGCATTGGAGTTCCTCACAATTTTTGGCAGCCCTTGCATTCACTGCATAGGCAAACACAATGGGAGACCCACTTCCTAATAATGGGAATATTGTTTTCAGAGGCCCTCTGATACGGATCCAGGTGGTGGAACCTCTGTGCTGCGGTGCAAGGAGGGACCAGAGGGGTGTGACTAGGTATCAACTCGGACCGACCAAGGTCGTACGGCGGCTCAATCGACTCCGTGACCAGGGAAGGACCAAGCACAGGGACCAGGTGCTACTCTGGGGACAGACCTTGTATGAGAGCACGTGACTCCCACGGGTCAGAAGGCAGGGACTGACCAGTACAACAGATGAGCACGGCAGGCAGGCTGACAGGTGATCCGGGCAGATGGACAGGCAGGCACGGCAGGTAACAAGCAGGAGTCTCCAGGTAGGCTGACAGGTAGACACGGCAGGTAACAAGCAGGAGCCTCCAGGTAGGCTGGCTAGTAGGCACGGCAGGTAACAGGCAGATGCTTCCAAGTAAGCAGGCAGGTTGGGCCCATAGACAGACTGGCGGACTGGACCATAGGCAGACTGTCGGGCTGGAGAGCAGACAAGCTGGCGGACAGGACTGGTAGTCAGGCTGGTGGGCAGGACTGGCAGTCAAGCTGGCGGGCAGGACTGGTAGTCAGGCTAGCGGGCAGGACTGGTAGTCAGGCTGGCGGGCAGGCAGGACTTGTAGTCAGGCTGGCAGGCAGGACTGATAGTCAAGCTGGTGGGCAGGCAGGACTTGTAGTCAGGCTTAGCAGCGGGACCTGAGGGCTGAAGCAGAGTTCAATACACATAGCTACAACCTTGCACGGGCACCTCCATATTGGAGGAGGTGCCTTTTATAGGGGAAGCCATTGGCCGGGGACTTTTTAGGATGGCGTGCGTGGCCCCTTTAAGAGGGGGAGCGCGCGCCCTAAGCACAGAGCCGGGGAGAGGCCAGAAGACGCCGGAGCAGGACCGCGGCGGTAAGGGGGACGGCGTCTCTGCCGGGCAGGAGGCTGAGACCCCGATGCTACACCCTCTGACCTCCACGTCTCTTCCAAGGGGCATTGGAGTGCCTCCAAATTTTTGGCAACACTTGCATTCACTGCATAGGCCAGCACTATGGGAGACCACTTCCTAATAATGGGAACATTATTTTGAGGAGGCCCTCTGACCTCCATGTCTCTTCCAAGGGGCATTGAAGTGCCTCCAAATTTTTGGCAACCCTTGCATTCACTGCATAGGTCAATACTATGGGAGACCCACTTCCTAATAATGGGAACATTTTTTCATGAGGCCCTCTGTGTCTCTTCCAATTGGCATTGGAGTGCTTCCAAATTTTTGGCAGTTCTTGCATTCACTGCATAGGCAAACACAATGGGAGACCCACTTCCTAATAATGGGAACATTGTTTTCAGGAGGCCCTCTGACCTCCACGTCTCTTCCAAGGGGCATTGTAGTGGCTCCAAACTTTTGGCAACCCTTGCATTCACTTCATAGGCTAACACAATGGGAGACCTACTTCCTAGTAATGGAAACATTGTTTTCAGGAGGCCCTCCTCTAAGTCTCTTCAAAGGGGTATTGGAGTGCATCCAAATCTTCAAAGTGGTATAGGGGTGCTTCCAATTTTTGGGCGGCCCTGGCACTCACTGCATACGCAATAACAGTATAGAAGACCCACTCTTTAGTAATGGGAACAATAAAACATAGCCTGCTGATGGCTCTCTAAGAATAGTGAGGGCCAACTGCTGGCCCTTTAAGAATTGTAAAGGTCGCCTGATGGCCCTATGAAAATAAGCTTTGTGACTTTCAGAGTCCCTCCTTCATAAATGAAACACAATGTGTCTGATGATATCTCACACACCACATGGCCAGATAAGGTTGTAAAATGTTAAAATGACATTTCCCAGTGACTGCATTTGTCTTGGTTGAAAGCAATGCAAAAGTGAAAAGGATGTTCCTCAACATATTTCCCAGGAAAATCCATTTTCGTTTTGTTTTGGTATGTTTTATTGTGAGTCTGTAAAAGTGGCGTAATACCTCTGACAACGTTGTTGACAGAAGTGACCTGTGAGTCAGATATGCTTCCAGGGGTCTTCCCCATGCTGTCCCCATGTCATTTGAGCACTGTTCCCATTGATTTTGGCAATTTTTAGGCCCTCTGTAGACCGCCGGGGGGAGCTGCTATAAAAATGCTCGAGTTTCCCATAGACTTACATTGGCCCGTTGCTCGGTCGAAGACCCGTGTATTCCAGTTTGCTCAACCCTAGCAACGAGTACCCGAGCATTTTAGTGCTCACTCATCACTAGTAGCTCCCTTTGTGCTAGCATTTCCTATTTAGCCACCTCTCCTGTGTGTGCTAATTTGCCTAGAGACAGCTCTAGTAGAGTGCCAGCTTTTCTACTCTGACAAATAGTATAGAGGAGGGGCAATGAGTGGTTTGGGAGAAATTCTTAATATTTATATGACACGGCCCCATAGAGAATGAATAGAGGGGAGGTGTGTATGATTTACATTCACATGAGATTTTTGGCATCAATGGGTGCCACCTCAGATTTGGGAGGTTATCCCATATCCTATAAATAGGGGACAACTTCTTGTTACAACACCCTTAAAGTCACAACCGTGCCAGATGAAAATTGGTGACAATGGCCTCCACACTATAGAGGCAGACTCAATGAGCTTTCACTATCACCTCTATGCTGATGACACACAGATCTTCCTCTCTGGACCCGATATCACCTCCTTACTAACCAAAATCCCACAATGTCTGTCCGCTATTTCATCCTTCTTCTCTGCCAGATTTCTAAAACTTAACATGGACAAAACAGAATTCATCATCTTTCCGCCATCTCATTCAACCCTCCCAACTGACCTATCTATCAACGTCAATGGCTGCCCACTCTCCCCAGTCCCTCAAGCTCGCTGCCTTGGGGTAACCCTGGACTCGGAACTCTCCTTCAAACCACATATCCAAGCCCTTTCCACTTCCTGCCGACTCCAACTCAAAAATATCTCCCGGATCCGCACATTCCTAAACCATGAATCTGCAAAAACACTAGTGCACGCCCTCATCATCTCCCGCCTTGACTACTGCAACCTCCTGCTCTGTGGCCTCCCCTCTAACACTCTCGCACCCCTCCAATCTATCCTAAACTCTGCTGCTCGACTAATCAACCTGTCCCCCTGCTATTCCCCGGCCTCTCCTCTCTGTCAATCTCTTCACTGGCTCCCCATTGCTCAGAGACTCCAGTTCAAAACCCTAACCATGACATACAAAGCCATTCACAACCTGTCTCCTCCATATATCTCCGACCTAGTCTCCCGTTACATACCTGCACGCAACCTCCGATCCTCACAAGATCTCCTGCTCTACTCCCCTCTTATCTCCTCCTCCCACAACTGTATACAAGATTTCTCCCGTGCTTCCTCCCTACTCTGGAACTCTGTACCCCAACGTATCAGACTCTCGCCTACCGTGGAAACCTTCAAAAGGAACCTGAACCTCTTCCGACAAGCCTACAACCTGCAGTAACCACCGCTCCACCATTCCGCTGCACGACCAGCTCTACCCTCACCTATTGTATCCTCACCCATCCCTCATAGATTGTGAGCCCTCGCGGGCAGGGTCCTCTCTCCTCCTGTACCAGTCGCTGTCACATTGTGTTCAAGATTATTGTAATTGTTCTTGTATTATACCCCTTTTTCACATGTAAAGCGCCATGGAATAAATGGCGCTATAATAATAAATAATAATAATAATAATAATAATAATAATGAGGCTATTGTAGAGAGAAGATCCAGCCTAGGTTGATCCTACCATCTTTGCTGTTAAAAGCAACACTCCCCTCCCCTGAGGTTTGGAAATTTGCCCAAGTGTTAAGGAATGGATATCAAAATGGGGTGACATTTTGTTCCTTTGTCTGGTTCTTCTGGACACCGTGGACAATAAAATTGGCAGAGTCTTCTACTCATAAGCAATCCAGTGTGTCAGGGGGACATTATCCTCACTGAAAGAGGCCACTACCATCTGAAAATACCACTGCTAGTGGTCTTCACAATTTTTAGGTAGGTGGCACATGTCATATCCACATGAATGCCAAGAGGAAAGGTTCCCCAACAGAATATAAGCCCATCACACTGCCTCCGCCGGTTTTCTTTATTCTCTTAGTGCATCCTGGTGCCATCATTTCCCACGTAAGTGACGCGCCCCCTGGGCCGTGGGAAATACCCGGAGCCGGGCCTTGTATTTGCTGGAGGTTGTAGTCACCGTGGCGGCGACCAGGTCCGTGACTCAGGGCGGTCAAACCAGTGGTAGTCTATGTGTATCTGCTTATATAGTCCGACTACACCACCTGTGGATTGTGGTCATTGGTAACCGCCGTTGCGGAGCAGTCCACTGAAGCTGTTGATATGCGCAGCAAGGTAGTGTAACTCCCCACAGGAAGAGTGTAGCTTCAGGGCAGCGTGTATGGATGATGGGGGTGATAGTGCAGGGTGTCGCGGTGTAAGAAGAATCACAGAGTCCAGATGATGCAGTCCCAGATCTTTTACTCACGGTTAAGCAGTTCCACTTACAGGGCCAGAGTAAGAGCCCACAGCGTCCTGTGCTCACGCAGTAAGGGGCTCGGTCGACCCTCAGGTATCTCTGGAGCATTTAGCAGGACCCCCTTCAGTGTGTCCTCTCTGGCCTCTCCCCTTGTACCTCACACCTAGCGGCACCTCTGTCCAGTGTCCTCGGGCCTTGGCGGGCTACGTGTGTTCCGTCCCCTGGCCCTATGTGACTACCTTCCTGGTGGCTGGTGTGGACGGCTTGCTGTACTTGAAGTGCTGCAGCCTCCGGTTCCCAGTTGAGCCCTGTAGTCTCTGCTGGTTGAGGGATCCGGTTCCCTTCTTTTGGCCTGACCCCCCCTACCTACTGGCAGCGGCGGGCGTACGGGTGGCAGCTGCACGGCCCGTACCCCTAGGGTCCCTTCGGTTCCTGTCCTGGAGCCTTTCCTGCTCTGTCTCCTCTTCTCCTCTGACTTGGGCCTCAGTGGCTAGGCCCACCTCTGGAGCAAAGCTCCTGCAGAGACTCTGCTCCTCTCACTCTCCTCCTCTGACTGAACACTCATCTAAGATGGCTACTCCCTTTTATATGCTCCTACTCAGTGCGCCCAGGATCTACGTCCTCCACCCATACACTACTTAGTTCCCCCTCTCCAAGTGGTTCCTCCCCACTCCAGCCAGGGATCAGGGACAGTTGTGCTCTCCCGTAGGAGCATTGTCGCCCTGTCCCCCGGAAATGTGGTGTAGTGGATGTAGTGTTAGGGTCCTAAGCCATACTCCTTCCTTACCTGAGAGTGAGATACCACACCTCTGGGTGAGATGCAATACCTCTGAGCCGACCGAACCCTCAGGGGCGCCACATAAGCAACACACTAACTGGGATGTCCACCTTTTTTCCATTATTGTTGGAGCTTTTGGTGGTGGACAGTGGTCAGTTTGTGAAGCAAGTGGCATCTGGACAACTTTCAATCATATCAAGCTGTACGTTTTTCAGCATTTTCGGATCAGAAAATTTTGCCATCGCTCCTAGTGCACATAGAGTCTTGGGCACCCATGACCCTGTTACCTGATCAGCCACGTAGACTACTTTTGGTAGGTGCTAAGCACTATATATCAGGAGCACCCTACAAGATCTGCTGATTTAGAGATGCTCTGGCCTCATCATCTAGGCATCACAATTTGGCTCTTGTCATTTCTTCAGATCATAATTGTTGCCCAGGCTAGGACTGGCCCACAGTATCACATGGGAATCCTCCGGTGGGCCCCTATGCAAGAGTAAGCCACTTAGCCTCACTAGATAAATTACTCCTTCTTCCTGCTTTCAACACATGGAAGTCAATGGCTAGAGGAATCTAGAAAATCGGGGAATGCATTACTGCATAAACAAACAATAAAGGGGATGTCTACTATGTGGAAAACCCCTTTTTAAATTACGTATCCCCCTTAAAACACCATATACTCACTTTATGTACTGGCGCTGCTCCAGCAATGCTGGTTCCAGTTCATCCAAGACATTGTTATGCGGCATGAGCCCTGCAGCCAATCAGTGGCCGCTACTGGGCTGCTGCGCTCTCACTTCTTCCACTCGTCTGAGATTCACACTTGTGGATAAATAATAAGAGTGCAGCAGCCCAATAGCAGCCACTGATTGGCAGCAGGGTTTACATGGCATAATATCCTGAATGAAACGGAGCTGGAGCAGCGCCAGTGCAGAAAGTGATTACATGATATTTTTATCTTACAAGGGACCATTTCATTTAGTTACTCTTAATAGAGTAACTAAACTTTTTGATGTATTTTTTTTTATAATTCTTACCAGCATGGAAAGTTATGAAACTTTGCAAATTACTTTATTAAGGTATTTGTCTTCATTTCTGCATTAAAAAATAGAATTTAAGTGTCTTTCAGCCCCCTGCTTTTCCCCAGTCTATTTACCGTCTTCAGCTGCACTGATATCCGTATGTACTCATTAGGAGTACAGATGATGGCAGTGATGGGTCAGCCCCTGTCTCCTCCTCTGAGTGTTCTGATTATAATCAGAATCATACTCAGAATCAAAATCGCAATCATACTAAAAATCGTAATCAAAGTCATACTTATTTGGAGTACAGATGATGGCAGTCATTAGAGATGAGCGAACCCGAAGTGTAAAGTTTGAGGTTCATACCGAACACCTAGTACTTTTTATCGTTCGGAGTTCCGGGAGAATTGTGAGAGAGAGAGAGACTCAGTGGGGGTTCTCTGCTTCCTTTGGCAGCCCAATAGTCCTTACTATGACCATTTTACAGCACCAAAGTTCCTATTGAGTTCTATGGGGCTTGGAGAGAGTTCTGGTCCCCAAACCGAACTTTGGACAAAATTTCAGTTGAATCTGATGAACCTGAACATCTACGGGTCCGCTCATCCTTGGTGTCTCACTAACACTGGGGATAAGCTGATAATTATCAGCTTATCCCCAGAGCTGGTGTGACACCAGTGCCAAGCTGACCCATCACTGCAATCATCTGTACTCCAAATGAGTATGATTTGATACCTATGTAGGGAAATTAACTGGGGAAAAACCGGAATGAAGACAAATCCCCTAATAAAGTGATTTGCAAAGTTTCATAACTTTCATGCTGGTTAAAATTATTATTCATGAAAGAAAAAAAAGTTGAGTTACTCTTTAAATGTTACAAATATACTATAAGTAGTGGTGTTTGTGACGCGCCCCCTGGGCCATGTTGTTAGGGATACCCGGAGCCGGATCAGATGGGGGTTGTAGTCTCCGAGTGGCTGTGACCCGGTCCGTGCCCAGGGTGTCAAACTCAGTGTGTGGCAGTCCTACAGATGTTATTAGAGTTCTTTGTGTCGACTACGCCACCCGTTGATTTGCGGTCAAAAGGCCGCCGCTGCAGCAGGGTCCGCTGAGGCTGTTGGTATGTGTGCAGCTTTGGTAGTATAACCCCCAACGGGAGGGGTATAGCCTCAGGGGGTCAGATGTAGAGGATGGTGGTTGTGAAGGTGCAGGATGAATCAGCAAGAAGACTCAGAGTCGGGCTGTGCAGTTCAGGGGTTTTTACTTACGGGTGTTCTTATGGTCACTCTGGCCTGAAGCGACCACCCGAGCCGTGCTGCGTCCACCAGGTCCTGGACTCGGCTAACCCCCAGGCAGTTCTGGAGCGTGGTCCTGAGCTCCTGTCTGACTTTCCCTCTCTTCTGGCCGTTCTCACCAGGGATCCACCTATGTCCGGCTCCCTCGGGTCTCTTGGTGGGTACACCTCCTCTGGGTTCCCTGACCCTATACTTGGTCTGCCTTCCTGGTGGATTTGGTGAGGGTCGTGGCAGATCCTGCCCACGACCTCCGGTCTCTGGCTAAGGTGTGCTTTTCTCTCTGCCAGCTTGGGATCCGGTACCCTAGGTGCCAACCCTTCACCCTGTTGTTTGTATTCTGGGGTCTTGGGGTTCCTGCTTGTTTTCTCTGGGTCCTTCTGACTCCTCTCTCTCTCTTGGCCTTGGAGCTGGGCCCAGCCGGAACCACAACTCCCTGTCAGCCCTTCTGGCTGAGCTTCTCTGCTCTGCTCCTCTGACTAAACTCTGACAGACTGACTCACTCTACAAAAGACCCTGTCCTAAGATGGTGCCCACCTTATATACTCCCTCTATGTGTGAGCTCAGGTGACCAGCACCCAATGAGCTCCTAGCATTACCCAGACTGCTCCCCCTATCTGCCCCTACACTACTGGGATGTTCCACCCCCCTCCCACTCCAGCCAGGAACAGACACTGCCGTACCTGCACATTTCTCTAGTGGGAGTACCATCGGTCTGTTCCTCGGAAATGGGATGTATGTAGTGTATGCAGCTATCTGAGCTCAGTTCCACACTCCATCCTTACCCGGGAGTGGAATACCACACCTCTGGCTTGAGGTGCAATACCCCTGTAGCAGCCGAGTCCTCAGGGTGCTACATTTGCGTACTTCGTACAGACATCACAAGTTTTGTGAGCAGTCAAAACAATCAAACACTTTTCTCCCCTGGTCACGACTTACAATTAGACTTCTCGGAGATCTATTATTCTTCGTAAAGCAAAACAATAAATATTCCTTCCATTATTGATTATGGTCCGCGGGCTTATGGTTGAATGCTATTCATTTACACCATAGGATGTGAATACATAATTGACTCTGCTATGTCTAGCATATGTTAAATCCCCCACTCATGCCGCTTTATTGTGAACAGGGGCGATGTGTATCGCTGCATTAGTTACATGCCTGTAATGAAACACTTAATAAAATTTAGACATTTCACCAGCACTGTCACATTTGTTACATTTCAGGGGTCTTTGCCATAAAGGAATTATTCTCTCAAGGTCACACATCATAATTCCTTTGGTATAAGGGACAGTTTAACCTAAAGGAAGAAAAAAAAATCACCTCCCTTTAAAATAGAATAAAAACCTTGTAAATAACAAAGGGTTATTATAAAAATCTTTGTTGTTGCTTCTAGATTTCAGCAGGCAAAAAAATGTATTAGATTATTAATCTAATAAAAAAAAAAACATGACATGCAAATGTTGAATCATCCCTTTATTTCAAATTGTTACAAAATATATACTGCATTTCCTTTGTTATATTTTTTTTTATATCTTTTTCATAGAATTATAGAATGTTCTCATTGGAAGACACCTCCAAGGTCCTCGTGTCCAACCCCCTGCTCAATGCAGGATTCACTAAACCATCTCAGACATATGTCTGTCCAGCTTCTGTTTGAAGACTTCCATTGAAGGAGAACTCACCACCTCTTGTGGCTGCCTGTCCACTCATTGATCACCCTCACTGTCAAAAAGTTTTTTCTAATATCTAATCTGTATCTTCTCCCTTTCAGTTTCATCCCATTGCTTCTAGTGTTTCCATGTACAAATCAGAACAATGATGATCCCTCTACACTGTGACATCCCTTTAGATATTTGTAGACAGCTATTAAGTCTCCTCTCATTCTTCTTTTTGGCAAGCGAAACATTCCCAGATCCTTTAACCGTTCCTCGTAGGACATAGTTTGCAGTCTGCTCACCATTCTGGTCGCTCTTCTCTCAACTTGCTCCAGTTTTTCTATGTCTTTTTAAAATGTGGTGCCCAGAACTGGACACAGTATTCCAGATGAGGTCTGACCAAGGAGGAGTAGAGGGGGATAATTACTTCACGTCATCTAGACTGTATGCTTCTCTTAATACATCCCAGGATGGTTTGCCTTTTTTGCTGCTGTTTCACATGGTTCACTCGTGTCTAGTCTGTGATCTATTAGTATACCCAAGTCTTTCTCACACGTGCTGTTGCTTAGTTCTATTCCTCCCATTCTCCATATATAATTTTCGTTTTTCTTGCCCAGATGTAGAATCTTGCATTTCTCCCTGTTAAATACCATTCTGTTAGTCTCAGCCCAATGTTCAAGACCATTCTGATCCTTTGTGTCTTCTCTAGTGTTAGCTATCCCTCCTTGCTTTGCCTC